>NC_083735.1:47625895-48319964 GCF_028564815.1 Eubalaena glacialis | reverse complement strand
CCGGTGGTGGCAGAGGTGGTGGTGTGGATTGTACTAGAAGGGGTGCTGCCGGTGGTTGCGGCGGTGCTGGTGTTGATGGTACTTGAGGGGGTGCTGGTGGAGGTAGGGGCGGTGGTGTTGTGATTGTGTTTGAGGGGTGCTGGTGGTGGTAGTGGTGGTGGTGGTGGTGGTGATGGTACTTGTGGGAGTGAGCGTGATAGTTGTGGAGGTGGTTGTGCTGATGGTACAGGTGGTAGTCGTTGTGATGGTAGTGGAGGGGGTTGTGGTGATGGTAGTGGCGGTGGTGGTGTTGATGGTACTTGAGGAGGTGCTGGAGGTGGAAGTTGCGGTGGTGGTGTTAATGGTATTTGAGGGGGTGCTGGTTTTGTTAGTGGCAATGGTGATTTTGATTGTATTTGAGGAGTTGCTGGTGGTGGTAGGGGCGGTGGTGCTTGTGTTGGTACTTGAGGTCTCGCTGGTGGTGGTGGTGGTGGTTGTGGTGGTGATGGTGGTTGTGGTGGTGATGGTAGTTGTGGGTGTGAGGGTGATAGTTGTGGAGGTGGTAGTGGTGATGGTACTGATGGTGGTCATTGTGATGGTAGTGGAGGAGGTTGTGCTGATGGTAATGGCGGTGGCGGTTGTGATGGTAGTGGAGAGAGTTGTGTGATGGTAGTGGCGGTGGTGGTGTTGATGGTAATTGATGGGGTGCTGATTTTCTTAGTGGCAATGGTGGTTTTGATTGTACTTGAGGAGGTGCTGGTGGTGGTAGGGGCTTTGGTGCTTGTGATGGTACTTGAGGGGGCGCTGGTGGTGGTAGTGGTGGTGGTGGTTGTGATGGTAGTTGTGGGTGTGAGGGTGATAGTTGTTGAGGGGGTAGTAGTGATGGTACTGGTGGTGGTCGTTGTGATGATAGAGGAGGAGGTTGTGTTGATGGTAATGGCGGTGGTGGCTGTGATGGTAGTGGAGTGGGTTGTGGTGATGTTAGTGGCCGTGGTGATGTTGATGGAACTTGACGCGGTGCTGGCGGTGGTAGTGGTGGTGGTGGTGTCGATGGTACTTGAGGGTGTTCTGGTGGTGGTAGTGGCGGTGGTGGTGTTGATGGAACTTGATGGGGTGCTGGTGTTAGTAGCGGCGGTGGTGGTGTTGATGGTACTTGAGGGGTTGCTGCCGGTGGTGGCGGTGGTGGTGCTGTCAATGTTAATTTACGGGGTGCTGCCAGTGGTTGAGGTGGTGGTGCTGTCGATGGAACTTGAGGGGGTGCTGCCGGTGGTGGTGGCAGTCGTGCTGTTGATGGTATTTGAGGGGATGCTGCCGGTGGTGGTGGCAGTCGTGCTGTCGATGGTACTTGAGGGGATGCTGCCGGTGGTGGCGGGGGTGGTTTTGTCGATGGTACTTGAGGGGGTGCTGCCGGTGGTGGCGGCAGTGGTGGTGTTGATGGTACTTGAGGGGGTGATTCCGGTGGTTGCGGCCGTGATTGTGTCGTGGTACTTGAGGGGGTGATGCCAGTGGTGGCGGCGGTGGTGGTGTGGATTGTACTCAAAGGGGTGCTGCCTGTGGTGGTGGCGGTGGTGGTGTTCATGGTACTTGAGGGGGTGCTGGTGGTGGTAAGGGTGGTGGTGCTTGTGATGGTGCTTGAGGGGTGCTGGTGTTGGTAGTGGTGGTGGTGGTGGAGATGGTATTGTGGGTGTGAGGGTGAGAGTTGTGGAGGGGGTAGTGGTGATGGTACTGGTGGTGTTGGTTGTGGTAGTACTGGAGGGGGTTGTCCTGATGGTACTGGTGGTGGTGGTTGTGATGGTAGTGGAGGGTGTTTTGGTGATGGTAGTGGCGGTTGTGGTGTTGATGGTACTTGAGGCGTTGCTGGCAGTGGTAATGTCGATGGTTGTGTCGATGGTACTTGAGGGGGTGCTGGCGGTGATAGTGGCGGTGGTGGTGTCAATGTTACTTTAGGCGGTGCTGGCCAAGGTAGTGGCGGTGGAGATGTCAATGGTACTTTAGGGGGTGATGCCGGTGGTAGTGGCGTTGGCGGTGTTGATGGTATTTGAAGGGCTGCTGGTTTTCTTAGTGGCATTGGTGTTTTTGATTGTATTTGAGGAGGTGCTGGTGGTGGTAGGGGCTTTGGTGCTTGTGATGGTACTTGAGGGGTCGCTGGTGGTGGTAGTGGTGGTGGTGGTTGTGATGGTAGTTGTGGGTGTGAGGGTGATAGTTGTGGAGGGGGTAGTAGTGATGGTACTGGTGGTGGTGGTTCTGATGGTAGTGGAGGAGGTTGTGCTGATGGTAATGGCGGTGGTGGCTGTGATTGTAGTGGAGTGGGTTGTGGTGATGGTAGTGGCGGTGGTGGTGTTGATGGAACTTGACGCGGTGCTGGCGGTGGTAGTGGTGGTGGTGGTGTCGATGGTAATTGAGGGTGTGCTTGTGGTGTTAGTGGCGGTGGTGGTGTTGATGGAACTTGATGGGGTGCTGGTGTTAGTAGCGGCGGTGCTGGTGTTGATGGTACTTGAGGGGTTGCTGCCGGTGGTGGCGGCGGTTGTGCTGTCGATGGTACTTGAGGGGGTGCTGCCAGTTGTGGCGGCGGTGGTGCTGTCGATGGTACTTGAGGAGGTGCTGCTGGTGGTGGCGGCGGTGGTGTTGTCGATGGTACTTGCGGGGGTGATTCCGGTGGTGGTGGCGGTGATGGTGTCGTGGTATTAGAGGGGGTGCTGCCGGTTGTGGCGGCGGTGGTGGTGTGGATTGTACTAGAAAGGGTGATGCCGGAGGTGGCGGCAGAGGTGGTATCGATGGTACTTGAAGGTGTGTTGCCGGTGGTGGCGGCGGTGGTGGTGTCGATGGTACTTGTGGGGATACTGCCGTTGGTGGCGGCGGTGGTGGTGTCGATGGTACCTGAGGGGCTGATTCGGCTGGTGGCAGCGGTGATGTTGTCGTGGTACTTGAGGGGGTGCTGCCTGTGTTGGCGGCGTTGGTGCTGTCGATGGTACTTGAGGGGGTGCTGCCGGTGGCGGCGGCGTTTGTGGTGTCGATGATACTTAAGGGTGTGCTGCCGGTGGTGACGGCCGTGGTGCTCTTGAAGGTACTTGAGGCGTTGCTGCCGGTGGGGGCGGCAGTGGTGCTGTCGATGGTACTTTAAGGGGTTTTGTCGGTGGTAGCGGTGGTGGTGCTCTCGGGGTACTTCAGGCGGTGCTGCCGGTGGTGGCGGCGGTGGTGCTGTCGATGGTACTTGAGGGGGTGCTGCAGGAGGTGGCGGCAGTGGTTCTGTCTATGGTGATTGAGGGGGTGTTTTCGGTGGTGCCGGCAGTGGTGGTGTCGATGGTACTTGAGGGGGTGCTGCCGGTGGTGGCGGCGATGGTGGTGTCGAAGGTACATGAGGAGATGCTGCTGGTGTTGGCGGCGGTGTTGGTGTCGATGGTACCTGAGGGGCTGATTCGGCTGGTGGCAGCGGTGGTGGTGTCGTGGTATTTGAGGGGGTGCTGCCGGTGGTGGCAGAGGTGGTGGTGTGGATTGTACTAGAAGGGGTGCTGCCGGTGGTTGCGGCGGTGCTGGTGTTGATGGTACTTGAGGGGGTGCTGGTGGAGGTAGGGGCGGTGGTGTTGTGATTGTGTTTGAGGGGTGCTGGTGGTGGTAGTGGTGGTGGTGGTGGTGGTGATGGTACTTGTGGGAGTGAGCGTGATAGTTGTGGAGGTGGTTGTGCTGATGGTACAGGTGGTAGTCGTTGTGATGGTAGTGGAGGGGGTTGTGGTGATGGTAGTGGCGGTGGTGGTGTTGATGGTACTTGAGGAGGTGCTGGAGGTGGAAGTTGCGGTGGTGGTGTTAATGGTATTTGAGGGGGTGCTGGTTTTGTTAGTGGCAATGGTGATTTTGATTGTATTTGAGGAGTTGCTGGTGGTGGTAGGGGCGGTGGTGCTTGTGTTGGTACTTGAGGTCTCGCTGGTGGTGGTGGTGGTGGTTGTGGTGGTGATGGTGGTTGTGGTGGTGATGGTAGTTGTGGGTGTGAGGGTGATAGTTGTGGAGGTGGTAGTGGTGATGGTACTGATGGTGGTCATTGTGATGGTAGTGGAGGAGGTTGTGCTGATGGTAATGGCGGTGGCGGTTGTGATGGTAGTGGAGAGAGTTGTGTGATGGTAGTGGCGGTGGTGGTGTTGATGGTAATTGATGGGGTGCTGATTTTCTTAGTGGCAATGGTGGTTTTGATTGTACTTGAGGAGGTGCTGGTGGTGGTAGGGGCTTTGGTGCTTGTGATGGTACTTGAGGGGGCGCTGGTGGTGGTAGTGGTGGTGGTGGTTGTGATGGTAGTTGTGGGTGTGAGGGTGATAGTTGTTGAGGGGGTAGTAGTGATGGTACTGGTGGTGGTCGTTGTGATGATAGAGGAGGAGGTTGTGTTGATGGTAATGGCGGTGGTGGCTGTGATGGTAGTGGAGTGGGTTGTGGTGATGTTAGTGGCCGTGGTGATGTTGATGGAACTTGACGCGGTGCTGGCGGTGGTAGTGGTGGTGGTGGTGTCGATGGTACTTGAGGGTGTTCTGGTGGTGGTAGTGGCGGTGGTGGTGTTGATGGAACTTGATGGGGTGCTGGTGTTAGTAGCGGCGGTGGTGGTGTTGATGGTACTTGAGGGGTTGCTGCCGGTGGTGGCGGTGGTGGTGCTGTCAATGTTAATTTACGGGGTGCTGCCAGTGGTTGAGGTGGTGGTGCTGTCGATGGAACTTGAGGGGGTGCTGCCGGTGGTGGTGGCAGTCGTGCTGTTGATGGTATTTGAGGGGATGCTGCCGGTGGTGGTGGCAGTCGTGCTGTCGATGGTACTTGAGGGGATGCTGCCGGTGGTGGCGGGGGTGGTTTTGTCGATGGTACTTGAGGGGGTGCTGCCGGTGGTGGCGGCAGTGGTGGTGTTGATGGTACTTGAGGGGGTGATTCCGGTGGTTGCGGCCGTGATTGTGTCGTGGTACTTGAGGGGGTGATGCCAGTGGTGGCGGCGGTGGTGGTGTGGATTGTACTCAAAGGGGTGCTGCCTGTGGTGGTGGCGGTGGTGGTGTTCATGGTACTTGAGGGGGTGCTGGTGGTGGTAAGGGTGGTGGTGCTTGTGATGGTGCTTGAGGGGTGCTGGTGTTGGTAGTGGTGGTGGTGGTGGAGATGGTATTGTGGGTGTGAGGGTGAGAGTTGTGGAGGGGGTAGTGGTGATGGTACTGGTGGTGTTGGTTGTGGTAGTACTGGAGGGGGTTGTCCTGATGGTACTGGTGGTGGTGGTTGTGATGGTAGTGGAGGGTGTTTTGGTGATGGTAGTGGCGGTTGTGGTGTTGATGGTACTTGAGGCGTTGCTGGCAGTGGTAATGTCGATGGTTGTGTCGATGGTACTTGAGGGGGTGCTGGCGGTGATAGTGGCGGTGGTGGTGTCAATGTTACTTTAGGCGGTGCTGGCCAAGGTAGTGGCGGTGGAGATGTCAATGGTACTTTAGGGGGTGATGCCGGTGGTAGTGGCGTTGGCGGTGTTGATGGTATTTGAAGGGCTGCTGGTTTTCTTAGTGGCATTGGTGTTTTTGATTGTATTTGAGGAGGTGCTGGTGGTGGTAGGGGCTTTGGTGCTTGTGATGGTACTTGAGGGGTCGCTGGTGGTGGTAGTGGTGGTGGTGGTTGTGATGGTAGTTGTGGGTGTGAGGGTGATAGTTGTGGAGGGGGTAGTAGTGATGGTACTGGTGGTGGTGGTTCTGATGGTAGTGGAGGAGGTTGTGCTGATGGTAATGGCGGTGGTGGCTGTGATTGTAGTGGAGTGGGTTGTGGTGATGGTAGTGGCGGTGGTGGTGTTGATGGAACTTGACGCGGTGCTGGCGGTGGTAGTGGTGGTGGTGGTGTCGATGGTACTTGAGGGTTTGCTGGTGGTGTTAGTGGCGGTGGTGGTGTTGATGGAACTTGATGGGGTGCTGGTGTTAGTAGCGGCGGTGCTGGTGTTGATGGTACTTGAGGGGTTGCTGCCGGTGGTGGCGGCGGTTGTGCTGTCGATGGTACTTGAGGGGGTGCTGCCAGTTGTGGCGGCGGTGGTGCTGTCGATGGTACTTGAGGAGGTGCTGCTGGTGGTGGCGGCGGTGGTGTTGTCGATGGTACTTGCGGGGGTGATTCCGGTGGTGGTGGCGGTGATGGTGTCGTGGTATTAGAGGGGGTGCTGCCGGTTGTGGCGGCGGTGGTGGTGTGGATTGTACTAGAAAGGGTGATGCCGGAGGTGGCGGCAGAGGTGGTATCGATGGTACTTGAAGGTGTGTTGCCGGTGGTGGCGGCGGTGGTGGTGTCGATGGTACTTGTGGGGATACTGCCGTTGGTGGCGGCGGTGGTGGTGTCGATGGTACCTGAGGGGCTGATTCGGCTGGTGGCAGCGGTGATGTTGTCGTGGTACTTGAGGGGGTGCTGCCTGTGTTGGCGGCGTTGGTGCTGTCAATGGTACTTGAGGGGGTGCTGCCGGTGGCGGCGGCGTTTGTGGTGTCGATGATACTTAAGGGTGTGCTGCCGGTGGTGACGGCCGTGGTGCTCTTGAAGGTACTTGAGGCGTTGCTGCCGGTGGGGGCGGCAGTGGTGCTGTCGATGGTACTTTAAGGGGTTTTGTCGGTGGTAGCGGTGGTGGTGCTCTCGGGGTACTTCAGGCGGTGCTGCCGGTGGTGGCGGCGGTGGTGCTGTCGATGGTACTTGAGGGGGTGCTGCAGGAGGTGGCGGCAGTGGTTCTGTCTATGGTGATTGAGGGGGTGTTTTCGGTGGTGCCGGCAGTGGTGGTGTCGATGGTACTTGAGGGGGTGCTGCCGGTGGTGGCGGCGATGGTGGTGTCGAAGGTACATGAGGAGATGCTGCTGGTGTTGGCGGCGGTGTTGGTGTCGATGGTACCTGAGGGGCTGATTCGGCTGGTGGCAGCGGTGGTGGTGTCGTGGTATTTGAGGGGGTGCTGCCGGTGGTGGCAGAGGTGGTGGTGTGGATTGTACTAGAAGGGGTGCTGCCGGTGGTTGCGGCGGTGCTGGTGTTGATGGTACTTGAGGGGGTGCTGGTGGAGGTAGGGGCGGTGGTGTTGTGATTGTGTTTGAGGGGTGCTGGTGGTGGTAGTGGTGGTGGTGGTGGTGGTGATGGTACTTGTGGGAGTGAGCGTGATAGTTGTGGAGGTGGTTGTGCTGATGGTACAGGTGGTAGTCGTTGTGATGGTAGTGGAGGGGGTTGTGGTGATGGTAGTGGCGGTGGTGGTGTTGATGGTACTTGAGGAGGTGCTGGAGGTGGAAGTTGCGGTGGTGGTGTTAATGGTATTTGAGGGGGTGCTGGTTTTGTTAGTGGCAATGGTGATTTTGATTGTATTTGAGGAGTTGCTGGTGGTGGTAGGGGCGGTGGTGCTTGTGTTGGTACTTGAGGTCTCGCTGGTGGTGGTGGTGGTGGTTGTGGTGGTGATGGTGGTTGTGGTGGTGATGGTAGTTGTGGGTGTGAGGGTGATAGTTGTGGAGGTGGTAGTGGTGATGGTACTGATGGTGGTCATTGTGATGGTAGTGGAGGAGGTTGTGCTGATGGTAATGGCGGTGGCGGTTGTGATGGTAGTGGAGAGAGTTGTGTGATGGTAGTGGCGGTGGTGGTGTTGATGGTATTTGATGGGGTGCTGATTTTCTTAGTGGCAATGGTGGTTTTGATTGTACTTGAGGAGGTGCTGGTGGTGGTAGGGGCTTTGGTGCTTGTGATGGTACTTGAGGGGGCGCTGGTGGTGGTAGTGGTGGTGGTGGTTGTGATGGTAGTTGTGGGTGTGAGGGTGATAGTTGTTGAGGGGGTAGTAGTGATGGTACTGGTGGTGGTCGTTGTGATGATAGAGGAGGAGGTTGTGTTGATGGTAATGGCGGTGGTGGCTGTGATGGTAGTGGAGTGGGTTGTGGTGATGTTAGTGGCCGTGGTGATGTTGATGGAACTTGACGCGGTGCTGGCGGTGGTAGTGGTGGTGGTGGTGTCGATGGTACTTGAGGGTGTTCTGGTGGTGGTAGTGGCGGTGGTGGTGTTGATGGAACTTGATGGGGTGCTGGTGTTAGTAGCGGCGGTGGTGGTGTTGATGGTACTTGAGGGGTTGCTGCCGGTGGTGGCGGTGGTGGTGCTGTCAATGTTAATTTACGGGGTGCTGCCAGTGGTTGAGGTGGTGGTGCTGTCGATGGAACTTGAGGGGGTGCTGCCGGTGGTGGTGGCAGTCGTGCTGTTGATGGTATTTGAGGGGATGCTGCCGGTGGTGGTGGCAGTCGTGCTGTCGATGGTACTTGAGGGGATGCTGCCGGTGGTGGCGGGGGTGGTTTTGTCGATGGTACTTGAGGGGGTGCTGCCGGTGGTGGCGGCAGTGGTGGTGTTGATGGTACTTGAGGGGGTGATTCCGGTGGTTGCGGCCGTGATTGTGTCGTGGTACTTGAGGGGGTGATGCCAGTGGTGGCGGCGGTGGTGGTGTGGATTGTACTCAAAGGGGTGCTGCCTGTGGTGGTGGCGGTGGTGGTGTTCATGGTACTTGAGGGGGTGCTGGTGGTGGTAAGGGTGGTGGTGCTTGTGATGGTGCTTGAGGGGTGCTGGTGTTGGTAGTGGTGGTGGTGGTGGAGATGGTATTGTGGGTGTGAGGGTGAGAGTTGTGGAGGGGGTAGTGGTGATGGTACTGGTGGTGTTGGTTGTGGTAGTACTGGAGGGGGTTGTCCTGATGGTACTGGTGGTGGTGGTTGTGATGGTAGTGGAGGGTGTTTTGGTGATGGTAGTGGCGGTTGTGGTGTTGATGGTACTTGAGGCGTTGCTGGCAGTGGTAATGTCGATGGTTGTGTCGATGGTACTTGAGGGGGTGCTGGCGGTGATAGTGGCGGTGGTGGTGTCAATGTTACTTTAGGCGGTGCTGGCCAAGGTAGTGGCGGTGGAGATGTCAATGGTACTTTAGGGGGTGATGCCGGTGGTAGTGGCGTTGGCGGTGTTGATGGTATTTGAAGGGCTGCTGGTTTTCTTAGTGGCATTGGTGTTTTTGATTGTATTTGAGGAGGTGCTGGTGGTGGTAGGGGCTTTGGTGCTTGTGATGGTACTTGAGGGGTCGCTGGTGGTGGTAGTGGTGGTGGTGGTTGTGATGGTAGTTGTGGGTGTGAGGGTGATAGTTGTGGAGGGGGTAGTAGTGATGGTACTGGTGGTGGTGGTTCTGATGGTAGTGGAGGAGGTTGTGCTGATGGTAATGGCGGTGGTGGCTGTGATTGTAGTGGAGTGGGTTGTGGTGATGGTAGTGGCGGTGGTGGTGTTGATGGAACTTGACGCGGTGCTGGCGGTGGTAGTGGTGGTGGTGGTGTCGATGGTAATTGAGGGTGTGCTTGTGGTGTTAGTGGCGGTGGTGGTGTTGATGGAACTTGATGGGGTGCTGGTGTTAGTAGCGGCGGTGCTGGTGTTGATGGTACTTGAGGGGTTGCTGCCGGTGGTGGCGGCGGTTGTGCTGTCGATGGTACTTGAGGGGGTGCTGCCAGTTGTGGCGGCGGTGGTGCTGTCGATGGTACTTGAGGAGGTGCTGCTGGTGGTGGCGGCGGTGGTGTTGTCGATGGTACTTGCGGGGGTGATTCCGGTGGTGGTGGCGGTGATGGTGTCGTGGTATTAGAGGGGGTGCTGCCGGTTGTGGCGGCGGTGGTGGTGTGGATTGTACTAGAAAGGGTGATGCCGGAGGTGGCGGCAGAGGTGGTATCGATGGTACTTGAAGGTGTGTTGCCGGTGGTGGCGGCGGTGGTGGTGTCGATGGTACTTGTGGGGATACTGCCGTTGGTGGCGGCGGTGGTGGTGTCGATGGTACCTGAGGGGCTGATTCGGCTGGTGGCAGCGGTGATGTTGTCGTGGTACTTGAGGGGGTGCTGCCTGTGTTGGCGGCGTTGGTGCTGTCGATGGTACTTGAGGGGGTGCTGCCGGTGGCGGCGGCGTTTGTGGTGTCGATGATACTTAAGGGTGTGCTGCCGGTGGTGACGGCCGTGGTGCTCTTGAAGGTACTTGAGGCGTTGCTGCCGGTGGGGGCGGCAGTGGTGCTGTCGATGGTACTTTAAGGGGTTTTGTCGGTGGTAGCGGTGGTGGTGCTCTCGGGGTACTTCAGGCGGTGCTGCCGGTGGTGGCGGCGGTGGTGCTGTCGATGGTACTTGAGGGGGTGCTGCAGGAGGTGGCGGCAGTGGTTCTGTCTATGGTGATTGAGGGGGTGTTTTCGGTGGTGCCGGCAGTGGTGGTGTCGATGGTACTTGAGGGGGTGCTGCCGGTGGTGGCGGCGATGGTGGTGTCGAAGGTACATGAGGAGATGCTGCTGGTGTTGGCGGCGGTGTTGGTGTCGATGGTACCTGAGGGGCTGATTCGGCTGGTGGCAGCGGTGGTGGTGTCGTGGTATTTGAGGGGGTGCTGCCGGTGGTGGCAGAGGTGGTGGTGTGGATTGTACTAGAAGGGGTGCTGCCGGTGGTTGCGGCGGTGCTGGTGTTGATGGTACTTGAGGGGGTGCTGGTGGAGGTAGGGGCGGTGGTGTTGTGATTGTGTTTGAGGGGTGCTGGTGGTGGTAGTGGTGGTGGTGGTGGTGGTGATGGTACTTGTGGGAGTGAGCGTGATAGTTGTGGAGGTGGTTGTGCTGATGGTACAGGTGGTAGTCGTTGTGATGGTAGTGGAGGGGGTTGTGGTGATGGTAGTGGCGGTGGTGGTGTTGATGGTACTTGAGGAGGTGCTGGAGGTGGAAGTTGCGGTGGTGGTGTTAATGGTATTTGAGGGGGTGCTGGTTTTGTTAGTGGCAATGGTGATTTTGATTGTATTTGAGGAGTTGCTGGTGGTGGTAGGGGCGGTGGTGCTTGTGTTGGTACTTGAGGTCTCGCTGGTGGTGGTGGTGGTGGTTGTGGTGGTGATGGTGGTTGTGGTGGTGATGGTAGTTGTGGGTGTGAGGGTGATAGTTGTGGAGGTGGTAGTGGTGATGGTACTGATGGTGGTCATTGTGATGGTAGTGGAGGAGGTTGTGCTGATGGTAATGGCGGTGGCGGTTGTGATGGTAGTGGAGAGAGTTGTGTGATGGTAGTGGCGGTGGTGGTGTTGATGGTAATTGATGGGGTGCTGATTTTCTTAGTGGCAATGGTGGTTTTGATTGTACTTGAGGAGGTGCTGGTGGTGGTAGGGGCTTTGGTGCTTGTGATGGTACTTGAGGGGGCGCTGGTGGTGGTAGTGGTGGTGGTGGTTGTGATGGTAGTTGTGGGTGTGAGGGTGATAGTTGTTGAGGGGGTAGTAGTGATGGTACTGGTGGTGGTCGTTGTGATGATAGAGGAGGAGGTTGTGTTGATGGTAATGGCGGTGGTGGCTGTGATGGTAGTGGAGTGGGTTGTGGTGATGTTAGTGGCCGTGGTGATGTTGATGGAACTTGACGCGGTGCTGGCGGTGGTAGTGGTGGTGGTGGTGTCGATGGTACTTGAGGGTGTTCTGGTGGTGGTAGTGGCGGTGGTGGTGTTGATGGAACTTGATGGGGTGCTGGTGTTAGTAGCGGCGGTGGTGGTGTTGATGGTACTTGAGGGGTTGCTGCCGGTGGTGGCGGTGGTGGTGCTGTCAATGTTAATTTACGGGGTGCTGCCAGTGGTTGAGGTGGTGGTGCTGTCGATGGAACTTGAGGGGGTGCTGCCGGTGGTGGTGGCAGTCGTGCTGTTGATGGTATTTGAGGGGATGCTGCCGGTGGTGGTGGCAGTCGTGCTGTCGATGGTACTTGAGGGGATGCTGCCGGTGGTGGCGGGGGTGGTTTTGTCGATGGTACTTGAGGGGGTGCTGCCGGTGGTGGCGGCAGTGGTGGTGTTGATGGTACTTGAGGGGGTGATTCCGGTGGTTGCGGCCGTGATTGTGTCGTGGTACTTGAGGGGGTGATGCCAGTGGTGGCGGCGGTGGTGGTGTGGATTGTACTCAAAGGGGTGCTGCCTGTGGTGGTGGCGGTGGTGGTGTTCATGGTACTTGAGGGGGTGCTGGTGGTGGTAAGGGTGGTGGTGCTTGTGATGGTGCTTGAGGGGTGCTGGTGTTGGTAGTGGTGGTGGTGGTGGAGATGGTATTGTGGGTGTGAGGGTGAGAGTTGTGGAGGGGGTAGTGGTGATGGTACTGGTGGTGTTGGTTGTGGTAGTACTGGAGGGGGTTGTCCTGATGGTACTGGTGGTGGTGGTTGTGATGGTAGTGGAGGGTGTTTTGGTGATGGTAGTGGCGGTTGTGGTGTTGATGGTACTTGAGGCGTTGCTGGCAGTGGTAATGTCGATGGTTGTGTCGATGGTACTTGAGGGGGTGCTGGCGGTGATAGTGGCGGTGGTGGTGTCAATGTTACTTTAGGCGGTGCTGGCCAAGGTAGTGGCGGTGGAGATGTCAATGGTACTTTAGGGGGTGATGCCGGTGGTAGTGGCGTTGGCGGTGTTGATGGTATTTGAAGGGCTGCTGGTTTTCTTAGTGGCATTGGTGTTTTTGATTGTATTTGAGGAGGTGCTGGTGGTGGTAGGGGCTTTGGTGCTTGTGATGGTACTTGAGGGGTCGCTGGTGGTGGTAGTGGTGGTGGTGGTTGTGATGGTAGTTGTGGGTGTGAGGGTGATAGTTGTGGAGGGGGTAGTAGTGATGGTACTGGTGGTGGTGGTTCTGATGGTAGTGGAGGAGGTTGTGCTGATGGTAATGGCGGTGGTGGCTGTGATTGTAGTGGAGTGGGTTGTGGTGATGGTAGTGGCGGTGGTGGTGTTGATGGAACTTGACGCGGTGCTGGCGGTGGTAGTGGTGGTGGTGGTGTCGATGGTAATTGAGGGTGTGCTTGTGGTGTTAGTGGCGGTGGTGGTGTTGATGGAACTTGATGGGGTGCTGGTGTTAGTAGCGGCGGTGCTGGTGTTGATGGTACTTGAGGGGTTGCTGCCGGTGGTGGCGGCGGTTGTGCTGTCGATGGTACTTGAGGGGGTGCTGCCAGTTGTGGCGGCGGTGGTGCTGTCGATGGTACTTGAGGAGGTGCTGCTGGTGGTGGCGGCGGTGGTGTTGTCGATGGTACTTGCGGGGGTGATTCCGGTGGTGGTGGCGGTGATGGTGTCGTGGTATTAGAGGGGGTGCTGCCGGTTGTGGCGGCGGTGGTGGTGTGGATTGTACTAGAAAGGGTGATGCCGGAGGTGGCGGCAGAGGTGGTATCGATGGTACTTGAAGGTGTGTTGCCGGTGGTGGCGGCGGTGGTGGTGTCGATGGTACTTGTGGGGATACTGCCGTTGGTGGCGGCGGTGGTGGTGTCGATGGTACCTGAGGGGCTGATTCGGCTGGTGGCAGCGGTGATGTTGTCGTGGTACTTGAGGGGGTGCTGCCTGTGTTGGCGGCGTTGGTGCTGTCGATGGTACTTGAGGGGGTGCTGCCGGTGGCGGCGGCGTTTGTGGTGTCGATGATACTTAAGGGTGTGCTGCCGGTGGTGACGGCCGTGGTGCTCTTGAAGGTACTTGAGGCGTTGCTGCCGGTGGGGGCGGCAGTGGTGCTGTCGATGGTACTTTAAGGGGTTTTGTCGGTGGTAGCGGTGGTGGTGCTCTCGGGGTACTTCAGGCGGTGCTGCCGGTGGTGGCGGCGGTGGTGCTGTCGATGGTACTTGAGGGGGTGCTGCAGGAGGTGGCGGCAGTGGTTCTGTCTATGGTGATTGAGGGGGTGTTTTCGGTGGTGCCGGCAGTGGTGGTGTCGATGGTACTTGAGGGGGTGCTGCCGGTGGTGGCGGCGATGGTGGTGTCGAAGGTACATGAGGAGATGCTGCTGGTGTTGGCGGCGGTGTTGGTGTCGATGGTACCTGAGGGGCTGATTCGGCTGGTGGCAGCGGTGGTGGTGTCGTGGTATTTGAGGGGGTGCTGCCGGTGGTGGCAGAGGTGGTGGTGTGGATTGTACTAGAAGGGGTGCTGCCGGTGGTTGCGGCGGTGCTGGTGTTGATGGTACTTGAGGGGGTGCTGGTGGAGGTAGGGGCGGTGGTGTTGTGATTGTGTTTGAGGGGTGCTGGTGGTGGTAGTGGTGGTGGTGGTGGTGGTGATGGTACTTGTGGGAGTGAGCGTGATAGTTGTGGAGGTGGTTGTGCTGATGGTACAGGTGGTAGTCGTTGTGATGGTAGTGGAGGGGGTTGTGGTGATGGTAGTGGCGGTGGTGGTGTTGATGGTACTTGAGGAGGTGCTGGAGGTGGAAGTTGCGGTGGTGGTGTTAATGGTATTTGAGGGGGTGCTGGTTTTGTTAGTGGCAATGGTGATTTTGATTGTATTTGAGGAGTTGCTGGTGGTGGTAGGGGCGGTGGTGCTTGTGTTGGTACTTGAGGTCTCGCTGGTGGTGGTGGTGGTGGTTGTGGTGGTGATGGTGGTTGTGGTGGTGATGGTAGTTGTGGGTGTGAGGGTGATAGTTGTGGAGGTGGTAGTGGTGATGGTACTGATGGTGGTCATTGTGATGGTAGTGGAGGAGGTTGTGCTGATGGTAATGGCGGTGGCGGTTGTGATGGTAGTGGAGAGAGTTGTGTGATGGTAGTGGCGGTGGTGGTGTTGATGGTAATTGATGGGGTGCTGATTTTCTTAGTGGCAATGGTGGTTTTGATTGTACTTGAGGAGGTGCTGGTGGTGGTAGGGGCTTTGGTGCTTGTGATGGTACTTGAGGGGGCGCTGGTGGTGGTAGTGGTGGTGGTGGTTGTGATGGTAGTTGTGGGTGTGAGGGTGATAGTTGTTGAGGGGGTAGTAGTGATGGTACTGGTGGTGGTCGTTGTGATGATAGAGGAGGAGGTTGTGTTGATGGTAATGGCGGTGGTGGCTGTGATGGTAGTGGAGTGGGTTGTGGTGATGTTAGTGGCCGTGGTGATGTTGATGGAACTTGACGCGGTGCTGGCGGTGGTAGTGGTGGTGGTGGTGTCGATGGTACTTGAGGGTGTTCTGGTGGTGGTAGTGGCGGTGGTGGTGTTGATGGAACTTGATGGGGTGCTGGTGTTAGTAGCGGCGGTGGTGGTGTTGATGGTACTTGAGGGGTTGCTGCCGGTGGTGGCGGTGGTGGTGCTGTCAATGTTAATTTACGGGGTGCTGCCAGTGGTTGAGGTGGTGGTGCTGTCGATGGAACTTGAGGGGGTGCTGCCGGTGGTGGTGGCAGTCGTGCTGTTGATGGTATTTGAGGGGATGCTGCCGGTGGTGGTGGCAGTCGTGCTGTCGATGGTACTTGAGGGGATGCTGCCGGTGGTGGCGGGGGTGGTTTTGTTGATGGTACTTGAGGGGGTGCTGCCGGTGGTGGCGGCAGTGGTGGTGTTGATGGTACTTGAGGGGGTGATTCCGGTGGTGGCGGCCGTGATGGTGTCGTGGTATTTGAGGGGGTGCTGCCAGTGGTGGCGGCGGTGGTGGTGTGGATTGTACTAGAAAGGGTGATGCCAGAGGTGGCGGAAGAGGTGGTATCGATGGTACTTGACGTTGTGCTGCCGATGGTGGCGGCGGTGATGGTGTCGATGGTACTTGAGGGCGTGCTGCCTGTGGTGGTGGTGGTGGTGCTGTCAATGGTACTAGAGGGGGTGCTGCTGGTGGTGGCGGTGGTGGTGCTGTCGATGGTACTTGTGGGGATACTGCCGGTGGTGGCGGCGGTGGTGGTGTCAATGGTACCTGAGGGGCTGATTCGGCTGGTGGCAGCGGTGGTGGTGTCGTGGTACTTGAGGGGGTGCTGCCGGTGTTGGCGGCATTGGTGCTGTCGATGGTACTTGAGGCGGTGCCGCCCGTGGTGGCGTCGATGGTACTTCAGGGGGTGCTGCCGGTGGTGACGTCCGTGGTGCTCTTGAAGGTACTTGAGGCGTTGCTGCCGTTGGGGGCGGCAGTGGTGGTGTTGATGGTACTTGAGGTGGTGCTGCCAGTGGTGGCGGCAGTGGTGGTGTCGATGGTACTTGAGGGGGTGCTGCCGGTGGTGTTGGCATTGGTGTTGTCGATGGTACTTTAGGGGGAGCTGCCGGTGGAGGCGACGGTGGTGCTGTCGATGGTACTTGAGGGGGTGCTGCTGGTGGTGGCAGCAGTGGTGGTGTTGATGGTACTTGAGGTGGTGCTGCCAGTGGTGGCGGCAGTGGTGGTGTCGATGGTACTTGAGGGGGTGCTGCCGGTGGTGTTGGCATTGGTGTTGTCGATGGTACTTTAGGGGGAGCTGCCGGTGGTGGCGGCGGTGGTGCTGTATATGGTACTTGAGGGGGTGCTGCCGGAGGTGGCAGCAGTGGTTCTGTCTATGGTGATTGAGGGGGTGTTTTCGGTGGTGCCGGCAGTGGTGGTGTCGATGGTACTTGAGGAGGTTCTTCCGGTGGTGGCGGCGATTGTGGTGTTGATGGTAGTTGAGGGGTGCTGACGGTGGTGGCGGCGGTGGTGGTGTCGATGGTACATGAGGAGATGCTGCTGGTGTTGGCGGCGGTGGTGGTGTCGATGGTACCTGAGGGTCTGATTCGGCTGGTGGAAACGGTGGTGGTGTCGTGGTACTTGAGGGGGTGCTGCCGGTGGTGGCAGCGGTGGTGGTGTGGATTGTACTAGAAGGGGTGCTGCCGGTGGTGGCGGCGGTGGTGGTGTTGATGGTACTTGAGGGGATGCTGGTGGAGGTAGGGGCGGTGGTGTTGTGATTGTGTTTGAGGGGTGCTGGTGGTCGTAGTGGTGGTGGTGGTGGTGTTGATGGTACTTGTGGGAGTGAGCGTGCTGGTTGTGGAGGTGGTTGTCCTGATGGTACTGGTGGTGGTGGTTGTGATGGTAGTGGATGGGGTTGTGGTGATGGTAGTGGCGGTGGTGGTGTTGATGGTAGTTGAGGAGGTGCTGGAGGTGGAAGTGGCAGTGGTGCTGTCAATGGTACTTGAGGGGGTGCTGGGTTTGTTAGTGGCAATGGTGATTTTGATTGTACTTGAGGAGTTGCTGGTGGTGGTAGGGGCGGTGGTGCTTGTGATGGTACTTGAGGGCTCGCTGGTGCTTGTGGTGGTGATGGTGGTTGTGGTGGTGATGGTAGTTGTGGGTGTGAGGGTGATAGTTGTGGAGGTGGTAGTGGTGATGGTACTGATGGTGGTCATTGTGATGGTAGTGGAGGAGGTTCTGCTGATGGTAATGGCGGTGGCGGTTGTGATGGTAGTGGAGTGAGTTGTGTGATGGTATTGGCGGTGGTGTTGATGAAACTTGACGTGGTGATGGCAGTGGTAGTGGCAGTGGTGGTGTCGATTGTACTTGAGGGTGTGCTGGTGTTGGTAGTGGCGGTGGTGGTGTTGATGGAACTTGATGGGGTGCTGGTTTTAGTAGCGGCAGTGGTGGTGTTGATGGTACTTGTGAGGGTGCTGCCAGTTGTGGAGGCAGTGGTGCTGTCGATGGTAATTGAGGGGGTGCTGCCGGTGGCGGCGGCGGTTGTGGTGTCGATGATACTTAAGGGGGTGTTGCCGGTGGTGGCGGTAATGGTGCTGTCGATGGTACTTGAGGTGGTGCTGCCGGTTGTGGCGGCAGTGGTGCTGTCGATGGTATTTGAGGGGGTGCTGCAGGTGGTGGCGGTGGTGGTGTTGTCGATGGTACTTGAGCGGGTGTTGCCAGTGGTGGCAGCAGTGGTGGTGTCCATGGTACTTGAGGGGGTGATTCCGCTGGTGGCGGCAGTTTTGGTGTTGTGGTACTTGAGGGGGTGCTGCCGGTGGTGGCGGCAGTGGTGGTGTGGATTGTACTAGAGGGTGTGCTGTCGGTGGTGTCGGCGGTGGTGGTGTTGATGGTACTTAAGCGGGTGCTTGTGGGGTAGGGGCAGTGGTGCTTATGATGGTGCTTGAGGGGGGCAGGTGGTGGTAGTGAGGAGGTGTTGGTGATGGTACTTGTGGGTGTGAGGGTGATAGTTGTGGAGGGGGTAGTGGTGATGGTACTGGTGGTGGTGGTTGTGAGGGTGGTGGAGGGTGTTGTGGTGATGGTAGTGCCGGTGGTGGTGTTGATGGTACTTGAGGCGGTGCTGGAGGTGGTAGTGTTGGTGGTGGTGTCAATGGTACTTGAGGGGGTGCTGGCGGTGGTAGTGGCGGTGGTGCTGTCGATGGTACTTTTTGCGGTGCTGCTGGTGGTGGCAGCGGTGTTGGTGTCGATGTTTCTTGAGGGGGTGCTGCCTCAGGAGGTGGCGGTGGTGCTGTCGATGGAACTTGAGGGGGTGCTGCCGGTGGTGGTGGCAGTCGTGCTGTCGATGGTACTTGAGGGGATGTTGCCGGTGGTGGTGGCAGTCGTTCTGTCGATGGTACTTCAGGGGATGCTGCCAGTGGTGGCGGGAGTGGTTTTGTCGATGGTACTTGAGGGGGTGCTGCCGGTGGTGGCGGCAGTGGTGGTGTTGATGGTACTTGAGGGGGTGATTCCGGTGGTTGCGGCCGTGATTGTGTCGTGGTACTTGAGGGGGTGATGCCAGTGGTGGCGGCGGTGGTGGTGTGGATTGTACTCAAAGGGGTGCTGCCTGTGGTGGTGGCGGTGGTGGTGTTCATGGTACTTGAGGGGGTGCTGGTGGTGGTAAGGGTGGTGGTGCTTGTGATGGTGCTTGAGGGGTGCTGGTGTTGGTAGTGGTGGTGGTGGTGGAGATGGTATTGTGGGTGTGAGGGTGAGAGTTGTGGAGGGGGTAGTGGTGATGGTACTGGTGGTGTTGGTTGTGGTAGTACTGGAGGGGGTTGTCCTGATGGTACTGGTGGTGGTGGTTGTGATGGTAGTGGAGGGTGTTTTGGTGATGGTAGTGGCGGTTGTGGTGTTGATGGTACTTGAGGCGTTGCTGGCAGTGGTAATGTCGATGGTTGTGTCGATGGTACTTGAGGGGGTGCTGGCGGTGATAGTGGCGGTGGTGGTGTCAATGTTACTTTAGGCGGTGCTGGCCAAGGTAGTGGCGGTGGAGATGTCAATGGTACTTTAGGGGGTGATGCCGGTGGTAGTGGCGTTGGCGGTGTTGATGGTATTTGAAGGGCTGCTGGTTTTCTTAGTGGCATTGGTGTTTTTGATTGTATTTGAGGAGGTGCTGGTGGTGGTAGGGGCTTTGGTGCTTGTGATGGAACTTGAGGGGTCGCTGGTGGTGGTAGTGGTGGTGGTGGTTGTGATGGTAGTTGTGGGTGTGAGGGTGATAGTTGTGGAGGGGGTAGTAGTGATGGTACTGGTGGTGGTGGTTCTGATGGTAGTGGAGGAGGTTGTGCTGATGGTAATGGCGGTGGTGGCTGTGATTGTAGTGGAGTGGGTTGTGGTGATGGTAGTGGCGGTGGTGGTGTTGATGGAACTTGACGCGGTGCTGGCGGTGGTAGTGGTGGTGGTGGTGTCGATGGTACTTGAGGGTTTGCTGGTGGTGGTAGTGGCGGTGGTGGTGTTGATGGAACTTGATGGGGTGCTGGTGTTAGTAGCAGCGGTGGTGGTGTTGATGGTACTTGAGGGGTTGCTGCCGGTGGTGGCGGCGGTTGTGCTGTCGATGGTACTTGAGGGGGTGCTGCCAGTTGTGGCGGCGGTGGTGCTGTCGATGGTACTTGAGGAGGTGCTGCTGGTGGTGGGGGCGGTGGTTTGTCGATGGTACTTGCGGGGGTGATTCCGGTGGTGGTGGCGGTGATGGTGTCGTGGTATTTGAGGGGGTGCTGCCGGTTGTGGCGGCGGTGGTGGTGTGGATTGTACTAGAAAGGGTGATGCCGGAGGTGGCGGCAGAGGTGGTATCGATGGTACTTGACGTTGTGCTGCCGCTGGTGGCAGCGGTGATGGTGTCGATGATACTTGAGGGCGTGCTGCCTGTGGTGGTGGTGGTGGTGCTGTCGATGGTACTAGAGGGGGTGCTGCTGGTGGTGGTGGTGGTGGTGCTGTCGATGGTACTTGTGGGGATACTGCCGATGGTGGCGGCGGTGGTGGTGTCAATGGTACCTGAGGGGCTGATTCAGCTGGTGGCAGCGGTGGTGGTGTCGTGGTACTTGAGGGGGTGCTGCCGGTGTTGGCGGCGTTGGTGCTGTCGATGGTACTTGAGGCGGTGCCGCCCGTGGTGGCGTCGATGGTACTTCAGGGGATGCTGCCGGTGGTGACGTCCGTGGTGCTCTTGAAGGTACTTGAGGCGTTGCTGCCGGTGGGGGCGGCAGTGGTGGTGTTGATGGTACTTGAGGTGGTGCTGCCAGTGGTGGCGGCAGTGGTGGTGTCGATGGTACTTTAGGGGGAGCTGCCGGTGGAGGCGACGGTGGTGCTGTCGATGGTACTTGAGGGGGTGCTGCTGGTGGTGGCAGCAGTGGTGGTGTTGATGGTACTTGAGGTGGTGCTGCCAGTGGTGGCGGCAGTGGTGCTGTCGATGGTACTTGAGGGGGTGCTGCCGGTGGTGTTGGCATTCGTGTTGTCGATGGTACTTTAGGGGGAGCTACCGGTGGTGGCGGCGGTGGTGCTGTATATGGTACTTGAGGGGGTGCTGCCGGAGGTGGCAGCAGTGGTTCTGTGTATGGTGATTGAGGGGGTGTTTTCGGTGGTGCCGGCAGTGGTGGTGTCGATGGTACTTGAGGAGGTTCTTCCGGTGGTGGCGGCGGTTGTGGTGTTGATGGTAGTTGAGGGGTGCTGACGGTGGTGGCGGCGGTGGTGGTGTCGTGGTATTTGAGGGGGTGCTGCCGGTTGTGGCAGCGGTGGTGGTGTGGATTGTACTAGAAAGGGTGATGCCGGAGGTGGCGGCAGAGGTGGTATCGATGGTACTTGACGTTGTGCTGCCGATTGGGGTGGCGGTGATTGTGTCGATGGTACTTCAGGGCGTGCTGCCTGTGGTGGTGGTGGTGGTGCTGTCGATGGTACTAGAGGGGGTGCTGCTGGTGGTGGCGGTGGTGGTGCTGTCGATGGTACTTGTGGGGATACTGCCGGTGGTGGCCGCGGTGGTGGTGACAATGGTACATGAGTGGCTGATTCGGCTGGTGGCAGCGGTGGTGGTGTCGTGGTACTTGAGGGGGTGCTGCCGGTGTTGGCGGCGTTGGTGCTGTCGATGGTACTTGAGGCGGTGCCGCCCGTGGTGGCGTCGATGGTACTTCAGGGTGTGCTGCCGGTGGTGACGTCCGTGGTGCTCTTGAAGGTACTTGAGGCGTTGCTGCCGGTGGGGGCGGCAGTGGTGGTGTTGATGGTACTTGAGGTGGTGCTGCCAGTGGTGGCGGCAGTGGTGGTGTCGATGGTACTTGAGGGGGTGCTGCCGGTGGTGTTGGCATTGGTGTTGTCGATGGTACATTAGGGGGAGCTGCCGGTGGAGGCGACGGTGGTGCTGTCGATGGTACTTGAGGGGGTGCTGCCGGAGGTGGCAGCAGTGGTTCTGTCTATGGTGATTGAGGGGGTGTTTTCAGTGGTGCCGGCAGTGGTGGTGTCGATGGTACTTGAGGAGGTTCTTCCGGTGGTGGCGGCGGTTGTGGTGTTGATGGTAGTTGAGGGGTGCTGACGGTGGTGGCGGCGGTGGTGGTGTCGATGGTACTTGAGGGGGTGCTGCCGGTGGTGGCGGCGGTGGTGGTGTCGATGGTACATGAGGAGATGCTGCTGGTGTTGGCGGCGGTGGTGGTGTCGATGGTACCTGAGGGGCTGATTCGGCTGGTGGCAGCGGTGCTGGTGTCGTGGTACTTGAGGGGTTGCTGCCGGTGGTGGCAGCGGTGGTGGTGTGGATTGTACTAGAAGGGGTGCTGCCGGTGGTGGCGGCGGTGGTGGTGTTGATGGTACTTGAGTGGGTGCTGGTGGAGGTAGGGGCGGTGGTGTTGTGATTGTGTTTGAGGGGTGCTGGTGGTCGTAGTGTGGTCGTGGTGGTGTTGATGGTACTTGTGGGAGTGAGCGTGATAGTTGTGGAGGTGGTTGTCCTGATGGTACTGGTGGTGGTGGTTGTGATGGTAGTGGAGGGGGTTGTGGTGATGGTAGTGGCGGTGGTGGTGTTGATGGTAGTTGAGGAGGTGCTGGAGGTGGAAGTGGCGGTGGTGGTGTCAATGGTAGTTGAGGGGGTGCTGGTTTTGTTAGTGGCAATGGTGATTTTGATTGTACTTGAGGAGTTGCTGGTGGTGGTAGGGGCGGTGGTGCTTGTGATGGTACTTGAGGGCTCGCTGGTGGTTGTGGTGGTGATGGTGGTTGTGGTGGTGATGGTAGTTGTGGGTGTGAGGGTGATAGTTGTGGAGGTGGTAGTGGTGATGGCACTGATGGTGGTCATTGTGATGGTAGTGGAGAGGTTGTGCTGATGGTAATGGCGGTGGCTGTTGTGATGGTAGTGGAGTGAGTTGTGTGATGGTATTGGCGGTGGTGGTGTTGATGAAACTTGACGTGGTGATGGCAGTGGTAGTGGCAGTGGTGGTGTCAATTGTACTTGAGGATGTGCTGGTGTTGGTAGTGGCGGTGGTGGTGTTGATGGGACTTGATGGGGTGCTGGTTTTAGTAGCGGCAGTGGTGGTGTTGATGGTACTTGTGAGGGTGCTGCCAGTTGTGGAGGCAGTGGTGCTGTCGATGGTAATTGAGGGGGTGCTGCCGGTGGCGGCGGCGGTTGTGGTGTCGATGATACTTAAGGGGGTGCTGCCGGTGGTGGCGGTAGTGGTGCTGTCGATGGTACTTGAGTTGGTGCTGCCGGTTGTGGCGGCAGTGGTGCTGTCGATGGTATTTGAGGGGGTGCTGCAGGTGGTGGCAGTGGTGGTGTTGTCGATGGTACTTGAGCGGGTGTTGCCAGTGGTGGCAGCAATGGTGGTGTCGATGGTACTTGAGGGGGTGATTCCGCTGGTGGCGGCAGTTTTGGTGTCGTGGTACTTGAGGGGGTGCTGCCGGTGGTGGCGGCAGTGGTGGTGTGGATTGTACTAGAGGGTGTGCTGTCGGTGGTGTCGGCGGTGGTGGTGTTGATGGTACTTGAGGGGGTGCTTGTGGGGGTAGGCGCGGTGGTGCTTATGATGGTGCTTGAGGGGGGCAGGTGGTGGTAGTGGTGGAGGTGTTGGTGATGGTACTTGTGGGTGTGAGGGTGATAGTTGTGGAGGGGGTAGTGGTGATGGTACTGGTGGTGGTGGTTGTGAGGGTGGTGGAGGGTGTTGTGGTGATGGTAGTGGCGGTGGTGGTGTTGATGGTACTTGAGGCGGTGCTGGAGGTGGTAGTGTCGGTGGTGGTGTCGATGGTACTTGAGGGGGAGCTGGCGGTGATAGTGGTGGTGGTGCTGTCGATGGTACTTGTTGCCGTGCTGCTGGTGGTGGCAGCGGTGTTGGTGTCAATGTAACTTGAGGGGGTGCTGCCGGTGGTGGTGGCAGTCGTGCTGTCGATGGTACTTGAGGGGATGCTGCCAGTGGTGGTGGCAGTCGTGCTGTCGATGGTACTTGAGGGGATGCTGCCGGTGGTGGCGGGGGTGGTTTTGTCGATGGTACTTGAGGGTGTGCTGCCGGTGGTGGCGGCAGTGGTGGTGTTGATGGTACTTGAGGGGATGATTCCGGTGGTGGCGGCCGTGATGGTGTCGTGGTACTTGAGGGGGTGCTGCCGGTGGTGGCGGTGGTGGTGGTGTGGATTGTACTAGAGGGGGAGTTGCCGGTGGTAGTGTCTGTGGTGGTGTCGGTGGTACTTGAGGCGGTGCTGGCAGTGGTAGTGGCGGTGGTGGTGTCGATTGCAGTTGAGGCGGTGCTGGTGGTGGTAGTGGCAGTGGTGGTGTCGATGGTACTCGAGGCGGTGCTGGCGGTGGTAGTGGCGGTGGTGGTGTCGATGGTAATTTGGGCTGTTCTAGTGGTGTTAGTGGCGGTGGTGGTGTCGATGGTATTTGACAGAGTGCTGGTGGTGGTAGTGGTGGTGGTGGGGGTGATGGTAGTGGTAGGTGTGAGGGTGACAGTTGTGGAGGGGGTAGTGGTGATGGTGCCGGTAGTGGGGGTTTGATGGTAGTGCAGGGGGTTGTGCTGATGGTACTAGTGGTGTTGCTTGTGATGGTAGTGTAGGGGTTTGTGGTGATGGTAGTGGCGGTGGTGGTGGTGATGGTAATGAGGGGGTGCTGGTTGTGGTACTGGCGGTGGTGGTGGTGATGGTACTTGAGAGGTTGCCAGTGGTGGTAGTGGCGGTGGTGCTGTTGATCGTACTTGAGGGGGTTCTGGTGGTGGTAGTAGCGATGGTGGTGCTGATGGTAAGTGAGGGAGTGTTGGTGGTGGTAGTGGTGGTGGTGTTGTTGATGGTACTTGAGGGGGGTAGTGGTGGTGGTAGTGGAGGTGGTGGTGTTGATGGTACTTGAGGGGTTGCTAGTGGTGGTAGTGGTGGTGGTGGTTGTGATGGTAGTGGAGGGTGTGTGGGTGATAGTTGTGGACTGGGTAGTGGTGATAGCACTAGTGGTCGTGGTTGTGATGGTAGTGGAGGGGCTTGTGGTGATGGCACTGACGGTGGTGGTGTTGATGGTACTTGAGGGGTTGATGGTGGTGGTAGTGGCGGTGGTGGTGGTGATGGTACTTGAGGGGGTGCTGGTGGTGGTAGTGGCGGTGTTGGTATTGATGGTACTTGAGGGGGTGCTGGTTTTGGTAGTGGCAGTGGTGGTGTTGATGGTACTTGATGGGGTGCTGGTGGTGGTAGTAGCAGTGGTGGTGTTGATGGTACTTGAGAAGTGCTGGTGGTGGTAGTGGTGGTGGTGGTGGTGATGGTAGTGGAGGGTGTGTGGGTGATAGTTGTGGAGGGGATAGTGGTGATGGTACTGTTGGTGGTGGATGTGATGGTAGTGGAGGATGTTGTGCTGATGGTATTGGTGGTGGTGGTTGTGATGGTAGTGGAAGGGATTTTGCAGATGGTACTGGTGGTGGTGGTTGTGATGGTAGTGGAGGGGGTTGTGGTGATGGCACTGACGGTGGTGGTGTTGATGGTACTTGAGGGGTTGATGGTGGTGGTAGTGGCGGTGGTGGTGGTGATGGTACTTGAGGGGGTGCTGGTGGTGGTAGTGGCGGTGTTGGTATTGATGGTACTTGAGGGGGTGCTGGTTTTGGTAGTGGCAGTGGTGGTGTTGATGGTACTTGATGGGGTGCTGGTGGTGGTAGTAGCAGTGGTGGTGTTGATGGTACTTGAGAAGTGCTGGTGGTGGTAGTGGTGGTGGTGGTGGTGATGGTAGTGGAGGGTGTGTGGGTGATAGTTGTGGAGGGGATAGTGGTGATGGTACTGTTGGTGGTGGATGTGATGGTAGTGGAGGATGTTGTGCTGATGGTATTGGTGGTGGTGGTTGTGATGGTAGTGGAAGGGATTTTGCAGATGGTACTGGTGGTGGTGGTTGTGATGGTAGTGGAGGGGGTTGTGGTGATGGTAGTGGCGGTGGTGGTGTTGATGGTACTTGAGGTGGTGCTGGTGGTGGTAGTGGCATTGGCGGTGTTCATGGTAATTGAGGAGGTGCTGGTGGTGGTAGTGGCGGTGGTGGTGTTGCTGGTAGTGAAGGGGGTTGTGGTGATGGTAGTGGCGGTGGTTGTGTCAATGGTACTTGAGGTGGTGTAGACGGTGGTAGTGGCGGTGGTGGTGTCGATGGTACTTGAGGGGTGCTGGTGGTGGTAGTGGTGGTGGTGGTGGTGATGGTATTGGAGGGTATGAGGTTGATAGTTGTGGAGGAGATAGTGGTGCTGGTAATGGTGGTGGTGGTTTTGATGGTAGTGAAGGCGGTTGTGGTGATGGTAGTGGCAGTAGTGGTGTCGATGATACTTGAGGCGGTATAGATGGCGGTAGTGGCGGTGGTGGTGTCGATGGTACATGAGGGGTGCTGGTGGTGGCAGTGGTGGTGGTGGTGGTGATGGTAGTGGAGGGTGTGTGGGTGATAGTTGTGGAGGGGGTAGTGGTGATGGTATTGGTGGTGGTGGTTGTGAAGGTACTGGAGGTGGTGGTGGTTGTGAAGGTACTGAAGGGGGTGGTGCTGATGGTACTGGTTGTTTTGGTTGTAATGATAGTGGATGGTGTTGTGGTGATGGTAGTGGCCGTTGTGGTGTTGATGGTACTTGAGGGGTGCTGGTGGTGGTAGTGGTGGAGGTGTTGGTGATGGTACTTCTGGGTTTGAGGGTGATAGTTGTGGAGGGGGTAGTGGTGATGGTACCAGTGGTGGTGGTTGTGGGGGTAGTGGAGGGTTTTGTGGTGATGGTGGTGGCCATTGTGGTGTTGATGGTACTTGAGGTGGTGCTGGCATTGGAAGTGCCGGTGGTGGTGTCGATGGTACTAGAGGGCGTTCTGCCAGTGGTGGCGGCGGTGGTGGTGTCGATGGTACTTGAGGGCATGCTGCCTGTGGTGGAGGCGGTGGTGCTGTCGATGGTACTAGAGGGGGTGCTGCTGGTGGTGGCGGTGGTGGTGCTGTCGATGGTACTTGTGGGGATCCCCGGTGGTGGCGGCGGGTGTGGTGTCGATGATACCTGAGGGGCTGATTCGGCTGGTGGCAGCGGAGGTGGTGTCGTGGTACTTGAGGGGGTGCTGCCGGTGGCGGCAGCGGTGGTGGTGTGGATTGTACTAGAAGCGGTGCTGCCGGTGGTGGCGGCGGTGGTGGTGTTGATGGTACTTGAGGGGGTGCTGGTGGAGGTAGGGGCAGTGGTGTTGTGATTGTGTTTGAGGGGTGCTGGTGGTGGTGATGGTACTTGTGGGAGTGCGTGATAGTTGTGGAGGTGGTTGTCCTGATGGTACTGGTGGTGGTGGTTGTGATGGTAGTGGAGGGGGTTGTGGTGATGGTAGTGGCGGTGGTGGTGTTGATGGTACTTGAGGAGGTGCTGGAGGTGGAAGTGGCGGTGGTGGTGTCAATGGTACTTGAGGGGGTGCTGGTTTTGTTAGTGGCAATGGTGATTTTGATTGTACTTGAGGAGTTGCTGGTGGTGGTAGGGGCGGTGGTGCTTGTGATGGTACTTGAGGGCTCGCTGGTGGTGGTGGTGGTGGTTGTGGTGGTGATGGTGTTTGTGGTGGTGATGGTAGTTGTGGGTGTGAGGGTGATAGTTGTGGAGGTGGTAGTGGTGATGGTACTGATGGTGGTCATTGTGACGGTAGTGGAGGAGGTTGTGCTGATGGTAATGGCGGTGGCGGTTGTGATGGTAGTGGAGTGAGTTGTGTGATGGTAGTGGCGGTGGTGGTGTTGATGAAACTTGACGTGGTGATGGCGGTGGTAGTGGCAGTGGTGGTGTCGATTGTACTTGAGGGTGTGCTGGCGTTGGTAGTGGCGGTGGTGGTGTTGATGGAACTTGATGGGGTGCTGGTTTTAGTAGCGGCGGTGGTGGTGTTGATGGTACTTGAGAGGGTGCTGCCAGTGGTGGAGGCAGTGGTGCTGTCGATGGTAATTGAGGGGGTGCTGCCGGTGGCGGCGGCGGTTGTGGTGTCGATGATACTTAAGGGGGTGCTGCCGGTGGTGGCAGTAGTGGTGCTGTCGATGGTACTTGAGGCGGTGCTGCCAGTTGTGGCGGCGGTGGTGCTGTCGATGGTACTTGAGGGGGTGCTGCAGGTGGTGGCGGCGGTCGTGTTGTCGATGGTACTTGAGCGGGTGTTGCCAGTGGTGGCAGCGGTGGTGGTGTTGATTGTACTAGAGGGTGTGCTGTCGGTGGTGTCGGCGGTGGTGGTGTTGATGGTACTTGAGGGGGTGCTTGTGGGGGTAGGGGCGGTGGTGCTTATGATGGTGCTTGAGGGGGGCAGGTGTTGGTAGTGGTGGTGGTGCTGGTGATGGTATTGTGGGTGTGAGGGTGAGCGTTGTGGAGGGGGTAGTGGTGATGGTACTGGTGGTGTTGGTTATGGTAGTACTGGAGGGGGTTGTCCTGATGGTACTGGTGGTGGTGGTTGTGATGGTAGTGGAGGGTGTTTTGGTGATGGTAGTGGCGGTTGTGGTGTTGATGGTACTTGAAGCGTTGCTGGCAGTGGTAATATCGATGGTTGTGTCGATGGTACTTGAGGCGGTGTGGCGGTGGAAGTGGCGGTGGTGGTGTCGATGGTACTTGAGGGGGTGCTGGCGGTGATAGTGGCGGTGGTGGTGTCAATGTTACTTTAGGCGGTGCTGGCCAAGCTAGTGGTGGTGGAGATGTCAATGGTACTTGAGGGGTGCTGCCGGTGGTGGCAGTGGTGGTGGTGTCGATGGTACTTGATGGGTGCTGCCGGTGGTGGCGGCGGTTGTGGTATCGATGGTACTTGAGGGGGTGCTGCCGGTGGTGGCAGTGGTGGTGCTCTCAATGGTAATTGAGGCAGTGCTGCCAGTGGTGGTGATGCTGGTGCTGTCGATGGTACTTGAGTGGGTGCTGGCGGTGGTGGCGGCCATGGTGGTATCGATCGTACTTGAGGTGGTGCTGGCGGTGGTAGTGGTGGTGGTGGTGTCGATGATCCTTGAGGAGGTGCTGGCCAAGGTAGTGGCGGTGGAAATGTCCATGTTACTTGAGGTTGTTCTGGCGGTGGTAGTGACGGTGATGATGCCGTTGGCACTTGAGGCGGTGCTGTTGGTGGTAGTGGTGGTGGTGGTGTCGATGGTAATTGAGGCGGTACTGGTGGTGGTAGTGGCAGTGGTGGTTTCGATGGTACTGGAGGCGGTGCTGGGTTTGTAGTGGCGGTGGTGGTGTCGATAGTACTTGAGGCTCTGCTGGTGGTGGTAGTGGCTGTGGTGGTGTCGATGGTACTTGAGGCGGTGCTGTTGGTGGTACTGGCGGTGGTGGTGTCGATGGTAGTTGAGTGGTGCTGGTGGTGGTAGTGGCGGTGGTGGTGTCGATGGTAATTTATGCGGTGCTGGTGGTGGTAGTGGCGGTGGTGTTGGTGATGGTACTTGAGGGTGTGCTGCTGGTGGTAGTGGCGCTGGCGGTGTTGATGGTATTTGAGGGGCTGCTGGTTTTCTTAGTGGCATTGGTGGTTTTGATTGTACTTGAGGAGGTGCTGGTGGTGGTAAGGGTGGTGGTGCTTGTGATGGTGCTTGAGGGGTGCTGGTGTTGGTAGTGGTGGTGGTGGTGGAGATGGTATTGTGGGTGTGAGGGTGAGAGTTGTGGAGGGGGTAGTGGTGATGGTACTGGTGGTGTTTGTTGTGGTAGTACTGGAGGGGGTTGTCCTGATGGTACTGGTGGTGGTGGTTGTGATGGTAGTGGAGGGTGTTTTGGTGATGGTAGTGGCGGTTGTGGTGTTGATGGTACTTGAGGCGTTGCTGGCAGTGGTAATGTCGATGGTTGTGTCGATGGTACTTGAGGGGGTGCTGGCGGTGATAGTGGCGGTGGTGGTGTCAATGTTACTTTAGGCGGTGCTGGCCAAGGTAGTGGCGGTGGAGATGTCAATGGTACTTTAGGGGGTGATGCCGGTGGTAGTGGCGTTGGCGGTGTTGATGGTATTTGAAGGGCTGCTGGTTTTCTTAGTGGCATTGGTGTTTTTGATTGTATTTGAGGAGGTGCTGGTGGTGGTAGGGGCTTTGGTGCTTGTGATGGTACTTGAGGGGTCGCTGGTGGTGGTAGTGGTGGTGGTGGTTGTGATGGTAGTTGTGGGTGTGAGGGTGATAGTTGTGGAGGGGGTAGTAGTGATGGTACTGGTGGTGGTGGTTCTGATGGTAGTGGAGGAGGTTGTGCTGATGGTAATGGCGGTGGTGGCTGTGATTGTAGTGGAGTGGGTTGTGGTGATGGTAGTGGCGGTGGTGGTGTTGATGGAACTTGACGCGGTGCTGGCGGTGGTAGTGGTGGTGGTGGTGTCGATGGTACTTGAGGGTTTGCTGGTGGTGGTAGTGGCGGTGGTGGTGTTGATGGAACTTGATGGGGTGCTGGTGTTAGTAGCAGCGGTGGTGGTGTTGATGGTACTTGAGGGGTTGCTGCCGGTGGTGGCGGCGGTTGTGCTGTCGATGGTACTTGAGGGGGTGCTGCCAGTTGTGGCGGCGGTGGTGCTGTCGATGGTACTTGAGGAGGTGCTGCTGGTGGTGGGGGCGGTGGTTTGTCGATGGTACTTGCGGGGGTGATTCCGGTGGTGGTGGCGGTGATGGTGTCGTGGTATTTGAGGGGGTGCTGCCGGTTGTGGCGGCGGTGGTGGTGTGGATTGTACTAGAAAGGGTGATGCCGGAGGTGGCGGCAGAGGTGGTATCGATGGTACTTGACGTTGTGCTGCCGCTGGTGGCGGCGGTGATGGTGTCGATGATACTTGAGGGCGTGCTGCCTGTGGTGGTGGTGGTGGTGCTGTCGATGGTACTAGAGGGGGTGCTGCTGGTGGTGGCGGTGGTGGTGCTGTCGATGGTACTTGTGGGGATACTGCCGATGGTGGCGGCGGTGGTGGTGTCAATGGTACCTGAGGGGCTGATTCAGCTGGTGGCAGCGGTGGTGGTGTCGTGGTACTTGAGGGGGTGCTGCCGGTGTTGGCGGCGTTGGTGCTGTCGATGGTACTTGAGGCGGTGCCGCCCGTGGTGGCGTCGATGGTACTTCAGGGGGTGCTGCCGGTGGTGACGTCCGTGGTGCTCTTGAAGGTACTTGAGGCATTGCTGCCGGTGGGGGCGGCAGTGGTGGTGTTGATGGTACTTGAGGTGGTGCTGCCAGTGGTGGCGGCAGTGGTGGTGTCGATGGTACTTTAGGGGGAGCTGCCGGTGGAGGCGACGGTGGTGCTGTCGATGGTACTTGAGGGGGTGCTGCCGGTGGTGTTGGCATTGGTGTTGTCGATGGTACTTTAGGGGGAGCTACCGGTGGTGGCGGCGGTGGTGCTGTATATGGTACTTGAGGGGGTGCTGCCGGAGGTGGCAGCAGTGGTTCTGTGTATGGTGATTGAGGGGGTGTTTTCGGTGGTGCCGGCAGTGGTGGTGTCGATGGTACTTGAGGAGGTTCTTCCGGTGGTGGCGGCGGTTGTGGTGTTGATGGTAGTTGAGGGGTGCTGACGGTGGTGGCGGCGGTGGTGGTGTCGTGGTATTTGAGGGGGTGCTGCCGGTTGTGGCAGCGGTGGTGGTGTGGATTGTACTAGAAAGGGTGATGCCGGAGGTGGCGGCAGAGGTGGTATCGATGGTACTTGACGTTGTGCTGCCGATTGGGGTGGCGGTGATTGTGTCGATGGTACTTCAGGGCGTGCTGCCTGTGGTGGTGGTGGTGGTGCTGTCGATGGTACTAGAGGGGGTGCTGCTGGTGGTGGCGGTGGTGGTGCTGTCGATGGTACTTGTGGGGATACTGCCGGTGGTGGCCGCGGTGGTGGTGACAATGGTACATGAGTGGCTGATTCGGCTGGTGGCAGCGGTGGTGGTGTCGTGGTACTTGAGGGGGTGCTGCCGGTGTTGGCGGCGTTGGTGCTGTCGATGGTACTTGAGGCGCTGCCGCCCGTGGTGGCGTCGATGGTACTTCAGGGTGTGCTGCCGGTGGTGACGTCCGTGGTGCTCTTGAAGGTACTTGAGGCGTTGCTGCCGGTGGGGGCGGCAGTGGTGGTGTTGATGGTACTTGAGGTGGTGCTGCCAGTGGTGGCGGCAGTGGTGGTGTCGATGGTACTTGAGGGGGTGCTGCCGGTGGTGTTGGCATTGGTGTTGTCGATGGTACCTTAGGGGGAGCTGCCGGTGGAGGCGACGGTGGTGCTGTCGATGGTACTTGAGGGGGTGCTGCCGGAGGTGGCAGCAGTGGTTCTGTCTATGGTGATTGAGGGGGTGTTTTCGGTGGTGCCGGCAGTGGTGGTGTCGATGGTACTTGAGGAGGTTCTTCCGGTGGTGGCGGCGGTTGTGGTGTTGATGGTAGTTGAGGGGTGCTGACGGTGGTGGCGGCGGTGGTGGTGTCGATGGTACATGAGGAGATGCTGCTGGTGTTGGCGGCGGTGGTGGTGTCGATGGTACCTGAGGGGCTGATTCGGCTGGTGGCAGCGGTGCTGGTGTCGTGGTACTTGAGGGGTTGCTGCCGGTGGTGGCAGCGGTGATGGTGTGGATTGTACTAGAAGGGGTGCTGCCGGTGGTGGCGGCGGTGGTGGTGTTGATGGTACTTGAGTGGGTGCTGGTGGAGGTAGGGGCGGTGGTGTTGTGATTGTGTTTGAGGGGTGCTGGTGGTCGTAGTGTGGTCGTGGTGGTGTTGATGGTACTTGTGGGAGTGAGCGTGATAGTTGTGGAGGTGGTTGTCCTGATGGTACTGGTGGTGGTGGTTGTGATGGTAGTGGAGGGGGTTGTGGTGATGGTAGTGGCGGTGGTGGTGTTGATGGTAGTTGAGGAGGTGCTGGAGGTGGAAGTGGCGGTGGTGGTGTCAATGGTAGTTGAGGGGGTGCTGGTTTTGTTAGTGGCAATGGTGATTTTGATTGTACTTGAGGAGTTGCTGGTGGTGGTAGGGGCGGTGGTGCTTGTGATGGTACTTGAGGGCTCGCTGGTGGTTGTGGTGGTGATGGTGGTTGTGGTGGTGATGGTAGTTGTGGGTGTGAGGGTGATAGTTGTGGAGGTGGTAGTGGTGATGGCACTGATGGTGGTCATTGTGATGGTAGTGGAGAGGTTGTGCTGATGGTAATGGCGGTGGCTGTTGTGATGGTAGTGGAGTGAGTTGTGTGATGGTATTGGCGGTGGTGGTGTTGATGAAGCTTGACGTGGTGATGGCAGTGGTAGTGGCAGTGGTGGTGTCAATTGTACTTGAGGATGTGCTGGTGTTGGTAGTGGCGGTGGTGGTGTTGATGGGACTTGATGGGGTGCTGGTTTTAGTAGCGGCAGTGGTGGTGTTGATGGTACTTGTGAGGGTGCTGCCAGTTGTGGAGGCAGTGGTGCTGTCGATGGTAATTGAGGGGGTGCTGCCGGTGGCGGCGGCGGTTGTGGTGTCGATGATACTTAAGGGGGTGCTGCCGGTGGTGGCGGTAGTGGTGCTGTCGATGGTACTTGAGTTGGTGCTGCCGGTTGTGGCGGCAGTGGTGCTGTCGATGGTATTTGAGGGGGTGCTGCAGGTGGTGGCAGTGGTGGTGTTGTCGATGGTACTTGAGCGGGTGTTGCCAGTGGTGGCAGCAATGGTGGTGTCGATGGTACTTGAGGGGGTGATTCCGCTGGTGGCGGCAGTTTTGGTGTCGTGGTACTTGAGGGAGTGCTGCCGGTGGTGGCGGCAGTGGTGGTGTGGATTGTACTAGAGGGTGTGCTGTCGGTGGTGTCGGCGGTGGTGGTGTTGATGGTACTTGAGGGGGTGCTTGTGGGGGTAGGCGCGGTGGGGCTTATGATGGTGCTTGAGGGGGGCAGGTGGTGGTAGTGGTGGAGGTGTTGGTGATGGTACTTGTGGGTGTGAGGGTGATAGTTGTGGAGGGGGTAGTAGTGATGGTACTGGTGGTGGTGGTTCTAATGGTAGTGGAGGAGGTTGTGCTGATGGTAATGGCGGTGGTGGCTGTGATTGTAGTGGAGTGGGTTGTGGTGATGGTAGTGGCGGTGGTGGTGTTGATGGAACTTGACGCGGTGCTGGTGGTGGTAGTGGTGGTGGTGGTGTCGATGGTACTTGAGGGTTTGCTGGTGGTGGTAGTGGCGGTGGTGGTGTTGATGGAACTTGATGGGGTGCTGGTGTTAGTAGCGGCGGTGGTGGTGTTGATGGTACTTGAGGGGTTGCTGCCGGTGGTGGCGGCGGTTGTGCTGTCGATGGTACTTGAGGGGGTGCTGCCAGTTGTGGCGGCGGTGGTGCTGTCGATGGTAGTTGAGGAGGTGCTGCTGGTGGTGGGGGCGGTGGTTTGTCGATGGTACTTGCGGGGCTGATTCCGGTGGTGGTGGCGGTGATGGTGTCGTGGTATTTGAGGGGGTGCTGCCGGTTGTGGCGGCGGTGGTGGTGTGGATTGTACTAGAAAGGGTGATGCCGGAGGTGGCGGCAGAGGTGGTATCGATGGTACTTGACGTTGTGCTGCCGATGGTGGCGGCGGTGATGGTGTCGATGATACTTGAGGGCGTGCTGCCTGTGGTGGTGGTGGTGGTGCTGTCGATGGTACTAGAGGGGGTGCTGCTGGTGGTGGTGGTGGTGGTGCTGTCGATGGTACTTGTGGGGATACTGCCGATGGTGGCGGCGGTGGTGGTGTCAATGGTACCTGAGGGGCTGATTCAGCTGGTGGCAGCGGTGGTGGTGTCGTGGTACTTGAGGGGGTGCTGCCGGTGTTGGCGGCGTTGGTGCTGTCGATGGTACTTGAGGCGGTGCCGCCCGTGGTGGCGTCGATGGTACTTCAGGGGGTGCTGCCGGTGGTGACGTCCGTGGTGCTCTTGAAGGTACTTGAGGCGTTGCTGCCGGTGGGGGCGGCAGTGGTGGTGTTGATGGTACTTGAGGTGGTGCTGCCAGTGGTGGCGGCAGTGGTGGTGTCGATGGTACTTTAGGGGGAGCTGCCGGTGGAGGCGACGGTGGTGCTGTCGATGGTACTTGAGGGGGTGCTGCTGGTGGTGGCAGCAGTGGTGGTGTGGATTGTACTAGAAAGGGTGATACGGAGGTGGCGGCAGAGGTGGTATCGATGGTACTTGACGTTGTGCTGCCGATTGGGGTGGCGGTGATTGTGTCGATGGTACTTCAGGGCGTGCTGCCTGTGGTGGTGGTGGTGGTGCTGTCGATGGTACTAGAGGGGGTGCTGCTGGTGGTGGCGGTGGTGGTGCTGTCGATGGTACTTGTGGGGATACTGCCGGTGGTGGCCGCGGTGGTGGTGACAATGGTACATGAGTGGCTGATTCGGCTGGTGGCAGCGGTGGTGGTGTCGTGGTACTTGAGGGGGTGCTGCCGGTGTTGGCGGCATTGGTGCTGTCGATGGTACTTGAGGCGGTGCCGCCCGTGGTGGCGTCGATGGTACTTCAGGGTGTGCTGCCGGTGGTGACGTCCGTGGTGCTCTTGAAGGTACTTGAGGCGTTGCTGCCGGTGGGGGCGGCAGTGGTGGTGTTGATGGTACTTGAGGTGGTGCTGCCAGTGGTGGCGGCAGTGGTGGTGTCGATGGTACTTGAGGGGGTGCTGCCGGTGGTGTTGGCATTGGTGTTGTCGATGGTACTTTAGGGGGAGCTGCCGGTGGAGGCGACGGTGGTGCTGTCGATGGTACTTGAGGGGGTGCTGCCGGAGGTGGCAGCAGTGGTTCTGTCTATGGTGATTGAGGGGGTGTTTTCGGTGGTGCCGGCAGTGGTGGTGTCGATGGTACTTGAGGAGGTTCTTCCGGTGGTGGCGGCGGTTGTGGTGTTGATGGTAGTTGAGGGGTGCTGACGGTGGTGGCGGCGGTGGTGGTGTCGATGGTACTTGAGGGGGTGCTGCCGGTGGTGGCGGCGGTGGTGGTGTCGATGGTACCTGAGGGGCTGATTCGGCTTGTGGCAGCGGTGCTGGTGTCGTGGTACTTGAGGGGTTGCTGCCGGTGGTGGCAGCGGTGATGGTGTGGATTGTACTAGAAGGGGTGCTGCCGGTGGTGGCGGCGGTGGTGGTGTTGATGGTACTTGAGTGGGTGCTGGTGGAGGTAGGGGCGGTGGTGTTGTGATTGTGTTTGAGGGGTGCTGGTGGTCGTAGTGTGGTCGTGGTGGTGTTGATGGTACTTGTGGGAGTGAGCGTGATAGTTGTGGAGGTGGTTGTCCTGATGGTACTGGTGGTGGTGGTTGTGATGGTAGTGGAGGGGGTTGTGGTGATGGTAGTGGCGGTGGTGGTGTTGATGGTAGTTGAAGAGGTGCTGGAGGTGGAAGTGGCGGTGGTGGTGTCAATGGTAGTTGAGGGGGTGCTGGTTTTGTTAGTGGCAATGGTGATTTTGATTGTACTTGAGGAGTTGCTGGTGGTGGTAGGGGCGGTGGTGCTTGTGATGGTACTTGAGGGCTCGCTGGTGGTTGTGGTGGTGATGGTGGTTGTGGTGGTGATGGTAGTTGTGGGTGTGAGGGTGATAGTTGTGGAGGTGGTAGTGGTGATGGCACTGATGGTGGTCATTGTGATGGTAGTGGAGAGGTTGTGCTGATGGTAATGGCGGTGGCTGTTGTGATGGTAGTGGAGTGAGTTGTGTGATGGTATTGGCGGTGGTGGTGTTGATGAAACTTGACGTGGTGATGGCAGTGGTAGTGGCAGTGGTGGTGTCAATTGTACTTGAGGATGTGCTGGTGTTGGTAGTGGCGGTGGTGGTGTTGATGGGACTTGATGGGGTGCTGGTTTTAGTAGCGGCAGTGGTGGTGTTGATGGTACTTGTGAGGGTGCTGCCAGTTGTGGAGGCAGTGGTGCTGTCGATGGTAATTGAGGGGGTGCTGCCGGTGGCGGCGGCGGTTGTGGTGTCGATGATACTTAAGGGGGTGCTGCCGGTGGTGGCGGTAGTGGTGCTGTCGATGGTACTTGAGTTGGTGCTGCCGGTTGTGGCGGCAGTGGTGCTGTCGATGGTATTTGAGGGGGTGCTGCAGGTGGTGGCAGTGGTGGTGTTGTCAATGGTACTTGAGCGGGTGTTGCCAGTGGTGGCAGCAATGGTGGTGTCGATGGTACTTGAGGGGGTGATTCCGCTGGTGGCGGCAGTTTTGGTGTCGTGGTACTTGAGGGGGTGCTGCCGGTGGTGGCGGCAGTGGTGGTGTGGATTGTACTAGAGGGTGTGCTGTCGGTGGTGTCGGCGGTGGTGGTGTTGATGGTACTTGAGGGGGTGCTTGTGGGGGTAGGCGCGGTGGTGCTTATGATGGTGCTTGAGGGGGGCAGGTGGTGGTAGTGGTGGAGGTGTTGGTGATGGTACTTGTGGGTGTGAGGGTGATAGTTGTGGAGGGGGTAGTAGTGATGGTACTGGTGGTGGTGGTTCTAATGGTAGTGGAGGAGGTTGTGCTGATGGTAATGGCGGTGGTGGCTGTGATTGTAGTGGAGTGGGTTGTGGTGATGGTAGTGGCGGTGGTGGTGTTGATGGAACTTGACGCGGTGCTGGCGGTGGTAGTGGTGGTGGTGGTGTCGATGGTACTTGAGGGTTTGCTGGTGGTGGTAGTGGCGGTGGTGGTGTTGATGGAACTTGATGGGGTGCTGGTGTTAGTAGCGGCGGTGGTGGTGTTGATGGTACTTGAGGGGTTGCTGCCGGTGGTGGCGGCGGTTGTGCTGTCGATGGTACTTGAGGGGGTGCTGCCAGTTGTGGCGGCGGTGGTGCTGTCGATGGTAGTTGAGGAGGTGCTGCTGGTGGTGGGGGCGGTGGTTTGTCGATGGTACTTGCGGGGCTGATTTCGGTGGTGGTGGCGGTGATGGTGTCGTGGTATTTGAGGGGGTGCTGCCGGTTGTGGCGGCGGTGGTGGTGTGGATTGTACCAGAAAGGGTGATGCCGGAGGTGGCGGCAGAGGTGGTATCGATGGTACTTGACGTTGTGCTGCCGATGGTGGCGGCGGTGATGGTGTCGATGATACTTGAGGGCGTGCTGCCTGTGGTGGTGGTGGTGGTGCTGTCGATGGTACTAGAGGGGGTGCTGCTGGTGGTGGCGGTGGTGGTGCTGTCGATGGTACTTGTGGGGATACTGCCGATGGTGGCGGCGGTGGTGGTGTCAATGGTACCTGAGGGGCTGATTCAGCTGGTGGCAGCGGTGGTGGTGTCGTGGTACTTGAGGTGGTGCTGCCGGTGTTGGCGGCGTTGGTGCTGTCGATGGTACTTGAGGCGGTGCCGCCCGTGGTGGCGTCGATGGTACTTCAGGGGGTGCTGCCGGTGGTGACGTCCGTGGTGCTCTTGAAGGTACTTGAGGCGTTGCTGCCGGTGGGGGCGGCAGTGGTGGTGTTGATGGTACTTGAGGTGGTGCTGCCAGTGGTGGCGGCAGTGGTGGTGTCGATGGTACTTTAGGGGGAGCTGCCGGTGGAGGCGACGGTGGTGCTGTCGATGGTACTTGAGGGGGTGCTGCTGGTGGTGGCAGCAGTGGTGGTGTTGATGGTACTTGAGGTGGTGCTGCCAGTGGTGGCGGCAGTGGTGCTGTCGATGGTACTTGAGGGGGTGCTGCCGGTGGTGTTGGCATTGGTGTTGTCGATGGTACTTTAGGGGGAGCTACCGGTGGTGGCGGCGGTGGTGCTGTATATGGTACTTGAGGGGGTGCTGCCGGAGGTGGCTGCAGTGGTTCTGTGTATGGTGATTGAGGGGGTGTTTTCGGTGGTGCCGGCAGTGGTGGTGTCGATGGTACTTGAGGAGGTTCTTCCGGTGGTGGCGGCGGTTGTGGTGTTGATGGTAGTTGAGGGGTGCTGACGGTGGTGGCGGCGGTGGTGGTGTCGTGGTATTTGAGGGGGTGCTGCCGGTTGTGGCAGCGGTGGTGGTGTGGATTGTACTAGAAAGGGTGATGCCGGAGGTGGCGGCAGAGGTGGTATCGATGGTACTTGACGTTGTGCTGCCGATTGGGGTGGCGGTGATTGTGTCGATGGTACTTCAGGGCGTGCTGCCTGTGGTGGTGGTGGTGGTGCTGTCGATGGTACTAGAGGGGGTGCTGCTGGTGGTGGCGGTGGTGGTGCTGTCGATGGTACTTGTGGGGATACTGCCGGTGGTGGCCGCGGTGGTGGTGACAATGGTACATGAGTGGCTGATTCGGCTGGTGGCAGCGGTGGTGGTGTCGTGGTACTTGAGGGGGTGCTGCCGGTGTTGGCGGCGTTGGTGCTGTCGATGGTACTTGAGGCGGTGCCGCCCGTGGTGGCGTCGATCGTACTTCAGGGTGTGCTGCCGGTGGTGACGTCCGTGGTGCTCTTGAAGGTACTTGAGGCGTTGCTGCCGGTGGGGGCGGCAGTGGTGGTGTTGATGGTACTTGAGGTGGTGCTGCCAGTGGTGGCGGCAGTGGTGGTGTCGATGGTACTTGAGGGGGTGCTGCCGGTGGAGGCGACGGTGGTGCTGTCGATGGTACTTGAGGGGGTGCTGCCGGAGGTGGCAGCAGTGGTTCTGTCTATGGTGATTGAGGGGGTGTTTTCGGTGGTGCCGGCAGTGGTGGTGTCGATGGTACTTGAGGAGGTTCTTCCGGTGGTGGCGGCGGTTGTGGTGTTGATGGTAGTTGAGGGGTGCTGACGGTGGTGGCGGCGGTGGTGGTGTCGATGGTACTTGAGGGGGTGCTGCCGGTGGTGGCGGCGGTGATGGTGTCGATGGTACCTGAGGGGCTGATTCGGCTGGTGGCAGCGGTCCTGGTGTCGTGGTACTTGAGGGGTTGCTGCCGGTGGTGGCAGCGGTGGTGGTGTGGATTGTACTAGAAGGGGTGCTGCCGGTGGTGGCGGCGGTGGTGGTGTTGATGGTACTTGAGTGGGTGCTGGTGGAGGTAGGGGCGGTGGTGTTGTGATTGTGTTTGAGGGGTGCTGGTGGTCGTAGTGTGGTCGTGGTGGTGTTGATGGTACTTGTGGGAGTAAGCGTGATAGTTGTGGAGGTGGTTGTCCTGATGGTACTGGTGGTGGTGGTTGTGATGGTAGTGGAGGGGGTTGTGGTGATGGTAGTGGCGGTGGTGGTGTTGATGGTAGTTGAGGAGGTGCTGGAGGTGGAAGTGGCGGTGGTGGTGTCAATGGTAGTTGAGGGGGTGCTGGTTTTGTTAGTGGCAATGGTGATTTTGATTGTACTTGAGGAGTTGCTGGTGGTGGTAGGGGCGGTGGTGCTTGTGATGGTACTTGAGGGCTCGCTGGTGGTTGTGGTGGTGATGGTGGTTGTGGTGGTGATGGTAGTTGTGGGTGTGAGGGTGATAGTTGTGGAGGTGGTAGTGGTGATGGCACTGATGGTGGTCATTGTGATGGTAGTGGAGAGGTTGTGCTGATGGTAATGGCGGTGGCAGTTGTGATGGTAGTGGAGTGAGTTGTGTGATGGTATTGGCGGTGGTGGTGTTGATGAAACTTGACGTGGTGATGGCAGTGGTAGTGGCAGTGGTGGTGTCAATTGTACTTGAGGATGTGCTGGTGTTGGTAGTGGCGGTGGTGGTGTTGATGGGACTTGATGGGGTGCTGGTTTTAGTAGCGGCAGTGGTGGTGTTGATGGTACTTGTGAGGGTGCTGCCAGTTGTGGAGGCAGTGGTGCTGTCGATGGTAATTGAGGGGGTGCTGCCGGTGGCGGCGGCGGTTGTGGTGTCGATGATACTTAAGGGGGTGCTGCCGGTGGTGGCGGTAGTGGTGCTGTCGATGGTACTTGAGTTGGTGCTGCCGGTTGTGGCGGCAGTGGTGCTGTCGATGGTATTTGAGGGGGTGCTGCAGGTGGTGGCAGTGGTGGTGTTGATGGTACTTGATGGGGTGCTGGTGGTGGTAGTAGCAGTGGTGGTGTTGATGGTACTTGAGAAGTGCTGGTGGTGGTAGTGGTGGTGGTGGTGGTGATGGTAGTGGAGGGTGTGTGGGTGATAGTTGTGGAGGGGATAGTGGTGATGGTACTGTTGGTGGTGGATGTGATGGTAGTGGAGGATGTTGTGCTGATGGTATTGGTGGTGGTGGTTGTGATGGTAGTGGAAGGGATTTTGCAGATGGTACTGGTGGTGGTGGTTGTGATGGTAGTGGAGGGGGTTGTGGTGATGGTAGTGGCGGTGGTGGTGTTGATGGTACTTGAGGTGGTGCTGGTGGTGGTAGTGGCATTGGCGGTGTTCATGGTAATTGAGGAGGTGCTGGTGGTGGTAGTGGCGGTGGTGGTGTTGCTGGTAGTGAAGGGGGTTGTGGTGATGGTAGTGGCGGTGGTGGTGTCGATGATACCTGAGGCGGTGTACGCAGCGGTAGTGGCGGTGGTGGTGTCAATGGTACTTGAGGTGGTGTAGACGGTGGTAGTGGCGGTGGTGGTGTCGATGGTACTTGAGGGGTGCTGGTGGTGGTAGTGGTGGTGGTGGTGGTGATGGTATTGGAGGGTATGAGGTTGATAGTTGTGGAGGAGATAGTGGTGCTGGTAATGGTGGTGGTGGTTTTGATGGTAGTGAAGGGGGTTGTGGTGATGGTAGTGGCAGTAGTGGTGTCGATGATACTTGAGGCGGTATAGATGGCGGTAGTGGCAGTGGTGGTGTCGATGGTACATGAGGGGTGCTGGTGGTGGCAGTGGTGGTGGTGGTGGTGATGGTAGTGGAGGGTGTGTGGGTGATAGTTGTGGAGGGGGTAGTGGTGATGGTATTGGTGGTGGTGGTTGTGAAGGTACTGGAGGTGGTGGTGGTTGTGAAGGTACTGAAGGGGGTGGTGCTGATGGTACTGGTGGTTTTGGTTGTAATGATAGTGGATGGTGTTGTGGTGATGGTAGTGGCCGTTGTGGTGTTGATGGTACTTGAGGGGGTGATTCCGCTGGTGGCGGCAGTTTTGGTGTCGTGGTACTTGAGGGGGTGCTGCCGGTGGTGGCGGCAGTGGTGGTGTGGATTGTACTAGAGGGTGTGCTGTCGGTGGTGTCGGCGGTGGTGGTGTTGATGGTACTTGAGGGGGTGCTTGTGGGGGTAGGCGCGGTGGTGCTTATGATGGTGCTTGAGGGGGGCAGGTGGTGGTAGTGGTGGAGGTGTTGGTGATGGTACTTGTGGGTGTGAGGGTGATAGTTGTGGAGGGGGTAGTGGTGATGGTACTGGTGGTGGTGTTTGTGAGGGTGGTGGAGGGTGTTGTGGTGATGGTAGTGGTCGTGGTGGTGTTGATGGTACTTGAGGCGGTGCTGGAGGTGGTAGTGTCGGTGGTGGTGTCGATGGTACTTGAGGGGGAGCTGGCGGTGATAGTGGTGGTGGTGCTGTCGATGGTACTTGTTGCCGTGCTGCTGGTGGTGGCAGCGGTGTTGGTGTCAATGTAACTTGAGGGGGTGCTGCCGGTGGTGGTGGCAGTCGTTCTGTCGATGGTACTTGAGGGGATGCTGCCGGTGGTGGTGGCAGTCGTGCTGTCGATGGTACTTGAGGGGATGCTGCCGGTGGTGGCGGGGGTGGTTTTGTCGATGGTACTTGAGGGTGTGCTGCCGTTGGTGGCGGCAGTGGTGGTGTTGATGGTACTTGAGGGGGTGATTCCGGTGGTGGCGGCCGTGATGGTGTCGTGGTACTTGAGGGGGTGCTGCCGGTGGTGGCGTTGGTGGTGGTGTGGATTGTACTAGAGGGGGTGTTGCCGGTGGTAGTTTCTGTGGTGGTGTCGGTGGTACTTGAGGCGGTGCTGGCAGTGGTAGTGGCGGTGGTGGTGTCGATTGCAGTTGAGGCGGTGCTGGTGGTGGTAGTGGCAGTGGTGGTGTCGATGGTACTCGAGGCGGTGCTGGCGGTGGTAGTGGCGGTGGTGGTGTCTATGGTACTGGAGGCGGTGCTGGTGGTGGTAGTGGCGGTGGTGGTGTCGATGGTAATTTGGGATGTTCTAGTGGTGTTAGTGGCGGTGGTGGTGTCGATGGTATTTGACAGAGTGCTGGTGGTGGTAGTGGTGGTGGTGGGGGTGATGGTAGTGGTAGGTGTGAGGGTGACAGTTGTGGAGGGGGTAGTGGTGATGGTGCCGGTAGTGGGGGTTTGATGGTAGTGCAGGGGGTTGTGCTGATGGTACTAGTGGTGTTGCTTGTGATGGTAGTGTAGGGGTTTGTGGTGATGGTAGTGGCGGTGGTGGTGGTGATGGTAATGAGGGGGTGCTGGTTGTGGTACTGGCGGTGGTGGTGGTGATGGTACTTGAGAGGTTGCCAGTGGTGGTAGTGGCGGTGGTGCTGTTGATCGTACTTGAGGGGGTTCTGGTGGTGGTAGTAGCGATGGTGGTGCTGATGGTAAGTGAGGGAGTGTTGGTGGTGGTAGTGGTGGTGGTGTTGTTGATGGTACTTGAGGGGGGTAGTGGTGGTGGTAGTGGAGGTGGTGGTGTTGATGGTACTTGAGGGGTTGCTAGTGGTGGTAGTGGTGGTGGTGGTTGTGATGGTAGTGGAGGGTGTGTGGGTGATAGTTGTGGACTGGGTAGTGGTGATAGCACTAGTGGTCGTGGTTGTGATGGTAGTGGAGGGGCTTGTGGTGATGGCACTGGCGGTGGTGGTGTTGATGGTACTTGAGGGGTTGATGGTGGTGGTAGTGGCGGTGGTGGTGGTGATGGTACTTGAGGGGGTGCTGGTGGTGGTAGTGGCGGTGTTGGTATTGATGGTACTTGAGGGGGTGCTGGTTTTGGTAGTGGCAGTGGTGGTGTTGATGGTACTTGATGGGGTGCTGGTGGTGGTAGTAGCAGTGGTGGTGTTGATGGTACTTGAGAAGTGCTGGTGGTGGTAGTGGTGGTGGTGGTGGTGATGGTAGTGGAGGGTGTGTGGGTGATAGTTGTGGAGGGGATAGTGGTGATGGTACTGTTGGTGGTGGATGTGATGGTAGTGGAGGATGTTGTGCTGATGGTATTGGTGGTGGTGGTTGTGATGGTAGTGGAAGGGATTTTGCAGATGGTACTTGTGGTGGTGATTGTGATGGTAGTGGAGGGGGTTGTGGTGATGGTAGTGGCGGTGGTGGTGTTGATGGTACTTGAGGTGGTGCTGGTGGTGGTAGTGGCATTGGCGGTGTTCATGGTAATTGAGGAGGTGCTGGTGGTGGTAGTGGCGGTGGTGGTGTTGCTGGTAGTGAAGGGGGTTGTGGTGATGGTAGTGGCGGTGGTGGTGTCGATGATACCTGAGGCGGTGTACGCAGCGGTAGTGGCGGTGGTGGTGTCAATGGTACTTGAGGTGGTGTAGACGGTGGTAGTGGCGGTGGTGGTGTCGATGGTACTTGAGGGGTGCTGGTGGTGGTAGTGGTGGTGGTGGTGGTGATGGTATTGGAGGGTATGAGGTTGATAGTTGTGGAGGAGATAGTGGTGCTGGTAATGGTGGTGGTGGTTTTGATGGTAGTGAAGGGGGTTGTGGTGATGGTAGTGGCAGTAGTGGTGTCGATGATACTTGAGGCGGTATAGATGGCGGTAGTGGCGGTGGTGGTGTCGATGGTACATGAGGGGTGCTGGTGGTGGCAGTGGTGGTGGTGGTGGTGATGGTAGTGGAGGGTGTGTGGGTGATAGTTGTGGAGGGGGTAGTGGTGATGGTATTGGTGGTGGTGGTTGTGAAGGTACTGGAGGTGGTGGTGGTTGTGAAGGTACTGAAGGGGGTGGTGCTGATGGTACTGGTGGTTTTGGTTGTAATGATAGTGGATGGTGTTGTGGTGATGGTAGTGGCCGTTGTGGTGTTGATGGTACTTGAGGGGTGCTGGTGGTGGTAGTGGTGGAGGTGTTGGTGATGGTACTTCTGGGTTTGAGGGTGATAGTTGTGGAGGGGGTAGTGGTGATGGTACCAGTGGTGGTGGTTGTGGGGGTAGTGGAGGGTTTTGTGGTGATGGTGGTGGCCATTGTGGTGTTGATGGTACTTGAGGTGGTGCTGGCATTGGAAGTGCCGGTGGTGGTGTCGATGGTACTAGAGGACGTGCTGCCAGTGGTGGCGGCGGTGGTGGTGTCGATGGTACTTGAGGGCATGCTGCCTGTGGTGGAGGCGGTGGTGCTGTCGATGGTACTAGAGGGGGTGCTGCTGGTGGTGGCGGTGGTGGTGCTGTCGATGGTACTTGTGGGGATCCTGCCGGTGGTGGCGGCGGGTGTGGTGTCGATGGTACCTGAGGGGCTGATTCGGCTGGTGGCAGCGGAGGTGGTGTCGTGGTACTTGAGGGGGTGCTGCCGGTGGCGGCAGCGGTGGTGGTGTGGATTGTACTAGAAGGGGTGCTGCCGGTGGTGGCGGCGGTGGTGGTGTTGATGGTACTTGATTGGGTGCTGGTGGAGGCAGGGGCAGTGGTGTTGTGATTGTGTTTGAGGGGTGCTGGTGGTGGTGATGGTACTTGTGGGAGTGCGTGATAGTTGTGGAGGTGGTTGTCCTGATGGTACTGGTGGTGGTGGTTGTGATGGTAGTGGAGGGGGTTGTGGTGATGGTAGTGGCGGTGGTGGTGTTGATGGTACTTGAGGAGGTGCTGGAGGTGGAAGTGGCGGTGGTGGTGTCAATGGTACTTGAGGGGGTGCTGGTTTTGTTAGTGGCAATGGTGATTTTGATTGTACTTGAGGAGTTGCTGGTGGTGGTAGGGGCGGTGGTGCTTGTGATGGTACTTGAGGGCTCGCTGGTGGTGGTGGTGGTGGTTGTGGTGGTGATGGTGTTTGTGGTGGTGATGGTAGTTGTGGGTGTGAGGGTGATAGTTGTGGAGGTGGTAGTGGTGATGGTACTGATGGTGGTCATTGTGACGGTAGTGGAGGAGGTTGTGCTGATGGTAATGGCGGTGGCGGTTGTGATGGTAGTGGAGTGAGTTGTGTGATGGTAGTTGCGGTGGTGGTGTTGATGAAACTTGACGTGGTGATGGCGGTGGTAGTGGCAGTGGTGGTGTCGATTGTACTTGAGGGTGTGCTGGCATTGGTAGTGGCGGTGGTGGTGTTGATGGAACTTGATGGGGTGCTGGTTTTAGTAGCGGCGGTGGTGGTGTTGATGGTACTTGAGAGGGTGCTGCCAGTGGTGGAGGCAGTGGTGCTGTCGATGGTAATTGAGGGGGTGCTGCCGGTGGAGGCGGCGGTTGTGGTGTCGATGATACTTAAGGGGGTGCTGCCGGTGGTGGCAGTAGTGGTGCTGTCGATGGTACTTGAGGCGGTGCTGCTGGTTGTGGCGGCGGTGGTGCTGTCGATGGTACTTGAGGGGGTGCTGCAGGTGGTGGCGGCGGTCGTGTTGTCGATGGTACTTGAGCGGGTGTTGCCAGTGGTGGCAGCGGTGGTGGTGTTGATTGTACTAGAGGGTGTGCTGTCGGTGGTGTCGGCGGTGGTGGTGTTGATGGTACTTGAGGGGGTGCTTGTGGGGGTAGGGGCGGTGGTGCTTATGATGGTGCTTGAGGGGGGCAGGTGTTGGTAGTGGTGGTGGTGCTGGTGATGGTATTGAGGGTGTGAGGGTGAGCGTTGTGGAGGGGGTAGTGGTGATGGTACTGGTGGTGTTGGTTATGGTAGTACTGGAGGGGGTTGTCCTGATGGTACTGGTGGTGGTGGTTGTGATGGTAGTGGAGGGTGTTTTGGTGATGGTAGTGGCGGTTGTGGTGTTGATGGTACTTGAAGCGTTGCTGGCAGTGGTAATATCGATGGTTGTGTCGATGGTACTTGAGGCGGTGTGGCGGTGGAAGTGGCGGTGGTGGTGTCGATGGTACTTGAGGGGGTGCTGGCGGTGATAGTGGCGGTGGTGGTGTCAATGTTTCTTTAGGCGGTGCTGGCCAAGCTAGTGGTGGTGGAGATGTCAATGGTACTTGAGGGGTGCTGCCGGTGGTGGGAGTGGTGGTGGTGTCGATGGTACTTGATGGGGTGCTGCCGGTGGTGGCGGCGGTTGTGGTATCGATGGTACTTGAGGGGGTGCTGCCGGTGGTGGCAGCGGTGGTGCTCTCAATGGTAATTGAGGCAGTGCTGCCAGTGGTGGTGATGCTGGTGCTGTCGATGGTACTTGAGTGGGTGCTGGCGGTGGTGGCGGCCATGGTGGTATCGATGGTACTTGAGGCGGTGCTGGCGGTGGTAGTGGTGGTGGTGGTTTCGATGATCCTTGAGGAGGTGCTGGCCAAGGTAGTGGCGGTGGAAATGTCCATGTTACTTGAGGTTGTTCTGGCGGTGGTAGTGACGGTGATGATGCCGTTGGCACTTGAGGCGGTGCTGTTGGTGGTAGTGGTGGTGGTGGTGTCGATGGTAATTTAGGCGGTACTGGTGGTGGTAGTGGCAGTGGTGGTTTCGATGGTACTGGAGGCGGTGCTGGGTTTGTAGTGGCGGTGGTGGTGTCGATAGTACTTGAGGCTCTGCTGGTGGTGGTAGTGGCTGTGGTGGTGTCGATGGTACTTGAGGCGGTGCTGTTGGTGGTACTGGCGGTGGTGGTGTCGATGGTAGTTGAGCGGTGCTGGTGGTGGTAGTGGCAGTGGTGGTGTCGATGGTAATTTATGCGGTGCTGGTGGTGGTAGTGGCGGTGGTGTTGGTGATGGTACTTGAGGGTGTGCTGCTGGTGGTAGTGGCGCTGGCGGTGTTGATGGTATTTGAGGGGCTGCTGGATTTCTTAGTGGCATTGGTGGTTTTGATTGTACTTGAGGAGGTGCTGGTGGTGGTAAGGGTGGTGGTGCTTGTGATGGTGCTTGAGGGGTGCTGGTGTTGGTAGTGGTGGTGGTGGTGGAGATGGTATTGTGGGTGTGAGGGTGAGAGTTGTGGAGGGGGTAGTGGTGATGGTACTGGTGGTGTTGGTTGTGGTAGTACTGGAGGGGGTTGTCCTGATGGTACTGGTGGTGGTGGTTGTGATGGTAGTGGAGGGTGTTTTGGTGATGGTAGTGGCGGTTGTGGTGTTGATGGTACTTGAGGCGTTGCTGGCAGTGGTAATGTCGATGGTTGTGTCGATGGTATTTGAGGGGGTGCTGGCGGTGATAGTGGCGGTGGTGGTGTCAATGTTACTTTAGGCGGTGCTGGCCAAGGTAGTGGCGGTGGAGATGTCAATGGTACTTTAGGGGGTGATGCCGGTGGTAGTGGCGTTGGCGGTGTTGATGGTATTTGAAGGGCTGCTGGTTTTCTTAGTGGCATTGGTGTTTTTGATTGTATTTGAGGAGGTGCTGGTGGTGGTAGGGGCTTTGGTGCTTGTGATGGTACTTGAGGGGTCGCTGGTGGTGGTAGTGGTGGTGGTGGTTGTGATGGTAGTTGTGGGTGTGAGGGTGATAGTTGTGGAGGGGGTAGTAGTGATGGTACTGGTGGTGGTGGTTCTGATGGTAGTGGAGGAGGTTGTGCTGATGGTAATGGCGGTGGTGGCTGTGATTGTAGTGGAGTGGGTTGTGGTGATGGTAGTGGCGGTGGTGGTGTTGATGGAACTTGACGCGGTGCTGGCGGTGGTAGTGGTGGTGGTGGTGTCGATGGTACTTGAGGGTTTGCTGGTGGTGGTAGTGGCGGTGGTGGTGTTGATGGAACTTGATGGGGTGCTGGTGTTAGTAGCGGCGGTGGTGGTGTTGATGGTACTTGAGGGGTTGCTGCCGGTGGTGGCGGCGGTTGTGCTGTCGATGGTACTTGAGGGGGTGCTGCCAGTTGTGGCGGCGGTGGTGCTGTCGATGGTACTTGAGGAGGTGCTGCTGGTGGTGGGGGCGGTGGTTTGTCGATGGTACTTGCGGGGGTGATTCCGGTGGTGGTGGCGGTGATGGTGTCGTGGTATTTGAGGGGGTGCTGCCGGTTGTGGCGGCGGTGGTGGTGTGGATTGTACTAGAAAGGGTGATGCCGGAGGTGGCGGCAGAGGTGGTATCGATGGTACTTGACGTTGTGCTGCCGATGGTGGCGGCGGTGATGGTGTCGATGATACTTGAGGGCGTGCTGCCTGTGGTGGTGGTGGTGGTGCTGTCGATGGTACTAGAGGGGGTGCTGCTGGTGGTGGCGGTGGTGGTGCTGTCGATGGTACTTGTGGGGATACTGCCGATGGTGGCGGCGGTGGTGGTGTCAATGGTACCTAAGGGGCTGATTCAGCTGGTGGCAGCGGTGGTGGTGTCGTGGTACTTGAGGGGGTGCTGCCGGTGTTGGCGGCGTTGGTGCTGTCGATGGTACTTGAGGCGGTGCCGCCCGTGGTGGCGTCGATGGTACTTCAGGGGGTGCTGCCGGTGGTGACGTCCGTGGTGCTCTTGAAGGTACTTGAGGCGTTGCTGCCGGTGGGGGCGGCAGTGGTGGTGTTGATGGTACTTGAGGTGGTGCTGCCAGTGGTGGCGGCAGTGGTGGTGTCGATGGTACTTTAGGGGGAGCTGCCGGTGGAGGCGACGGTGGTGCTGTCGATGGTACTTGAGGGGGTGCTGCTGGTGGTGGCAGCAGTGGTGGTGTTGATGGTACTTGAGGTGGTGCTGCCAGTGGTGGCGGCAGTGGTGCTGTCGATGGTACTTGAGGGGGTGCTGCCGGTGGTGTTGGCATTGGTGTTGTCGATGGTACTTTAGGGGGAGCTACCGGTGGTGGCGGCGGTGTTACTGTATATGGTACTTGAGGGGGTGCTGCCGGAGGCGGCAGCAGTGGTTCTGTGTATGGTGATTGAGGGGGTGTTTTCGGTGGTGCCGGCAGTGGTGGTGTCGATGGTACTTGAGGAGGTTCTTCCGGTGGTGGCGGCGGTTGTGGTGTTGATGGTAGTTGAGGGGTGCTGACGGTGGTGGCGGCGGTGGTGGTGTCGTGGTATTTGAGGGGGTGCTGCCGGTTGTGGCAGCGGTGGTGGTGTGGATTGTACTAGAAAGGGTGATGCCGGAGGTGGCGGCAGAGGTGGTATCGATGGTACTTGACGTTGTGCTGCCGATTGGGGTGGCGGTGATTGTGTCGATGGTACTTCAGGGCGTGCTGCCTGTGGTGGTGGTGGTGGTGCTGTCGATGGTACTAGAGGGGGTGCTGCTGGTGGTGGCGGTGGTGGTGCTGTCGATGGTACTTGTGGGGATACTGCCGGTGGTGGCCGCGGTGGTGGTGACAATGGTACATGAGTGGCTGATTCGGCTGGTGGCAGCGGTGGTGGTGTCGTGGTACTTGAGGGGGTGCTGCCGGTGTTGGCGGCGTTGGTGCTGTCGATGGTACTTGAGGCGCTGCCGCCCGTGGTGGCGTCGATGGTACTTCAGGGTGTGCTGCCGGTGGTGACGTCCGTGGTGCTCTTGAAGGTACTTGAGGCGTTGCTGCCGGTGGGGGCGGCAGTGGTGGTGTTGATGGTACTTGAGGTGGTGCTGCCAGTGGTGGCGGCAGTGGTGGTGTCTATGGTACTTGAGGGGGTGCTGCCGGTGGTGTTGGCATTGGTGTTGTCGATGGTACTTTAGGGGGAGCTGCCGGTGGAGGCGACGGTCGTGCTGTCGATGGTACTTGAGGGGGTGCTGGCGGAGGTGGCAGCAGTGGTTCTGTCTATGGTGATTGAGGGGGTGTTTTCGGTGGTGCCGGCAGTGGTGGTGTCGATGGTACTTGAGGAGGTTCTTCCGGTGGTGGCGGCGGTTGTGGTGTTGATGGTAGTTGAGGGGTGCTGACGGTGGTGGCGGCGGTGGTGGTGTCGATGGTACTTGAGGGGGTGCTGCCGGTGGTGGCGGCGGTGGTGGTGTCGATGGTACATGAGGAGATGCTGCTGGTGTTGGCGGCGGTGGTGGTGTCGATGGTACCTGAGGGGCTGATTCGGCTGGTGGCAGCGGTGCTGGTGTCGTGGTACTTGAGGGGTTGCTGCCGGTGGTGGCAGCGGTGATGGTGTGGATTGTACTAGAAGGGGTGCTGCCGGTGGTGGCGGCGGTGGTGGTGTTGATGGTACTTGAGTGGGTGCTGGTGGAGGTAGGGGCGGTGGTGTTGTGATTGTGTTTGAGGGGTGCTGGTGGTCGTAGTGTGGTCGTGGTGGTGTTGATGGTACTTGTGGGAGTGAGCGTGATAGTTGTGGAGGTGGTTGTCCTGATGGTACTGGTGGTGGTGGTTGTGATGGTAGTGGAGGGGGTTGTGGTGATGGTAGTGGCGGTGGTGGTGTTGATGGTAGTTGAGGAGGTGCTGGAGGTGGAAGTGGCGGTGGTGGTGTCAATGGTAGTTGAGGGGGTGCTGGTTTTGTTAGTGGCAATGGTGATTTTGATTGTACTTGAGGAGTTGCTGGTGGTGGTAGGGGCGGTGGTGCTTGTGATGGTACTTGAGGGCTCGCTGGTGGTTGTGGTGGTGATGGTGGTTGTGGTGGTGATGGTAGTTGTGGGTGTGAGGGTGATAGTTGTGGAGGTGGTAGTGGTGATGGCACTGATGGTGGTCATTGTGATGGTAGTGGAGAGGTTGTGCTGATGGTAATGGCGGTGGCTGTTGTGATGGTAGTGGAGTGAGTTGTGTGATGGTATTGGCGGTGGTGGTGTTGATGAAACTTGACGTGGTGATGGCAGTGGTAGTGGCAGTGGTGGTGTCAATTGTACTTGAGGATGTGCTGGTGTTGGTAGTGGCGGTGGTGGTGTTGATGGGACTTGATGGGGTGCTGGTTTTAGTAGCGGCAGTGGTGGTGTTGATGGTACTTGTGAGGGTGCTGCCAGTTGTGGAGGCAGTGGTGCTGTCGATGGTAATTGAGGGGGTGCTGCCGGTGGCGGCGGCGGTTGTGGTGTCGATGATACTTAAGGGGGTGCTGCCGGTGGTGGCGGTAGTGGTGCTGTCGATGGTACTTGAGTTGGTGCTGCCGGTTGTGGCGGCAGTGGTGCTGTCGATGGTATTTGAGGGGGTGCTGCAGGTGGTGGCAGTGGTGGTGTTGTCGATGGTACTTGAGCGGGTGTTGCCAGTGGTGGCAGCAATGGTGGTGTCGATGGTACTTGAGGGGGTGATTCCGCTGGTGGCGGCAGTTTTGGTGTCGTGGTACTTGAGGGGGTGCTGCCGGTGGTGGCGGCAGTGGTGGTGTGGATTGTACTAGAGGGTGTGCTGTCGGTGGTGTCGGCGGTGGTGGTGTTGATTGTACTTGAGGGGGTGCTTGTGGGGGTAGGCGCGGTGGTGCTTATGATGGTGCTTGAGGGGGGCAGGTGGTGGTAGTGGTAGAGGTGTTGGTGATGGTACTTGTGGGTGTGAGGGTGATAGTTGTGGAGGGGGTAGTGGTGATGGTACTGGTGGTGGTGGTTGTGAGGGTGGTGGAGGGTGTTGTGGTGATGGTAGTGGCCGTGGTGGTGTTGATGGTACTTGAGGCGGTCCTGGAGGTGGTAGTGTCGGTGGTGGTGTCGATGGTACTTGAGGTGGAGCTGGCAGTGATAGTGGTGGTGGTGCTGTCGATGGTACTTGTTGCCGTGCTGCTGGTGGTGGCAGCGGTGTTGGTGTCAATGTAACTTGAGGGGGTGCTGCCGGTCGTGGTGGCAGTCGTGCTGTCGATGGTACTTGAGGGGATGCTGCCGGTGGTGGCGGGGGTGGTTTTGTCGATGGTACTTGAGGGTGTGCTGCCGGTGGTGGCGGCAGTGGTGGTGTTGATGGTACTTGAGGGGGTGATTCCGGTGGTGGCGGCCGTGATGGTGTCGTGGTACTTGAGGGGGTGCTGCCGGTGGTGGCGGTGGTGGTGGTGTGGATTGTACTAGAGGGGGTGTTGCCGGTGGTAGTGTCTGTGGTGGTGTCGGTGGTACTTGAAGCGGTGCTGGCAGTGGTAGTGGCGGTGGTGGTGTCGATTGCAGTTGAGGCGGTGCTGGTGGTGGTAGTGGCAGTGGTGGTGTCGATGGTACTCGAGGCGGTGCTGGCGGTGGTAGTGGCGGTGGTGGTGTCTATGGTACTGGAGGCGGTGCTGGTGGTGGTATTGGCGGTGGTGGTGTCGATGGTAATTTGGGCTGTTCTAGTGGTGTTAGTGGCGGTGGTGGTGTCGATGGTATTTGACAGAGTGCTGGTGGTGGTAGTGGTGGTGGTGGGGGTGATGGTAGTGGTAGGTGTGAGGGTGACAGTTGTGGAGGGGGTAGTGGTGATGGTGCCGGTAGTGGGGGTTTGATGGTAGTGCAGGGGGTTGTGCTGATGGTACTAGTGGTGTTGCTTGTGATGGTAGTGTAGGGGTTTGTGGTGATGGTAGTGGCGGTGGTGGTGGTGATGGTAATGAGGGGGTGCTGGTTGTGGTACTGGCGGTGGTGGTGGTGATGGTACTTGAGAGGTTGCCAGTGGTGGTAGTGGCGGTGGTGCTGTTGATCGTACTTGAGGGGGTTCTGGTGGTGGTAGTAGCGATGGTGGTGCTGATGGTAAGTGAGGGAGTGTTGGTGGTGGTAGTGGTGGTGGTGTTGTTGATGGTACTTGAGGGGGGTAGTGGTGGTGGTAGTGGAGGTGGTGGTGTTGATGGTACTTGAGGGGTTGCTAGTGGTGGTAGTGGTGGTGGTGGTTGTGATGGTAGTGGAGGGTGTGTGGGTGATAGTTGTGGACTGGGTAGTGGTGATAGCACTAGTGGTCGTGGTTGTGATGGTAGTGGAGGGGCTTGTGGTGATGGCACTGGCGGTGGTGGTGTTGATGGTACTTGAGGGGTTGATGGTGGTGGTAGTGGCGGTGGTGGTGGTGATGGTACTTGAGGGGGTGCTGGTGGTGGTAGTGGCGGTGTTGGTATTGATGGTACTTGAGGGGGTGCTGGTTTTGGTAGTGGCAGTGGTGGTGTTGATGGTACTTGATGGGGTGCTGGTGGTGGTAGTAGCAGTGGTGGTGTTGATGGTACTTGAGAAGTGCTGGTGGTGGTAGTGGTGGTGGTGGTGGTGATGGTAGTGGAGGGTGTGTGGGTGATAGTTGTGGAGGGGATAGTGGTGATGGTACTGTTGGTGGTGGATGTGATGGTAGTGGAGGATGTTGTGCTGATGGTATTGGTGGTGGTGGTTGTGATGGTAGTGGAAGGGATTTTGCAGATGGTACTGGTGGTGGTGGTTGTGATGGTAGTGGAGGGGGTTGTGGTGATGGTAGTGGCGGTGGTGGTGTTGATGGTACTTGAGGTGGTGCTGGTGGTGGTAGTGGCATTGGCGGTGTTCATGGTAATTGAGGAGGTGCTGGTGGTGGTAGTGGCGGTGGTGGTGTTGCTGGTAGTGAAGGGGGTTGTGGTGATGGTAGTGGCGGTGGTGGTGTCGATGATACCTGAGGCGGTGTACGCAGCGGTAGTGGCGGTGGTGGTGTCAATGGTACTTGAGGTGGTGTAGACGGTGGTAGTGGCGGTGGTGGTGTCGATGGTACTTGAGGGGTGCTGGTGGTGGTAGTGGTGGTGGTGGTGGTGATGGTATTGGAGGGTATGAGGTTGATAGTTGTGGAGGAGATAGTGGTGCTGGTAATGGTGGTGGTGGTTTTGATGGTAGTGAAGGGGGTTGTGGTGATGGTAGTGGCAGTAGTGGTGTCGATGATACTTGAGGCGGTATAGATGGCGGTAGTGGCAGTGGTGGTGTCGATGGTACATGAGGGGTGCTGGTGGTGGCAGTGGTGGTGGTGGTGGTGATGGTAGTGGAGGGTGTGTGGGTGATAGTTGTGGAGGGGGTAGTGGTGATGGTATTGGTGGTGGTGGTTGTGAAGGTACTGGAGGTGGTGGTGGTTGTGAAGGTACTGAAGGGGGTGGTGCTGATGGTACTGGTGGTTTTGGTTGTAATGATAGTGGATGGTGTTGTGGTGATGGTAGTGGCCGTTGTGGTGTTGATGGTACTTGAGGGGGTGATTCCGCTGGTGGCGGCAGTTTTGGTGTCGTGGTACTTGAGGGGGTGCTGCCGGTGGTGGCGGCAGTGGTGGTGTGGATTGTACTAGAGGGTGTGCTGTCGGTGGTGTCGGCGGTGGTGGTGTTGATGGTACTTGAGGGGGTGCTTGTGGGGGTAGGCGCGGTGGTGCTTATGATGGTGCTTGAGGGGGGCAGGTGGTGGTAGTGGTGGAGGTGTTGGTGATGGTACTTGTGGGTGTGAGGGTGATAGTTGTGGAGGGGGTAGTGGTGATGGTACTGGTGGTGGTGGTTGTGAGGGTGGTGGAGGGTGTTGTGGTGATGGTAGTGGCCGTGGTGGTGTTGATGGTACTTGAGGCGGTGCTGGAGGTGGTAGTGTCGGTGGTGGTGTCGATGGTACTTGAGGGGGAGCTGGCGGTGATAGTGGTGGTGGTGCTGTCGATGGTACTTGTTGCCGTGCTGCTGGTGGTGGCAGCGGTGTTGGTGTCAATGTAACTTGAGGGGGTGCTGCCGGTGGTGGTGGCAGTCGTTCTGTCGATGGTACTTGAGGGGATGCTGCCGGTGGTGGTGGCAGTCGTGCTGTCGATGGTACTTGAGGGGATGCTGCTGGTGGTGGCGGGGGTGGTTTTGTCGATGGTACTTGAGGGTGTGCTGCCGGTGGTGGCGGCAGTGGTGGTGTTGATGGTACTTGAGGGGGTGATTCCGGTGGTGGCGGCCGTGATGGTGTCGTGGTACTTGAGGGGGTGCTGCCGGTGGTGGCATTGGTGGTGGTGTGGATTGTACTAGAGGGGGTGTTGCCGGTGGTAGTGTCTGTGGTGGTGTCGGTGGTACTTGAGGCGGTGCTGGCAGTGGTAGTGGCGGTGGTGGTGTCGATTGCAGTTGAGGCGGTGCTGGTGGTGGTAGTGACAGTGGTGGTGTCGATGGTACTCGAGGCGGTGCTGGCGGTGGTAGTGGCGGTGGTGGTGTCTATGGTACTGGAGGCGGTGCTGGTGGTGGTAGTGGCGGTGGTGGTGTCGATGGTAATTTGGGCTGTTCTAGTGGTGTTAGTGGCGGTGGTGGTGTCGATGGTATTTGACAGAGTGCTGGTGGTGGTAGTGGTGGTGGTGGGGGTGATGGTAGTGGTAGGTGTGAGGGTGACAGTTGTGGAGGGGGTAGTGGTGATGGTGCCGGTAGTGGGGGTTTGATGGTAGTGCAGGGGGTTGTGCTGATGGTACTAGTGGTGTTGCTTGTGATGGTAGTGTAGGGGTTTGTGGTGATGGTAGTGGCAGTGGTGGTGGTGATGGTAATGAGGGGGTGCTGGTTGTGGTACTGGCGGTGGTGGTGGTGATGGTACTTGAGAGGTTGCCAGTGGTGGTAGTGGCGGTGGTGCTGTTGATCGTACTTGAGGGGGTTCTGGTGGTGGTAGTAGCGATGGTGGTGCTGATGGTAAGTGAGGGAGTGTTGGTGGTGGTAGTGGTGGTGGTGTTGTTGATGGTACTTGAGGGGGGTAGTGGTGGTGGTAGTGGAGGTGGTGGTGTTGATGGTACTTGAGGGGTTGCTAGTGGTGGTAGTGGTGGTGGTGGTTGTGATGGTAGTGGAGGGTGTGTGGGTGATAGTTGTGGACTGGGTAGTGGTGATAGCACTAGTGGTCGTGGTTGTGATGGTAGTGGAGGGGCTTGTGGTGATGGCACTGGCGGTGGTGGTGTTGATGGTACTTGAGGGGTTGATGGTGGTGGTAGTGGCGGTGGTGGTGGTGATGGTACTTGAGGGGGTGCTGGTGGTGGTAGTGGCGGTGTTGGTATTGATGGTACTTGAGGGGGTGCTGGTTTTGGTAGTGGCAGTGGTGGTGTTGATGGTACTTGATGGGGTGCTGGTGGTGGTAGTAGCAGTGGTGGTGTTGATGGTACTTGAGAAGTGCTGGTGGTGGTAGTGGTGGTGGTGGTGGTGATGGTAGTGGAGGGTGTGTGGGTGATAGTTGTGGAGGGGATAGTGGTGATGGTACTGTTGGTGGTGGATGTGATGGTAGTGGAGGATGTTGTGCTGATGGTATTGGTGGTGGTGGTTGTGATGGTAGTGGAAGGGATTTTGCAGATGGTACTGGTGGTGGTGGTTGTGATGGTAGTGGAGGGGGTTGTGGTGATGGTAGTGGCGGTGGTGGTGTTGATGGTACTTGAGGTGGTGCTGGTGGTGGTAGTGGCATTGGCGGTGTTCATGGTAATTGAGGAGGTGCTGGTGGTGGTAGTGGCGGTGGTGGTGTTGCTGGTAGTGAAGGGGGTTGTGGTGATGGTAGTGGCGGTGGTGGTGTCGATGATACCTGAGGCGGTGTACGCAGCGGTAGTGGCGGTGGTGGTGTCGATGGTACTTGAGGGGTGCTGGTGGTGGTAGTGGTGGTGGTGGTGGTGATGGTATTGGAGGGTATGAGGTTGATAGTTGTGGAGGAGATAGTGGTGCTGGTAATGGTGGTGGTGGTTTTGATGGTAGTGAAGGGGGTTGTGGTGATGGTAGTGGCAGTAGTGGTGTCGATGATACTTGAGGCGGTATAGATGGCGGTAGTGGCGGTGGTGGTGTCGATGGTACATGAGGGGTGCTGGTGGTGGCAGTGGTGGTGGTGGTGGTGATGGTAGTGGAGTGTGTGTGGGTGATAGTTGTGGAGGGGGTAGTGGTGATGGTATTGGTGGTGGTGGTTGTGAAGGTACTGGAGGTGGTGGTGGTTGTGAAGGTACTGAAGGGGGTGGTGCTGATGGTACTGGTGGTTTTGGTTGTAATGATAGTGGATGGTGTTGTGGTGATGGTAGTGGCCGTTGTGGTGTTGATGGTACTTGAGGGGTGCTGGTGGTGGTAGTGGTGGAGGTGTTGGTGATGGTACTTCTGGGTTTGAGGGTGATAGTTGTGGAGGGGGTAGTGGTGATGGTACCAGTGGTGGTGGTTGTGGGGGTAGTGGAGGGTTTTGTGGTGATGGTGGTGGCCATTGTGGTGTTGATGGTACTAGAGGTGGTGCTGGCATTGGAAGTGCCGGTGGTGGTGTCGATGGTACTAGAGGGCGTGCTGCCAGTGGTGGCGGCGGTGGTGGTGTCGATGGTACTTGAGGGCATGCTGCCTGTGGTGGAGGCGGTGGTGCTGTCGATGGTACTAGAGGGGGTGCTGCTGGTGGTGGCGGTGGTGGTGCTGTCGATGGTACTTGTGGGGATCCTGCCGGTGGTGGCGGCGGGTGTGGTGTCGATGGTACCTGAGGGGCTGATTCGGCTGGTGGCAGCGGAGGTGGTGTCGTGGTACTTGAGGGGGTGCTGCCGGTGGCGGCAGCGGTGGTGGTGTGGATTGTACTAGAAGGGGTGCTGCCGGTGGTGGCGGCGGTGGTGGTGTTGATGGTACTTGATTGGGTGCTGGTGGAGGTAGGGGCAGTGGTGTTGTGATTGTGTTTGAGGGGTGCTGGTGGTGGTGATGGTACTTGTGGGAGTGCGTGATAGTTGTGGAGGTGGTTGTCCTGATGGTACTGGTGGTGGTGGTTGTGATGGTAGTGGAGGGGGTTGTGGTGATGGTAGTGGCGGTGGTGGTGTTGATGGTACTTGAGGAGGTGCTGGAGGTGGAAGTGGCGGTGGTGGTGTCAATGGTACTTGAGGGGGTGCTGGTTTTGTTAGTGGCAATGGTGATTTTGATTGTACTTGAGGAGTTGCTGGTGGTGGTAGGGGCGGTGGTGCTTGTGATGGTACTTGAGGGCTCGCTGGTGGTGGTGGTGGTGGTTGTGGTGGTGATGGTGTTTGTGGTGGTGATGGTAGTTGTGGGTGTGAGGGTGATAGTTGTGGAGGTGGTAGTGGTGATGGTACTGATGGTGGTCATTGTGACGGTAGTGGAGGAGGTTGTGCTGATGGTAATGGCGGTGGCGGTTGTGATGGTAGTGGAGTGAGTTGTGTGATGGTAGTGGCGGTGGTGGTGTTGATGAAACTTGACGTGGTGATGGCGGTGGTAGTGGCAGTGGTGGTGTCGATTGTACTTGAGGGTGTGCTGGCGTTGGTAGTGGCGGTGGTGGTGTTGATGGAACTTGATGGGGTGCTGGTTTTAGTAGCGGCGGTGGTGGTGTTGATGGTACTTGAGAGGGTGCTGCCAGTGGTGGAGGCAGTGGTGCTGTCGATGGTAATTGAGGGGGTGCTGCCGGTGGCGGCGGCGGTTGTGGTGTCGATGTTACTTAAGGGGGTGCTGCAGGTGGTGGCAGTAGTGGTGCTGTCGATGGTACTTGAGGCGGTGCTGCCGGTTGTGGCGGCGGTGGTGCTGTCGATGGTACTTGAGGGGGTGCTGCAGGTGGTGGCGGCGGTCGTGTTGTCGATGGTACTTGAGCGGGTGTTGCCAGTGGTGGCAGCGGTGGTGGTGTTGATTGTACTAGAGGGTGTGCTGTCGGTGGTGTCGGCGGTGGTGGTGTTGATGGTACTTGAGGGGGTGCTTGTGGGGGTAGGGGCGGTGGTGCTTATGATGGTGCTTGAGGGGGGCAGGTGTTGGTAGTGGTGGTGGTGCTGGTGATGGTATTGAGGGTGTGAGGGTGAGCGTTGTGGAGGGGGTAGTGGTGATGGTACTGGTGGTGTTGGTTATGGTAGTACTGGAGGGGGTTGTCCTGATGGTACTGGTGGTGGTGGTTGTGATGGTAGTGGAGGGTGTTTTGGTGATGGTAGTGGCGGTTGTGGTGTTGATGGTACTTGAAGCGTTGCTGGCAGTGGTAATATCGATGGTTGTGTCGATGGTACTTGAGGCGGTGTGGCGGTGGAAGTGGCGGTGGTGGTGTCGATGGTACTTGAGGGGGTGCTGGCGGTGATAGTGGCGGTGGTGGTGTCAATGTTTCTTTAGGCGGTGCTGGCCAAGCTAGTGGTGGTGGAGATGTCAATGGTACTTGAGGGGTGCTGCCGGTGGTGGCAGTGGTGGTGGTGTCGATGGTACTTGATGGGGTGCTGCCGGTGGTGGCGGCGGTTGTGGTATCGATGGTACTTGAGGGGGTGCTGCCGGTGGTGGCAGCGGTGGTGCTCTCAATGGTAATTGAGGCAGTGCTGCCAGTGGTGGTGATGCTGGTGCTGTCGATGGTACTTGAGTGGGTGCTGGCGGTGGTGGCGGCCATGGTGGTATCGATGGTACTTGAGGCGGTGCTGGCGGTGGTAGTGGTGGTGGTGGTTTCGATGATCCTTGAGGAGGTGCTGGCCAAGGTAGTGGCGGTGGAAATGTCCATGTTACTTGAGGTTGTTCTGGCGGTGGTAGTGACGGTGATGATGCCGTTGGCACTTGAGGCGGTGCTGTTGGTGGTAGTGGTGGTGGTGGTGTCGATGGTAATTTAGGCGGTACTGGTGGTGGTAGTGGCAGTGGTGGTTTCGATGGTACTGGAGGCGGTGCTGGGTTTGTAGTGGCGGTGGTGGTGTCGATAGTACTTGAGGCTCTGCTGGTGGTGGTAGTGGCTGTGGTGGTGTCAATGGTACTTGAGGCGGTGCTGTTGGTGGTACTGGCGGTGGTGGTGTCGATGGTAGTTGAGCGGTGCTGGTGGTGGTAGTGGCGGTGGTGGTGTCGATGGTAATTTATGCGGTGCTGGTGGTGGTAGTGGCGGTGGTGTTGGTGATGGTACTTGAGGGTGTGCTGCTGGTGGTAGTGGCGCTGGCGGTGTTGATGGTATTTGAGGGGCTGCTGGTTTTCTTAGTGGCATTGGTGGTTTTGATTGTACTTGAGGAGGTGCTGGTGGTGGTAAGGGTGGTGGTGCTTGTGATGGTGTTTGAGGGGTGCTGGTGTTGGTAGTGGTGGTGGTGGTGGAGATGGTATTGTGGGTGTGAGGGTGAGAGTTGTGGAGGGGGTAGTGGTGATGGTACTGGTGGTGTTTGTTGTGGTAGTACTGGAGGGGGTTGTCCTGATGGTACTGGTGGTGGTGGTTGTGATGGTAGTGGAGGGTGTTTTGGTGATGGTAGTGGCGGTTGTGGTGTTGATGGTACTTGAGGCGTTGCTGGCAGTGGTAATGTCGATGGTTGTGTCGATGGTACTTGAGGGGGTGCTGGCGGTGATAGTGGCGGTGGTGGTGTCAATGTTACTTTAGGCGGTGCTGGCCAAGGTAGTGGCGGTGGAGATGTCAATGGTACTTTAGGGGGTGATGCCGGTGGTAGTGGCGTTGGCGGTGTTGATGGTATTTGAAGGGCTGCTGGTTTTCTTAGTGGCATTGGTGTTTTTGATTGTATTTGAGGAGGTGCTGGTGGTGGTAGGGGCTTTGGTGCTTGTGATGGTACTTGAGGGGTCGCTGGTGGTGGTAGTGGTGGTGGTGGTTGTGATGGTAGTTGTGGGTGTGAGGGTGATAGTTGTGGAGGGGGTAGTAGTGATGGTACTGGTGGTGGTGGTTCTGATGGTAGTGGAGGAGGTTGTGCTGATGGTAATGGCGGTGGTGGCTGTGATTGTAGTGGAGTGGGTTGTGGTGATGGTAGTGGCGGTGGTGGTGTTGATGGAACTTGACGCGGTGCTGGCGGTGGTAGTGGTGGTGGTGGTGTCGATGGTACTTGAGGGTTTGCTGGTGGTGGTAGTGGCGGTGGTGGTGTTGATGGAACTTGATGGGGTGCTGGTGTTAGTAGCGGCGGTGGTGGTGTTGATGGTACTTGAGGGGTTGCTGCCGGTGGTGGCGGCGGTTGTGCTGTCGATGGTACTTGAGGGGGTGCTGCCAGTTGTGGCGGCGGTGGTGCTGTCGATGGTACTTGAGGAGGTGCTGCTGGTGGTGGGGGCGGTGGTTTGTCGATGGTACTTGCGGGGGTGATTCCGGTGGTGGTGGCGGTGATGGTGTCGTGGTATTTGAGGGGGTGCTGCCGGTTGTGGCGGCGGTGGTGGTGTGGATTGTACTAGAAAGGGTGATGCCGGAGGTGGCGGCAGAGGTGGTATCGATGGTACTTGACGTTGTGCTGCCGATGGTGGCGGCGGTGATGGTGTCGATGATACTTGAGGGCGTGCTGCCTGTGGTGGTGGTGGTGGTGCTGTCGATGGTACTAGAGGGGGTGCTGCTGGTGGTGGCGGTGGTGGTGCTGTCGATGGTACTTGTGGGGATACTGCCGATGGTGGCGGCGGTGGTGGTGTCAATGGTACCTAAGGGGCTGATTCAGCTGGTGGCAGCGGTGGTGGTGTCGTGGTACTTGAGGGGGTGCTGCCGGTGTTGGCGGCGTTGGTGCTGTCGATGGTACTTGAGGCGGTGCCGCCCGTGGTGGCGTCGATGGTACTTCAGGGGGTGCTGCCGGTGGTGACGTCCGTGGTGCTCTTGAAGGTACTTGAGGCGTTGCTGCCGGTGCGGGCGGCAGTGGTGGTGTTGATGGTACTTGAGGTGGTGCTGCCAGTGGTGGCGGCAGTGGTGGTGTCGATGGTACTTTAGGGGGAGCTGCCGGTGGAGGCGACGGTGGTGCTGTCGATGGTACTTGAGGGGGTGCTGCTGGTGGTGGCAGCAGTGGTGGTGTTGATGGTACTTGAGGTGGTGCTGCCAGTGGTGGCGGCAGTGGTGCTGTCGATGGTACTTGAGGGGGTGCTGCCGGTGGTGTTGGCATTGGTGTTGTCGATGGTACTTTAGGGGGAGCTACCGGTGGTGGCGGCGGTGTTACTGTATATGGTACTTGAGGGGGTGCTGCCGGAGGCGGCAGCAGTGGTTCTGTGTATGGTGATTGAGGGGGTGTTTTCGGTGGTGCCGGCAGTGGTGGTGTCGATGGTACTTGAGGAGGTTCTTCCGGTGGTGGCGGCGGTTGTGGTGTTGATGGTAGTTGAGGGTTGCTGACGGTGGTGGCGGCGGTGGTGGTGTCGTGGTATTTGAGGGGGTGCTGCCGGTTGTGGCAGCGGTGGTGGTGTGGATTGTACTAGAAAGGGTGATGCCGGAGGTGGCGGCAGAGGTGGTATCGATGGTACTTGACGTTGTGCTGCCGATTGGGGTGGCGGTGATTGTGTCGATGGTACTTCAGGGCGTGCTGCCTGTGGTGGTGGTGGTGGTGCTGTCGATGGTACTAGAGGGGGTGCTGCTGGTGGTGGCGGTGGTGGTGCTTTCGATGGTACTTGTGGGGATACTGCCGGTGGTGGCCGCGGTGGTGGTGACAATGGTACATGAGTGGCTGATTCGGCTGGTGGCAGCGGTGGTGGTGTCGTGGTACTTGAGGGGGTGCTGCCGGTGTTGGCGGCGTTGGTGCTGTCGATGGTACTTGAGGCGGTGCCGCCCGTGGTGGCGTCGATGGTACTTCAGGGTGTGCTGCCGGTGGTGACGTCCGTGGTGCTCTTGAAGGTACTTGAGGCGTTGCTGCCGGTGGGGGCGGCAGGGGTGGTGTTGATGGTACTTGAGGTGGTGCTGCCAGTGGTGGCGGCAGTGGTGGTGTCTATGGTACTTGAGGGGGTGCTGCCGGTGGTGTTGGCATTGGTGTTGTCGATGGTACTTTAGGGGGAGCTGCCAGTGGAGGCGACGGTGGTGCTGTCGATGGTACTTGAGGGGGTGCTGGCGGAGGTGGCAGCAGTGGTTCTGTCTATGGTGATTGAGGGGGTGTTTTCGGTGGTGCCGACAGTGGTGGTGTCGATGGTACTTGAGGAGGTTCTTCCGGTGGTGGCGGCGGTTGTGGTGTTGATGGTAGTTGAGGGGTGCTGACGGTGGTGGCGGCGGTGGTGGTGTCGATGGTACTTGAGGGGGTGCTGCCGGTGGTGGCGGCGGTGGTGGTGTCGATGGTACATGAGGAGATGCTGCTGGTGTTGGCGGCGGTGGTGGTGTCGATGGTACCTGAGGGGCTGATTCGGCTGGTGGCAGCGGTGCTGGTGTCGTGGTACTTGAGGAGTTGCTGCCGGTGGTGGCAGCGGTGGTGGTGTGGATTGTACTAGAAGGGGTGCTGCCGGTGGTGGCGGCAGTGGTGGTGTTGATGGTACTTGAGTGGGTGCTGGTGGACGTAGGGGCGGTGGTGTTGTGATTGTGTTTGAGGGGTGCTGGTGGTCGTAGTGTGGTCGTGGTGGTGTTGATGGTACTTGTGGGAGTGAGCGTGATAGTTGTGGAGGTGGTTGTCCTGATGGTACTGGTGGTGGTGGTTGTGATGGTAGTGGAGGGGGTTGTGGTGATGGTAGTGGCGGTGGTGGTGTTGATGGTAGTTGAGGAGGTGCTGGAGGTGGAAGTGGCGGTGGTGGTGTCAATGGTAGTTGAGGGGGTACTGGTTTTGTTAGTGGCAATGGTGATTTTGATTGTACTTGAGGAGTTGCTGGTGGTGGTAGGGGCGGTGGTGCTTGTGATGGTACTTGAGGGCTCGCTGGTGGTTGTGGTGGTGATGGTGGTTGTGGTGGTGATGGTAGTTGTGGGTGTGAGGGTGATAGTTGTGGAGGTGGTAGTGGTGATGGCACTGATGGTGGTCATTGTGATGGTAGTGGAGAGGTTGTGCTGATGGTAATGGCGGTGGCTGTTGTGATGGTAGTGGAGTGAGTTGTGTGATGGTATTGGCGGTGGTGGTGTTGATGAAACTTGACGTGGTGATGGCAGTGGTAGTGGCAGTGGTGGTGTCAATTGTACTTGAGGATGTGCTGGTGTTGGTAGTGGCGGTGGTGGTGTTGATGGGACTTGATGGGGTGCTGGTTTTAGTAGCGGCAGTGGTGGTGTTGATGGTACTTGTGAGGGTGCTGCCAGTTGTGGAGGCAGTGGTGCTGTCGATGGTAATTGAGGGGGTGCTGCCGGTGGCGGCGGCGGTTGTGGTGTCGATGATACTTAAGGGGGTGCTGCCGGTGGTGGCGGTAGTGGTGCTGTCGATGGTACTTGAGTTGGTACTGCCGGTTGTGGCGGCAGTGGTGCTGTCGATGGTATTTGAGGGGGTGCTGCAGGTGGTGGCAGTGGTGGTGTTGTCGATGGTACTTGAGCGGGTGTTGCCAGTGGTGGCAGCAATGGTGGTGTCGATGGTACTTGAGGGGGTGATTCCGCTGGTGGCGGCAGTTTTGGTGTCGTGGTACTTGAGGGGGTGCTGCCGGTGGTGGCGGCAGTGGTGGTGTGGATTGTACTAGAGGGTGTGCTGTCGGTGGTGTCGGCGGTGGTGGTGTTGATTGTACTTGAGGGGGTGCTTGTGGGGGTAGGCGCGGTGGTGCTTATGATGGTGCTTGAGGGGGGCAGGTGGTGGTAGTGGTAGAGGTGTTGGTGATGGTACTTGTGGGTGTGAGGGTGATAGTTGTGGAGGGGGTAGTGGTGATGGTACTGGTGGTGGTGGTTGTGAGGGTGGTGGAGGGTGTTGTGGTGATGGTAGTGGCCGAGGTGGTGTTGATGGTACTTGAGGCGGTGCTGGAGGTGGTAGTGTCGGTGGTGGTGTCGATGGTACTTGAGGTGGAGCTGGCAGTGATAGTGGTGGTGGTGCTGTCGATGGTACTTGTTGCCGTGCTGCTGGTGGTGGCAGCGGTGTTGGTGTCAATGTAACTTGAGGGGGTGCTGCCGGTGGTGGTGGCAGTCGTGCTGTCGATGGTACTTGAGGGGATGCTGCCGGTGGTGGTGGCAGTCGTGCTGTCGATGGTACTTGAGGGGATGCTGCCGGTGGTGGCGGGGGTGGTTTTGTCGATGGTACTTGAGGGTGTGCTGCCGGTGGTGGCGGCAGTGGTGGTGTTGATGGTACTTGAGGGGGTGATTCCGGTGGTGGCGGCCGTGATGGTGTCGTGGTACTTGAGGGGGTGCTGCCGGTGGTGGCGGTGGTGGTGGTGTGGATTGTACTAGAGGGGGTGTTGCCGGTGGTAGTGTCTGTGGTGGTGTCGGTGGTACTTGAGGCGGTGCTGGCAGTGGTAGTGGCGGTGGTGGTGTCGATTGCAGTTGAGGCGGTGCTGGTGGTGGTAGTGGCAGTGGTGGTGTCGATGGTACTTGAGGCGGTGCTGGCGGTGGTAGTGGCGGTGGTGGTGTCTATGGTACTGGAGGCGGTGCTGGTGGTGGTAGTGGCGGTGGTGGTGTCGATGGTAATTTGGGCTGTTCTAGTGGTGTTAGTGGCGGTGGTGGTGTCGATGGTATTTGACAGAGTGCTGGTGGTGGTAGTGGTGGTGGTGGGGGTGATAGTAGTGGTAGGTGTGAGGGTGACAGTTGTGGAGGGGGTAGTGGTGATGGTGCCGGTAGTGGGGGTTTGATGGTAGTGCAGGGGGTTGTGCTGATGGTACTAGTGGTGTTGCTTGTGATGGTAGTGTAGGGGTTTGTGGTGATGGTAGTGGCGGTGGTGGTGGTGATGGTAATGAGGGGGTGCTGGTTGTGGTACTGGCGGTGGTGGTGGTGATGGTACTTGAGAGGTTGCCAGTGGTGGTAGTGTCGGTGGTGCTGTTGATCGTACTTGAGGGGGTTCTGGTGGTGGTAGTAGCGATGGTGGTGCTGATGGTAAGTGAGGGGGTGTTGGTGGTGGTAGTGGTGGTGGTGTTGTTGATGGTACTTGAGGGGGGTAGTGGTGGTGGTAGTGGAGGTGGTGGTGTTGATGGTACTTGAGGGGTTGCTAGCGGTGGTAGTGGTGGTGGTGGTTGTGATGGTAGTGGAGGGTGTGTGGGTGATAGTTGTGGACTGGGTAGTGGTGATAGCACTAGTGGTCGTGGTTGTGATGGTAGTGGAGGGGCTTGTGGTGATGGCACTGGCGGTGGTGGTGTTGGTGGTACTTGAGGGGTTGATGGTGGTGGTAGTGGCGGTGGTGGTGGTGATGGTACTTGAGGGGGTGCTGGTGGTGGTAGTGGCGGTGTTGGTATTGATGGTACTTGAGGGGGTGCTGGTTTTGGTAGTGGCAGTGGTGGTGTTGATGGTACTTGATGGGGTGCTGGTGGTGGTAGTAGCAGTGGTGGTGTTGATGGTACTTGAGAAGTGCTGGTGGTGGTAGTGGTGGTGGTGGTGGTGATGGTAGTGGAGGGTGTGTGGGTGATAGTTGTGGAGGGGATAGTGGTGATGGTACTGTTGGTGGTGGATGTGATGGTAGTGGAGGAAGTTGTGCTGATGGTATTGGTGGTGGTGGTTGTGATGGTAGTGGAAGGGATTTTGCAGATGGTACTGGTGGTGGTGGTTGTGATGGTAGTGGAGGGGGTTGTGGTGATGGTAGTGGCGGTGGTGGTGTTGATGGTACTTGAGGTGGTGCTGGTGGTGGTAGTGGCATTGGCGGTGTTCATGGTAATTGAGGAGGTGCTGGTGGTGGTAGTGGCGGTGGTGGTGTTGCTGGTAGTGAAGGGGGTTGTGGTGATGGTAGTGGCGGTGGTGGTGTCGATGATACCTGAGGCGGTGTACGCAGCGGTAGTGGCGGTCGTGGTGTCAATGGTACTTGAGGTGGTGTAGACGGTGGTAGTGGCGGTGGTGGTGTCGATGGTACTTGAGGGGTGCTGGTGGTGGTAGTGGTGGTGGTGGTGGTGATGGTATTGGAGGGTATGAGGTTGATAGTTGTGGAGGAGATAGTGGTGCTGGTAATGGTGGTGGTGGTTTTGATGGTAGTGAAGGGGGTTGTGGTGATGGTAGTGGCAGTAGTGGTGTCGATGATACTTGAGGCGGTATAGATGGCGGTAGTGGTGGTGGTGGTGTCGATGGTACATGAGGGGTGCTGGTGGTGGCAGTGGTGGTGGTGGTGGTGATGGTAGTGGAGGGTGTGTGGGTGATAGTTGTGGAGGGGGTAGTGGTGATGGTATTGGTGGTGGTGGTTGTGAAGGTACTGGAGGTGGTGGTGGTTGTGAAGGTACTGAAGGGGGTGGTGCTGATGGTACTGGTGGTTTTGGTTGTAATGATAGTGGATGGTGTTGTGGTGATGGTAGTGGCCGTTGTGGTGTTGATGGTACTTGAGGGGTGCTGGTGGTGGTAGTGGTGGAGGTGTTGGTGATGGTACTTCTGGGTTTGAGGGTGATAGTTGTGGAGGGGGTAGTGGTGATGGTACCAGTGGTGGTGGTTGTGGGGGTAGTGGAGGGTTTTGTGGTGATGGTGGTGGCCATTGTGGTGTTGATGGTACTTGAGGTGGTGCTGGCATTGGAAGTGCCGGTGGTGGTGTCGATGGTACTAGAGGGCGTGCTGCCAGTGGTGGCGGCGGTGGTGGTGTCGATGGTACTTGAGGGCATGCTGCCTGTGGTGGAGGCGGTGGTGCTGTCGATGGTACTAGAGGGGGTGCTGCTGGTGGTGGCGGTGGTGGTGCTGTCGATGGTACTTGTGGGGATCCTGCCGGTGGTGGCGGCGGGTGTGGTGTCAATGGTACCTGAGGGGCTGATTCGGCTGGTGGCAGCGGAGGTGGTGTCGTGGTACTTGAGGGGGTGCTGCCGGTGGCGGCAGCGGTGGTGGTGTGGATTGTACTAGAAGGGGTGCTGCCGGTGGTGGCGGCGGAGGTGGTGTTGATGGTACTTGAGGGGGTGCTGGTGGAGGTAGGGGCAGTGGTGTTGTGATTGTGTTTGAGGGGTGCTGGTGGTGGTGATGGTACTTGTGGGAGTGCGTGATAGTTGTGGAGGTGGTTTTCCTGATGGTACTGGTGGTGGTGGTTGTGATGGTAGTGGAGGGGGTTGTGGTGATGGTAGTGGCGGTGGTGGTGTTGATGGTACTTGAGGAGGTGCTGGAGGTGGAAGTGGCGGTGGTGGTGTCAATGGTACTTGAAGGGGTGCTGGTTTTGTTAGTGGCAATGGTGATTTTGATTGTACTTGAGGAGTTGCTGGTGGTGGTAGGGGCGGTGGTGCTTGTGATGGTACTTGAGGGCTCGCTGGTGGTGGTGGTGGTGGTTGTGGTGGTGATGGTGTTTGTGGTGGTGATGGTAGTTGTGGGTGTGAGGGTGATAGTTGTGGAGGTGGTAGTGGTGATGGTACTGATGGTGGTCATTGTGACGGTAGTGGAGGAGGTTGTGCTGATGGTAATGGCGGTGGCGGTTGTGATGGTAGTGGAGTGAGTTGTGTGATGGTAGTGGCGGTGGTGGTGTTGATGAAACTTGACGTGGTGATGGCGGTGGTAGTGGCAGTGGTGGTGTCGATTGTACTTGAGGGTGTGCTGGCGTTGGTAGTGGCGGTGGTGGTGTTGATAGAACTTGATGGGGTGCTGGTTTTAGTAGCGGCGGTGGTGGTGTTGATGGTACTTGAGAGGGTGCTGCCAGTGGTGGAGGCAGTGGTGCTGTCGATGGTAATTGAGGGGGTGCTGCCGGTGGCGGCGGCGGTTGTGGTGTCGATGATACTTAAGGGGGTGCTGCCGGTGGTGGCAGTAGTGGTGCTGTCGATGGTACTTGAGGCGGTGCTGCCGGTTGTGGCGGCGGTGGTGCTGTCGATGGTACTTGAGGGGGTGCTGCAGGTGGTGGCGGCGGTCGTGTTGTCGATGGTACTTGAGCGGGTGTTGCCAGTGGTGGCAGCGGTGGTGGTGTTGATTGTACTAGAGGGTGTGCTGTCGGTGGTGTCGGCGGTGGTGGTGTTGATGGTACTTGAGGGGGTGCTTGTGGGGGTAGGGGCGGTGGTGCTTATGATGGTGCTTGAGGGGGGCAGGTGTTGGTAGTGGTGGTGGTGCTGGTGATGGTATTGTGGGTGTGAGGGTGAGCGTTGTGGAGGGGGTAGTGGTGATGGTACTGGTGGTGTTGGTTATGGTAGTACTGGAGGGGGTTGTCCTGATGGTACTGGTGGTGGTGGTTGTGATGGTAGTGGAGGGTGTTTTGGTGATGGTAGTGGCGGTTGTGGTGTTGATGGTACTTGAAGCGTTGCTGGCAGTGGTAATATCGATGGTTGTGTCGATGGTACTTGAGGCGGTGTGGCGGTGGAAGTGGCGGTGGTGGTGTCGATGGTACTTGAGGGGGTGCTGGCGGTGATAGTGGCGGTGGTGGTGTCAATGTTACTTTAGGCGGTGCTGGCCAAGCTAGTGGTGGTGGAGATGTCAATGGTACTTGAGGGGTGCTGCCGGTGGTGGCAGTGGTGGTGGTGTCGATGGTACTTGATGGGGTGCTGCCGGTGGTGGCGGCGGTTGTGGTATCGATGGTACTTGAGGGGGTGCTGCCGGTGGTGGCAGCGGTGGTGCTCTCAATGGTAATTGAGGCAGTGCTGCCAGTGGTGGTGATGCTGGTGCTGTCGATGGTACTTGAGTGGGTGCTGGCGGTGGTGGCGGCCATGGTGGTATCGATGGTACTTGAGGCGGTGCTGGCGGTGGTAGTGGTGGTGGTGGTTTCGATGATCCTTGAGGAGGTGCTGGCCAAGGTAGTGGTGGTGGAAATGTCCATGTTACTTGAGGTTGTTCTGGCGGTGGTAGTGACGGTGATGATGCCGTTGGCACTTGAGGCGGTGCTGTTGGTGGTAGTGGTGGTGGTGGTGTCGATGGTAATTGAGGCGGTACTGGTGGTGGTAGTGGCAGTGGTGGTTTCGATGGTACTGGAGGCGGTGCTGGGTTTGTAGTGGCGGTGGTGGTGTCGATAGTACTTGAGGCTCTGCTGGTGGTGGTAGTGGCTGTGGTGGTGTCGATGGTACTTGAGGCGGTGCTGTTGGTGGTACTGGCGGTGGTGGTGTCGATGGTAGTTGAGCGGTGCTGGTGGTGGTAGTGGCGGTGGTGGTGTCGATGGTAATTTATGCAGTGCTGGTGGTGGTAGTGGCGGTGGTGTTGGTGATGGTACTTGAGGGTGTGCTGCTGGTGGTAGTGGCGCTGGCGGTGTTGATGGTATTTGAGGGGCTGCTGGTTTTCTTAGTGGCATTGGTGGTTTTGATTGTACTTGAGGAGGTGCTGGTGGTGGTAGGGGCTTTGGTGCTTGTGATGGTACTTGAGGGGTCGCTGGTGGTGGTAGTGGTGGTGGTGGTTGTGATGGTAGTTGTGGGTGTGAGGGTGATAGTTGTGGAGGGGGTAGTAGTGATGGTACTGGTGGTGGTCGTTTTGATGGTAGTGGAGGAGGTTGTGCTGATGGTAATGGCGGTGGTGGCTGTGATGGTAGTGGAGTGGGTTGTGGTGATGGTAGTGGCGGTGGTGGTGATGATGGAACTTGACGTGGTGCTGGCGGTGGTAGTGGTGGTGGTGGTGTCGATGGTACTTGAGGGTGTGCTGGTGGTGGTAGTGGCGGTGGTGTTGTTGATGGAACTTGATGGGGTGCTGGTGTTAGTAGTGGCGGTGGTGGTGTTGATGGTATTTGAGGAGGTGCTGCTGGTGGTGGCGGCGGTGGTGCTGTCGATGGGACTTGCGGGGGTGATTCCGGTGGTGGTGTCGGTGTTGGTGTCGTGGTATTTGAGGGGTTGCTGCCTTTTGTGGCGGCGGTGGTGGTGTGGATTGTACTAGAAAGGGTGATGCCGGAGGTGGTGGCAGAGGTGGCATCGATGGTACTTGACAGTGTGTTGCCAGTGGTGGCGGCGGTCACGGTATCGATGGTACTTGAGGGGGTGATTCCGCTGGTGGCGTCGCTTTTGGTGTCATGGTACTTGAGGTGCTGCTGCCGGTGGTGTCGGTGGTGGTGATGTTGATGGTACTCTAGGGGGTGCTGCCAGTGGTGGCGGCGGTGGTGGTGTCGATGGTACTTGAAGGCGTGCTGCCTGTGGTGGTGGCGGTGGTGCTGTCGATGGTACTAGAGGGGGTGCTGCTGGTGGTGGCGGTGGTGGTGCTTTCGATGGTACTTGTGGGGATACTGCCGGTGGTGGCGGCGGTGGTGGTGTTGATGGTACCTGAGGGGCTGATTCGGCTAGTGGCAGTGTTGGTGGTGTCGTGGTACTTGAGGCGGTGCCGCCGGTGGTGGCGTCGATGGTACTTCAGGGGGTGCTGCCGGTGGTAACGGCTGTGGTGCTCTTGAAGGTAGTTGAGGCGTTGCTGCCGGTGGGGGCGGCAGTGGTGCTATCGATGGTACTTGAAGGGGTTCTGTCGGTGGTGGCGGTGGTGGTGCTCTCGGGGGTACTTGAGGCGGTGCTGCCGGTGGTGGCGGCAGTGGTGCTGTCGATGGTACTTGAGGGGGTGCTGCAGGAGGTGGCGGCAGTGGTTCTGTCTATGGTGATTGAGGGGGTGTTTTCAGTGGTGCCGGCAGTGGTGGTGTCGATGGTACTTGAGGGGGTGCTGCCGGTGGTGGAGGCAGCGGTGCTGTTGATGGTACTTGAGGTGGTGCTGCAGGTGGTGGCGGCAGTGGTGCTGTCGATGGTAATTGAGGGGGTGTTTTCGATGGTGGCGGCGGTGGTGTTGTCGATGGTACTTGAGGGTGTTCTTCCGGTGGTGGCGGCAGTTGTGGTGTCGATGGTACTTGAGGGGTGCTGACAGTGGTGGCGGCGGTGGTGGTGTCGATGGTACTTGAGGGGGTTCTTCCGGTGGTGGCGGTAGTGGTGCTGTCGATGGTACTTGAGGTGGTGCTGCCGGTTGTGGCGGCGGAGGTGCTGTCGATGGTACTTGAGGGGGTGATTCCGTTGGTGGCGTCGGTTTTGGTGTCATCGATGGTACTTGAGGAGGTGCTGTCGGTGGTGGTGGCAGTGGTGGTGTGGATTGTACTAGAGGGTGTGCTGTCGGTGGTGGCGGCGGTGGTGGTGTTGATGGTACTTGAGGGGTGCTGGTGGTGGTAGGGGCGGTGGTGCTTATGATGGTGCTTGAAGGGCGCTGGTGGTGGTAGTGGTGGTGGTGGTGGTGGTGATGGTACTTGTGGGAGTGAGCGTGATAGTTGTGGGGGTGGTTGTCCTGATGGTACTGGTGGTGGTGGTTGTGATGGTAGTGGAGGGGGTTGTGGTGATGGTAGTGGCGGTGGTGGTGTTGATGGTACTTGAGAAGGTGCTGGAGGTGGAAGTGGCGGTGGTGGTGTCAATGGTACTTGAGGGGGTGCTGGTTTTGTTAGTGGCAATGGTGATTTTGATTGTACTTGAGGAGTTGCTGGTTGTGGTAGGGGCGGTGGTGCTTGTGATGGTACTTGAGGGCTCGCTGGTGGTTGTGGTGGTGATGGTAGTTGGGGGTGTGAGGGTGATAGTTGTGGAGGTGGTAGTGGTGATGGTACTGATGTTGGTCATTGTGATGGTAGTGGAGGAGGCTGTGCTGATGGTAATGGCGGTGGCGGTTGTGATGGTAGTGGAGTGAGTTGTGTGATGGTAGTGGCGGTGGTGGTGTTGATGAAACTTGACGTGGTGATGGCGGTGGTAGTGGCAGTGGTGGTGTCGATTGTACTTGAGGGTGTGCTGGTGTTGGTAGTGGCGGTGGTGGTGTTGATGGAACTTGATGGGATGGTGGTTTTAGTAGCGGCGGTGGTGGTGTTGATGGTACTTGTGAGGGTGCTGCCAGTGGTGGAGGCAGTGGTGCTGTCGATGGTAATTGAGGGGGTGCTGCCAGTGGCGGCGGCGGTTGTGGTGTCGATGATACTAAAGGGGGTGCTGCCGGTGGTGGCGGTAGTGGTGCTCTCGATGGTACTTGAGGCGGTGCTGCCGGTTGTGGCGGCGGTTGTGCTGTCGATGGTACTTGAGGGGGTGCTGCAGGTGGTGGCGGCGGTGATGTTGTCGATGGTACTTGAGCGGGTGTTGCCAGTGGTGGCAGCGGTGGTGGTGTCGATGGTACTTGAGGGGGTGATTCCGCTGGTGGCGGCAGTTTGGTGTCGTGGTACTTGAGGGGGTGCTGCCGGTGGTGGCGGCAGTGGTGGTGTGGATTGTACTAGAGGGTGTGCTGTCGGTGGTGTCGGCGGTGGTGGTGTTGATGGTACTTGAGGGGGTGCTTGTGGTGGTAGGGGCAGTGGTGCTTATGATGGTGCTTGAGGGGGGCAGGTGGTGGAGTTGTTGGTGATGGTACTTGTGGGTGTGAGGGTGATAGTTGTGGAGGGGGTAGTGGTGATGGTACTGGTGGTGGTGGTTTTGAGCGTGGTGGAGGGTGTTGTGGTGATGGTAGTGGCGGTGGTGGTGTTGATGGTACTTGAGGCGGTGCTGGAGGTGGTAGTTTCGGTGGTGGTTTCCATGGTACTTGAGGGGGTGCTGCCGGTGGTGGCGGCGGTTGTGGTGTTAATGGTAGTTGAGGGGTGCTGATGGTGGTGGCGGCAGTGGTGATGTCGATGGTACTTGAGGGGGTGCTGCCGGTGGTGGTGGCGGTGGTCGTGTCAATGGTACATGAGGAGATGCTGCTGGTGTTGGCGGCGGTGGTGGTGTCGATGGTACCTGAGGGGCTGATTCGGCTGGTGGCAGCGGTGGTGGTGTCGTGGTACTTGAGGGGGTGCTGCCGGTGGTGGCAGCGGTGGTGGTGTGGATTGCACTAGAAGGGGTGCTGCCGGTGGTGGCGGCGGTGGTGGCGTTGATAGTACTTGAGGGGGTGCTGGTGGAGGTAGGTGCTGTGGTGCTTATGATGGTGCTTGAGGGGTGCTGGTGTTGGTAGTGGTGGTGGTGGTGGTGATGGTACTTGTGGGTGTGAGGGTGATAGTTGTGCAGGGGGTAGTTGTGATGGTACTGGTGGTAGTGGTTTTGATGGTACTGGAGGTGGTTGTCCTGATGGGACTGGTGGTGGTGGTTTTGATGGTAGTGGAGCGGGTTGTGGTGATGGTAGTGGCGGTGGTGCTGTTGATGGTAATTGATGGGGTACTGATTTTCTTAGTGCCAATGGTGGTTTTGATTGTACTTGAGGAGGTGCTGGTGGTGGTAGGGGCTTTGGTGCTTGTGATGGTACTTGAGGGGTCGCTGGTGGTGGTAGTGGTGGTGGTGGTGTCGATGGTACTTGAGGGTGTGCTGGTGGTGGTAGTGGCGCTGGTGGTGTTGATGGTAGTTGTGGGTGTGAGGGTGATAGTTGTGGAGGGGGTAGTAGTGATGGTACTGGTGGTGGTCGTTGTGATTGTAGTGGAGGAGGTTGTGTTGATGGTAATGGCGGTAGTGGCTGTGACGGTAGTGGAGTGGGTTGTGGTGATGTTAGTGGCCGTGGTGATGTTGATGGAACTTGACGCGGTGCTGGTGGTGGTAGTGGTGGTGGTGGTGTCGATGGTACTTGAGGGTGTGCTGGTGGTGGTAGTGGCGGTGGTGGTGTTGATGGAACTTGATGGGGTGCTGGTGTTAGTAGCGGCGGTGGTGGTGTTGATGGTACTTGAGGGGTTGCTGCCGGTGGTGGCGTGGTGGTGCTGTCAATGTTAATTTACGGGGTGCTGCCAGTGGTAGAGGTGGTGGTGCTATCGATGGAATTTGAGGGGGTGCTGCCGGTGGTGGTGGCAGTCGTGCTGTCGATGGTACTTGAGGGGGTGCTGCCGGTGGTGGCGGCGGTGGTTTTGTCGATGGTACTTGAGGGGTGCTGCCGGTGGTGGAGGCAGTGGTGGTGTTGATGGTATGTGAGGGGGTGATTCTGGTGGTGGCGGCAGTGATGGTGTCATAGTACTTGAGGGGGTGCTGCCGGTGGTTGCGGCGGTGGTGGTGTGGATTGTACTAGAGGGGGTGTTGCTGGTGGTAGTGTCTGTGGTGGTGTCGGTGGTACTTGAGGCGGTGCTGGCAGTGGTAGTGGCGGTGGTGGTGTCGATTGCACTTGAGGCGGTGCTGGTGTTGGTAGTGGGGGTGGTGGTTTCGATGGTACTTGAGGCGGTGTTGGTGGTGGTAGTGGCGGTGGTGGTGTCGATGGTAATTTAGGCTGTTCTAGTGGTGTTAGTGGCGTTGGTGTCGATGGTATTTGACAGAGTGCTGGTGGGGGTAGTGGCATCTGTGGTGTTGATGGTACTAGAGGGGGTTCTGGTGGTGGTTGTGGTGGTGGTGGGGGTGATGGTAGTGGTGGGTGTGAGGGTGACAGTTGTGGAGGGGGTAGTGGTGATGGTGCCGGCAGTGGGGGTTTGATGGTAGTGCAGGGGGTTGTGCTGATGGTACTAGTGGTGTTGCTTGTGATGGTAGTGTAGGGGTTTGTGGTGATGGTAGTGGCGGTGATGGTGGTGATGGTAATGAGGGGGTGCTGGTTGTGGTACTGGCGGTGGTGGTGGTGATGGTACTTGAGAGGTTGCCAGTGGTGGTAGTGCCGGTGGTGCTGTTGATCGTACTTGAGGGGGTTCTGGTGGTGGTAGTAGCGATGGTGGTGCTGATGGTACGTGAGGGGATGTTGGTGCTGGTAGTGGTGGTGGTGTTGTTGATGGTACTTGATGGGGGTAGTGGTGGTGGTAGTGGAGGTGGTGGTGTTGATGGTACTTGAGGGGTTGCTACTGGTGGTAGTGGTGGTGGTGGTTGTGATGGTAGTGGAGGGTGTGTGGGTGATAGTTGTGGACTGGGTAGTGGTGATAGCACTAGTGGTCGTGGTTGTGATGGTAGTGGAGGGGCTTGTGGTGATGGCACTGGCGGTGGTGGTGTTGATGGTATTTGAGGGGTTGATGGTGGCGGTAGTGGCGGTGGTGGTGGTGATGGTACTTGAGGGGGTGCTGGTGGTGGTAGTGGCGGTGTTGGTATTGATGGTACTTGAGGGGGTGCTGGTTTTGGTAGTGGCAGTGGTGGTGTTGATGGTACTTGATGGGGTGCTGGTGGTGGTAGTAGCAGTGGTGGTGTTGATGGTACTTGAGAAGTGCTGGTGGTGGTGGTGGTGGTGGTGGTGGTGATGGTAGTGGAAGGTGTGTGGGTGATAGTTGTGGAGGGGATAGTGGTGATGGTACTGTTGGTTTTGGATGTGATGGTAGTGGAGAATGTTGTGCTGATGGTACTGGTGGTGGTGGTTGTGATGCTAGTGGCAGGGATTTTGCTGATGGTACTGGTGGTGGTGGCTGTGATGGTAGTGGAGGGGGTTGTGGTGATGGTAGTGGCGGTGGTGGTGTTGATGGTACTTGAGGTGGTGCTCGTGGTGGTAGTGGCTTTGGCGGTGTTCATGGTAATTGAGGAGGTGCTGGTGGTGGTAGTGGCGGTTGTGGTGTTGATGGTAGTGAGGGGGTTGTGGTGATGGTAGTGGCGGTGGTGGTGTCGATGATACTTGAGGCGGTGTAGGCGGTGGTAGTGGCGGTGGTGGTGTCAATGGTACTTGAGGCGGTGTAGACGGTGGTAGTGGTGGTGGTGGTGTCGATGGTACTTGAGGGGTGCTGGTGGTGGTAGTGTTGGTGGTGGTGGTGATGGTAGTGGAGGGTATGAGGTTGATAGTTGTGGAGGAGGTAGTGGTGCTGGTAATGGTGGTGGTGGTTTTGATGGTAGTGAAGGGGGTTGTGGTGATGGTAGGGGCGGTAGTGGTGTCGATGATACTTGAGGCGGTATAGATGGCGGTAGTGGCGGTGGTGGTGTCGATGGTACATGAGGGGTGCTGTTGTTGGTAGTGGTGGTGGTGGTGTTGATGGTAGTGGAGGGTGTGTGGGTGATAGTTGTGGAGGGGGTAGTGGTGATGGTACTGGTGGTGGTGGTTGTGATGGTACTGGAGGGGGTGGTTCTGATGGTACTGGTGGTGTTGGTTGTAATGATAGTGGATGGTGTCGTGGTGATGGTAGTGGCCGTTTTGGTGTTGATGGTACTTGAGGTGGTGCTGGCGTTGGTAGTGTCGGTGGTGGTGTCGATGATACTTGAGGTGGTGCAGGCGGTGACAGTGGTGGTGGTGCTGTCAATGCTATTTGAGGGGTGCTGGCGGTGGTGGCGGCGGTGGTGCTGTCAGTGATACTTTTGGTGGTGCTTCCGGTGGTGGCGGCAGTGGTGGTGTCGATGGTACTTGACGGGGAGCTGTCGGTGGTAGCGGCGGTGGTGGTGTTGATGGTACTTGAGGGGGAGATGTCGGTGGTGGTGGCGGTGGTGCAGTCGATGGTACTTGAGGGGGTGCTGCAGGTGGTGGTGGCAGTGGTTCTGTCTATGGTGATTGAGGGGGTGCTGCTGGTGGTGGCGGTGGTGGCGGTGTCGATGGTACATGAGAAGGTGCTGCCGGTGGTGGCGGCGGTGGTGGTGTTGATGGTACATGAGGGCGGGATTCAGCTGGTGGCGGCGGTGTTGGTGTCGTGGTACTTGAGGGGGTGCTGCTGGTGGTGGCAGCGGTGGTGGTGTGGATTGTACTAGAATGGGTGCTGCCGGTCGTGGCGGCGGTGGTGGTGTTGATGCTAGTTGAGGGGGTGCTGGTGGAGGTAGGGGCAGTGGTGTTGTGATTGTGTTTGAGGGGTGCTTGTGGTGGTAGTGGTGTTGGTGGTGAAGGTACTTGTGTGAGTGAGGGTGATAGTTGTGCAGGTGGTTGTCCTGATGGTACTGGTGGTGGTGGTTGTGATGGTAGTGGAGGGGGTTGTGGTGATGGTAGTGGCAGTGGTGGTGTCGATGGTACTTGAGGGGTGCTGACGGTGGTGGCGGCAGTGGTGGTGTCAACGGTACTTGAGGGGATGATTCCGGTGGTGGCGGCAGTGGTGGTGTCGAGTAACTTGAGGGGGAGCTGCCGGTGATGGTGGCGGTCGTGGTGTGGATTGTACTAGATGGGGTGGTGCCGGGGGTGGCGGCGGTGGTTGTATCTATGGTACTTGAGGGCGTGCTGCTGGTGGTGGCGGCGGTGGTTGTGTGGATTGTAGTAGAGGGGGTGCTGCCGGTGGTGGCGGCGGTGGTGGTGTCGATGGTACTTGAGGGGGTGCTGCCAGTGGTGGCTGCAGTGGTGGTGTTGATGGTTCTTGAGGGGTGCTGGTGATGGTAGTGTTGGTGGTTTTGGTGATGGTATTTGTGGGTATGAGGGTGATAGTTGTGGAGGGGGTAGTGGTGATGGTATTGGTGGTGGTGGTTGTGATGGTAGTGGATGGTGTTGTGGTGATGGTAGTGGCCATTGTGGTGTTGATGGTACTTGAGGCGGTGCTGGCGGTGGTAGTGTCAGTGGTGGTGTCGATGGTATTTGAAGAGGTGCTGGAGGTGGAAGTGGCGGTGGTGGTGTCGATGGTACTTGAGGCGGTGCAGGCGGTGGTAGTGGCGGTGGTGCCGTCGATGGTACTTGAGGCTGTGCAGGCGGTGACAGTGGCGGTGGTGCTGTCGATGCTACATGAGGGGTGCTGGCGGTGGTGGCGGTGGTGGTGCTGTCGATGGTACTTGTGGCGGTGCTGCTGGTGGTGGCAGCAGTGGTGGTGTTGATGGTACTTGAGGTGGTGCTGCCAGTGGTGGCGGCAGTGGTGGTGTCGATGGTACTTGAGGGGGTGCTGCCGGTGGTGTTGGCATTGGTGTTGTCGATGGTACTTTAGGGGGAGCTGCCGGTGGTGGCGGCGGTGGTGTTGTCGATGGTACTTGAGGGGGTGCTGCAGGAGGTGGCAGCAGTGGTTCTGTCTATGGTGATAGAGGGGGTGTTTTCGGTGGTGCCGGCAGTGGTGGTGTCGATGGTACTTGAGGAGGTTCTTCCGGTGGTGGCGGCGGTTGTGGTGTTGATGGTAGTTGAGGGGTGCTGACGGTGGTGGCGGCGGTGGTGGTATCGATGGTCCTTGAGGGGGTGCTGCCGGTGGTGGCGGCGGTGGTGGCTTCGATGGTACTTGAGGGGATGATTCTGCTGGAGGCGGCGGTGGTGGTCTTGATGATACTTGAGGTGGTGTTGTTGGTGGTACTGGAGGTGGTGGTGTCGATGGTAGTTGAGCGGTGCTGGTGGTGGTAGTGGCGGGGGTGGTGTCGATGGTAATTTATGCGGTGCTGGTGGTGGTAGTGGCGGTGGTGTTGGTGATGGTACTTGAGGGTGTGCTGCTGGTGGTAGTGGCTTTGGCGGTGTTGATGGTATTTGAGGGCCTGCTGGTTTTCTTAGTGGCATTGGTGGTTTTGATTGTACTTGAGGAGGTGCTGGTGGTGGTAGGGGCTTTGGTGCTTGTGATGGTACTTGAGGGGTCGCTGGTGGTGGTAGTGGTGGTGGTGGTGTCGATGGTACTTGAGGGTGTGCTGTTGGTGGTAGTGGCGGTGGTGGTGTTGATGGAACTTGATGGGGTGCTGGTGTTAGTAGCGGCGGTGGTGCTGTCGATGGTACTTGAGGAGGTGCTGCTGGTGGTGGCGGCGGTGGTGCTGTCGATGGTACTTGCGATGGTGATTCCGGTGGTGGTGGCGGTGTTGGTGTCGTGGTATTTGAGGGGGTGCTGCCGGTTGTGGCGGCGGTGGTGGTGTGGATTGTACTAGAAAGGGTGATGCCGGAGGTGGCGGCAGAGGTGGCATCGATGGTACTTGACGGTGTGCTGCCGGTGGTGGCGTCGGTCACGGTATCGATGGTACTTGAGGGGGTGATTCCGCTGGTGGCGGCGGTTTTGGTGTCGTGGTACTTGAGGTGCTGCTGCCGGTGGTGGTGGCAGTGGTGGTGTGGATTGTACTAGAGGGTGTGCTGTCGGTGGTGACGGCGGTGGTGGTATCTATGGTACTTGAGGGGGTGGTGCTGGTGTTGGCGGCTGTGGTGCTCTCTATGGTACTTGAGGCGGTGCTGCTGGTGGTGGTGGTGGTCGTGCTGTCGATGGTAATTCAAGCGGTGCTGTCGGTGGAGGCGACGGTGGTGCTGGCGATGGTACTTGAGGGGGTGCTGCCGGTGGTGGCGGCGGTGGTGGTGTCGATGGTACTTGAGGGGGTGCTGCCAGTGGTGACGGCCGTGGTGCTCTTGAAGGTACTTGAGGCGTTGCTGCCGGTGGGGGCGGCAGTGGTGCTGTCGATGGTACTTGAAGGGGTTCTGTCGGTGGTGGCGGTGGTGGTGCTCTCTGGGGTACTTGAGACGGTGCTGCCGGTGGTGGCTGTGGTAGTGATGTCGACGGTACTTGAGGGGGTGCTGCCGGTGGTGGCGGAGGTGGTGTTCCCTATTGCAGTTGAGGGGGTGCTGCCCTTGGTGGCAGCGGTGGTGGTTTGGATTGTACTAGAAGGGGTGCTGCCGGTGGTGGCAGCAGTGGTGGTGCTGATGGTACTTGAGGGGGTGCTGGTGGTGGTAGGGGCAGTGGTGCTTTTGATGGTGTGTGAGGGGTGCTGGTGGCGGTAGTGTCAGTGGTGGTGTCAATGGTACTTAAGGCGGTGCTGGCGGTGGAAGTGGCGGTGGTCGTGTCGATGGTAATTTAGGCTGTTCTAGTGGTGTTAGTGGCGGTGGTGGTGTCGATGGTATTTGACAGAGTGCTGGTGGAGTAGTGGCGTCTGTGGTGTTGATGGTACTAGAGGGGGTTCTGGTGGTGGTAGTGGTGGTGGTGGGGGTGATGGTAGTGGTGGGTGTGAGGGTGACAGTTGTGGAGGGTGTAGTGGTGATGGTGCCGGTAGTGGGGGTTTGATGGTAGTGCAGGGGGTTGTGCTGATGGTACTAGTGGTGTTGTTTGTGATGGTAGTGTAGGGGTTTGTGGTGATGCTAGTGGCGGTGGTGGTGGTGATGGTAATGAGGGGGTGCTGGTTGTGGTACTGGCAGTGGTGGTGGTGATGGTACTTGAGAGGTTGCCAGTGGTGGTAGTGGCGGTGGTGCTGTTGATCGTACTTGAGGGGGTTCTGGTGGTGGTAGTAGCGATGGTGGTGCTGATGGTACGTGAGGGGGTGTTGGTGGTGGTAGTGGTGGTGGTGTTGTTGATGGTACTTGAGGGGGGTAGTGGTGGTGGTAGTGGAGGTGGTGGTGTTGATGGTACTTGAGGGGTTGCTAGTGGTGGTAGTGGTGGTGGTGGTTGTGATGGTAGTGGAGGGTGTGTGGGTGATAGTTGTGGACTGGGTAGTGGTGATAGCACTAGTGGTCGTGGTTGTGATGGTAGTGGAGGGGCTTGTGGTGATGGCACTGGCGGTGGTGGTGTTGATGGTGGTGGTAGTGGCGGTGGTGGTGGTGATGGTACTTGAGGGGGTGCTGGTGGTGGTAGTGGCGGTGTTGGTATTGATGGTACTTGAGGGGGTGCTGGTTTTGGTAGTGGCAGTGGTGGTGTTGATGGTACTTGATGGGGTGCTGGTGGTGGTAGTAGCAGTGGTGGTGTTGATGGTACTTGAGAAGTGTTGTTGGTGGTGGTGGTGGTGGTGGTAGTGATGGTAGTGGAGGGTGTGTGGGTGATAGTTGTGGAGGAGATAGTGGTGATGGTACTGTTGGTTTTGGATGTGATGGTAGTGGAGGATGTTGTGCTGATGGTACTGGTGAAGGTGGTTGTGATGGTAGTGGAAGGGATTTTGCTGATGGTACTGGTGGTGGTGGTTGTGATGGTAGTGGAGGGGGTTGTGGTGATGGTAGTGGCGGTGGTGGTGTTGATGGTACTTGAGGTGGTGCTGGTGGTGGTAGTGGCGTTGGCGGTGTTCATGGTAATGGAGGAGGTGCTGGTGGTGGTAGTGGCGGTTGTGGTGTTGATGGTAGTGAAGGGGGTTGTGGTGATGGTAGTGGCGGTGGTGGTATCGATGATACTTGAGGCAGTGTAGGCGGTGGTAGTGGCGGTGGTGGTGTCAATGGTACTTGAGGCGGTGTAGACGGTGGTAGTGGCGGTCGTGGTGTCGATGGTACTTGAGGGGTGCTGGTGGTGGTAGTGGTGGTGGTGGTGGTGATGGTAGTGGAGGGTATGAGGTTGATAGTTGTGGAGGAGGTAGTGGTGCTGGTAATGGTGGTGGTGGTTTTGATGGTAGTGAAGGGGATTGTGGTGATGGTAGGGGCGGTAGTGGTGTCGATGATACTTGAGGCGGTATAGATGGCGGTAGTGGCAGTGGTGGTTTCGATGGTACTGGAGGCGGTGCTGGGTTTGTAGTGGTGGTGGTGGTGTCGATAGTACTTGAGGCTCTGCTGGTGGTGGTAGTGGCTGTGGTGGTGTCGATGGTACTTGAGGGGGTGCTGCCGGTGGTGGTAGCGGTGGTGGTGTTAATGGTACTTGAGGGGGTGCTGCTGGTGGTAAGGGCGGTGGTGCTTGTGATGGTGCTTGAGGAGTGCTGGTGTTGGTAGTGGTGGTGGTGGTGGTGATGGTATTGTGGGTGTGAGGGTGAGAGTTGTGGAGGGGGTAGTGGTGATGGTACTGGTGGTGTTGGTTGTGGTAGTACTGGAGGGGGTTGTCCTGGTGGTACTGGTGGTGGTAGTTGTGATGGTAGTGCAGGGTGTTTTGGTGATGGTAGTGGCGGTGGTGGTGTCGATGGTACTTGAGGGGGTGCTGGCGGTGATAGTGGTGGTGGTGGTGTCAATGTTACTTTAGGCGGTGCTGGCCAAGGTAGGGGCGGTGGAGATGTCGATGGTACTTGATGGGGTGCTGCCGGTGGTGGCGGCGGTTGTGGTATCGATGGTACTTGAGGGGGTGCTGCCGGTGGTGGCAGCGGTGGTGCTCTCATTGGTAATTGAGGTGGTGCTGCCGGTGGTGGTGATGCTGGTGCTGTCAATGGTACTTGAGTCGGTGCTGGCGGTGGTGGCGCCCGTGGTGGTATCGATGGTACTTGAGGCGGTGCTGACGGTGGTAGTGGTGGTGGTGGTGTCGATGGTCCTTGAGGAGGTGCTGGCCAAGGTAGTGGCGGTGCAGATGTCCATGTTACTTGAGGTTGTTCTGGCGGCGGTAGTGACGGTGATGATGCCGTTGGCACTTGAGGCGGTGCTGTTGGTGGTAGTGGTGGTGGTGGTGTCCATGGTAATTGAGGCGGTACTGGTGGTGGTAGTGGCAGTGGTGGTTTCGATGGTACTGGAGGCGGTGCTGGGTTTGTAGTGGCGGTGGTGGTGTCGATAGTACTTGAGGCTCTGCTGGTGGTGGTAGTGGCTGTGGTGGTGTCGGTGGTACTTGAGGCGGTGCTGTTGGTGGTATTAGCGGTGGTGGTGTCGATGGTAGTTGAGCGGTGCTGGTGGTGGTAGTGGCGGTGGTGGTGTCGATGGTAATTTATGCGGTGCTGGTGGTGGTAGTGGCGGTGGTGTTGGTGATGGTACTTGAGGGTGTGCTGCTGGTGGTAGTGGCGTTGGCGGTGTTGATGGTATTTGAGGGGCTGCTGGTTTTCTTAGTGGCATTGGTGGATTTGATTGTACTTGAGGAGGTGCTGGTGGTGGTAGGGGCTTTGGTGCTTGTGATGGTACTTGAGGGGTCGCTGGTGGTGGTAGTGGTGGTGGTGGTTGTGATGGTAGTTGTGGGTGTGAGGGTGATAGTTGTGGAGGGGGTAGTAGTGATGGTACTGGTGCTGGTGGTTTTGATGGTAGTGGAGGAGGTTGTGCTGATGGTAATGGCGGTGGTGGCTGTGATGGTAGTGGAGTGGGTTGTGGTGATGGTAGTGGCGCTGGTGGTGTTGATGGAACTTGATGCGGAAATGGTGGTGGTAGTGGCGGTGGTGGTGTCGATGGAACTTGATGGGGTGCTGGTTTTAGTAGCGGCGGTGGTGGTGTCGGTGGTACTTGAGGCGGTGCTGCCGGTGGTGGCGGCAGTGGTGCTGTCGATGGTACTTGAGGGGGTGTTTCTGGTAGTGGCGGCGGTTGTGGTGTCGATGGTACTTGAGGGGGTGCTGCAGGTGGTGGCAGCAGTGGTGGTGTCGATATTTCTTGAGGGGTTGCTGCCTCAGGAGGCGGCGGTGGTGCAGTCGATGGTACTTGAGGGGGAGCTGCCGGTGGTGGCGGCAGTGATGGTGTCAATGGTATTTCAGGTGTTGCTGCCATTGGTGGCGGCAGTGGTGCTGTCGATGGTAGTTGAGGGGGTGCTGCCGGTGGTGGCGGTGGTGGTGCTGTCAATGGTAATTTACGGGGTTCTGCCAGTGGTTGAGGTGGTGGTGCTGTCGATGGAACTTGAGGGGGTGTTGCCGGTGGTAGTGTCTGTGCTGGTGTCGGTGGTACTTGAGGCGGTGCTGGTGGTGGTAGTGGCTGTGGTGGTGTCGATTGCACTTGAGGCGGTGCTGGTGGTGGTAGTGGCAGTGGTGGTGTCGATGGTACTCGAGGTGGTGCTGGCGGTGGTAGTGGCAGTGGTGGTGTCTATTGTACTGGAGGCGGTGCTGGTGGTGGTAGTGGCGGTGCTGGTGTCGATGGTACTTGAGGCGGTGTTGGTGGTGGTAGTGGCGGTGGTGGTGTCGATGGTAATTTAGGCTGTTCTAGTGGTGTTAGTGGCGGTGGTGGTGTCGATGGTACTTGAGGCGGTGTTGGTGGAGGTAGGGGTGGTGGTGTTGTGATTGTGTTTGAGGGGTGCTGGTGGTGGTGATGGTACTTGTGGGAGTGAGCGTGATAATTGTGGAGGTGGTTGTCCTGATGGTACTGGTGGTGGTGGTTGTGATGGTAGTGGAGGGGGTTGTGGTGATGGTAGTGGCGGTCGTGGTGTTGATGGTACCTGAGGAGGTGCTGGAGGTGGAAGTGGCGGTGGTGGTGTCAATGGTACTTGAGGGGGTGCTGGTTTTGTTAGTGGCAATGGTGATTTTGATTGTACTTGAGGAGTTGCTGGTGGTGGTAGGGGCGGTGGTGCTGGTGGTGGTAGGGGCGGTGGTGCTTGTGATGGTACTTGAGGGCTCGCTGGTGGTGGTGGTTGTGGTTGTGGTGGTGATGGTGGTTGTGGTGGTGATGGTAGTTGTGGGTGTGAGGGTGATAGTTGTGGAGGTGGTAGTGGTGATGGTACTGATGGTGGTCATTGTGATGGTAGTGGAGGAGGTTGTGCTGATGGTAATGGCGGTGGCGGTTGTGATGGTAGTGGAGTGAGTTGTGTGATGGTACTGGCGGTGGTGGTGTTGATGAAACTTGACGTGGTGATGGCGGTGGTAGTGGCAGTGGTGGTGTCGATAGTACTTGAGGGTGTGCTGGTGTTGGTAGTGGCGGTGGTGATGTTGATGGAACTTGATGGGGTGCTGGTTTTAGTAGCGGCGGTGGTGGTGTTGATGGTACTTGAGAGGATGCTGCCAGTGGTGGAGGCAGTGGTGCTGTCGATGGTAATTGAGCGGGTGCTGCTGGTGGCGGTGGCGGTTGTGGTGTCGATGATACTTAAGGGGGTGGTGCTGGTTGTGTCGGCGGTGGTGCTGTCGTTCGTACTTGAGGGGGTCCTGCAGGTGGTGGTGGCGGTGGTGTTGTCGATGGTACTTGAGCGGGTGCTGCCAGTGGTGGCAGCAGTGGAGGTGTCGATGGTACTTCAGGTGGTGATTCCGCTGGTGGCGGCAGTTTTGGTGTTGATGGTACTTGAGAGGGTGCTTTTGGTGGTAGGGGCAGTGGTGCTTATGATGGTGCTTGAGGGGGGCAGGTGGTGGTAGTGGTGGAGGTGTTGGTGATGGTACTTGTGGGTGTGAGGGTGATAGTTGTGGAGGGGGTAGTGGTGATGGTACTGGTGGTGGTGGTTGTGAGGGTGGTGGAGGGTGTTGTTGTGATGGTAGTGGCGGTGGTGGTGTTGATGGTACTTGAGGCGGTGCTGGAGGTGGTAGTGTCGGTGGTGGTGTCGATGGTACTTGAGGGGTTGCTGGCGGTGGTAGTGGCTGTGGTGCTGTCGATAGTACTTGTTGCGGTGATGCTGGTGGTGGCAGCGGTGTTGGTGTCGATGTTTCTTGAGGGGGTGCTGCCTCAGGAGGCGGCGGTGGTGCAGTCGATGGTACCTGAGGGGGAGGTGCTGGTAGTGGCGGCAGTGGTGGTGTCAATGGTATTTCAGGTGTTGCTGCCATTGGTGGCGGCAGTGGTGCTGTCGATGGTAGTTGAGGGGGTGCTGCCGGTGGTGGCGGTGGTGGTGCTGTCAATGGTAATTTACGGGGTGCTGCCAGTGGTTGAGGTGGTGGTGCTGTCGATGGAACTTGAGGGGCTGCTGCCGGTGGTGGTGGCAGTCGTGCTGTCGATGGTACTAGAGGGCGTGCTGCCGGTGGTGGCAGCGGTGGTTTTGTCGGTGGTACTTGAGGGGGTGCTGCCGGTGGTGGCGGCAGTGGTGGTGTTGATGGTACTTGAGGGTGTGCTGCCGGTGGTGGCGGCGGTTGTGGTATCGATGGTACTTGAGGCGGTGCTGCCGGTGGTTGCAGCAGTGGTGCTCTCAAAGGTAATTGAGGCGGTGCTGCCGGTGGTGGTGTTGCTGGTGCTGTCGATGGTACTTGAGTGGGTGCTGGCGGTGGTGGCGGCCGTGGTGGTATCGATGGTACTTGAGGCAGTGCTGGCGGTGGTAGTGGTGGTGGTGGTGTCGATGGTCCTTGAGGAGGTGCTGGCCAAGTTAGTGGCGGTGGAGATGTCCATGTTACTTGAGGTTGTTCTGGCGGTGGTAGTGACGGTGATGATACCGTTGGCACTTGTGGCGGTGCTGTTGGTGGTAGTGGTGGTGGTGGTGTCGATGGTAATTGAGGCGGTACTGGTGGTGGTACTGGAGGTGGTGGTGTCGATGGTAGTTGAGCGGTGCTGGTGGTGGTAGTGGCGGTGGTGGTGTCAATGGTAATTTATGCGGTGCTGGTGGTGGTAGTGGCGGTGGTGTTCGTGATGGTACTTGAGGGTGTGCTGCTGGTGGTAGTGGCGTTGGCGGTGTTGATGGTATTTGAGGGGCTGCTGGTTTTCTTAGTGGCATTGGAGGTTTTCATTGTACTTGAGGAGGTGCTGGTGGTGGTAGGGGCTTTGGTGCTTGTGACGGTACTTGAGGGGTCGCTGGTGGTGGTAGTGGTGGTGGTGGTTGTGATGGTAGTTGTGGGTGTGAGGGTGATAGTTGTGGAGGGGGTAGTAGTGATGGTACTGGTGTTGGTCGTTGTGATGGTAGTGGAGGAGGTTGTGCTGATGGTAATGGCGGTGGTGGCTGTGATGGTAGTGGAGTGGGTTGTGGTGATGGTAGTTGCGGTGATGGTGTTGATGGAACTTGATGCGGTGCTGGCGGTGGTAGTGGTGGTGGTGGTGTCGATGGTACTTGAGGGGGTGCTGGTGGTGTTAGTGGCGGTGGTGGTGTTGATGGAAGTTGATGGGGTGCTGGTGTTAGTAGCGGCAGTGGTGGTGTTGATGGTACTTGAGGGGTTGCTGCCGGTGGTGTTGGCGGTTGTGCTGTCGATGGTACTTGAGGGGTTGCTGCCAGTTGTGGCAGCGGTGGTGCTGTCGATGGTACTTGAGGAGGTGCTGCTGGTGGTGGCGGCAGTGGTGCTGTCGATGGTACTTGCGGGGGTGATTCCGGTGGTGGTTGCGGTGATGGTGTCATGGTATTAGAGGGGGTGCTGCCGGTTGTGGCGGCGGTGGTGGTTTGGATTGTACTAGAAAGGGTGATGCCGGAGGTGGCAGCAGAGGTGGTATCCATGGTACTTGACAGTGTGCTGCCGGTGGTGGCGGCGCTGGTGGTGTCGATGGTGCTTGAGGGCGTGCTGCCTGTGGTGGTGGCAGTGGTGCTGTCGATCTTACTAGAGGGGATGTTGCTGGTGGTGGCGGTGGTGGTGCTGTCGATGGTACTTGTAGGGATACTGCCGGTGGTGGCGGCGGTGGTGGTGTCGATGGTACCTGAGGGTCTGATTCGGCTGGTGGCAGCGGTGGTGGTGTCGTGGTACTTGAGGGGGTGCTGCCGGTGTTGGCGGCGTTGGTGCTGTCGATGGTACTTGAGGCGGTGCCGCCCGTGGTGGCGTCGATGGTACTTCAGGGGGTGCTGCCGGTGGTGACGGCCATGGTGCTCTTGAAGGTACTTGAGGCGTTGCTGCCGGTGGTGGTGGCGGTGGTGCTGTCGATGGTACTTGAGGGGGTGCTGCAGGAGGTGGCGGCAGTGGTTCTGTCTATGGTGATTGAGGGGGTGTTTTCGGTGGTGCCAGTAGTGGTGGTGTCAATGGTACTTGAGGAGGTTCTTCCGGTGGTGGCGGTGGTTGTGGTGTTGATGGTAGTTGAGGGGTGCTAACGGTTTTGGCGGCGGTGGTGGTGTCGATGGTACTTGAGGGGTTGCTGCCGGTGGTGGCGGCGGTGGTGGTGTCGATGGTACATGAGGAGTTGCTGCTGGTGTTGGCGGCTGTGTTGGTGTCGATGGTACCTGAGGGGCTGATTCGGCTGGTGGAAGCGGTGGTGCTGTCGATGGTACTTGAGGGGGTGCTGCAGGTGGTGGCGGCGGTGGTGTTGTCGATGGTACTTGAGCGGGTGTTGCCAGTGGTGGCAGCGGTGGTGGTGTCGATGGTACTTGAGGGGGTGATTCCGCTGGTGGCGGCAGTTTTGGTATCGTGGTACTTGAGGGGGTGCTGCCGGTGGTGGCGGCAGTGGTGGTGTGGATTGTATTAGAGGGTGTGCTGTCGGTGCTGTCGGCGGTCGTGGTGTTGATGGTACTTGAGGGGGTGCTTGTGCTGGTAGGGCCGGTGGTGCTTATGATGGTGCTTGAGGGGGGCAGGTGGTGGTAGTGTTGGAGGTGTTGGTGATGGTATTTGTGGGTGTGAGGGTGATAGTTGTGGAGGGGGTAGTGGTGATGGTACTGGTGGTGGTAGTTGTGCGGGTGGTGGAGGGCGTTGTGGTGATGGTAGTGGCGGTGGTGGTGTTGATGGTACTTGAGGCGGTGCTGGAGGTGGTAGTGTCGGTTGTGGTGTCGATGGTACTTGAGGGTGTGCTGGTGGTGGTAGTGGCGGTGGTGCTGTCGATGGTACTTGTTGCGGTGCTGCTGGTGGTGGCAGTGGTGTTGGTGTCGATGTTTCTTTAGGGGGTGCTGCCTCAGGAGGCGGTGGTGGTGCAGTCGATGGTACTTGAGGGGGAGCTGCCGGTGGTGTCGGCAGTGGTGGTGTCAATGGTATTTCAGGTGTTGCTGCCATTGGTGGCGGCAGTGGTGCTGTCGATGGTAGTTGAGGGGGTGCTGCTGGTGGTGGTGGTGGTAGTGCTGTCAATGGTAATTTACAGGGTGCTGCCAGTGGTTGAGGTGGTGGTCCTGTCGATGGAACTTGAGGGGCTCCTGCCGGTGGTGGTGGCAGTCGTGCTGTCGATGGTACTTGAGGTTGTGCTGGTGGTGGTAGTGGCGGTGATGGTGTCGTGGTATTTGAGGGGGTGCTGCCGGTTGTGGCGGCGGTGGTCGTGTGGATTGTACTAGAAAGGGTGATGCCGGAGGTGGCGGCAGAGTTGGTATCGATGGTATTTGACGGTGTGCTGCCGGTGGTGGCGGCGGTGGTGGTGTCGATGGTAATTGAGGGCGTGCTGCCTGTGGTGGTGGTGGTGGTGCTGTCGATGGTACAAGAGGGGGTGCTGCTGGTGGTGGCGGTGGTGGTGCTGTCGATGGTACTTGTGGGGATACTGCCGGTGGTGGCGGCGGTGGTGGTGTCGATGGTTCCTGAGGGGCTGATTCGGCTGGTGACAGCGGTGGTGGTGTCGTGGTACTTGAGGGGGTGCTGCCGGTGTTGGCGGCGTTGGTGCTGTCGATGGTACTTGAGGCGGTGCCGCCCGTGGTGGCGTCGATGCTACTTCAGGGGGTGCTGCAGGTGGTGACGGCCGTGGTGCTCTTGAAGGTACTTGAGGCGTTGCTGCCGGTGGGGGCCGCAGTGGTGGTGTTGATGGTACTTGAGGTGGTGCTGCCAGTGGTGGAGGCAGTGGTGGTGTCGATGGTACTTGAGGGGGTGCTGCCGGTGGTGTTGGCATTGGTGTTGTCAATGGTACTTTAGGGGGAGGTGCCGGTGGAGGCGACGGTGGTGCTGTCGATGGTACTTGAGGGGGTGCTGCTGGTGGTGGCAGCAGTGGTGGTGTTGATGGTACTTGAGGTGGTGCTGCCAGTGGTGGCGGCAGTGGTGGTGTCGATGGTACTTGAGGGGGTGCTGCCGGTGGTGTTGGCATTGGTGTTGTCGATGGTACTTTAGGGGGAGCTGCCGGTGGTGGCGGCGGTGGTGCTGTCATTGGTACTTGAGGGGGTGCTGCAGGAGGTGGCGGCATTGGTTCTGTCTATGGTGATTGAAGGGGTGTTTTCGGTGGTGCCGGCAGTGGTGGTGTCGATGGTACTTGAGGAGGTTCTTCCGGTGGTGGCGGCGGTTGTGGTGTTGATGGTAGTTGAGGGGTGCTGACGGTGGTAGCGGCGGTGGTGGTGTCGATGGTACTTGAGGGGGTGCTGCCGGTGGTGGCGGCGGTGGTGGTGTCGATGGTACATGAGGAGATGCTGTTGGTGTTGGCGGCGGTGGTGGTGGCGATGGTACCTGAGGGGCTGATTCAGCTGGTGGCAATGGTTGTTGTGTCGTGGTACTTGAGGGGGTGCTGCCGGTGGTGGCAGCGGTGGTGGTGTGGATTGTACTAGAAGGGGTGCTGCCGGTGGTGGCGGCGGTGGTGGTGTTGATGGTACTTGAGGGGGTGCTGGTGGAGGTAGGGGCGGTGGTGTTGTGATTGTGTTTGAGGGGTGCTGGTGGTCGTAGTGGTGGTGGTGGTGGTGGTGATGGTACTTGTGGGAATGAGCGTGATAGTTGTGGAGGTGGTTGTCCTGATGGTACTAGTGGTGGTGGTTGTGATGGTAGTGGAGGGGGTTGTGGTGATGGTAGTGGCGGTGGTGGTGTTGATGGTAGTTGAGGAGTTGCTGGAGTTGGAAGTGGCGGTGGTGGTGTCAATGGTACTTGAGGGGGTGCTGGTTTTGTTAGTGGCAATGGTGATTTTGATTGTACTTGAGGGGTTGCTGGTGGTGGTAGGGGCGGTGGTGCTTGTGATGGTACTTGAGGGCTCACTGGTGGTGGTGGTGGTGGTTGTGGTGGTGATGGTGGTTGTGGTGATGGTAGTTGTGGGCATGAGGGTGATAGTTGTGGAAGTGGTAGTTGTGATGGTACTGATGGTGGTCATTGTGATGGTAGTGGAGGAGGTTGTGCTGATGGTAATGGCGGTGGCGGTTGTGATGGTAGTGGAGTGAGTTGTGTGATGGTAGTGGCGGTGGTGGTGTTGATGAAACTTGACGTTGTGATGGCGGTGGTAGTGGCAGTGGTGGTGTAGATTGTACTTGAGGGTGTGCTGGTGTTGGTAGTGGCGGTGGTGGTGTTGATGGAACTTGATGGGGTGCTGGTTTTAGTAGCGGCAGTGGTGGTGTTGATGGTACTTGAGAGGGTGCTGCCAGTGGTGGAGGCAGTGGTGCTGTCGATGGTACTTGAGCGGGTGTTGCCAATGCTGGCAGCGGTGGTGGTGTCGATGGTACCTGAGGGGGTGATTCCGCTGGTGGCGGCAGTTTTGGTGTCGTGGTACTTGAGGGGGTGCTGCCGGTAGTGGCGGCAGTGGTGGTGTGGATTGTAATAGAGGGTGTGCTGTCGGTGGTGTCGGCGGTGGTGGTGTTGATGGTACTTGAGGGGGTGCTTGTGGGGGTAGGGGCGGTGGTGCTTATGATGGTGCTTGAGGGGAGCAGGTGGTGGTAGTGGTGGAGGTGTTGGTGATGGTATTTGTGGGTGTGAGGGTGATAGTTGTGGAGGGGGTAGTGGTGATGGTACTGGTGGTGGTGGTTGTGAGGGTGGTGGAGGGTGTTGTGGTGATGGTAGTGGCGGTGGTGGTGTTGATGGTACTTGAGGCGGTGCTGGAGGTGGTAGTGTCGGTGGTGGTGTCGATGGTACTTGAGGGGGTGCTGGCGGTGGTAGTGGCGGTGGTGCTGTCGATGGTACTTGTTGCGGTGCTGCTGGTGGTGGCAGCGGTGTTGGTGTCGATGTTTTTTGAGGGGGTGCTGCCTCAGGAGGCGGCGGTGGTGCTGTCGATGGAACTTGAGGGGGTGCTGCCGGTGGTGGTGGCAGTCGTGCTGTCGATGGTACTTGAGGGGATGCTGCCAGTGGTGGCGGCGGTGGTTTTGTCGATGGTACTTGAGGGGGTGCTGCAAGTGGTGGCGGCAGTGGTGGTGTTGATGGTACTTGAGGGGGTGATTCCGGTGGTGGCGGCCGTGATGGTGTCATGGTACTTGAGGGGGTGCTGCCGGTGGTGGCGGCGGTGGTGGTGTGGATTTTACTAGAGGGGGTGTTGCTGGTGGTAGTGTCTGTGGTGGTGTCGGTGGTACTTGAGGCGGTGCTGGCGGTGGTAGTGGCGGTGGTGGTGTCAATTGCACTTGAGGCGGTGCTGGTGGTGGTAGTGGCAGTGGTGGTGTCGATGGTACTCGATGCGGTGCTGGTGGTGGTAGTGGCGGTGGTGGGGGTGATGGTAGTGGTGGGTGTGAGGGTGACAGTTGTGGAGGGGGTAGTGGTGATGGTGCCGGTAGTGGGAGTTTGATGGTAGTGCAGGGGGTTGTGCTGATGGTACTAGTGGTGTTGCTTGTGATGGTAGTGTAGGGGTTTGTGGTGATGGTAGTGGCGGTGGTGATGGTGATGGTAATGTGGGGGTGCTGGTTGTGGTACTGGCGGTGGTAGTGGTGATGGTACTTGAGAGGTTGCCAGTGGTGGTAGTGGCGGTGGTGCTGTTGATCGTACTTGAGGGGGTTCTGGTGGTGGTAGTAGCGATGGTGGTGCTGATGGTACGTGAGGGGGTGTTGGTGGTGGTAGTGGTGGTGGTGTTGTTGATGGTACTTGAGGGGGCTAGTGGTGGTGGTAGTGGAGGTGGTGTTGTTGATGGTACTTGAGGCGTTGCTAGTGGTGGTAGTGGTGGTGGTGGTTGTGATGGTAGTGGAGGGTGTGTGGGTGATAGTTGTGGACTGGGTAGTGGTGATAGCACTAGTGGTCGTGGTTGTGATGGTAGTGGAGGGGCTTGTGGTGATGGCACTGGCGGTGGTGGTGTTGATGGTACTTGAGGGGTTGATGGTGGTGGTAGTGGCGGTGGTGGTGGTGATGGTACTTGAGGGGGTGCTGGTGGTGGTAGTGGCGGAGTTGGTATTGATGGTACTTGAGGGGGTGCTGGTTTTGGTAGTGACAGTGGTGGTGTTGATGGTAATTGATGGGGTGCTGGTGGTGGTAGTAGCAGTGGTGGTGTTGATGGTACTTGAGAAGTGCTGGTGGTGGTAGTGGTGGTGGTGGTGGTGATGGTAGTGGAGGGTGTGTGGGTGATAGTTGTGGAGGGGATAGTGGTGATGGTACTGTTGGTGGTGGATGTGATGGTAGTGGAGGATGTTGTGCTGATGGTACTGGTGGTGGTGGTTGTGATGGTAGTGGAAGGGATTTTGCTGATGGTACTGGTGGTGGTGGTTGTGATGGTAGTGGAGGGGGTTGTGGTGATGGTAGTGGCGGTGGTGGTGTTTATGGTACTTGAGGTGGTGCTGGTGGTGGTAGTGGCATTGGCGGTGTTCATGGTAATTGAGGAGGTGCTGGTGGTGGTAGTGGCGGTGGTAGTGTTGCTGGTAGTGAAGGCGGTTGTGGTGATGGTAGTGGCGGTGGTGGTGTCGATGATACCTGAGGCGGTGTAGGCGGTGGTAGTGGCGGTGGTGGTGTCAATGGTACTTGAGGTGGTGTAGACGGTGGTAGTGGCGGTGGTGGTGTCGATGGTACTTGAGGGGTGCTGGCGGTGGTAGTGGTGGTGGTGGTGGTGATGGTAGTGGAGGGTATGAGGTTGATAGTTGTGGAGGAGGTAGTGGTGCTGGAAATGGTGGTGGTGGTTTTGATGGTAGTGAAGGGGGTTGTGGTGATGGTAGTGGCAGTAGTGGTGTCGATGATGCTTGAGGCGGTATAGATGGCGGTAGTGGCGGTGGTGTTGTCGATGGTACATGAGGGGTGCTGGTGGTGGTAGTGGTGGTGGTGGTGGTGATGGTAGTGGAGGGTGTGTGGGTGATAGTTGTGGAGGGTGTAGTGGTGATCGTACTGGTGGTGGTGGTTGTGAAGGTACTGGAGGGGGTGGTCCTGATGGTACTGGTGGTTTTGGTTGTAATGATAGTGGATGGTGTTGTGGCGATGGTAGTGGCCGTTGTGGTGTTGATGGTACTTGAGGGGTGCTGACAGTGGTGGCGGCAGTGGTGGTGTCAATGGTACTTGAGGGGGTGATTTCGGTGGTGGCGGCGGTGGTGGTGTTGAGTAACTTGAGGGGGTGCTGCCGGTGATGGTGGCGGTCGTGGTGTGGATTGTACTAGATGGGGTGGTGCCGGGGGTGGCGGCGGTGGTTGTATCTATGGTACTTGAGGACGTGCTGCTGGTGGTGGCGGCGGTGGTGGTGTGGATTGTAGTAGAGGGGGTGCTGCCAGTGGTGGCGGCGGTGGTGGTGTGAATGGTACTTGAGGGGTGCTGGTGGTGGTAGGGGCGGTGGTGCTTATGATGGTGCCTGAGGGGTGCTGGTGGTGGTAGTGGTGGAGGTGTTGGTAATGGTACTTGTGGGTGCGAGGGTGATAGTTGTGGAGGGGGTAGTGATGATGGTACCGGTGGTGGTGGTTGTGAGGGTAGTGGAGGGTGTTGTGGTGATAGTAGTGGCGGTTGTGGTGTCGATGGTACCTGAGGGGCTGATTCAGCTGGTGGCAGCGGTGGTGGTGTCGTGGTACTTGAGAGGGTGCTGCCGGTGTTGGCGCCATTGGTGCTGTCGATGGTTCTTGAAGGGGTGCTGTCGGTGGTGGTGGTGGTGGTGCTCTCGGGGGTACTTGAGGCGGTGCTGCCGGTGGTGGCTGTGGTGGTGATGTCGATGGTACTTGAGGCGGTGCTGCCGGTGGTGGCTGTGGTGGCGACGTCGATGGTACTTGAGGGGGTGCTGCCAGTGGTAGCGGAGGTGGTGTTCCCGATTGCAGTTGAGGGGGTGCTGCCCTTGGTGGCAGCGGTGGTGGTGTGGATTGTACTAGAAGGGGTGCTGCCGGTGGTGGCGGCGGTGGTGGTGTTGATGGTACTTGAGGGGGTGCTGGTGGTGGTAGGGGCAGTGGTGCTTGTGACGGTGCGTGAGGGGTGCTGGTGGTGGTAGTGTCAGTGGTGGTGTCAATGGTACTTAAGGCGGTGCTGGCGGTGGTAGTGGCGGTGGTGGTGTCGATGATACATGAGGCGGTGCTGCCGGTGGTGGCAGCGATGGTGCTGTCAATGGTACTTGAGGGCGTGCTGCCGGTGGTGGCGGCGGTGGTGCTGTCGATGGTTCTTGAGGGGGTGCTGCCGGTGGTGGCGGCGGTGGTGGCTTCGATGGTACTTGAGGGGATGATTCTGCTGGAGGCGGCGATGGTGGTGCTGATGATACTTGAGGTGGTGTTGTTGGTGGTAGGGGCAGTGGTACTTGTGATGGTCCTTGAGGGGTGCTGGTGGTGGTAGTGGTGGTGGTGTTGGTGATGGTACTTCTGGGTTTGAGGGTGATAGTTTTGGAGGGGATAGTGGTGATGGTACCGGTGGTGGTGGTTGTGAGGGTAGTGGAGGGTTTTGTGGTGATGGTAGTGGCCATTGTGGTGTTGATGGTACTTGAGGTGGTGCTGGCATTGGAAGTGGCGGTTGTGGTGTCGATGGTACTAGAGGGCGTGCTGCCGGTGGTGTCAGTGGTGGTGATGTCGATGGTACACTAGGGGGTCCTGCCAGTGGTGCTGGCGGTGGTGGTGTCGATGGTACTTGTGGGGATACTGCCGGTGGTGGAGGCGGTGGTGGTGTCGATGGTACATGAGGGGCTGATTCGGCTGGTGGCAGCGGTGGTGGTGTCGTGGTACTTGAGGGGGTGCTGCCGGTGTTGGCGGCGTTGGTGCTGTCGATGGTACTTGAGGCGGTGCAGCCCGTGGTGGCGTCGATGATACTTCAGGGGGTGCTGCCGGTGGTGACGGCTGTGGTGCTCTTGAAGGTACTTGAGGCGTTGCTGCCGGTGGGGTCGGCAGTGGTGGTGTTGATGGTACTTGAGGTGGTGCTGCCAGTGGTGGCGGCAGTGGTGGTGTTGATGGTACTTGAGGGGGTGCTGCCTGTGTTGTTGGCATTGGTGTTGTCGATGGTACTTTAGGGGGAGCTGCCGGTGGAGGCGACGGTGGTGCTGTCCATGGTACTTGAGGGGGTGCTGCTGGTGGTGGCAGCAGTGGTGGTGTTGATGGTACTTGAGGTGGTGCTGCCAGTGGTGGCGGCAGTGGTGGTGTCGATGGTACTTGAGGGGGTGCTGCTGGTGGTGTTGGCATTGGTGTTGTCGATGGTACTTTAGGGGGAGCTGCCGGTGGTGGCGGCAGTGGTGCTGTCGATGGTACTTGAGGGGTTACTGCAGGAGGTGGCGGCAGTGGTTCTGTCTATGGTGATTGAGGGGGTGTTTTTGGTGGTGCCGGCATTGGTTGTGTCGATGGTACTTGAGGAGGTTCTTCCGGTGGTGGCGGCGGTTGTGGTGTTGATGGTAGTTGAGGGGGTGCTGCCGGTGGTGGCGGCGGTGGTGGTGTCGATGGTACTTGAGGGGGTGCTGCCGGTGGTGGCGGCAGTGGTGGTGTCGATGTTACATGAGGAGATGCTGCTGGTGTTGGCGGCGGTGGTGGTGTCGATGGTACCTGAGGGGCTGATTTGGCTGGTGGCAACGGTGGTGGTGTCGTGGTACTTGAGGGGGTTCTGCCGGTGGTGGCAGCGGTGGTGGTGTGGATTGTACTAGAAGGGGTGCTGCCGGTGGTGGCGGCGGTGGTGGTGTTGATGGTACTTGAGGGGGTGCTGGTGGAGGTAGGGGCGGTGGTGTTGTGATTGTGTTTGTGGGGTGCTAGTGGTCGTAGTTGTGGTGGTGGCGGTGGTGATGGTACTTGTGGGAGTGAGCGTGATAGTTGTGGAGGTGGTTGTCCTGGTGGTACTGGTGGTGGTGGTTGTGATAGTAGTGGAGGGGGTTGTGGTGATGGTAGTGGCGGTGGTGGTGTTGATGGTAGTTGAGGAGGTGCTGGAGGTGGAAGTGGCGGTGGTGGTGTCAATGGTACTTGAGGGGGTGCTGGTTTTGTTAGTGGCAATGGTGATTTTGATTGTACTTGAGGGGTTGCTGGTGGTGGTAGGGGCGGTGGTGCTTGTGATGGTACTTGAGGGCTCGCTGGTGGTGGTGGTGGTGGTTGTGGTGGTGATGGTAGTTGTGGGTGTGAGGGTGATAGTTGTGGAGGTGGTAGTGGTGATGGTACTGATGGTGGTCATTGTGATGGTAGTGGAGGAGGTTGTGCTGATGGTAATGGCGGTGGCGGTTGTGATGGTAGTGGAGTGAGTTGTGTGAAGGTAGTGGCGGTGGTGGTGTTGATGAAACTTGACGTGGTGATGGCGGTGGTAGTGGCAGTGGTGGTGTCGATTGTACTTGAGGGTGTGCTGGTGTTGGTAGTGGCGGTGGTGGTGTTGATGGAACTTGATGGGGTGCTGGTTTTAGTAGCGGCAGTGGTGGTGTTGATGGTACTTGAGAGGGTGCTGCCAGTGGTGGAGGCAGTGGTGCTGTCGATGGTAATTGAGGGGGTGCTGCCGGTGGCGGCGGTGGTTGTGGTGTCGATGATACTTAAGGGGGTGCTGCCGGTGGTGGCTGTAATGGTGCTGTCGATGGTACTTGAGGCGGTGCTGCCGGTTGTGGCGGGAGTGGTGCTGTCGATGGTATCTGAGGGGGTGCTGCAGGTGGTGGAGGTGGTGGTGTTGTCGATGGTACTTGAGCAGGTGTTGCCAGTGCTGGCAGCGGTGGTGGTGTCGATGGTACTTGAGGGGGTGATTCCGCTGGTGGCGGCAGTTTTGGTGTTGTGGTACTTGAGGGGGTGCTGCCGGTGGTGGCAGCGTTGGTGGTGTTAATGGTACTTGAGGGGGTGCTGGTGGTGGTAAGGGCGGTGGTGCTTGTGATGGTGCTTGAGGGGGGCAGGTGTTGGTAGTGGTGGTGGTGCTGGTGATGGTATTGTGGGTGTGAGGGTGAGCGTTGTGGAGGGGGTAGTGGTGATGGTACTGGTGGTGTTGGTTGTGGTAGTACTGGAGGGGGTTGTCCTGATGGTACTGTTGGTGGTGGTTGTGATGGTAGTGGAGGGTGTTTTGGTGATGGTAGTGGCGGTTGTGGTGTTGATGGTACTTGAGGCGTTTGCTGGCAGTGGTAATGTCGATGGTTGTTTCGATGGTACTTGAAGCGGTGTGGCGGTGGAAGTGGCGGTGGTGGTGTCGATGGTACTTGAGGGGTTGCTGGCGGTGATAGTGACGCTGGTGGTGTCAATGTTACTTTAGGCGGTGCTGGCCAAGGTAGTGGCGGTGGAGATGTCAATGGTACTTCAGGGGGTGCTGCCGGTGGTGGCAGTGGTGGTGGTGTCGATGGTACTTGATGGGGTGCTGCCGGTGGTGGCAGCGGTTGTGGTATCGATGGTACTTGAGGGGGTGCTGCCGGTGGTGGCAGCGGTGGTGCTCTCAATGGTAATTGAGGCGATGCTGCCAGTGGTGGTGATGCTGGTGCTGTCGATGGTACTTGAGGGTGTGCTGGTGGTGGTAGTGGCGGAGGTGGTGTTGATGGAACTTGATGGGGTGCTGGTGTTAGTAGCGGCGGTGGTGGTGTTGATGGTACTTGAGGGGTTGCTGCCGGTGGTGGTGGCGGTTTTCCTTTCGATGGTACTTGAGGGGGTGCTGCCAGTTGTGGCGGCGGTGGTGCTGTCGATGGTACTTGCGGGGGTGATTCCGGTGGTGGTGGCGGTGTTGGTGTCGTGGTATTTGAGGGGGTGCTGCCGGTTGTGACGGCGGTGGTGGTGTGGATTGTACTAGAAAGGGTGATGCCGGAGGTGGCTGCAGAGGTGGTATCTATGGTACTTGACGGTGTGCTGCCGGTGGTTGCGGCGGTCACGGTATCGATGGTACTTGAGGGGATGATTCCGCTGGTGGCGGCGGTTTTGGTGTCGTGGTCCTTGAGGTGCTGCTGCCGGTGGTGGTGGCAGTGGTGGTGTGGATTGTACTAGAGGGTGTGCTGTCGGTGGTGGTGGCGGTGGTGGTGTCTATGGTACTTGAGGGGGTGGTGCCGGTGTTGGCGGCTGTGGTGCTCTCGATGGTACTTGAGGCGGTGCTGCTGGTGGTGGCGGTGGTGGTGCTGTCGATGGTAAATCAAGCGGTTCTGTCGGTGTAGGCGACGGTGGTGCTGGCGATGGTACTTGAGGGGGTGCTGCCGGTGGTGGCGGCGGTGGTGGTGTCGATGGTACTTGAGGGGGTGCTGCCAGTGGTGACGGCCGTGGTGCTCTTGAAGGTACTTGAGGCGTTGTTGCCGGTGGGGGCGGCAGTGGTGCTGTCGATGGTACTTGAAGGGGTTCTGTCGGTGGTGGCGGTGGTGGTGCTCTCGGGGGTACTTGAGGCGGTGCTGCCGGTGGTGGCTGTGGTGGTGATGTCGATGGTACTTGAGGGGGTGCTGCCGGTGGTGGCGGAGGTGGTGTTCCCGATTGCAGTTGAGGGGGTGCTGCCCTTGGTGGCAGCGGTGGTGGTGTGGATTGTACTAGAAGGGGTGCTGCCAGTGGTGGCGGTGGTGGTGGTGTTGATGGTACTGGAGGGGGTGCTGGTGGTGGTAGGGGCAGTGGTGCTTGTGATGGTGCGTGAGGGGTGCTGGTGGTGGTAGTGTTAGTGGTGGTGTCAATGGTACTTAAGACAGTGCTGGCGGTGGTAGTGGCGGTGGTGGTGTGGATGATACTTGAGGCGGTGCTGCCGGTGGTGACAGCGATGGTGCTGTCAATGGTACTTGAGGGCGTGCTGCCGGTGGTGGCGGCGGTGGTGCTGTCGATGGTTCTTGAGGGGGTGCAGCCGGTGGTGGCGGCGGTTTTGCTGTCGATGGTCCTTGAGGGGGTGCTGCCGGTGGTGGCGGCAGTGGTGGCTTCGATGGTACTTGAGGGAATGATTCTGCTAGAGGCGGCGGTGGTCGTGTTGATGATACTTGAGGTGGTGTTGTTGGTGGTAGGGGCAGTGGTACTTGTGATGGTGCTTGAGGGGTGCTGGTGGTGGTAGTGGTGGTGGTGTTGGTGATGGTATTTCTGGGTTTGAGGGTGATAGTTGTGGAGGGGGTAGTGGTGATGGTACCGGTGGTGGTGATTGTGAGGGTAGTGGAGGGTTTTGTGGTGATGGTAGTGGCCATTGTGGTGTTGATGGTACCTGAGGTGGTGCTGGCATTGGAAGGGGCGGTGGTGGTGTCGATGGTACTAGAGGGCGTGCTGCCGGTGGTGTCGGTGGTGGTGATGTCGATGGTACTCTAGGGCGTGCTGCCGGTGGTGGTGGCGGTGGTGGTGTTAATGGTACTTGAGGGGGTGCTGGTGGTGGTAAGGGCGGTGGTGCTTGTGATGGTGCTTGAGGGCTGCTGGTGTTGGTAGTGGTGGTGGTGGTGGTGATGGTATTGTGGGTGTGAGGGTGAGAGTTGTGGAGGGGGTAGTGGTGATGGTACTGGTGGTGTTGGTTGTGGTAATACTGGATGGGGTTGTCCTGATGGTGCTGGTGGTGGTGGTTGTGATGGTAGTGGAGGGTGTTTTGGTGATGGTAGTGGCGGTTGTGGTGTTGATGGTACTTGAGGCGTTGCTGGCAGTGGTCATGTCGATGGTTGTGTCGATGGTACTTGAGGCGGTGTGGCGGTGGAAGTGGCGGTGGTGGTGTCGATAGTACTTGAGGGGGTGCTGGCGGTGATAGTGGCGGTGGTGGTGTCAATGTTACTTTAGGCAGTGCTGGCCAAGGTAGTGGCGGTGGAGATGTCAATGGTACTTGAGGGGGTGCTGCCGGTGGTGGCAGTGGTGGTGGTGTCGATGGTACTTGATTTGGTGCTGCCGGTGGTGGCGGCGGTTTTGGTATCGGTGGTACTTGAGGGGGTGCTGCCGGTGGTGGCAGCGGTGGTGCTCACAATGGTAATTGAGGCGGTGCTGCCGGTGGTGGTGATGCTGCTGCTGTCGATGGTAGTTGAGTGGGTGCTGGCGGTGGTGGCGGCCGTGGTGGTATCGATGGTACTTGAGGCAGTGCTGGCGGTGGTAGTGGTGGTGGTGGTGTCGATGGTCCTTGAGGAGGTGCTGGCCAAGGTAGTGGCGGTGGAGATGTCCATGTTATTTGAGGTTGTTCTGGCGGTGGTAGTGACGGTGATAATGCCGTTGGCACTTGAGGCGGTGCTGTTGGTGGTAGTGGTGGTGGTGGTGTCGATGGTAATTGAGGCGGTACTGGTGGTGGTAGTGGCCGTGGTGGTTTCGATGGTACTGGAGGCGGTGCTGGGTTTGTAGTGGCGGTGGTGGTGTAGATAGTACTTGAGGCTCTGCTGGTGGTGGTAGTGGCTGTGGTGGTGTCAATGGTACTTGAGGCAGTGCTGTTGGTGGTACTGGCGGTGGTGGTGTCCATGGTAGTTGAGCGGTGCTGGTGGTGGTAGTGGCGGTGGTGGTGTCGATGGTAATTTATTCGGTGCTGCTGGTGGTAGTGGCGGTGGTGTTGGTGATGGTACTTGAGGGTGTGCTGCTGGTGGTAGTGGCGTTGGCGGTGTTGATGGTATTTGAGGGGCTGCTGGTTTTCTTAGTGGCATTGGTGGTTTTGATTGTACTTGAGGAGGTGCTGGTGGTGGTAGGGGCTTTGGTGCTTGTGATGGTACTTGAGGGGTCGCTGGTGGTGGTAGTGGTGGTGGTGGTTGTGATGGTAGTTGTGGGTGTGAGGGTGATAGTTGTGGAGGGGGTAGTAGTGATGGTACTGGTGCTGGTGGTTGTGATGGCAGTGGAGGAGGTTGTGCTGATGGTAATGGCGGTGGTGGCTGTGATGGTAGTGGAGTGGGTTGTGGTGATGGTAGTGGCGGTGGTGGTGTTGTCGTTGGTACTTGAGCGGGTGTTGCCAGTGTTGGCAGCGGTGGTGGTGTCGATGGTACTTGAGGGGGTGATTCCGCTGGTGGCGGCAGTTTTGGTGTCGTGGTACTTGAGGGGGTGCTGCCGGTGGTGGCGGCGGTGGTGGTGTGGATTTTACTAGAGGGTGTGCTGTCGGTGGTGTGGGCGGTGGTGGTGTTGATGGTACTTGAGGGGGCGCTTGTGGGAGTAGGGGCGGTGGTGCTTATGATGGTGCTTGAGGGGGACAGGTGGTGGTAGTGGTGGAGGTGTTGGTGATGGTACTTGTGGGTGTGAGGGTGATAGTTGTGGAGGGGGTAGTGGTGATGGTACTGGTGGTGGTGGTTGTGAGGGTGGTGGAGGGTGTTGTGGTGATGGTAGTGGCGGTGGTGGTGTTGATGGTACTTGAGGCGGTGCTGGAGGTGGTAGTGTCGGTGGTGGTGTCGATGGTACTTGAGGGGGTGCTGGCGGTGGTAGTGGCGGTGGTGCTGTCGATGGTACTTGTTGCGGTGCTGCTGGTGGTGGCAGCGGTGTTGGTGTCGATGTTTCTTGAGGGGGTGCTGCCTCAGGTGGCGGCGGTGGTGCTGTTGATGGAACTTGAGGGGGTGCTGCCGGTGGTGGTGGCAGTCGTGCTGTCGATGGTACTTGAGGGGATGCTGCCGGTGGTGGCGGCGGTGGTTTTGTCGATGGTACTTGAGGGGGTGCTGCCGGTGGTGGTGGCGGTGGTGGTGTGGATTGTACTAGAGGGGGTGTTGCTGGTGGTAGTGTCTGTGGTGGTGTTGGTGGTACTTGAGGCGGTGCAGGCGGTGGTAGTGGCGGTGGTGGTGTCAATTGCACTTGAGGCGGTGCTGGTGGTGGTAGTGGCAGTCGTGGTGTCGATGGTACTCGAGGCGGTGCTGGTGGTGGTAGTGGCGGTGGTGGGGGTGATGGTAGTGGTGGGTGTGAGGTTGACAGTTGTGGAGGGGGTAGTGGTTATGTTGCCGGTAGTGGGGGTTTGATGGTAGTGCAGGGGGTTGTGCTGATGGTACTAGTGGTGTTGCTTGTGATGGTAGTGTAGGGGTTTGTGGTGATGGTAGTGGCGGTGGTGATGGTGATGGTAATGTGGGGGTGCTGGTTGTGGTACTGGCGGTGGTGGTGGTGATGGTATTTGAGAGGTTGCCAGTGGTGGTAGTGGCGGTGGTGCTGTTGATCGTACTTGAGGGGGTTCTGGTGGTGGTAGTAGCAATGGTGGTGCTAATGGTACGTGAGGGGGTGTTGGTGGTGGTAGTGGTGGTGGTGTTGTTGATGGTACTTGAGGGGGGTAGTGGTGGTGGTAGTGGAGGTGGTGGTGTTGATGGTACTTGAGGGGTTGCTAGTGGTGGTAGTGGTGGTGGTGGTTGTGATGGTAGTGGAGGGTGTGTGGGTGATAGTTGTGGACTGGGTAGTGGTGATAGCAAAAGTGGTCGTGGTTGTGATGGTAGTGGAGGGGCTTGTGGTGATGGCACTGGCGGTGGTGGTGTTGATGGTACTTGAGGGGTTGATGGTGGTGGTAGTGGCGGTGGTGGTGGTGATGGTACTTGATGGGGTGCTGGTGGTGGTAGTAGCAGTGGTGGTGTTGATGGTACTTGAGAAGTGCTGGTGGTGGTAGTGGTGGTGGTGGTGGTGATGGTAGTGGAGGGTGTGTGGGTGATAGTTGTGGAGGGGATAGTGGTGATGGTACTGTTGGTGGTGGATGTGATGGTAGTGGAGGATGTTGTGCTGATGGTACTGGTGGTGGTGGTTGTGATGGTAGTGGAAGGGATTTTGCTGATGGTACTGGTGGTGGTGGTTGTGATGGTAGTGGAGGGGGTTGTGGTGATGGTAGTGGCGGTGGTGGTGTTGATGGTACTTGAGGTGGTGCTGGTGGTGGTAGTGGCAGTGGTGGTGTTGCTGGTAGTGAAGGGGGTTGTGGTGATGGTAGTGGCGGTGGTGGTGTCGATGATACCTGAGGCGGTGTAGGCAGTGGTAGTGGCGGTGGTTGTGTCAATGGTACTTGAGGTGGTGTAGACGGTGGTAGTGGCGGTGGTGGTGTCGATGATACTTGAGGGGTGCTGGTGGTGGTAGTGGTGGTGGTGGTGGTGATGGTAGTGGAGGGTATGAGGTTGATAGTTGTGGAGGAGGTAGTGGTGCTGGTAATGGTGGTGGTGGTTTTGATGGTAGTGAAGGGGGTTGTGGTGATGGTAGTGGCAGTAGTGGTGTCGATGATACTTGAGGCGGTATAGATGGCGGTAGTGGCGGTGGTGGTGTCGATGGTACATGAGGGGTGCTGGTGGTGGTAGTGGTGGTGGTGGTGGTGATGGTAGTGGAGGGTGTGTGGGTGATAGTTGTGGAGGGGGTAGTGGTGATGGTACTGGTGGTGGTGGTTGTGAAGGTACTGGAGGGGGTGGTCCTGATGGTACTGGTGGTTTTGGTTGTAATGATAGTGGATGGTGTTGTGGTGATGGTAGTGGCCGTTGTGGTGTTGATGGTACTTGAGGGGTGCTGACAGTGGTGGCGGCAGTGGGGGTGTCAATGGTACTTGAGGGGGTGATTTCGGTGGTGGCGGCGGTGGTGGTGTCGAGTAACTTGAGGCGGTGCTGCTGGTGATGGTGGCGGTCGTGGTGTGGATCGTACTAGATGGGGTGGTGCCGGGGGTGGCGGCGGTGGTTGTATCTATGGTACTTGAGGGCGTGCTGCTGGTGGTGGCGGCGGTGGTGGTGTGGATTGTAGTAGAGGGGGTGCTGCCAGTGGTGGCGGCGGTGATGTTGTGAATGGTACTTGAGGGGTGCTGGTGGTGGTAGGGGCGGTGGTGCTTATGATGGTGCTTGAGGGGTGCTGGTGGTGGTAGTGGTGGAGGTGTTGGTGATGGTACTTGTGGGTGTGAGGGTGATAGTTGTGGAGGAGGTAGTGGTGCTGGTAATGGTGGTGGTGGTTTTGATGGTAGTGAAGGGGGTTGTGGTGATGGTAGTGGCAGTAGTGGTGTCGATGATACTTGAGGCGGTATAGATGGCGGTAGTGGTGGTGGTGGTGTCGATGGTACATGAGGGGTGCTGGTGGTGGTAGTGGTGGTGGTGGTGGTGATGGTAGTGGAGGGTGTGTGGGTGATAGTTGTGGAGGGGGTAGTGGTGATGGTACTGGTGGTGGTGGTTGTGAAGGTACTGGAGGGGGTGGTCCTGATGGTACTGGTGGTTTTGGTTGTAATGATAGTGGATGGTGTTGTGGTGATGGTAGTGGCCGTTGTGGTGTTGATGGTACTTGAGGGGTGCTGACAGTGGTGGCGGCAGTGGTGGTGTCAATGGTACTTGAGGGGGTGATTTCGGTGGTGGCGGCGTTGGTGCTGTCGATGGTACTTGAGGGCATGCTGCCTGTGGTGGTGGCGGTGGTGCTGTCGATGGTACTAGAGGGGGTGCTGCTGGTGGTGGCGGTGGTGGTGCTGTCGATGGTACTTGAGGGGGTGCTGCAGGAGGTGGCGGCAGTGGTTCTGTCCATGGTGATTGAGGGGGTTTTTTCGGTGCTGCCGGCAGTGGTGGTGTCGATGGTACTTGAGGAGGTTCTTCCGGTGGTGGCGGCGGTTGTGGTGTTGATGGTAGTTGAGGGGTGCTGACGGTGGTGGCGGCGGTGGTGGTGTCGATGTTACATGAGGAGATGCTGCTGGTGTTGGCGGCGGTGGTGGTGTCGATGGTACCTGTTGGGCTGATTCGGCTGGTGGCAGCGGTGGTGGTGTCGTGGTACTTGAGGGGGTGCTGCCGGTGGCGGCAGCGGTGGTGGTGTGGATTGTACTAGAAGGGATCCTTCCGGTGGTGGCGGCAGTGGTGGTGTTGATGGTACTTGAGGGGGTGCTGGTGGAGGTAGGGGCGGTGGTGTTGTGATTGTGTTTGAGGGGTGGTGGTCGTGGTGATGGTACTTGTGGGAGTGAGCGTGATAGTTGTGGAGGTGGTTGTCCTGATGGTACTGGTGGTGGTGGTTGTGATGGTAGTGGAGGGGGTTGTGGTGATGGTAGTGGCGGTGGTGGTGTTGATGGTACTTGAGGAGGTGCTGGAGTTGGAAGTGGCGGTGGTGGTGCCAATGGTACTTGAGGGGGTGCTGGTTTTGTTAGTGGCAATGGTGATTTTGATTGTACTTGAGGAGTTGCTGGTGGTGGTAGTGGCGGTGGTGCTTGTGATGGTACTTGAGGGCTCGTTGGTGGTGGTGGTGGTGGTTGTGGTGGTGATGGTAGTTGTGGGCGTGAGGGTGATAGTTGTGGAGGTGGTAGTGGTGATGGTACTGATAGTGGTCATTGTGACGGTAGTGGAGGAGGTTGTGCTGATGGTAATAGCGGTGGCGGTTGTGATGGTAGTGGAGTGAGTTGTGTGATGGTAGTGGCGGTGGTGGTGTGATGAAACTTGACGTGGTGATGGCGGTGGTAGTGGCATTGGTGGTGTCGATAGTACTTGAGGGTGTGCTGGCGTTGGTAGTGGCGGTGGTGTTGTCGATGGTACTTGAGCGGGTGTTGCCAGTGGTGGCAGCGGTGGTGGTGTCGATGGTACTTGAGGGGCTGATTCCGCTGGTGGCGGCAGTTTTGGTGTCGTGGTACTTGAGGGGGTGCTGCCGGTGGCGGCGGCAGTGGTGGTGTGGATTGTACTAGAGGGTGTGCTGTCGGTTGTGTCGGCGGTGGTGGTGTTGATGGTACTTGAGGGGGTGCTTGTGGTGGTAGGGGCGGTGGTGCTTATGATGGTGCTTGAGGGGGGCAGGTGGTGGTAGTGGTGGAGGTGTTGGTGATGGTACTTGTGGGTGTGAGGGTGATAGTTGTGGAGGGGGTAGTGGTGATGGTACTGGTGGTGGTGTTTGTGAGGGTGGTGGAGGGTGTTGTGGTGATGGTAGTGGCGGTGGTGGTGGTGATGGTACTTGAGGCGGTGCTGGAGGTGGTAGTGTCGGTGGTGGTATCGATGGTACTTGAGGGGGTGCTGGCGGTGGTAGTGGCGGTGGTGCTATCGTTGGTACTTGTTGCGGTGTTGCTGGTGGTGGCAGCGGTGTTGGTGTCGATGTTTCCTGAGGGGGTGCTGCCTCAGGAGGCGGTGGTGGTGCAGTCGATGGTACTTGAGGGGGAGCTGCCGGTGGTGGCGGCAGTGGTGGTGTCAATGGTATTTCAGGTGTTGCTGCCATTGGTGGCGGCAGTGGTGCAGTCGATGGTAGTTGAGGGGGTGCTGCCGGTGGTGGCGGTGGTGGTGCTGTCAATGGTAATTTACGGGGTGCTGCCAGTGGTTGAGGTGGTGGTGCTGTCGATGGAACTTGAGGGGCTGCTGCCGGTGGTGGTGGCCGTCGTGCTGTCGATGGTACTTGACGGGGTGCTGCCGGTGGTGGCGGCGGTGGTGGTGTGGATTGTACTAGAAAGGGTGATGCCGGAGGTGGCGGCAGAGGTGGTATCGATGGTACTTGACGGTGTGCTGCCGGTGGTGGCGGCGGTGGTGGTGTCGATGGTACTTGAGGGCGTGCTGCCAGTGGTGGTGGTGGTTGTGCTGTCGATGGTACTAGAGGGGGTGCTGCTGGTGGTAGCGGTAGTGGTGCTGTCGATGGTACTTGTGGGGATACTGCCGGTGGTGGAGGCGGTGGTGGTGTCGATGGTACATGAGGGGCTGATTCGGCTGGTGGCAGCGGTGGTGGTGTCGTGGTACTTGAGGGGGTGCTGCCGGTGTTGGCGGCGTTGGTGCTGTCGATGGTACTTGAGGCGGTGCCGCCCGTGGTGGCGTCGATGATACTTCAGGGGGTGCTGCCGGTGGTGACGGCTGTGGTGCTCTTGAAGGTACTTGAGGCGTTGCTGCCGGTGGGGTCGGCAGTGGTGGTGTTGATGGTACTTGAGGTGGTGCTGCCAGTGGTGGCGGCAGTGGTGGTGTTGATGGTACTTGAGGGGGTGCTGCCTGTGTTGTTGGCATTGGTGTTGTCGATGGTACTTTAGGGGGAGCTGCCGGTGGAGGCGACGGTGGTGCTGTCCATGGTACTTGAGGGGGTGCTGCTGGTGGTGGCAGCAGTGGTGGTGTTGATGGTACTTGAGGTGGTGCTGCCAGTGGTGGCGGCAGTGGTGGTGTCGATGGTACTTGAGGGGGTGCTGCTGGTGGTGGCAGCAGTGGTGGTGTTGATGGTACTTGAGGTGGTGCTGCCAGTGGTGGCGGCAGTGGTGGTGTCGATGGTACTTGAGGGGGTGCTGCTGGTGGTGTTGGCATTGGTGTTGTCGATGGTACTTTAGGGGGAGCTGCCGGTGGTGGCGGCAGTGGTGCTGTCGATGGTACTTGAGGGGTTACTGCAGGAGGTGGCGGCAGTGGTTCTGTCTATGGTGATTGAGGGGGTGTTTTTGGTGGTGCCGGCATTGGTTGTGTCGATGGTACTTGAGGAGGTTCTTCCGGTGGTGGCGGCGGTTGTGGTGTTGATGGTAGTTGAGGGGGTGCTGCCGGTGGTGGCGGCGGTGGTGGTGTCGATGGTACTTGAGGGGGTGCTGCCGGTGGTGGCGGCAGTGGTGGTGTCGATGTTACATGAGGAGATGCTGCTGGTGTTGGCGGCGGTGGTGGTGTCGATGGTACCTGAGGGGCTGATTTGGCTGGTGGCAACGGTGGTGGTGTCGTGGTACTTGAGGGGGTTCTGCCGGTGGTGGCAGCGGTGGTGGTGTGGATTGTACTAGAAGGGGTGCTGCCGGTGGTGGCGGCGGTGGTGGTGTTGATGGTACTTGAGGGGGTGCTGGTGGAGGTAGGGGCGGTGGTGTTGTGATTGTGTTTGTGGGGTGCTAGTGGTCGTAGTTGTGGTGGTGGCGGTGGTGATGGTACTTGTGGGAGTGAGCGTGATAGTTGTGGAGGTGGTTGTCCTGGTGGTACTGGTGGTGGTGGTTGTGATAGTAGTGGAGGGGGTTGTGGTGATTGTAGTGGCGGTGGTGGTGTTGATGGTAGTTGAGGAGGTGCTGGAGGTGGAAGTGGCGGTGGTGGTGTCAATGGTACTTGAGGGGGTGCTGGTTTTGTTAGTGGCAATGGTGATTTTGATTGTACTTGAGGGGTTGCTGGTGGTGGTAGGGGCGGTGGTGCTTGTGATGGTACTTGAGGGCTCGCTGGTGGTGGTGGTGGTGGTTGTGGTGGTGATGGTAGTTGTGGGTGTGAGGGTGATAGTTGTGGAGGTGGTAGTGGTGATGGTACTGATGGTGGTCATTGTGATGGTAGTGGAGGAGGTTGTGCTGATGGTAATGGCGGTGGCGGTTGTGATGGTAGTGGAGTGAGTTGTGTGAAGGTAGTGGCGGTGGTGGTGTTGATGAAACTTGACGTGGTGATGGCGGTGGTAGTGGCAGTGGTGGTGTCGATTGTACTTGAGGGTGTGCTGGTGTTGGTAGTGGCGGTGGTGGTGTTGATGGAACTTGATGGGGTGCTGGTTTTAGTAGCGGCAGTGGTGGTGTTGATGGTACTTGAGAGGGTGCTGCCAGTGGTGGATGTAATGGTGCTGTCGATGGTACTTGAGGCGGTGCTGCCGGTTGTGGCGGGAGTGGTGCTGTCGATGGTATCTGAGGGGGTGCTGCAGGTGGTGGAGGTGGTGGTGTTGTCGATGGTACTTGAGCAGGTGTTGCCAGTGCTGGCAGCGGTGGTGGTGTCGATGGTACTTGAGGGGGTGATTCCGCTGGTGGCGGCAGTTTTGGTGTTGTGGTACTTGAGGGGGTGCTGCCGGTGATGGCAGCGTTGGTGGTGTTAATGGTACTTGAGGGGGTGCTGGTGGTGGTAAGGGCGGTGGTGCTTGTGATGGTGCTTGAGGGGTGCTGGTGTTGGTAGTGGTGGTGGTGGTGGTGATAGTATTGTGGGTGTGAGGGTGAGAGTTGTGGAGGGGGTAGTGGTGATGGTACTGGTGGTGTTGGTTGTGGTAGTACTGGAGGGGGTTGTCCTGATGGTACTGTTGGTGGTGGTTGTGATGGTAGTGGAGGGTGTTTTGGTGATGGTAGTGGCGGTTGTGGTGTTGATGGTACTTGAGGCGTTTGCTGGCAGTGGTAATGTCGATGGTTGTTTCGATGGTACTTGAAGCGGTGTGGTGGTGGAAGTGGCGGTGGTGGTGTCGATGGTACTTGAGGGGTTGCTGGCGGTGATAGTGGCGCTGGTGTTGTCAATGTTACTTTAGGCGGTGCTGGCCAAGGTAGTGGCGGTGGAGATGTCAATGGTACTTCAGGGGGTGCTGCCGGTGGTGGCAGTGGTGGTGGTGTCGATGGTACTTGATGGGGTGCTGCCGGTGGTGGCAGCGGTTGTGGTATCGATGGTACTTGAGGGGGTGCTGCCGGTGGTGGCAGCGGTGGTGCTCTCAATGGTAATTGAGGCGATGCTGCCAGTGGTGGTGATGCTGGTGCTGTCGATGGTACTTGAGGGTGTGCTGGTGGTGGTAGTGGCGGAGGTGGTGTTGATGGAACTTGATGGGGTGCTGGTGTTAGTAGCGGCGGTGGTGGTGTTGATGGTACTTGAGGGGTTGCTGCCGGTGGTCGTGGCGGTTTTCCTTTCGATGGTACTTGAGGGGGTGCTGCCAGTTGTGGCGGCGGTGGTGCTGTCGATGGTACTTGCGGGGGTGATTCCGGTGGTGGTGGCGGTGTTGGTGTCGTGGTATTTGAGGGGGTGCTGCCGGTTGTGACGGCGGTGGTGGTGTGGATTGTACTAGAAAGGGTGATGCCGGAGGTGGCTGCAGAGGTGGTATCTATGGTACTTGACGGTGTGCTGCCGGTGGTTGCGGCGGTCACGGTATCGATGGTACTTGAGGGGATGATTCCGCTGGTGGCGGCGGTTTTGGTGTCGTGGTACTTGAGGTGCTGCTGCCGGTGGTGGTGGCAGTTGTGGTGTGGATTGTACTAGAGGGTGTGCTGTCGGTGGTGGTGGCGGTGGTGGTGTCTATGGTACTTGAGGGGGTGATGCCGGTGTTGGCGGCTGTGGTGCTCTCGATGGTACTTGAGGCGGTGCTGCTGGTGGTGGCGGTGGTGGTGCTGTCGATGGTAATTCAAGCGGTTCTGTCGGTGTAGGCGACGGTGGTGCTGGCGATGGTACTTGAGGGGGTGCTGCCAGTGGTGGCGGCGGTGGTGGTGTCGATGGTACTTGAGGGGGTGCTGCCAGTGGTGACGGCCGTGGTGCTCTTGAAGGTACTTGAGGCGTTGTTGCCGGTGGGGGCGGCAGTGGTGCTGTCGATGGTACTTGAAGGGGTTCTGTCGGTGGTGGCGGTGGTGGTGCTCTCGGGGGTACTTGAGGCGGTGCTGCCGGTGGTGGCTGTGGTGGTGATGTCGATGGTACTTGAGGGGGTGCTGCCGGTGGTGGCGGAGGTGGTGTTCCCGATTGCAGTTGAGGGGGTGCTGCCCTTGGTGGCAGCGGTGGTGGTGTGGATTGTACTAGAAGGGGTGCTGCCAGTGGTGGCGGTGGTGGTGGTGTTGATGGTACTGGAGGGGGTGCTGGTGGTGGTAGGGGCAGTGGTGCTTGTGATGGTGCGTGAGGGGTGCTGGTGGTGGTAGTGTTAGTGGTGGTGTCAATGGTACTTAAGACAGTGCTGGCGGTGGTAGTGGCGGTGGTGGTGTGGATGATACTTGAGGCGGTGCTGCCGGTGGTGACAGCGATGGTGCTGTCAATGGTACTTGAGGGGGTGCAGCCGGTGGTGGCGGCGGTTTTGCTGTCGATGGTCCTTGAGGGGGTGCTGCCGGTGGTGGCGGCAGTGGTGGCTTCGATGGTACTTGAGGGAATGATTCTGCTAGAGGCGGCGGTGGTCGTGTTGATGATACTTGAGGTGGTGTTGTTGGTGGTAGGGGCAGTGGTACTTGTGATGGTGCTTGAGGGGTGCTGGTGGTGGTAGTGGTGGTGGTGTTGGTGATGGTATTTCTGGGTTTGAGGGTGATAGTTGTGGAGGGGGTAGTGGTGATGGTACCGGTGGTGGTGATTGTGAGGGTAGTGGAGGGTTTTGTGGTGATGGTAGTGGCCATTGTGGTGTTGATGGTACTTGAGGTGGTGCTGGCATTGGAAGGGGCGGTGGTGGTGTCGATGGTACTAGAGGGCGTGCTGCCGGTGGTGTCGGTGGTGGTGATGTCGATGGTACTCTAGGGCGTGCTGCCGGTGGTGGTGGCGGTGGTGGTGTTAATGGTACTTGAGGGGGTGCTGGTGGTGGTAAGGGCGGTGGTGCTTGTGATGGTGCTTGAGGGCTGCTGGTGTTGGTAGTGGTGGTGGTGGTGGTGATGGTATTGTGGGTGTGAGGGTGAGAGTTGTGGAGGGGGTAGTGGTGATGGTACTGGTGGTGTTGGTTGTGGTAGTACTGGATGGGGTTGTCCTGATGGTGCTGGTGGTGGTGGTTGTGATGGTAGTGGAGGGTGTTTTGGTGATGGTAGTGGCGGTTGTGGTGTTGATGGTACTTGAGGCGTTGCTGGCAGTGGTCATGTCGATGGTTGTGTCGATGGTACTTGAGGCGGTGTGGCGGTGGAAGTGGCGGTGGTGGTGTCGATAGTACTTGAGGGGGTGCTGGCGGTGATAGTGGCGGTGGTGGTGTCAATGTTACTTTAGGCAGTGCTGGCCAAGGTAGTGGCGGTGGAGATGTCAATGGTACTTGAGGGGGTGCTGCCGGTGGTGGCAGTGGTGGTGGTGTCGATGGTACTTGATTTGGTGCTGCCGGTGGTGGCGGCGGTTTTGGTATCGGTGGTACTTGAGGGGGTGCTGCCGGTGGTGGCAGCGGTGGTGCTCACAATGGTAATTGAGGCGGTGCTGCCGGTGGTGGTGATGCTGCTGCTGTCGATGGTAGTTGAGTGGGTGCTGGCGGTGGTGGCGGCCGTGGTGGTATCGATGGTACTTGAGGCAGTGCTGGCGGTGGTAGTGGTGGTGGTGGTGTCGATGGTCCTTGAGGAGGTGCTGGCCAAGGTAATGGCGGTGGAGATGTCCATGTTATTTGAGGTTGTTCTGGCGGTGGTAGTGACGGTGATAATGCCGTTGGCACTTGAGGCGGTGCTGTTGGTGGTAGTGGTGGTGGTGGTGTCGATGGTAATTGAGGCGGTACTGGTGGTGGTAGTGGCCGTGGTGGTTTCGATGGTACTGGAGGCGGTGCTGGGTTTGTAGTGGCGGTGGTGGTGTAGATAGTACTTGAGGCTCTGCTGGTGGTGGTAGTGGCTGTGGTGGTGTCAATGGTACTTGAGGCAGTGCTGTTGGTGGTACTGGCGGTGGTGGTGTCCATGGTAGTTGAGCGGTGCTGGTGGTGGTAGTGGCGGTGGTGGTGTCGATGGTAATTTATTCGGTGCTGCTGGTGGTAGTGGCGGTGGTGTTGGTGATGGTACTTGAGGGTGTGCTGCTGGTGGTAGTGGCGTTGGCGGTGTTGATGGTATTTGAGGGGCTGCTGGTTTTCTTAGTGGCATTGGTGGTTTTGATTGTACTTGAGGAGGTGCTGGTGGTGGTAGGGGCTTTGGTGCTTGTGATGGTACATGAGGGGTCGCTGGTGGTGGTAGTGGTGGTGGTGGTTGTGATGGTAGTTGTGGGTGTGAGGGTGATAGTTGTGGAGGGGGTAGTAGTGATGGTACTGGTGGTGGTGTTTGTGATGGCAGTGGAGGAGGTTGTGCTGATGGTAATGGCGGTGGTGGCTGTGATGGTAGTGGAGTGGGTTGTGGTGATGGTAGTGGCGGTGGTGGTGTTGTCGTTGGTACTTGAGCGGGTGTTGCCAGTGTTGGCAGCGGTGGTGGTGTCGATGGTACTTGAGGGGGTGATTCCGCTGGTGGCGGCAGTTTTGGTGTCGTGGTACTTGAGGGGGTGCTGCCGGTGGTGGCGGCAGTGGTGGTGTGGATTTTACTAGAGGGTGTGCTGTCGGTGGTGTCGGCGGTGGTGGTGTTGATGGTACTTGAGGGGGCGCTTGTGGGGGTAGGGGCGGTGGTGCTTATGATGGTGCTTGAGGGGGACAGGTGGTGGTAGTGGTGGAGGTGTTGGTGATGGTACTTGTGGGTGTGAGGGTGATAGTTGTGGAGGGGGTAGTGGTGATGGTACTGTTGGTGGTGGATGTGATGGTAGTGGAGGATGTTGTGCTGATGGTACTGGTGGTGGTGGTTGTGATGGTAGTGGAAGGGATTTTGCTGATGGTACTGGTGGTGGTGGTTGTGATGGTAGTGGAGGGGGTTGTGGTGATGGTAGTGGCGGTGGTGGTGTTTATGGTACTTGAGGTGGTGCTGGTGGTGGTAGTGGCATTGGCGGTGTTCATGGTAATTGAGGAGGTGCTGGTGGTGGTAGTGGCGGTGGTAGTGTTGCTGGTAGTGAAGGCGGTTGTGGTGATGGTAGTGGCGGTGGTGGTGTCGATGATACCTGAGGCGGTGTAGGCGGTGGTAGTGGCGGTGGTGGTGTCAATGGTACTTGAGGTGGTGTAGACGGTGGTAGTGGCGGTGGTGGTGTCGATGGTACTTGAGGGGTGCTGGCGGTGGTAGTGGTGGTGGTGGTGGTGATGGTAGTGGAGGGTATGAGGTTGATAGTTGTGGAGGAGGTAGTGGTGCTGGAAATGGTGGTGGTGGTTTTGATGGTAGTGAAGGGGGTTGTGGTGATGGTAGTGGCAGTAGTGGTGTCGATGATGCTTGAGGCGGTATAGATGGCGGTAGTGGCGGTGGTGTTGTCGATGGTACATGAGGGGTGCTGGTGGTGGTAGTGGTGGTGGTGGTGGTGATGGTAGTGGAGGGTGTGTGGGTGATAGTTGTGGAGGGTGTAGTGGTGATCGTACTGGTGGTGGTGGTTGTGAAGGTACTGGAGGGGGTGGTCCTGATGGTACTGGTGGTTTTGGTTGTAATGATAGTGGATGGTGTTGTGGCGATGGTAGTGGCCGTTGTGGTGTTGATGGTACTTGAGGGGTGCTGACAGTGGTGGCGGCAGTGGTGGTGTCAATGGTACTTGAGGGGGTGATTTCGGTGGTGGCGGCGGTGGTGGTGTTGAGTAACTTGAGGGGGTGCTGCCGGTGATGGTGGCGGTCGTGGTGTGGATTGTACTAGATGGGGTGGTGCCGGGGGTGGCGGCGGTGGTTGTATCTATGGTACTTGAGGACGTGCTGCTGGTGGTGGCGGCGGTGGTGGTGTGGATTGTAGTAGAGGGGGTGCTGCCAGTGGTGGCGGCGGTGGTGGTGTGAATGGTACTTGAGGGGTGCTGGTGGTGGTAGGGGCGGTGGTGCTTATGATGGTGCCTGAGGGGTGCTGGTGGTGGTAGTGGTGGAGGTGTTGGTAATGGTACTTGTGGGTGCGAGGGTGATAGTTGTGGAGGGGGTAGTGATGATGGTACCGGTGGTGGTGGTTGTGAGGGTAGTGGAGGGTGTTGTGGTGATAGTAGTGGCGGTTGTGGTGTCGATGGTACCTGAGGGGCTGATTCAGCTGGTGGCAGCGGTGGTGGTGTCGTGGTACTTGAGAGGGTGCTGCCGGTGTTGGCGCCATTGGTGCTGTCGATGGTTCTTGAAGGGGTGCTGTCGGTGGTGGTGGTGGTGGTGCTCTCGGGGGTACTTGAGGCGGTGCTGCCGGTGGTGGCTGTGGTGGTGATGTCGATGGTACTTGAGGCGGTGCTGCCGGTGGTGGCTGTGGTGGCGATGTCGATGGTACTTGAGGGGGTGCTGCCAGTGGTAGCGGAGGTGGTGTTCCCGATTGCAGTTGAGGGGGTGCTGCCCTTGGTGGCAGCGGTGGTGGTGTGGATTAGACTAGAAGGGGTGCTGCCGGTGGTGGCGGCGGTGGTGGTGTTGATGGTACTTGAGGGGGTGCTGGTGGTGGTAGGGGCAGTGGTGCTTGTGACGGTGCGTGAGGGGTGCTGGTGGTGGTAGTGTCAGTGGTGGTGTCAATGGTACTTAAGGCGGTGCTGGCGGTGGTAGTGGCGGTGGTGGTGTCGATGATACATGAGGCGGTGCTGCCGGTGGTGGCAGCGATGGTGCTGTCAATGGTACTTGAGGGCGTGCTGCCGGTGGTGGCGGCGGTGGTGCTGTCGATGGTTCTTGAGGGGGTGCTGCCGGTGGTGGCGGCGGTGGTGGCTTCGATGGTACTTGAGGGGATGATTCTGCTGGAGGCGGCGATGGTGGTGCTGATGATACTTGAGGTGGTGTTGTTGGTGGTAGGGGCAGTGGTACTTGTGATGGTCCTTGAGGGGTGCTGGTGGTGGTAGTGGTGGTGGTGTTGGTGATGGTACTTCTGGGTTTGAGGGTGATAGTTTTGGAGGGGGTAGTGGTGATGGTACCGGTGGTGGTGGTTGTGAGGGTAGTGGAGGGTTTTGTGGTGATGGTAGTGGCCATTGTGGTGTTGATGGTACTTGAGGTGGTGCTGGCATTGGAAGTGGCGGTTGTGGTGTCGATGGTACTAGAGGGCGTGCTGCCGGTGGTGTCAGTGGTGGTGATGTCGATGGTACACTAGGGGGTCCTGCCAGTGGTGCTGGCGGTGGTGGTGTCGATGGTACTTGAGGGCATGCTTCCTGTGGTGGTGGTGGTGGTGCTGTCGATGGTACTAGAGGGGGTGCTGCTGGTGGTGGCGGTGGTGGTGCTGTCGATGGTATTTCTGGGCATACTGCCGGTGGTGGCGGCGGGGGTGGTGTCGACGGTACCTGAGGGGCTGATTCGGCTGGTGGCAGCGGAGGTGGTGTCGTGGTACTTGAGGGGGTGCTGCCGGTGTTGGCGGCGTTGGTGCTGTCGATGGTAATTGAGGCGGTGGCGCTGGTGGTGGCGTCGATGGTACTTCAGGGGGTGCTGCCGGTGGTGACTGCCGTGGTGCTCTTGAAGGTACTTGAGGCGTTACTGCCGGTGGGGGCGGCAGTGGTGCTGTCGATGGTACTTGAAGGGGTTCTGTCGGTGGTGGCGGTGGTGGTGCTCTCGGGGGTACTTTAGGAGGTGCTGCCGGTGGTGGCGGCGGTGGTGCTGTCGATGGTACTTTAGGGGGTGCTGCAGGAGGTGGCGGCAGTGGTTCTGTCTATGGTGATTGAGGGGGTGTTTTCGGTGGTGCCGGCAGTGGTGGTGTCGATGGTACTTGAGGAGGTTCTTCCGGTGGTGGCAGCGGTTGTGGTGTTGATGGTAGTTGAGGGGTGCTGACGGTGGTGGCGGCGGTGGTGGTGTCGATGGTACTTGAGGGGGTGCTGCCAGTGGTGGCGGCAGTGGTGGTGTGGATGGTACATGAGGAGATGCTGCTGGTGTTGGCGGCGGTGTTTGTGTCAATGGTACCTGAGGGGCTGATTCGGCTGGTGGCAGCGGTGGTGGTGTCGTGGTACTTGAGGGGGTGCTGCCGGTGGTGGCAGCGGTGGTGGTGTGGATTGTACTAGAAGGGGTGCTGCCGGTGGTGGCGGCGGTGGTGGTGTTGATGGTACTTGAGGGGGTGCTGGTGGAGGTAGGGGCGGTGGTGTTGTGATTGTGTTTGAGGGGTGCTGGTGTGGTGATGGTACTTGTGGGAGTGAGCGTGATAGTTGTGGACGTGGTTGTCCTGATGGTACTGGCGGTGGTGGTGTCGATGGTAGTTGAGCGGTGCTGGTGGTGGTAGTGGCGGTGGTGGTGTCGATGGTAATTTATGCGGTGCTGCTGGTGGTAGTGGCGGTGGTGTTGGTGATGGTACTTGAGGGTGTGCTGCTGGTGGTAGTGGCGTTGGCGGTGTTGATGGTATTTGAGGGGCTGCTGGTTTTCTTAGTGGCATTGGTGGTTTTGATTGTACTTGAGGAGGTGCTGGTGGTGGTAGGGGCTTTGGTGCTTGTGATGGTACTTAAGGGGTCGCTGGTGGTGGTAGTGGTGGTGGTGGTTGTGATGGTAGTTGTGGGTGTGAGGGTGATAGTTGGGGAGGGGGTAGTAGTGATGGTACTGGTGGTGGTGGTTGTGATGGTAGTGGAGGAGGTTGTGCTGATGGTAATGACGGTGGTGGCTGTGATGGTAGTGGAGTGGGTTGTGGTGATGGTAGTGGCGGTGGTGGTGTTGATGGAACTTGACGCGGTGCTGGCGGTGGTAGTGGTGGTGGTGGTGTCGATGGTACTTGAGGGTGTGCTTGTGGTGTTAGTGGCGGTGGCGGTGTTGATGGAACTTGATGGGGTGCTGGTGTTAGTAGCGGCGGTGCTGGTGTTGATGGTACTTGAGGGGTTGCTGCCGGTGGTGGCGGCGGTTGTGCTGTCGATGGTACTTGAGGGGGAGCTGCCAGTTGTGGCGGCGGTGGTGCTGTCGATGGTACTTGAGGAGGTGCTGCTGGTGGTGGCGGCGGTGGTGTTGTCGACGGTACTTGCGGGGGTGATTCCGGTGGTGGTGGCGGTGATGGTGTCGTGGTATTAGAGGGGGTGCTGCCGGTTGTGGCGGCGGTGGTGGTGTGGATTGTACTAGAAAGGGTGATGCCGGAGGTGGCGGCAGAGGTGGTATCGATGGTATTTGAAGGTGTGTTGACGGTGGTGGCGGCGGTGGTGGTGTCGATGGTACTTGAGGGCGTGCTGCCTCTGTTGGTGGCGGTGGTGCTGTCGATGGTACTAGAGGGGGTGCTGCTGGTGGTGGCGGTGGTGGTGCTGTCGATGGTACTTGTGGGGATACTGCCGTTGGTGGCGGCGGTGGTGGTGTCGATGGTACCTGAGGGGCTGATTCGGCTGGTGGCAGCGGTGATGTTGTCTTGGTACTTGAGGGGGTGCTGCCTGTGTTGGCGGCGTTGGTGCTGTCGATGGTACTTGAGGGGGTGCTGCCGGTGGCGGCGGCGTTTGTGGTGTCGATGATACTTAAGGGGGTGCTGCCGGTGGTGACGGCCGTGGTGCTCTTGAAGGTACTTGAGGCGTTGCTGCCGGTGGGGGCGGCAGTGGTGCTGTCGATGGTACTTTAAGGGGTTTTGTCGGTGGTAGCGGTGGTGGTGCTCTCGGGGGTATTTCAGGCGGTGCTGCCGGTGGTGGCGGCGGTGGTGCTGTCGATGGTACTTGAGGGGGTGCTGCAGGAGGTGGCGGCAGTGGTTCTGTCTATGGTGATTGAGGGGGTGTTTTCGGTGGTGCCGGCAGTGGTGGTGTCGATGGTACTTGAGGGGGTGCTGCCGGTGGTGGCAGTGGTGGTGCTGTCAATGGTAATTTACGGGGTGCTGCCAGTGGTTGAGGTGGTGGTGCTGTCGATGGAACTTGAGGGGCTGCTGCCAGTGGTGGTGGCCGTCGTGCTATCGATGGTACTTGACGGGGTGCTGCCGGTGGTGGCGGTGGTGGTTTTTTCGATGGTACTTGAGGGGGTGCTGCCGGTGGTGGCGGCAGTGGTGGTGTTGATGGTACTTGAGGGTGTGCTGCCGGTGGTGGTGGCGGTTGTGGTATCGATGGTACTTGCGGGGGTGCTGCCAGTGGCGGCAGCGGTGGTGCTCTCAATGGTAATTGAGGCGGTGCTGCCGGTGGTGGTGTTGCTGGTGCTGTCGATGGTACTTGAGTGGGTGCTTGCGGTTGTGGCGTCCGTGGTGGTATCGATGGTACTTGAGGCGGTGCTGGCGGTGGTAGTGATGGTGGTGGTGATGTCGATGGTCCTTGAGGTGGTGCTGGCCAAGTTAGTGGCAGTGGAGATGTCCATGTTACTTGAGGTTGTTCTGGCGGTGGTAGTGACGGTGATGATGCCGTTGGCACTTGAGGCGGTGCTGTTCGTGATAGTGGTGGTGGTGTCGTCGATGGTAATTGAGGCGGTACTGGTGGTGTTAGTGGCAGTGGTGGTTTCGATGGTACTGGAGGCGGTGCTGGGTTTGTAGTTGCAGTGGTGGTGTCGATAGTACTTGAGGCACTGCTGGTGGTGGTAGTGGCTGTGGTGGTGTTGATGGTACTTGAGGCGGTGCTGTTGGTGGTACTGGCGGTGGTGGTGACGATGATAGTTGAGCGGTGCTGGTGGTGGTAGTGGCGGTGGTGGTGTCGATGGTAATTTATGCGGTGCTGGTGGTGGTAGTGTCGGTGGTGGTGTCGATGGTACTTGAGGTGGTGCTGGCGGTGGTAGTGGCGGTGGTGCTGTCGATAGTACTTGTTGCGGTGCTGCTGGTGGTGGCAGCGGTGTTGGTGTTGATGGTACTTGAGGGGATGCTGCCGATGGTGGCTGCGGTGGTGATGTCGATGGTACTTGAGGGGGTGATGACGGTGGTGGCGGCAGTTGTGGTGTCGTGGTACTTGAGGGGGTGCTGCCGGTGGTGGCGGCAGTGGTGGTGTGGATTGTACTCAAAAGGGTGCTGCCGGTGGTGGTGGCGGTGGTTGTGTTAATTGTACTTGAGGGGGTGCTGGTGTTGGTAAGGGCGGTGGTGCTTGTGATGGTGCTTGAGGGGTGCTGGTGTTGGTAGTGGTGGTGGTGGTGGTGATGGTATTGTGGGTGTGAGGGTGAGAGTTGTGGAAGGGGTAGTGGTGATAGTAGTGGTGGTGTTGGTTGTCGTAGTACTGGAGGGGGTTGTCCTGATGGTACTGGTGGTGGTGGTTCTGATGGTAGTGGAGGGTGTTTTGGTGATGGTAATGGCGGTTGTGGTGTTGATGGTACTTGAGGCGTTGCTGGCAGTGGTAATGTCGATGGTTGTGTCGATGGTACTTGAGGCGGTGTGGCGGTGGAAGTGGCGGTGGTGGTGTCGATGGTACTTGAGGGGGTGCTGGCGGTGATAGTGGCGGTGGTGGTGTCAATGTTACTTTAGACGGTGCTGGCCAAGATAGCGGCGGTGGAGATGTCAATGGTACTTGAGGGGGTGCTGCCAGTGGTAGTGGCCTTGGCGGTGTTGATGGAATTTGAGGGGCTGCTGGTTTTCTTAGTGGCATTGGTGGTTTTGATTGTACTTGAGGAGGTGCTGGCGGTGGTAGGGGCTTTGGTGGTTGTGATGGTACTTGAGGGGTCGCTGGCGGTGGTAGTGGTGGTGGTGGTTGTGATGGTAGTTGTGGGTGTGAGGGTGATAGTTGTGGAGGGGGTAATAGTGATGGTACTGGTGGTGGTGGTTCTGATGGTAGTGGAGGAGGTTGTGCTGATGGTAATGTCGGTGGTGGCTGTGATGGTAGTGGAGGGGGTTGTGGTGATGGTAGTGGCGGTGGTGGTGTTGATGGAACTTGACGCGGTGCTGGCGGTGGTAGTGGTGGTGGTTGTGTCGATGGTACTTGAGGGTGTGCTGGTGGTGGTAGTGGCGGTGGTGGTGTTGATGGAACTTGATGGGGTGCTGGTGTTAGTAGCGGCGGTGGTGGTGTTGATGGTACTTCAGGGGTTGCTGCCGGTGGTGGCGGCGGTGGTGGTGTGGATTGTACTAGAAAGGGTGATGCCGGAGGTGGCGGCAGAGGTGGTATCGATGGTACTTGACGGTGTGCTGCCGGTGGTGGCGGCGGTGGTGGTGTCGATGGTACTTGAGGGCGTGCTGCCAGTGGTGGTGGTGGTTGTGCTGTCGATGGTACTAGAGGGGGTGCTGCTGGTGGTGGCGGTAGTGGTGCTGTCGATGGTACTTGTGGGGATACTGCCGGTGGTGGAGGCGGTGGTGGTGTCGATGGTACATGAGGGGCTGATTCGGCTGGTGGCAGCGGTGGTGGTGTCGTGGTACTTGAGGGGGTGCTGCCGGTGTTGGCGGCGTTGGTGCTGTCGATGGTACTTGAGGCGGTGCAGCCCGTGGTGGCGTCGATGATACTTCAGGGGGTGCTGCCGGTGGTGACGGCTGTGGTGCTCTTGAAGGTACTTGAGGCGTTGCTGCCAGTGGGGTCGGCAGTGGTGGTGTTGATGGTACTTGAGGTGGTGCTGCCAGTGGTGGCGGCAGTGGTGGTGTTGATGGTACTTGAGGGGGTGCTGCCTGTGTTGTTGGCATTGGTGTTGTCGATGGTACTTTAGGGGGAGCTGCCGGTGGAGGCGACGGTGGTGCTGTCCATGGTACTTGAGGGGGTGCTGCTGGTGGTGGCAGCAGTGGTGGTGTTGATGGTACTTGAGGTGGTGCTGCCAGTGGTGGCGGCAGTGGTGGTGTCGATGGTACTTGAGGGGGTGCTGCCGGTGGTGTTGGCATTGGTGTTGTCGATGGTACTTTAGGGGGAGCTGCCGGTGGTGGCGGCAGTGGTGCTGTCGATGGTACTTGAGGGGTTACTGCAGGAGGTGGCGGCAGTGGTTCTGTCTATGGTGATTGAGGGGGTGTTTTTGGTGGTGCCGGCATTGGTTGTGTCGATGGTACTTGAGGAGGTTCTTCCGGTGGTGGCGGCGGTTGTGGTGTTGATGGTAGTTGAGGGGGTGCTGCCGGTGGTGGCGGCGGTGGTGGTGTCGATGGTACTTGAGGGGGTGCTGCCGGTGGTGGCGGCAGTGGTGGTGTCGATGTTACATGAGGAGATGCTGCTGGTGTTGGCGGCGGTGGTGGTGTCGATGGTACCTGAGGGGCTGATTTGGCTGGTGGCAACGGTGGTGGTGTCGTGGTACTTGAGGGGGTTCTGCCGGTGGTGGCAGCGGTGGTGGTGTGGATTGTACTAGAAGGGGTGCTGCCGGTGGTGGCGGCGGTGGTGGTGTTGATGGTACTTGAGGGGGTGCTGGTGGAGGTAGGGGCGGTGGTGTTGTGATTGTGTTTGTGGGGTGCTAGTGGTCGTAGTTGTGGTGGTGGCGGTGGTGATGGTACTTGTGGGAGTGAGCGTGATAGTTGTGGAGGTGGTTGTCCTGGTGGTACTGGTGGTGGTGGTTGTGATAGTAGTGGAGGGGGTTGTGGTGATGGTAGTGGCGGTGGTGGTGTTGATGGTAGTTGAGGAGGTGCTGGAGGTGGAAGTGGCGGTGGTGGTGTCAATGGTACTTGAGGGGGTGCTGGTTTTGTTAGTGGCAATGGTGATTTTGATTGTACTTGAGGGGTTGCTGGTGGTGGTAGGGGCGGTGGTGCTTGTGATGGTACTTGAGGGCTCGCTGGTGGTGGTGGTGGTGGTTGTGGTGGTGATGGTAGTTGTGGGTGTGAGGGTGATAGTTGTGGAGGTGGTAGTGGTGATGGTACTGATGGTGGTCATTGTGATGGTAGTGGAGGAGGTTGTGCTGATGGTAATGGCGGTGGCGGTTGTGATGGTAGTGGAGTGAGTTGTGTGAAGGTAGTGGCGGTGGTGGTGTTGATGAAACTTGACGTGGTGATGGCGGTGGTAGTGGCAGTGGTGGTGTCGATTGTACTTGAGGGTGTGCTGGTGTTGGTAGTGGCGGTGGTGGTGTTGATGGAACTTGATGGGGTGCTGGTTTTAGTAGCGGCAGTGGTGGTGTTGATGGTACTTGAGAGGGTGCTGCCAGTGGTGGAGGCAGTGGTGCTGTCGATGGTAATTGAGGGGGTGCTGCCGGTGGCGGCGGTGGTTGTGGTGTCGATGATAGTTAAGGGGGTGCTGCCGGTGGTGGCTGTAATGGTGCTGTCGATGGTACTTGAGGCGGTGCTGCCGGTTGTGGCGGGAGTGGTGCTGTCGATGGTATCTGAGGGGGTGCTGCAGGTGGTGGAGGTGGTGGTGTTGTCGATGGTACTTGAGCAGGTGTTGCCAGTGCTGGCAGCGGTGGTGGTGTCGATGGTACTTGAGGGGGTGATTCCGCTGGTGGCGGCAGTTTTGGTGTTGTGGTACTTGAGGGGGTGCTGCCGGTGGTGGCAGCGTTGGTGGTGTTAATGGTACTTGAGGGGGTGCTGGTGGTGGTAAGGGCGGTGGTGCTTGTGATGGTGCTTGAGGGGTGCTGGTGTTGGTAGTGGTGGTGGTGGTGGTGATAGTATTGTGGGTGTGAGGGTGAGAGTTGTGGAGGGGGTAGTGGTGATGGTACTGGTGGTGTTGGTTGTGGTAGTACTGGAGGGGGTTGTCCTGATGGTACTGTTGGTGGTGGTTGTGATGGTAGTGGAGGGTGTTTTGGTGATGGTAGTGGCGGTTGTGGTGTTGATGGTACTTGAGGCGTTTGCTGGCAGTGGTAATGTCGATGGTTGTTTCGATGGTACTTGAAGCGGTGTGGCGGTGGAAGTGGCGGTGGTGGTGTCGATGGTACTTGAGGGGTTGCTGGCGGTGATAGTGACGCTGGTGGTGTCAATGTTACTTTAGGCGGTGCTGGCCAAGGTAGTGGTGGTGGAGATGTCAATGGTACTTCAGGGGGTGCTGCCGGTGGTGGCAGTGGTGGTGGTGTCGATGGTACTTGATGGGGTGCTGCCGGTGGTGGCAGCGGTTGTGGTATCGATGGTACTTGAGGGGGTGCTGCCGGTGGTGGCAGCGGTGGTGCTCTCAATGGTAATTGAGGCGATGCTGCCAGTGGTGGTGATGCTGGTGCTGTCGATGGTACTTGAGGGTGTGCTGGTGGTGGTAGTGGCGGAGGTGGTGTTGATGGAACTTGATGGGGTGCTGGTGTTAGTAGCGGCGGTGGTGGTGTTGATGGTACTTGAGGGGTTGCTGCCGGTGGTGGTGGCGGTTTTCCTTTCGATGGTACTTGAGGGGGTGCTGCCAGTTGTGGCGGCGGTGGTGCTGTCGATGGTACTTGCGGGGGTGATTCCGGTGGTGGTGGCGGTGTTGGTGTCGTGGTATTTGAGGGGGTGCTGCCGGTTGTGACGGCGGTGGTGGTGTGGATTGTACTAGAAAGGGTGATGCCGGAGGTGGCTGCAGAGGTGGTATCTATGGTACTTGACGGTGTGCTGCCGGTGGTTGCGGCGGTCACGGTATCGATGGTACTTGAGGGGATGATTCCGCTGGTGGCGGCGGTTTTGGTGTCGTGGTACTTGAGGTGCTGCTGCCGGTGGTGGTGGCAGTGGTGGTGTGGATTGTACTAGAGGGTGTGCTGTCGGTGGTGGTGGCGGTGGTGGTGTCTATGGTACTTGAGGGGGTGGTGCCGGTGTTGGCGGCTGTGGTGCTCTCGATGGTACTTGAGGCGGTGCTGCTGGTGGTGGTGGTGGTGGTGCTGTCGATGGTAATTCAAGCGGTTCTGTCAGTGTAGGCAACGGTGGTGCTGGCGATGGTACTTGAGGGGGTGCTGCCGGTGGTGGCGGCGGTGGTGGTGTCGATGGTACTTGAGGGGGTGCTGCCAGTGCTGACGGCCGTGGTGCTCTTGAAGGTACTTGAGGCGTTGTTGCCGGTGGGGGCGGCAGTGGTGCTGTCGATGGTACTTGAAGGGGTTCTGTCGGTGGTGGCGGTGGTGGTGCTCTCGGGGGTACTTGAGGCGGTGCTGCCGGTGGTGGCTGTGGTGGTGATGTCGATGGTACTTGAGGGGGTGCTGCCGGTGGTGGCAGAGGTGGTGTTCCCGATTGCAGTTGAGGGGGTGCTGCCCTTGGTGGCAGCGGTGGTGGTGTGGATTGTACTAGAAGGGGTGCTGCCAGTGGTGGCGGTGGTGGTGGTGTTGATGGTACTGGAGGGGGTGCTGGTGGTGGTAGGGGCAGTGGTGCTTGTGATGGTGCGTGAGGGGTGCTGGTGGTGGTAGTGTTAGTGGTGGTGTCAATGGTACTTAAGACAGTGCTGGCGGTGGTAGTGGCGGTGGTGGTGTGGATGATACTTGAGGCGGTGCTGCCGGTGGTGACAGCGATGGTGCTGTCAATGGTACTTGAGGGCGTGCTGCCGGTGGTGGCGGCGGTGGTGCTGTCGATGGTTCTTGAGGGGGTGCAGCCGGTGGTGGCGGCGGTTTTGCTGTCGATGGTCCTTGAGGGGGTGCTGCCGGTGGTGGCGGCAGTGGTGGCTTCGATGGTACTTGAGGGAATGATTCTGCTAGAGGCGGCGGTGGTCGTGTTGATGATACTTGAGGTGGTGTTGTTGGTGGTAGGGGCAGTGGTACTTGTGATGGTGCTTGAGGGGTGCTGGTGGTGGTAGTGGTGGTGGTGTTGGTGATGGTATTTCTGGGTTTGAGGGTGATAGTTGTGGAGGGGGTAGTGGTGATGGTACCGGTGGTGGTGATTGTGAGGGTAGTGGAGGGTTTTGTGGTGATGGTAGTGGCCATTGTGGTGTTGATGGTACTTGAGGTGGTGCTGGCATTGGAAGGGGCGGTGGTGGTGTCGATGGTACTAGAGGGCGTGCTGCCGGTGGTGTCGGTGGTGGTGATGTCGATGGTACTCTAGGGCGTGCTGCCGGTGGTGGTGGCGGTGGTGGTGTTAATGGTACTTGAGGGGGTGCTGGTGGTGGTAAGGGCGGTGGTGCTTGTGATGGTGCTTGAGGGCTGCTGGTGTTGGTAGTGGTGGTGGTGGTGGTGATGGTATTGTGGGTGTGAGGGTGAGAGTTGTGGAGGGGGTAGTGGTGATGGTACTGGTGGTGTTGGTTGTGGTAGTACTGGATGGGGTTGTCCTGATGGTGCTGGTGGTGGTGGTTGTGATGGTAGTGGAGGGTGTTTTGGTGATGGTAGTGGCGGTTGTGGTGTTGATGGTACTTGAGGCGTTGCTGGCAGTGGTCATGTCGATGGTTGTGTCGATGGTACTTGAGGCGGTGTGGCGGTGGAAGTGGCGGTGGTGGTGTCGATAGTACTTGAGGGGGTGCTGGCGGTGATAGTGGCGGTGGTGGTGTCAATGTTACTTTAGGCAGTGCTGGCCAAGGTAGTGGCGGTGGAGATGTCAATGGTACTTGAGGGGGTGCTGCCGGTGGTGGCAGTGGTGGTGGTGTCGATGGTACTTGATTTGGTGCTGCCGGTGGTGGCGGCGGTTTTGGTATCGGTGGTACTTGAGGGGGTGCTGCCGGTGGTGGCAGCGGTGGTGCTCACAATGGTAATTGAGGCGGTGCTGCCGGTGGTGGTGATGCTGCTGCTGTCGATGGTAGTTGAGTGGGTGCTGGCGGTGGTGGCGGCCGTGGTGGTATCGATGGTACTTGAGGCAGTGCTGGCGGTGGTAGTGGTGGTGGTGGTGTCGATGGTCCTTGAGGAGGTGCTGGCCAAGGTAGTGGCGGTGGAGATGTCCATGTTATTTGAGGTTGTTCTGGCGGTGGTAGTGACGGTGATAATGCCGTTGGCACTTGAGGCGGTGCTGTTGGTGGTAGTGGTGGTGGTGGTGTCGATGGTAATTGAGGCGGTACTGGTGGTGGTAGTGGCCGTGGTGGTTTCGATGGTACTGGAGGCGGTGCTGGGTTTGTAGTGGCGGTGGTGGTGTAGATAGTACTTGAGGCTCTGCTGGTGGTGGTAGTGGCTGTGGTGGTGTCAATGGTACTTGAGGCAGTGCTGTTGGTGGTAATGGCGGTGGTGGTGTCCATGGTAGTTGAGCGGTGCTGGTGGTGGTAGTGGCGGTGGTGGTGTCGATGGTAATTTATTCGGTGCTGCTGGTGGTAGTGGCGGTGGTGTTGGTGATGGTACTTGAGGGTGTGGGGCTGGTGGTAGTGGCGTTGGCGGTGTTGATGGTATTTGAGGGGCTGCTGGTTTTCTTAGTGGCATTGGTGGTTTTGATTGTACTTGAGGAGGTGCTGGTGGTGGTAGGGGCTTTGGTGCTTGTGATGGTACTTGAGGGGTCGCTGGTGGTGGTAGTGGTGGTGGTGGTTGTGATGGTAGTTGTGGGTGTGAGGGTGATAGTTGTGGAGGGGGTAGTAGTGATGGTACTGGTGGTGGTGGTTGTGATGGCAGTGGAGGAGGTTGTGCTGATGGTAATGGCGGTGGTGGCTGTGATGGTAGTGGAGTGGGTTGTGGTGATGGTAGTGGCGGTGGTGGTGTTGTCGTTGGTACTTGAGCGGGTGTTGCCAGTGTTGGCAGCGGTGGTGGTGTCGATGGTACTTGAGGGGGTGATTCCGCTGGTGGCGGCAGTTTTGGTGTCGTGGTACTTGAGGGGGTGCTGCTGGTGGTGGCGGCGGTAGTGGTGTGGATTTTACTAGAGGGTGTGCTGTCGGTGGTGTGGGCGGTGGTGGTGTTGATGGTACTTGAGGGGGAGCTTGTGGGGGTAGGGGCGGTGGTGCTTATGATGGTGCTTGAGGGGGACAGGTGGTGGTAGTGGTGGAGGTGTTGGTGATGGTACTTGTGGGTGTGAGGGTGATAGTTGTGGAGGGGGTAGTGGTGATGGTACTGGTGGTGGTGGTTGTGAGGGTGGTGGAGGGTGTTGTGGTGATGGTAGTGGCGGTGGTGGTGTTGATGGTACTTGAGGCGGTGCTGGAGGTGGTAGTGTCGGTGGTGGTGTCGATGGTACTTGAGGGGGTGCTGGCGGTGGTAGTGGCGGTGGTGCTGTCGATGGTACTTGTTGCGGTGCTGCTGGTGGTGGCAGCGGTGTTGGTGTCGATGTTTCTTGAGGGGGTGCTGCCTCAGGTGGCGGCGGTGGTGCTGTCGATGGAACTTGAGGGGGTGCTGCCGGTGGTGGTGGCAGTCGTGCTGTCGATGGTACTTGAGGGGATGCTGCCGGTGGTGGCGGCGGTGGTTTTGTCGATGGTACTTGAGGGGGTGCTGCCGGTGGTGGTGGCGGTGGTGGTGTGGATTGTACTAGAGGGGGTGTTGCTGGTGGTAGTGTCTGTGGTGGTGTTGGTGGTACTTGAGGCGGTGCAGGCGGTGGTAGTGGCGGTGGTGGTGTCAATTGCACTTGAGGCGGTGCTGGTGGTGGTAGTGGCAGTCGTGGTGTCGATGGTACTCGAGGCGGTGCTGGTGGTGGTAGTGGCGGTGGTGGGGGTGATGGTAGTGGTGGGTGTGAGGGTGACAGTTGTGGAGGGGGTAGTGGTTATGTTGCCGGTAGTGGGGGTTTGATGGTAGTGCAGGGGGTTGTGCTGATGGTACTAGTGGTGTTGCTTGTGATGGTAGTGTAGGGGTTTGTGGTGATGGTAGTGGCGGTGGTGATGGTGATGGTAATGTGGGGGTGCTGGTTGTGGTACTGGCGGTGGTGGTGGTGATGGTATTTGAGAGGTTGCCAGTGGTGGTAGTGGCGGTGGTGCTGTTGATCGTACTTGAGGGGGTTCTGGTGGTGGTAGTAGCAATGGTGGTGCTAATGGTACGTGAGGGGGTGTTGGTGGTGGTAGTGGTGGTGGTGTTGTTGATGGTACTTGAGGGGGGTAGTGGTGGTGGTAGTGGAGGTGGTGGTGTTGATGGTACTTGAGGGGTTGCTAGTGGTGGTAGTGGTGGTGGTGGTTGTGATGGTAGTGGAGGGTGTGTGGGTGATAGTTGTGGACTGGGTAGTGGTGATAGCAAAAGTGGTCGTGGTTGTGATGGTAGTGGAGGGGCTTGTGGTGATGGCACTGGCGGTGGTGGTGTTGATGGTACTTGAGGGGTTGATGGTGGTGGTAGTGGCGGTGGTGGTGGTGATGGTACTTGATGGGGTGCTGGTGGTGGTAGTAGCAGTGGTGGTGTTGATGGTACTTGAGAAGTGCTGGTGGTGGTAGTGGTGGTGGTGGTGGTGATGGTAGTGGAGGGTGTGTGGGTGATAGTTGTGGAGGGGATAGTGGTGATGGTACTGTTGGTGGTGGATGTGATGGTAGTGGAGGATGTTGTGCTGATGGTACTGGTGGTGGTGGTTGTGATGGTAGTGGAAGGGATTTTGCTGATGGTACTGGTGGTGGTGGTTGTGATGGTAGTGGAGGGGGTTGTGGTGATGGTAGTGGCGGTGGTGGTGTTGATGGTACTTGAGGTGGTGCTGGTGGTGGTAGTGGCAGTGGTGGTGTTGCTGGTAGTGAAGGGGGTTGTGGTGATGGTAGTGGCGGTGGTGGTGTCGATGATACCTGAGGCGGTGTAGGCAGTGGTAGTGGCGGTGGTTGTGTCAATGGTACTTGAGGTGGTGTAGACGGTGGTAGTGGCGGTGGTGGTGTCGATGATACTTGAGGGGTGCTGGTGGTGGTAGTGGTGGTGGTGGTGGTGATGGTAGTGGAGGGTATGAGGTTGATAGTTGTGGAGGAGGTAGTGGTGCTGGTAATGGTGGTGGTGGTTTTGATGGTAGTGAAGGGGGTTGTGGTGATGGTAGTGGCAGTAGTGGTGTCGATGATACTTGAGGCGGTATAGATGGCGGTAGTGGCGGTGGTGGTGTCGATGGTACATGAGGGGTGCTGGTGGTGGTAGTGGTGGTGGTGGTGGTGATGGTAGTGGAGGGTGTGTGGGTGATAGTTGTGGAGGGGGTAGTGGTGATGGTACTGGTGGTGGTGGTTGTGAAGGTACTGGAGGGGGTGGTCCTGATGGTACTGGTGGTTTTGGTTGTAATGATAGTGGATGGTGTTGTGGTGATGGTAGTGGCCGTTGTGGTGTTGATGGTACTTGAGGGGTGCTGACAGTGGTGGCGGCAGTGGTGGTGTCAATGGTACTTGAGGGGGTGATTTCGGTGGTGGCGGCGGTGGTGGTGTCGAGTAACTTGAGGCGGTGCTGCTGGTGATGGTGGCGGTCGTGGTGTGGATCGTACTAGATGGGGTGGTGCCGGGGGTGGCGGCGGTGGTGGTATCTATGGTACTTGAGGGCGTGCTGCTGGTGGTGGTGGCGGTGGTGGTGTGGATTGTAGTAGAGGGGGTGCTGCCAGTGGTGGCGGCGGTGATGTTGTGAATGGTACTTGAGGGGTGCTGGTGGTGGTAGTGGTGGAGGTGTTGGTGATGGTACTTGTGGGTGTGAGGGTGATAGTTGTGGAGGAGGTAGTGGTGCTGGTAATGGTGGTGGTGGTTTTGATGGTAGTGAAGGGGGTTGTGGTGATGGTAGTGGCAGTAGTGGTGTCGATGATACTTGAGGCGGTATAGATGGCGGTAGTGGTGGTGGTGGTGTCGATGGTACATGAGGGGTGCTGGTGGGGGTAGTGGTGGTGGTGGTGGTGATGGTAGTGGAGGGTGTGTGGGTGATAGTTGTGGAGGGGGTAGTGGTGATGGTACTGGTGGTGGTGGTTGTGAGGGTGGTGGAGGGTGTTGTGGTGATGGTAGTGGCAGTGGTGCTGTCGATGGTACTTGAGGGTGTGCTGCCGGTGGTGGCGGCGGTGGTGGTGTTAATGGTACTTGAGGGGGTGATTACGGTAGTGGTGGCAGTTGTGGTGTCGTGGTACTTGAGTAGGTGCTGCCGGTGGTGGCAGCGGTGGCGGTGTGGATTGTACTAGAAGGGGTGCTGCCGGTGGTGGCAGCGGTGGTGGTGTTGATGGTACTTGAGGGGGTGCTGCCGGTGGCGGCGGCAGTGGTGGTGTGGATTGTACTAGAGGGTGTGCTGTCGGTTGTGTCGGCGGTGGTGGTGTTGATGGTACTTGAGGGGGTGCTTGTGGTGGTAGGGGCGGTGGTGCTTATGATGGTGCTTGAGGGGGGCAGGTGGTGGTAGTGGTGGAGGTGTTGGTGATGGTACTTGTGGGTGTGAGGGTGATAGTTGTGGAGGGGGTAGTGGTGATGGTACTGGTGGTGGTGTTTGTGAGGGTGGTGGAGGGTGTTGTGGTGATGGTAGTGGCGGTGGTGGTGGTGATGGTACTTGAGGCGGTGCTGGAGGTGGTAGTGTCGGTGGTGGTATCGATGGTACTTGAGGGGGTGCTGGCGGTGGTAGTGGCGGTGGTGCTATCGTTGGTACTTGTTGCGGTGTTGCTGGTGGTGGCAGCGGTGTTGGTGTCGATGTTTCTTGAGGGGGTGCTGCCTCAGGAGGCGGTGGTGGTGCAGTCGATGGTACTTGAGGGGGAGCTGCCGGTGGTGGCGGCAGTGGTGGTGTCAATGGTATTTCAGGTGTTGCTGCCATTGGTGGCGGCAGTGGTGCAGTCGATGGTAGTTGAGGGGGTGCTGCCGGTGGTGGCGGTGGTGGTGCTGTCAATGGTAATTTACGGGGTGCTGCCAGTGGTTGAGGTGGTGGTGCTGTCGATGGAACTTGAGGGGCTGCTGCCGGTGGTGGTGGCCGTCGTGCTGTTGATGGTACTTGACGGGGTGCTGCCGGTGGTGGCGGCGGTGGTTTTGTCGATGGTACTTGAGGGGGTGCTGCCAGTGGTGGCGGCAGTGGTGGTGTTGATGGTACTTGAGGGTGTGCTGCCGGTGGTGGCGGCGGTTGTGGTATCGATGGTACTTGAGCTGGTGCTGCCAGTTGTGGCGGCGGTGGTGCTGTCGATGGTACTTGAGGAGGTGCTGCTGGTGGTGGCGGCGGTGGTGCTCTCGATGGTACTTGCGGGGGTGATTCCAGTGGTGGTGGCGGTGTTGGTGTCGTGGTATTTGAGGGGGTGCTGCCGGTTGTGGCGGCGGTGGTGGTGTGGATTGTACTAGAAAGGGTGATGCCGGAGGTGGCGGCAGAGGTGGTATTGATGGTACTTGACGTTCTGCTGCCGGTGGTGGCGGCGGTCACGGTATCGATGGTACTTCAGGGGGTGATTCCGCTGGTGGCGGCGGTTTTGGTGTCGTGGTACTTGAGGTGCTGCTGCCGGTGGTGGTGGCAGTGGTGGTGTGGATTGTACTAGAGGGTGTGCTGTCGGTGGTGGTGGCGGTGGTGGTGTCTATGGTACTTGAGGGGGTGGTGCTGGTGTTGGCGGCTGTGGTGCTCTCGATGGTACTTGAGGTGGTGCTGCTGGTGGTGGCGGTGGTGGTGCTGTCGATGGTATTTCAAGCGGTGCTGTCGGTGGAGGCGATGGTGGTGCTGGCGATGGTACTTGAGGGGGTGCTGCCGGTGGTGTCGGCGGTGGTGGTGTCGATGGTCCTTGAGGGGGTGCTGCCAGTGGTGATGGCCGGGGTGCTCTTGAAGGTACTTGAGGCGTTGCTGCCGGTGGGGGTGGCAGTGGTGCTGTCGATGGTACTTGAAGGGGTTCTGTCGGTGGTGGCGGTGGTGGTGCTCTCCGGGGTACTTGAGGCGGTGCTGCCGGTGGTGGCTGTGGTGGTGATGTCGATGGTACTTGAGGGGATGCTGCCGGTGGTGGCGGAGGTGGTGTTCCCGATTGCAGTTGAGGGGGTGCTGCCCTTGGTGGCAGCGGTGGTGGTGTGGATTGTACTAGAAGGGGTGCTGCCGGTGGTGGCGGCGGTGGTGCTGTCAATGATACTTCTGGTGGTGCTGCCGGTGGTGGCGGCGGTGGTGGTGTCGATGGTACTTGACGGGGAGCTGTCGGTGGTAGTGGCGGTGGTGGTGTTGATGGTACTTGAGGGGGAGATGTCGGTGGTGGTGGCGGTGGTGCAGTCGATGGTACTTGAGGGGGTGCTGCAGGTGGTGGTGGCAGTGGTTCTGTCTATGGTGATTGAGGGGGTGCTGCTGGTGGTGGCGTTGGTGGCGGTGTCGATGGTACATGAGAAGGTGCTGCCGGTGGTGGCGGCGGTGGTGGTGTTGATGGTACATGAGGGCGGGATTCAGCTGGTGGCGGCGGTGTTGGTGTCGTGGTACTTGAGGGGGTGCTGCTGGTGGTGGCAGCGGTGGTGGTGTGGATTGTACTAGAATGGGTGCTGCCGGTCGTGGCGGCGGTGGTGGTGTTGATGCTAGTTGAGGGGGTGCTGGTGGAGGTAGGGGCAGTGGTGTTGTGATTGTGTTTGAGGGGGGCTTGTGGTGGTAGTGGTGTTGGTGGTGAAGGTACTTGTGTGAGTGAGGGTGATAGCTGTGGAGGTGGTTGTCCTGATGGTACTGGTGGTGGTGGTTGTGATGGTAGTGGAGGGGGTTGTGGTGATGGTAGTGGCAGTGGTGGTGTCGATGGTACTTGAGGGGTGCTGACGGTGGTGGTGGCAGTGGTGGTGTCAATGGTACTTGAGGGGATGATTCCGGTGGTGGCGGCGGTGGTGGTGTCGAGTAACTTGAGGGGGAGCTGCCGGTGATGGTGGCGGTCGTGGTGTGGATTGTACTAGATGGGGTGCTGCCGGTGGTGGCAGCAGTGGTGGTGTTGTTGGTACTTGAGGGGGTGCTGGTGGTGGTAGGGGCAGTGGTGCTTTTGATGGTGTGTGAGGGGTGCTGGTGGCGGTAGTGTCAGTGGTGGTGTCAATGGTACTTAAGGCGGTGCTGGCGGTGGAAGTGGCGGTGGTCGTGTCGATGGTAATTTAGGCTGTTCTAGTGGTGTTAGTGGCGGTGGTGGTGTCGATGGTATTTGACAGAGTGCTGGTGGGAGTAGTGGCGTCTGTGGTGTTGATGGTACTAGAGGAGGTTCTGGTGGTGGTAGTGGTGGTGGTGGGGGTGATGGTAGTGGTGGGTGTGAGGGTGACAGTTGTGGAGGGTGTAGTGGTGATGGTGCCGGTAGTGGGGGTTTGATGGTAGTGCAGGGGGTTGTGCTGATGGTACTAGTGGTGTTGTTTGTGATGGTAGTGTAGGGGTTTGTGGTGATGGTAGTGGCGGTGGTGGTGGTGATGGTAATGAGGGGGTGCTGGTTGTGGTACTGGCGGTGGTGGTGGTGATGGTACTTGAGAGGTTGCCAGTGGTGGTAGTGGTGGTGGTGCTGTTGATCGTACTTGAGGGGGTTCTGGTGGTGGTAGTAGCGATGGTGGTGCTGATGGTACGTCAGGGGGTGTTGGTGGTGGTAGTGGTGGTGTTGTTGTTGATGGTACTTGAGGGGGGTAGTGGTGGTGGTAGTGGAGGTGGTGGTGTTGATGGTACTTGAGGGGTTGCTAGTGGTGGTAGTGGTGGTGGTGGTTGTGATGGTAGTGGAGGGTGTGTGGGTGATAGTTGTGGACTGGGTAGTGGTGATAGCACTAGTGGTCGTGGTTGTGATGGTAGTGGAGGGGCTTGTGGTGATGGCACTGGCGGTGGTGGTGTTGATGGTACTTGAGGGGTTGATGGTGGTGGTAGTGGCGGTGGTGGTGGTGATGGTACTTGAGGGGGTGCTGGTGGTGGTAGTGGCGGTGTTGGTATTGATGGTACTTGAGGGGGTGCTGGTTTTGGTAGTGGCAGTGGTGGTGTTGATGGTACTTGATGGGGTGCTGGTGGTGGTGGTGGTGGTTGTGGTGGTGATAGTGGTTGTGGTGGTGATGGTAGTTGTGGGTGTGAGGGTGATAGTTGTGGAGGTGGTAGTGGTGATGGTACTGATGGTGGTCATTGTGACGGTAGTGGAGGAGGTTGTGCTGATGGTAATGGCGGTGGCGGTTGTGATGGTAGTGGAGTGAGTTGTGTGATGGTAGTGGCGGTGGTGGTGTTGATGAAACTTGACGTGGTGATGGCGGTGGTAGTGGCAGTGGTGGTGTCGATTGTACTTGAGGGTGTGCTGGCATTGTTAGTGGCGGTGGTGGTGTTGTTGGAACTTGATGGGGTGCTGGTTTTAGTAGCGGCGGTGGTGGTGTTGATGGTACTTGAGAGGGTGCTGCCAGTGGTGGAGGCAGTGGTGCTGTCGATGGTAATTGAGGGGGTGCTGCCGCTGGCGGCGGCGGTTGTGGTGTCGATGATACTTAAGGGGGTGCTGCCGGTGGCGGCGGTAGTGGTGTGGATGGTACCTGAGGGGCTGATTCGGCTGGTGGCAGCGGTGGTGGTGTCCTGGTATTGAGCGGGTGTTGTCAGTGGTGGCAGCGGTGTTGGTGTGGATTGTACTAGAGGGTGTGCTGCCAGTGGTGGCGGCGGTGGTGGTGTGGATGGTACTTGAGGGGTGCTTGTGGTGGTAGAGGCGGAGGTGCTTATGATGGTGCTTGAGGGGTGCTGGTGGTGGTAGTGGTGGAGGTGTTGCTGATGGTACTTGTGGGTGTGAGGGTGATAGTTGTGGAGGGGGTAGTGGTGATGGTACTGGTGGTGGTGGTTGTGAAGGTAGTGGAGGGTGTTGTGGTGATGGTAGTGGCGGTTGTGGTGTCGATGGTACCTGAGGGGCTGATTCGGCTGGTGGCAGCGGTGGTGGTGTCGTGGTACTTAATGGGGTGCTGCCGGTGTTGGCGGCGTTGGTGCTGTCGATGGTACTTGAGGGGGTGCTGCCGGTGGTGGCGGCCCTGGTGCTGTCGATGGTACTTGAGGGGGTGCGGCAGGTGGTGGCGGCGGTGGTGTTGTCGGTGGTACTTGAGCGGGTGTTGCCAGTGGTGGCAGCGGTGGTGGTGTCGATGGTACTTGAGGGGGTGATTCCGCTGGTGTCGGCAGTTTTGGTGTCATGGTACTTGATGGGGTGCTGCCGGTGGTGGCAGCAGTGGTGGTGTGGATTGTACTAGAGGTTGTGGTGTCGGTGGTGTCGGCGGTGGTGGTGTTGATGGTACTTGGGGAATGCTGCCGATGGTGGCTGCGGTGGTGATGTCGATGGTACTTGAGGGGGTGCTGCCGGTGGTGGCGGCAGTGGTGGTGCCGATGGTACTTGAGGGGGTGCTGCCGCTGGTGGCGGCGTTGGTGGTGTCAATGGTACTTGAGGCGGTGATTACGGTGGTGGCGGCAGTTGTGGTGTCGTGGTATTTGAGGGGGTGCTGCCGGTGTTGGCAGCGGTGGTGGTGTGGATTGTACTCAAAGGGGTGCTGCCGGTGGTGGTGGCGGTGGTGGTGTTAATGGTACTTGAGGGGGTGCTGGTGGTGGTAAGTGCGGTGGTGCTTGTGATGGTGCTTGAGGGGTGCTGGTGTTGGTAGTGGTGGTGGTGGTGTTGATGTTATTGTGGGTGTGAGGGTGAGAGATGTGGAGGGGGTAGTGGTGATGGTACTGGTGGTGTTGGTTGTGGTAGTACTGGAGGGGGTTGTCCTGATGGTACTGGTGGTGGTGGTTGTGATGGTAGTGGAGGGTGTTATGGTGATGGTAGTTGCGGTGGTGGTGTTGATGGAACTTGACGCGGTGCTGGCGGTGGTAGTGGTGGTGGTGGTGTCGATGGTACTTGAGGGGGTGCTGGTGGTGTTAGTGGCGGTGGTGGTGTTGATGGAACTTGATGGGGTGCTGGTGTTAGTAGCGGCGGTGGTGGTGTTGACGGTACTTGAGGGGTTGCTGCCGGTGGTGTTGGCGGTTGTGCTGTCGATGGTACTTGAGGGGTTGCTGCCGGTGGTGGCGGCGGTGGTGCTGTCGATGGTAATTGAGGGCGTGCTGCCTGTGGTGGTGGTGGTGGTGCTGTCGATGGTACAAGAGGGGGTGCTGCTGGTGGTGGCGGTGGTGGTGCTGTCGATGGTACTTGTGGGGATACTGCAGGTGGTGGCGGCGGTGGTGGTGTCGATGGTTCCTGAGGGGCTGATTCGGCTGGTGGCAGCGGTGGTGGTGTCGTGGTACTTGAGGGGGTGCTGCCGGTGTTGGCGGCGTTGGTGCTGTCGATGGTACTTGAGGCGGTGCCGCCCGTGGTGGCGTCGATGCTACTTCAGGGGGTGCTGCAGGTGGTGACGGCCGTGGTGCTCTTGAAGGTACTTGAGGCGTTGCTGCCGGTGGGGGCGGCAGTGGTGGTGTTCATGGTAATTGAGGTGGTGCTGCCAGTGGTGGCGGCAGTGGTGGTGTCGATGGTACTTGAGGGGGTGCTGCCGGTGGTGTTGGCATTGGTGTTGTCGATGGTACTTTAGGGGGAGCTGCCGGTGGAGGCGACGGTGGTGCTGTCGATGGTACTTGAGGGGGTGCTGCTGGTGGTGGCAGCAGTGGTGGTGTTGATGGTACTTGAGGTGGTGCTGCCAGTGGTGGCGGCAGTGGTGGTGTCGATGGTACTTGAGGGGGTGCTGCCGGTGGTGTTGGCATTGGTGTTATCGATGGTACTTTAGGGGGAGCTGCCGGTGGTGGCGGCGGTTGTGCTGTCGTTGGTACTTGAGGGGGTGCTGCAGGAGGTGGCGGCATTGGTTCTGTCTATGGTGATTGAGGGGGTGTTTTCGGTGGTGCCGGCAGTGGTGGTGTCGATGGTACTTGAGGAGGTTCTTCCGGTGGTGGCGGCAGTTGTGGTGTTGATGGTAGTTGAGGGGTGGTGACGGTGGTGGTGGCGGTGGTGGTGTCGATGGTACTTGAGGGGGTGCTGCCGGTGGTGGCGGCGGTGGTGGCGTCGATGGTACATGAGGAGATGCTGTTGGTGTTGGCGGCGGTGGTGGTGGCGATGGTACCTGAGGGGCTGATTCAGTTGGTGGCAATGGTGGTTGTGTCGTGGTACTTGAGGGGGTGCTGCCGGAGGTGGCAGCGGTGGTGGTGTGGATTGTACTAGAAGGGGTGCTGCCGGTGGTGGCGGCGGTGGTGGTGTTGATGGTACTTGAGGGGGTGCTGGTGGAGGTAGGGGCGGTGGTGTTGTGATTGTGTTTGAGGGGTGCTGGTGGTCGTAGTGGTGGTGGTGGTGGTGGTGATGGTACTTGTGGGAGTGAGCGTGATAGTTGTGGAGGTGGTTGTCCTGATGGTACTGGTGGTGGTGGTTGTGATGGTAGTGGAGGGTGTTGTGGTGATGGTAGTGGCGGTGGTGGTGTTGATGGTAGTTGAGGAGGTGCTGGAGTTGGAAGTGGCGGTGTTGGTGTCAATGGTACCTGAGGGGCTGATTCGGCTGGTGGCAGCGGTGGTGGTGTCGTGGTACTTGAGGGGGTGCTGCCGGTGGTGGCAGCGGTGGTGGTGTGGATTGTACTAGAAGGGGTGCTGCCGGTGGTGGCGGCGGTGGTGGTGTTGATGGTACTTGAGGGGGTGCTGGTGGAGGTAGGGGCGGTGGTGTTGTGATTGTGTTTGAGGGGTGGTGGTGGTGGTGATGGTACTTGTGGGAGTGAGCGTGATAGTTGTGGACGTGGTTGTCCTGATGGTACTGGTGGTGGTGGTTGTGATGGTGGTGGAGGGGGTTGTGGTGATGGTTGTGGCGGTGGTGGTGTTGATGGTACTTGAGGAGGTGCTGGAGGTGGAAGTGGCGGTGGTGGTGTCAATGGTACTTGAGGGGGTGCTGGTTTTGTGAGTGGCAATGGTGATTTTGATTGTACTTGAGGAGTTGCTGGTGGTGGTAGGGGAGGTGGTGCTTGTGATGGTACTTGAGGGCTCGCTGGTGGTGGTGGTGGTGGTTATAGTGGTGATGGTGGTTGTGGTGGTGATGGTAGTTGTGGGTGTGAGGGTGATAGTGGTGGAGGTGGTAGTGGTGATGGGACTGATGGTAGTCATTGTGACGGTAGTGGAGGAGGTTGTGCTGATGGTAACGGCGGTGGCGGTTGTGATGGTAGTGGAGTGAGTTGTGTGATGGTAGTGGCGGTGGCGGTGTTGATGAAACTTGATGTGGTGATGGCGGTGGTAGTGGCAGTGGTAGTGTCGATTGTACTTGAGGGTGTGCTGGCGTTGGTAGTGGCGGTGGTGGTGTTGATGGAACGTGATGGGGTGCTGGTTTTAGTAGCGGCGGTGGTGGTGTTGATGGTACTTGATAGGGTGCTGCCAGTGGTGGAGGCAGTGGTGCTGTCGATGTTAATTGAGGGGGTGCTGCCGGTGGCGGCGGCGTTTGTGGTGTCGATGATACTTAAGGGGGTGCTGCCGGTGGTGGCGGTAGTGGTGCTGTCGATGGTACTTGAGGCGGTGCTGCCGGTTGTGGCGGCGGTGGTGCTGTCGATGGTACTCGAGGGGGTGCTGAGGTGGTGGCGGCGATGGTGTTGTCGATGGTACTTGAGGGGGTGCTGGCGGTGTTAGTGGCGGTGGTGCTGTCAATGGTACTTGTTGCGGTGCTTCTGGTGGTGGCAGCGGTGTTGGTGTCGATGGTACTTGAGGGGATGCTGCTGATGGTGGCTCCGGTGGTGATGTCGATGGTACTTGAGGGGGTGCTGCCGGTGGTGGCGGCAGTGGTGCTGCCGGTGGTACTTCAGGGGGTGCTGCCGGTGGTGGCGGCGGTGGTGGTGTCAATGGTACTTGAGGGGGTTATTACGGTGGTGGCGCCAGTTGTGGTTTCGTGGTACCTGAGGGGGTGCTGCCGGTGGTGGCAGCGGTGGTGGTGTGGATTGTACTCAAAGGGGTGCTGCCGGTGGTGGTGGCGGTGGTGGTGTTAATGGTACTTGAAGGGGTGCTGGTGGTGGTAAGGGCGGTGGTGCTTGTGATGGTGCTTGAGTGGTGCTGGTGTTGGTAGTGGTGGTGGTGGTGGTGATGGTATTGTGGGTGTGAGGGTGAGAGTTGTGGAGGGGGTAGTGGTGATGGTACTGGTGGTGTTGGTTGTGGTAGTACTGGAGGGGGTTGACCTGATGGTACTGGTGGTGGTGGTTGTGATGGTAGTGGAGGGTGTTTTGGTGATGTTAGTGGCGGATGTGGTGTTGATGGTACTTGAGGCGTTGCTGGCAGTGGTAATGTCGTTGGTTGTTTCGATGGTACTTGAGGCGGTGTGGCGGTGGAAGTGGCGGTGGTGGTGTCGATGGTACTTGAGGGGGTGCTGGCGGTGATAGTGGCGCTGGTGGTGTCAATGTTACTTTAGGCGGTGCTGGCCAAGGTAGTGGCGGTGGAGATGTCAATGGGACTTGAGTGGGTGCTGCCGGTGGTGGCAGTGGTGGTGGTGTCGATGGTACTTGATGGGGTGCTGCCGGTGGTGGCAGCGGTTGTGGTATCGATGGTACTTGAGGGGGTGCTGCCGGTGGTGGCAGCGGTGGTGCTCTCAATGGTAATTGAGGCGATGCTGCCAGTGGTGGTGATGCTGGTGCTGTCGATGGTACTTGAGGGTGTGCTGGTGGTGGTAGTGGCGGAGGTGGTGTTGATGGAACTTGATGGGGTGCTGGTGTTAGTAGCGGCGGTGGTGGTGTTGATGGTACTTGAGGGGTTGCTGCCGGTGGTGGCGGCGGTTTTGCTGTCGATGGTACTTGAGGGGGTGCTGCCAGTTGTGGCGGCGGTGGTGGTGTGGATTGTACTAGAAAGGGTGATGCCGGAGGTGGCGGCAGAGGTGGTATCAATGGTACTTGACAGTGTGCTGCTGGTGGTGGTGGCGGTCACGGTATCGATAGTACTTGAGGGGGTGATTCCGCTGGTGGCAGCGGTTTTGGTGTCGTGGTACTTGAGGTGCTGCTGCCGGTGGTGGTGGCAGTGGTGGTGTGGATTGTACTAGAGGGTGTGCTGTCGGTGGTGGCGGCGGTGTGGTATCGATGGTACTTGAGGCGGTGCTGGCGGTGGTAGTGGTGGTGGTGGTGCCGATGGTCCTTGAGGAGGTGCTGGCCAAGGTAGTGGCGGTGGAGATGTCCATGTTAGTTGAGGTTTTTCTGGCGGTGGTAGTGACGGTGATGATGCCATTGGCACTTGAGGCGGTGCTGTTGGTGGTAGTGGTGGTGGTGGTGTCGATGGTAATTGAGGCGGTACTGGTGGTGGTAGTGGCAGTGCTGGTTTCGATGGTACTGGAGGCGGTGCTGGGTTTGTAGTGGCGGTGGTGGTGTCTATAGTACTTGAGGCACTGCTGGTGGTGGTAGTGGCTGTGGTGGTGTCGATGGTACTTGATGCGGTGCTGTTGGTGGTACTGGCGGTGGTGGTGTCGATGATAGTTGAGCGGTGCTGGTGGTGGTAGTGGCGGTGGTGGTGTCGATGGTAATTTATGCTGTGCTGGTGGTGGTAGTGGCAGTGGTGTTGGTGATGGTACTTGAGGGTGTGCTGCTGGTGGTAGTGGCGTTGGCGGTGTTGATGGTATTTGAGGGGCTGCTGGTTTTCTTAGTGGCATTGGTGGTTTTGATTGTACTTGAGCAGGTGCTGGTGGTGGTAGGGGCTTTCGTGCTTGTGATGGTACTTGAGGGGTCGCTGGTGGTGGTAGTGGTGGTGGTGGTTGTGATGGTAGTTGTGGGTGTGAGGGTGATAGTTGTGGAGGGGGTAGTAGTGATGTTACTGGTGTTGGTCGTTGTGATGGTAGTGGAGGAGGTTGTGCTGATGGTAATGGCGGTGGTGGCTGTGATGGTAGTGGAGTGGGTTGTGGTGATGGTAGTGGCGGTGGTGGTGTTTATGGAACTTGATGCGGTGCTGGCAGTGGTAGTGGTGGTGGTGGTGTCGATGGTACTTGAGGGTGTGCTGGTGGTGGTAGTAGCGGAGGTGGTGTTGATGGAACTTGATGGGGTGCTGGTGTTAGTAGCGGCGGTGGTGGTGTTGATGGTACTTGAGGGGTTGCTGCCGGTGGTGATGGCGGTTTTGCTGTCGATGGTACTTGAGGGGGTGCTGCCAGTTGTGGCGGCGGTGGTGCTGTCGATGGTACTTGCGGGGGTGATTCCGTTGGTGGTGGCGGTGTTGGTGTCGTGGTATTTGAGGGGGTGCTGCCGGTTGTGGCGGCGGTGGTGGTGTGGATTGTACTAGAAAGGGTGATGCCGGAGGTGGCGGCAGAGGTGGTATCTATGGTACTTGACGGTGTGCTGCCGGTGGTGGCGGCGGTCACGGTATCGATGGTACTTGAGGGGATGATTCCGCTGGTGGCGGCGGTTTTGGTGTCGTGGTACTTGAGGTGCTGCTGCCGGTGTGGTGGCAGTGGTGGTGTGGATTGTACTAGAGGGTGTGCTGTCGGTGGTGGCGGCGGTGTTGGTGTCTATGGTACTTGAGGCGGTGCTGCTGGTGGTGGCGGTGGTGGTGCTGTCGATGGTAATTCAAGCGGTGCTGTCGGTGGAGCGACGGTGGTGCTGGCGATGGTACTTGAGGGGGTGCTGCCGGTGGTGGCGGCGGTGGTGGTGTCGATGGTACTTGAGGGGGTGCTGCCAGTGGTGGCGGTGGTGGTGGTGTTGATGGTACTGGAGGGGGTGCTGGTGGTGGTAGGTGCAGTGGTGCTTGTGATGGTGCGTGAGGGGTGCTGGTGGTGGTAGTGTCAGTGGTGGTGTGAATGGTATTTAAGACGGTGCTAGCGGTGGTAGTGGCGGTGGTGGTGTGGATGATACTTGAGGCGGTGCTGCCGGTGGTGATAGCGATGGTGCTGTCAATGGTAATTTACGGGGTGCTGCCAGTGGTTGAGGTGGTGGTGCTGTCAATGGAACTTGAGGGGCTGCTGCCGGTGGTGGTGGCCGTCGTGCTGTAGATGGTACTTGATGGGGTGCTGCCGGTGGTGGCGGCGGTGGTTTTGTCGATGGTACTTGAGAGGGTGCTGCCAGTGGTGGCGGCAGTGGTGGTGTTGATGGTACTTGAGGGTGTGCTGCCGGTGGTGGCGGTGGTTGTGCTATCGATGGTACTTGAGGGGGTGCTGCCAGTTGTGGCGGCGGTGGTGCTGTCGATGGTACTTGAGGAGGTGCTGCTGGTGGTGGCGGCGGTGGTGCTCTCGATGGTACTTGCGGGGGTGATTCCAGTGGTGGTGGCAGTGTTGGTGTCGTGGTATTTGAGGGGGTGCTGCCGGTTGTGGCGGCGGTGGTGGTGTGGATTGTACTAGAAAGGGTGATGCCGGAGGTGGCGGCAGAGGTGGTATTGATGGTACTTGACGTTCTGCTGCCGGTGGTGGCGGCGGTCACGGTATCGATGGTACTTCAGGGGGTGATTCCGCTGGTGGCGGCGGTTTTGGTGTCGTGGTACTTGAGGTGCTGCTGCCGGTGGTGGTGGCAGTGGTGGTGTGGATTGTACTAGAGGGTGTGCTGTCGGTGGTGGCGGCGGTGGTGCTGTCTATGGTACTTGAGGGGGTGGTGCTGGTGTTGGCGGCTGTGGTGCTCTCGATGGTACTTGAGGCAGTGCTGCTGGTGGTGGCGGTGGTGGTGCTGTCGATGGTATTTCAAGTGGTGCTGTCGGTGGAGGCGATGGTGGTGCTGGCGATGGTACTTGAGGGGATGCTGCCGGTGGTGGCGGCGGTGGTGGTGTCGATGGTACTTGAGGGGGTGCTGCCAGTGGTGACGGCCGGGGTGCTCTTGAAGGTACTTGAGGCGTTGCTGCCGGTGGGGATGGCAGTGGTGCTGTCGATGGTACTTGAAGGGGTTCTGTCGGTGGTGGCGGTGGTGGTGCTCTCCGGGGTACTTGAGGCGGTGCTGCCGGTGGTGGCTGTGGTGGTGATGTCGATGGTACTTGAGGGGATGCTGCCGGTGGTGGCGGAGGTGGTGTTCCCGATTGCAGTTGAGGGGGGTGCTGCCCTTGGTGGCAGCGGTGGTGGTGTGGATTGTACTAGAAGGGGTGCTGCCGGTGGTGGCGGCGGTGGTGGTGTTGATGGTACTGGAGGGGGTGCTGGTGGTGGTAGGGGCAGTGGTGCTTGTGATGGTGCGTGAGGGGTGCTGGTGGTGGTAGTGTCAGTGGTGGTGTCAATGGTACTTAAGGCTGTGTTGGCGGTGGTAGTGGCGGTGGTGGTGTGGATGATACTTGAGGCGGTGCTGCCGGTGGTGGCAGCGATGGTGCTGTCAATGGTACTTGAGGGCGTTCTGCCGGTGGTGGTGGCGGTGGTGCTGTCGATGGTTCTTGAGGGGGTGCAGCCGGTGGTGGCGGCGGTTTTGCTGTCGATGGTCCTTGAGGGGGTGCTGCCGGTGGTGGCGGCAGTGGTGGCTTCGATGGTACTTGAGGGGATGATTCTGCTGGAGGCGGCGGTGGTGGTATTGATGATACTTGAGGTGGTGTTGTTGGTGGTAGGGGCAGTGGTACTTGTGATGGTGCTTGAGGGGTGCTGGTGGTGGTAGTGGTGGTGGTGTTGGAGATGGTACTTCTGGGTTTGAGGGTGATAGTTGTGGAGGGGGTAGTGGTGATGGTAACGGTGGTGGTCGTTGTGAGGGTAGTGGAGGGTTTTGTGGTGATGGTAGTGGCCATTGTGGTGTTGATGGTACTTGAGGTAGTGCTGGCATTGGAAGGGGCGGTGGTGGTGTCGATGGTACTAGAGGGCGTGCTGCCGGTGGTGTCGGTGGTGGTGATGTCGATGGTACTCTAGGGGGTGCTGCCAGTGGTGGCGGCGGTGGTGGTGTCGATGGTACTTGAGGGCGTGCTGCCTGTGGTGGCGGCGTTGGTGCTGTCGATGGTACTTGCGGGGGTGCTGCAGGTGGTGGCGGCGGTGGTGGTGTCGATGGTACTTGAGCGGGTGTTGCCAGTGGTGGCAGTGGTGGTGGTGTCGATGGTACTTGAGGGGGTGATTCCGCTGGTGGCGGCAGTTTTGATGTCGTGGTACTTGAGGTTGTGCTGCCGGTGGTGGCGGCAGTGGTGGTGTAGATTGTACTAGAGGGTGTGCTGTCGGTGGTGTGGCTGTGTTGGTGTTGATGGTAATTGAGGGGGTTCTTGTGGTGGTAGGGTCGGTGGTGCTTATGATGGTACTTGAGGGGGGCAGGTGGTGGTAGTGGTGAAGGTGTTGGTGATGGTACTTGTGGGTGTGAGGGTGATAGTTGTGGAGGGGGTAGTGGTGATGGTACTGGTGGTGGTGGTTGTGAGCGTGGTGGAGGGTGTTTTGGTGATGGTAGTGGCCGTGGTGGTGTTGATGGTACTTGAGGCGGTGCTGGAGGTGGTAGTGTCGGTTGTGGTGTCGATGGTACTTGAGGGGGTGCTGGCAGTGGTAGTGGCGGTGGTGCTGTCGATAGTACTTGTTGCGGTGCTTCTGGTGGTGGCAGCGGTGTTGGTGTCGATGGTACTTGAGGGGGTGCTGCCGATGGTGGCGGCAGTGGTGCTGCCGATGGTACTTGAGGGGGTGCTGCCGGTGGTGGCGGCAGTGGTGCTGCCGATGGTACTTGAGGGGTTGCTGCCGGTGGTGGCGGCGGTGGTGGTGTCAATGGTACTTGAGGGGGTGATTACGGTGGTGGCGGCAGTTGTGGTGTCGTTGTACTTGAGGGGGTGCTGCCGGTGGTGGCGGCGGTGGTGGTGTGGATTGTACTCAAAAGGGTGCTGCCGGTGGTGGTGGCGGTGGTGGTGTTAATGGTACTTGAGGGGGTGCTGGTGGTGGTAAGGGCGGTGGTGCTTGTGATGGTGCTTGAGGGGTGCTGGTGTTGGTAGTGGTGGTGCTGGTGGTGATGGTATTGTGGGTGTGAAGGTGAGAGTTGTGGAGGGGGTAGTGGTGATGGTAGTGGTGGTGTTGGTTGTGGTAGTACTGGAGGGGGTTGTCCTGATGGTACTGGTGGTGGTGGTTGTGATGGTAGTGGAGGGTGTTTTGGTGATGGTAGTGGCGGCTGTGGTGTGGATGGTACTTGAGGCGTTGCTGGCAGTGGTAATGTCGATGGTTGTGTCGATGGTACTTGAGGCAGTGTGGCGGTGGAAGTGGCGCTGGTGGTGTCGATGGTACTTGAGGGGGTGCTGGCGGTGATAGTGGCGGTGGTGGTGTCAATGTTACTTTAGGCGGTGCTGGCCAAGGTAGTGGCGGTGGAGATGTCAATGGTACTTGAGGGGGTGCTGCCGGTGGTAGTGGCGTTGGCGGTGTTGATGGTATTTGAGGGGCTGCTGGTTTTCTTAGTGGCATTGGTGGTTTTGATTGTACTTGATGAGGTGCTGGTGGTGGTAGGGGCTTTGGTGCTTGTGATGGTACTTGAGGGGTCGCTGGCGGTGGTAGTGGTGGTGGTGGTTGTGATGGTAGTTGTGGTTGTGAGGGTGATAGTTGTGGAGGGGGTAGTAGTGATGGTACTGGTGGTGGTGGTTCTGATGGTAGTGGAGGAGGTTGTGCTGATGGTAATGGCGGTGTTGGCTGTGATGGTAGTGGAGTGGGTTGTGGTGATGGTAGTGGCGGTGGTGGTGTTGATGGAACTTGACGCGGTGCTGCCGGTGGTAGTGGTGGTGGTGGTGTCGATGGTACTTGAGGGTGTGCTGGTGGTGTTAGTGGCGGTGGTGGTGTTGATGGAACTTGATGGGGTGCTGGTGTTAGTAGCAGCAGTGGTGGTGTTGATGGTACTTGAGGGGTTGCTGCCGGTGGTGGCGGCGGTTGTGATGTCGATGGTACTTGAGGGGGTGCTGCCAGTTGTGGCGGCGGTGGTGCTGTCGATGGTACTTGAGGAGGTGCTGCTGGTGGTGGCGGCAGTGGTGCTGTCGATGGTACTTGCGGGGGTGATTCCGGTGGTGGTGGCGGTGATGGTGTCGTGGTATTTGAGGGGGTGCTGCCGGTTGTGGCGGCGGTGGTGGTGTGGATTGTACTAGAAAGGGTGATGCCGGAGGTGGCGTCAGAGGTGGTATCGATGGTACTGACGGTGTGCTGCCGCTGGTGGCGGCGGTGGTGGTGTCGATGGTACTTGAGGGCGTGCTGCCTGTGGTGGTGGTGGTGGTGCTGTCGATGGTACTAGAGGGGGTGCTGCTGGTGGTGGCGGTGGTGGTGCTGTCGATGGTAATTGTGGGGATACTGCCGGTGGTGGCGGCGGTGGTGGTGTCGATGGTACCTGAGGGGCTGATTCGGCAGGTGGCAGCGGTGGTGGTGTCGTGGTATTTGAGGGGGTGCTGCCGGTGTTGGCGGCGTTGGTGCTGTCGATGGTACTTGAGGCGGTGCCGCCCGTGGTGGGGTCGATGGTACTTCAGGGTGTGCTGCCGGTGGTGACGGCCGTGGTGCTCTCGAAGGTACTTGAGGCGTTGCTGCCGGTGGGGGCGGGAGTGGTGGTGTTGATGGTACCTGAGGTGGTGCTGCCAGTGGTGGTGGCAGTGGTGGTGTCGATGGTACTTGAGGTGGTGCTGCCGGTGGTGGCGGCGGTGGTGCTGTCGATGGTACTTAGGGGGAGCTGCCGGTGGAGGCGACGGTGGTGCTGTCGATGGTACTTGAGGGGGTGCTGCTGGTGGTGGCAGCAGTGGTGGTGTTGATGGTACTTGAGGGGGTGCTGCCGGTGGTGTTGGCATTGGTGTTGTCGATGGTACTTTAGGGGGAGCTGCCGGTGGTGGCGGCGGTGGTGCTGTCGATGGTACTTGAGGGGGTGCTGCAGGAAGTGGCGGCAGTGGTTCTGTCTATGGTGATTGAGGGGGTGTTTTCGTTGGTGCCGGCAGTGGTGGTGTCGATGGTACTTGAGGGTGTGCTGCCGGTGGTGGCGGCGGTGGTGGTGTTGATGGTACATGAGGAGATGCTGTTGGTGTTGCCGGCGGTGGTGGTGTCGATGGTACCTGAGGGGCTGATTCGGCTGGTGGCAACGGTGGTGGTGTCGTGGTACTTGAGGGGGTGCTGCCGGTGGTGGCAGCGATGGTGGTGTGGATTGTACTAGAAGGCGTGCTGCCGGTGGTGGCGGCGGTGGTGGTGTTGATGGTACTTGAGGGGGTGCTGGTGGAGGTAGGGGCGGTGGTGTTGTGATTGTGTTTGAGGGGTGCTGGTGGTCGTAGTGGTGGTGGTGGTGGTGGTGATGGTACTTGTGGGAGTGAGAGTGATAGTTGTGGAGGTGGTTGTCCTGATGGTACTGGTGGTGGTGGTTTTGATGGTAGTGGAGGGTGTTGTGGTGATGGTAGTGGCGGTGGTGGTGTTGATGGTACTTGAGGAGGTGCTGGAGGTGGAAGTGGCGGTGGTGGTGTCAATGGTACTTGAGGGGGTGTTGGTTTTGTTAGTGGCAATGGTGATTTTGATTGTACTTGAGGGGTTGCTGGTGGTGGTGGTGGTGGTTGTGGTGGTGATGTTGGTTGTGGTGGTGATGGTAGTTGTGGGTGTGAGGGTGATAGTTGTGGAGGTGGTAGTGGTGATGGTACTGATAGTGGTCATTGTGATGGTAGTGGAGGAGGTTGTGCTGATGGTAATGGTGGTGGCGGTTGTGATGGTAGTGGAGTGAGTTGTGTGATGGTAGTGGCGGTAGTGGTGTTGATGAAACTTGACGTGGTGATGGCGGTGGTAGTGGCAGTGGTGGTGTCGATTGTTCTTGAGGGTGTGCTGGTGGTGGTGGCGGCGGTGGTGGTGTTGATGTTACTTGAGGGGGTGCTGGTGGTGGTAGGGGCAGTGGTGCTTGTGATGGTGCATGAGGGGTGCTGGTGGTGGTAGTGTCAGTGGTGGTGTCAATGGTACTTAAGGCTGTGCTGGCGGTGGTAGTGGCGGTGGTGTTGTCGATGATACTTGAGGCGGTGCTGCCGGTGGTGGCAGCGATGGTGCTGTCAATGGCACTTCAGGGCGTGCTGCCGGTGGTGGCGGTGGTGGTGGCTTCGATGGTACTTGAGAGGATGATTCTGCTGGAGGCGGCGGTGGTGGTGTTGATGATACTTGAGGTGGTGTTGTTGGTGGTAGGGGCAGTGGTACTTGTGATGGTGCTTGAGGGGTGCTGATGGTGGTAGTGGTGGTGGTGTTGGTGATGGTACTTCTGGGTTTGAGGGTGATAGTTGTGGAGGGGGTAGTGGTGATGGTACCGGTGGTGGTGGTTGTGAGGGTAGTGGAGGGTTTTGTGATGATGGTAGTGGCCATTGCGGTGTTGATGGTACTTGAGGTGGTGCTGGCATTGGAAGTGGCGGTGGTGGTGTCGATGGTACTAGAGGGCGTGCTGCCAGTGTTGTCAGTGGTGGTGATGTCGATTGTACTCTAGGGGGTGCTGCCAGTGGTGGCGGCGGTGGTGGTGTCGATGGTACTTGAGGGCATGCTGCCTGTGGTGGTGGCGGTGGTGCTGTCCATGGTACTAGAGGGGGTGCTGCTGGTGGTGGCGGTGGTGGTGCTTTCGATGGTACCTGAGGGGCTGATTCGGCTGATTGCAGCGGAGCTGGTATCGTGGTACTTGAGGGGGTGCTGCCGGTGGTGGCGTCCATGGTACTTCAGGGGGTGCTGCCGGTGGTGACGGCGGTGGTGCTTTTGAAGGTACTTGAGGCGTTACTGCCGGTGGGGGCGGCAGTGGTGCTGTCGATGGTACTTGAAGGGGTTCTGTCGGTGGTGGCGGTGGTGGTGATCTCGGGGGTACTTGAGGCGGTGCTGCCGGTGGTGGCGGCGGTGGTGCTGTCGATGGAACTTGAGGGGGTGCTGCAGGAGGTGGCGGCAGTGGTTCTGTCTATGGTGATTGAGGGGGTGTTTTCGGTGGTGCCGGCAGTGGTGGTGTCGATGGTTCTTAAGGAGGTTCTTCCGGTGGTGGCGGCGGTTGTGGTGTTGATGGTAGTTGAGGGGTCCTGACGGTGGTGGCGGCGGTGGTGGTGTCGATGGTACTTGAGGGGGTGTTGCCGGTGGTGGCGGCGGTGGTGGTGTCGATGGTACATGAGGAGATGCTGCTGGTGTTGGCGGTGGTGGTGGTGTCGATGGTACCTGAGGGGCTGATTCAGCTGGTGGCAGCGGTGGTGGTGTCGTGGTACTTGAGGGGGTGCTGCCGGTGGTGGCAGCGGTGGTGGTGTGGATTGTACTAGAAGGGGTGCTGCCGGTGGTGGCGACGGTGGTGGTGTTGATGGTACTTGAGGGGGTGCTGGTGGAGGTAGGGGCGGTGGTGTTGTGATTGTGTTTGAGGGGTGCTGGTTGTGGTGATGGTACTTGTGGGAGTGAGCGTGATAGTTGTGGAGGTGGTTGTCCTGATGGTACCGGTGGTGGTGTTTGTGATGGTAGTGGAGGGGGTTGCGGTGATGGTGGCGGCGGTGGTGGTGTTGATGGTAGTTGAGGGGGTGCTGTTTTTGTTAGTGGCAATGGTGATTTTGATTGTACTTGAGGAGTTACTGTTGGTGGTAGGGGCGTTGGTGCTTGTGATGGTACTTGAGGGCTCGCTGGTGGTGGTGGTGGTGGTTGTGGTGGTGATGGTGGTTGTGGTGGTGATGGTAGTTGTGGGTGTGAGGGTGATAGTTGTGGAGGTGGTAGTGGTGATGGTACTGATGGTGGTCATTGTGACGGTAGTGGAGGAGATTGTGCTGATGGTAATGGCGGTGGCGGTTGTGAGGGTAGTGGAGTGAGTTGTGTGATGGTAGTGGCGGTGGTGGTTTTGATGAAACTTGACGTGGTGATGGCGGTGGTAGTTGCAGTGGTGGTGTCGATTGTACTTGAGGGTGTGCTGGCGTTGGTAGTGGCGGTGGTTGTGTTGATGGAACTTGATGGGGTGCTGGTTTTAGTAGCGGCGGTGGTGGTGTTGATGGTACTTGAGAGGGTGCTGCCAGTGGTGGAGGCAGTGGTGCTGTCGATGGTAACTGAGGGGGTGCTGCCCGTGGCGGCGGCGGTTGTGGTGTCGATGATACTTAAGGGGGTGCTGCCGGTGGCGGCGGTAGTGGTGCTATCGATGGTACTTGAGGCGGTGCTTCTGGTGTTGGCAGCGGTGTTGGTGTCGATGGTACTTGAGGGGATGCTGCTGATGGTGGCTCCGGTGGTGATGTCGATGGTACTTGAGGGGGTGCTGCCGGTGGTGGCGGCAGTGGTGCTGCCGATGGTACTTGAGGGGGTGCTGCCCGTGGTGGCGGCGGTGGTGGTGTTAATGGTACTTGAGGGGGTGATTACGGTAGTGGTGGCAGTTGTGGTGTCGTGGTACTTGAGGGGGTGTTGCCGGTGGTGGCGGCAGTGGTGGTGTGGATTGTACTCAAAGGGGTGCTGCCGGTCTTGGTGGCGTTGGTGGTGTTAATGGTACTTGAGGGGGTGCTGGTGGTGGTAAGGGCGGTGGTGCTTGTGATGGTGCTTGAGGGGTGCTGGTGTTGGTAGTGGTTGTGGTGGTGGTGATGGTATTGTGGGTGTGAGGGTGAGAGTTGTGGTGGGGGTAGTGGTGATGGTACTGGTGGTGTTGGTTGTGGTAGTACTGGAGGGGGTTGTCCTGATGGTACTGGTGGTGGTGGTTGTGATGGTAGTGGAGGGTGTTTTGGTGATGGTAGTGGCGGTTGTGGTGTTGATGGTACTTGAGGCGTTGCTGGCAGTGGTCATGTCGATGGTTGTGTCGATGGTACTTGAGGCGGTGTGGCGGTGGAAGTGGCGGTGGTGGTGTCGATGGTACTTGAGGGGGTGCTGGCGGTGATAGTGGCGGTGGTGGTGTCAATGTTACTTTAGGCGGTGCTGGCCAAGGTATTGGCGGTGGAGATGTCAATGGTACTTGAGGGTGTGCTGCCGGTGGTGGCGGCGGTGGTGGTGTTGATGGTACATGAGGAGATGCTGTTGGTGTTGCCGGCGGTGGTGGTGTCGATGGTACCTGAGGGGCTGATTCGGCTGGTGGCAACGGTGGTGGTGTCGTGGTACTTGAGGGGGTGCTGCCGGTGGTGGCAGCGATGGTGGTGTGGATTGTACTAGAAGGCGTGCTGCCGGTGGTGGCGGCGGTGGTGGTGTTGATGGTACTTGAGGGGGTGCTGGTGGAGGTAGGGGCGGTGGTGTTGTGATTGTGTTTGAGGGGTGCTGGTGGTCGTAGTGGTGGTGGTGGTGGTGGTGATGGTACTTGTGGGAGTGAGAGTGATAGTTGTGGAGGTGGTTGTCCTGATGGTACTGGTGGTGGTGGTTTTGATGGTAGTGGAGGGTGTTGTGGTGATGGTAGTGGCGGTGGTGGTGTTGATGGTACTTGAGGAGGTGCTGGAGGTGGAAGTGGCGGTGGTGGTGTCAATGGTACTTGAGGGGGTGTTGGTTTTGTTAGTGGCAATGGTGATTTTGATTGTACTTGAGGGGTTGCTGGTGGTGGTGGTGGTGGTTGTGGTGGTGATGTTGGTTGTGGTGGTGATGGTAGTTGTGGGTGTGAGGGTGATAGTTGTGGAGGTGGTAGTGGTGATGGTACTGATAGTGGTCATTGTGATGGTAGTGGAGGAGGTTGTGCTGATGGTAATGGTGGTGGCGGTTGTGATGGTAGTGGAGTGAGTTGTGTGATGGTAGTGGCGGTAGTGGTGTTGATGAAACTTGACGTGGTGATGGCGGTGGTAGTGGCAGTGGTGGTGTCGATTGTTCTTGAGGGTGTGCTGGTGGTGGTGGCGGCGGTGGTGGTGTTGATGTTACTTGAGGGGGTGCTGGTGGTGGTAGGGGCAGTGGTGCTTGTGATGGTGCATGAGGGGTGCTGGTGGTGGTAGTGTCAGTGGTGGTGTCAATGGTACTTAAGGCTGTGCTGGCGGTGGTAGTGGCGGTGGTGTTGTCGATGATACTTGAGGCGGTGCTGCCGGTGGTGGCAGCGATGGTGCTGTCAATGGCACTTCAGGGCGTGCTGCCGGTGGTGGCGGTGGTGGTGGCTTCGATGGTACTTGAGAGGATGATTCTGCTGGAGGCGGCGGTGGTGGTGTTGATGATACTTGAGGTGGTGTTGTTGGTGGTAGGGGCAGTGGTACTTGTGATGGTGCTTGAGGGGTGCTGATGGTGGTAGTGGTGGTGGTGTTGGTGATGGTACTTCTGGGTTTGAGGGTGATAGTTGTGGAGGGGGTAGTGGTGATGGTACCGGTGGTGGTGGTTGTGAGGGTAGTGGAGGGTTTTGTGATGATGGTAGTGGCCATTGCGGTGTTGATGGTACTTGAGGTGGTGCTGGCATTGGAAGTGGCGGTGGTGGTGTCGATGGTACTAGAGGGCGTGCTGCCAGTGTTGTCAGTGGTGGTGATGTCGATTGTACTCTAGGGGGTGCTGCCAGTGGTGGCGGCGGTGGTGGTGTCGATGGTACTTGAGGGCATGCTGCCTGTGGTGGTGGCGGTGGTGCTGTCCATGGTACTAGAGGGGGTGCTGCTGGTGGTGGCGGTGGTGGTGCTTTCGATGGTACCTGAGGGGCTGATTCGGCTGATTGCAGCGGAGCTGGTATCGTGGTACTTGAGGGGGTGCTGCCGGTGGTGGCGTCCATGGTACTTCAGGGGGTGCTGCCGGTGGTGACGGCGGTGGTGCTTTTGAAGGTACTTGAGGCGTTACTGCCGGTGGGGGCGGCAGTGGTGCTGTCGATGGTACTTGAAGGGGTTCTGTCGGTGGTGGCGGTGGTGGTGATCTCGGGGGTACTTGAGGCGGTGCTGCCGGTGGTGGCGGCGGTGGTGCTGTCGATGGAACTTGAGGGGGTGCTGCAGGAGGTGGCGGCAGTGGTTCTGTCTATGGTGATTGAGGGGGTGTTTTCGGTGGTGCCGGCAGTGGTGGTGTCGATGGTTCTTAAGGAGGTTCTTCCGGTGGTGGCGGCGGTTGTGGTGTTGATGGTAGTTGAGGGGTCCTGACGGTGGTGGCGGCGGTGGTGGTGTCGATGGTACTTGAGGGGGTGTTGCCGGTGGTGGCGGCGGTGGTGGTGTCGATGGTACATGAGGAGATGCTGCTGGTGTTGGCGGTGGTGGTGGTGTCGATGGTACCTGAGGGGCTGATTCAGCTGGTGGCAGCGGTGGTGGTGTCGTGGTACTTGAGGGGGTGCTGCCGGTGGTGGCAGCGGTGGTGGTGTGGATTGTACTAGAAGGGGTGCTGCCGGTGGTGGCGACGGTGGTGGTGTTGATGGTACTTGAGGGGGTGCTGGTGGAGGTAGGGGCGGTGGTGTTGTGATTGTGTTTGAGGGGTGCTGGTTGTGGTGATGGTACTTGTGGGAGTGAGCGTGATAGTTGTGGAGGTGGTTGTCCTGATGGTACCGGTGGTGGTGTTTGTGATGGTAGTGGAGGGGGTTGCGGTGATGGTGGCGGCGGTGGTGGTGTTGATGGTAGTTGAGGGGGTGCTGTTTTTGTTAGTGGCAATGGTGATTTTGATTGTACTTGAGGAGTTACTGTTGGTGGTAGGGGCGTTGGTGCTTGTGATGGTACTTGAGGGCTCGCTGGTGGTGGTGGTGGTGGTTGTGGTGGTGATGGTGGTTGTGGTGGTGATGGTAGTTGTGGGTGTGAGGGTGATAGTTGTGGAGGTGGTAGTGGTGATGGTACTGATGGTGGTCATTGTGACGGTAGTGGAGGAGATTGTGCTGATGGTAATGGCGGTGGCGGTTGTGAGGGTAGTGGAGTGAGTTGTGTGATGGTAGTGGCGGTGGTGGTTTTGATGAAACTTGACGTGGTGATGGCGGTGGTAGTTGCAGTGGTGGTGTCGATTGTACTTGAGGGTGTGCTGGCGTTGGTAGTGGCGGTGGTTGTGTTGATGGAACTTGATGGGGTGCTGGTTTTAGTAGCGGCGGTGGTGGTGTTGATGGTACTTGAGAGGGTGCTGCCAGTGGTGGAGGCAGTGGTGCTGTCGATGGTAACTGAGGGGGTGCTGCCCGTGGCGGCGGCGGTTGTGGTGTCGATGATACTTAAGGGGGTGCTGCCGGTGGCGGCGGTAGTGGTGCTATCGATGGTACTTGAGGCGGTGCTTCTGGTGTTGGCAGCGGTGTTGGTGTCGATGGTACTTGAGGGGATGCTGCTGATGGTGGCTCCGGTGGTGATGTCGATGGTACTTGAGGGGGTGCTGCCGGTGGTGGCGGCAGTGGTGCTGCCGATGGTACTTGAGGGGGTGCTGCCCGTGGTGGCGGCGGTGGTGGTGTTAATGGTACTTGAGGGGGTGATTACGGTAGTGGTGGCAGTTGTGGTGTCGTGGTACTTGAGGGGGTGTTGCCGGTGGTGGCGGCAGTGGTGGTGTGGATTGTACTCAAAGGGGTGCTGCCGGTCTTGGTGGCGTTGGTGGTGTTAATGGTACTTGAGGGGGTGCTGGTGGTGGTAAGGGCGGTGGTGCTTGTGATGGTGCTTGAGGGGTGCTGGTGTTGGTAGTGGTTGTGGTGGTGGTGATGGTATTGTGGGTGTGAGGGTGAGAGTTGTGGTGGGGGTAGTGGTGATGGTACTGGTGGTGTTGGTTGTGGTAGTACTGGAGGGGGTTGTCCTGATGGTACTGGTGGTGGTGGTTGTGATGGTAGTGGAGGGTGTTTTGGTGATGGTAGTGGCGGTTGTGGTGTTGATGGTACTTGAGGCGTTGCTGGCAGTGGTCATGTCGATGGTTGTGTCGATGGTACTTGAGGCGGTGTGGCGGTGGAAGTGGCGGTGGTGGTGTCGATGGTACTTGAGGGGGTGCTGGCGGTGATAGTGGCGGTGGTGGTGTCAATGTTACTTTAGGCGGTGCTGGCCAAGGTAGTGGCGGTGGAGATGTCAATGGTACTTGAGGGGGTTCTGCCGGTGGTGGCAGTGGTGGTGGTGTCGATGGTACTTGATGGGGTGCTGCCGGTGCTGGCGGCAGTTGTGGTATCGATGGTACTTGAGGGGGTTCTTCCGGTGGTGGCAGTGGTGGTGGTGTCGATGGTACTTGATGGGGTGCTGCCGGTGCTGGCGGCGGTTGTGGTATCGATGGTACTTGAGGGGGTGCTGCCGGTGGTGGCAGCGGTGGTGATCTCAATGGTAATTGAGGCGGTGCTGCCGGTGGTTGTGATGCTGGTGATGTCGATGGTACTTGAGGGGGTGCTGCCAGTTGTGGCAGCGGTGGTGCTGTCGATGGTACTTGAGGAGGTGGTGCTGGTGGTGGCGGCAGTGGTGCTGTCGATGGTACTTGCGGGGGTGATTCCGTTGGTGGTGGCGGTGTTGGTGTCGTGGTATTTGAGGGGGTGCTGCCGGTTGTGGCGGCGGTGGTGGTGTGGATTGTACTAGAAAGGGTGATGCCGGAGGTGGCGGCAGAGGTGGTATCGATGGTACTTGACGGTGTGCTGCCGGTGGTGGTGGCGGTCACGGTATCGATGGTACTTGAGGGGGTGATTCCGCTGGTGGCGGCGGTTTTGGTGTCATGGTACTTGAGGTGCTGCTGCCGGTGGTGGTGGCAGTGGTGGTTTGGATTGTACTAGAGGGTGTGCTGTCGGTGGTGGCGGCGGTGGTGGTGTCTATGGTACTTGAGGGGGTGGTGCCGGTGTTGGCGGCTGTGGTGCTCTCGATGGTACTTGAGGCGGTGCTGCTGGTGGTGGCGGTGGTGGTGCTGTCCATGGTAATTCAAGCGGTGCTGTCGGTGGAGGCGACGGTGTTGCTTGCGATGGTACTTGAGGGGGTGCTGCCAGTGGTGACGGCCGTGGTGCTCTTGAAGGTACTTGAGGCGTTGCTGCCGGTGGGGGCAGCAGTGGTGCTGTCGATGGTACTTGAAGGGGTTCTGTCGGTGGTGGCGGTGGTGGTGCTCTCGGGGGTACTTGAGGCGGTGCTGCCCGTGGTGGCTGTGGTGGTGATGTCGATGGTAGTTGAGGGGGTGTTGCCGGTAGTGGCGGAGGTGTTGTTCCCGATTGCAGTTGAGGGGGTGCTGCCCTTGGTGGCAGCGGTGGTGGTGTGGATTGTACTAGAAGGGGTGCTGCCGGTGGTGGCGGCAGTGGTGGTGTTGATGGTACTTGAGGGGGTGCTGGTGGTGGTAGGGGCAGTGGTGCTTGTGATGGTGCGTGAGGGGTGCTGGTGGTGGTAGTGTCAGTGGTGTTGTCAATGGTACTTAAGGGGGTGCTGGCGGTGGTAGTGGCGGTGGTGGTGTGGATGATACTTGAGGCGGTGCTGCCGGTGGTGACAGCGATGGTGCTGTCAATGGTACTTGAGGGCGTGTTGCCGGTGGTGGCGGCGGTGGTGCTGTCGATGGTTCTTGAGGGGGTGCAGCCGGTGGTGGCGGCGGTTTTGCTGTCGATGGTCCTTGAGGGGTTGCTGCCAGTGGTGGCGGCGGTGGTGGCTTCGATGGTACTTGAGGGGATGATTCTGCTAGAGGCGGCGTTGGTGGTGTTGATGATACTTGAGTTGGTGTTGTTGGTGGTAGGGGCAGTGGTACTTGTGATGGTGCTTGAGGGTTGCTGGTGGTGGTAGTGGTGGTGGTGTTGGTGATGGTACTTCTGGGTTTGAGGGTGATAGTTGTGGAGTGGGTAGTGGTGATGGTACCGGTGGTGGTGGTTGTGAGGGTAGTGGAGGGTTTTGTGGTGATGGTAGTGGCCATTGTGCTGTTGATGGTACTTGAGGTGGTGCTGGCATTGGAAGGGGCGGTGGTGGTGTCGATGGTACTAGAGGGCGTGCTGCCGGTGGTGTCGGTGGTGGTGATGTCGATGGTACTCTAGGGCGTGCTGCCGGTGGTGGCGGCGGTGGTGGTGTTAATGGTACTTGAGGGGGTGCTGGTGGTGGTAAGGGCGGTGGTGCTTGTGATCGTGCTTGAGGGGTGCTGGTGTTGGTAGTGGTGGTGGTGGTGGTGATGGTATTGTGGGTGTGAGGGTGAGAGTTGTGGAGGGGGTAGTGGTGATGGTACTGGTGGTGTTGGTTGTGGTAGTACTGGAGGGGGTTGTCCTGATGGTACTGGTGGTGGTGGTTGTGATGTTAGTGGAGGGTGTTTTGGTGATGGTAGTGGCGGTTGTGGTGTTGATGGTACTTGAGGCGTTGCTGGCAGTGGTCATGTCGATGGCTGTGTCGATGGTACTTGAGGCGGTGTGGCGGTGGAAGTGGCGGTGGTGGTGTCGATGGTACTTGAGGGGGTGCTGGCGGTGATAGTGGCGGTGGTGGTGTCAATGTTACTTTAGGCGGTGCTGGCCAAGGTATTGGCGGTGGAGATGTCAATGGTACTTGAGGGGGTGCTGCCAGTGGTGGCAGTGGTGGTGGTGTCGATGGTACTTGATGGGGTGCTGCCGGTGGTGGCGGCGGTTGTGGTATCGATGGTACTTGAGGCGGTGCTGCCGGTGGTGGTGATGCTGATGCTGTCGATGGTACTTGAGTGGGTGCTGGCGGTGGTGGCGGCCGTGGTGGTATGAATGGTACTTGAGGCGGTGCTGGCGGTGGTAGTGGTGGTGGTGGTGTCGATGGTCCTTGAGGAGGTGCTGTCCAAGGTGGTGGCGGTGGAGATGTCCATGTTACTTGAGGTTGTTCTGGCGGTGGTAGTGACGGTGATGATGCCGTTGGCACTTGAGGCGGTGCTGTTGATGGTAGTGGTGGTGGTGGTGTCGATGGTACTGGAGGCGGTGCTGGGTTTGTAGTGGCGGTGGTGGTGTCGATAGTACTTGAGGCTCTGCTGGTGGTGGTAGTGGCTGTGGTGGTGTCGATGGTACTTGAGGCGGTTCTGTTGGTGGTACTGGCGGTGGTGGTGTCGATGGTAGTTGAGCGGTGCTGGTGGTGGTAGTGGCGGTGGTGGTGTCGATGGTAATTTATGCGGTGCTGGTGGTGGTAGTGGCGGTGGTGTTGGTGATGGTACTTGAGGGTGTGCTGCTGGTGGTAGTGGCGTTGGCGGTGTTGATGGTATTTGAGGGGCTGCTGGTTTTCTTAGTGGCATTGGTGGTTTTGATTGTACTTGAAGAGGTGCTGGTGGTGGTAGGGGCTTTGGTGCTTGTGATGGTACTTGAGGGGTCGCTGGTGGTGGTAGTGGTGGTGGTGGTTGTGATGGTAGTTGTGGGTGTGAGGGTGATAGTTGTGGAGGGGGTAGTAGTGATGGTACTGGTGGTGGTCGTTGTGATGGTAGTGGAGGAGGTTGTGCTGATGATAATGGCGGTGGTGGCTGTGATGGTAATGGAGTGGGTTGTGGTGATGGTAGTGGCGGTGGTGGTGTTGATGGTACGTGAGGCGGTGCTGGAGGTGGTAGTATCGGTGGTGGTGTCGATGGTACTTGAGGGGTTGCTGGCGGTGGTAGTGGCGGTGGTGCTGTCGATGGTACTTGTTGCGGTGCTGCTAGTGGTGGCAGCGGTTTTGGTGTCGATGGTAATTGAGGGGATGCTGCCGATGGTGGCGGCGGTGGTGGTTTCGATGGTACCTGAGGGGCTGATTCGGCTGGTGGCAGTGGTGGTGGTGTCATGGTACTTGAGGGGGTGCTGCCAGTCGTGGCAACGGTGGTGGTGTGGATTGTACTAGAAGGGGTGCTGCCGAAGGTTGCGGCGGTGGTGGTGTCGATGGTACTTAAGGGGGTGCTGCTGGAGGTAGGGGCGGCGGTGCTTGTGATTGTGTTTGAGGGGTGCTGGTGGTGGTAGTGGTGGTGGTGGTGGTGATGGTACTTGTGGGTGTGAGGGTGATAGTTGTGGAGGTGGTTGTCCTGATGGTACTGGTGGTGGTGCTTGTGATGGTAGTGGAGGGGGTTGTGGTGATGGTAGTGGCGGTGGTGGTGTTGATAGTCCTTGAGGGGGTGCTGCCGGTGGTGGAGTCAGTGGTGCTGTTGATGGTACTTAAGGGGGTGCTGCAGGTGGTGGCGGCAGTGGTGCTGTCGATAGTAATTGAGTGGGTGTTTTCGGTGGTGGTGGCGGTGGTGGTGTCGATGGTACTTGAGGGGGTTCTTCCGGTGGTGGCGGCGGTTGTGGTGTCGATGGTACTTGAGGGGTGCTGACGGTGGTGACGGCGGTGTTGCTGTCGATGGTACTTGAGGGGGTGCTGCCGGTGGTGGCGGCGGCGGTGGTGGTGTCGATGGTACATGAGGAGTTGATGCTGGTGTTGGCGGCGGTGGTGGTGTCGATGGTACCTGAGGGGCTGATTCAGATGGTGGAAACGGTGGTGGTGTCGTGGTACTTGTGGGGGTGCTGCCGGTGGTGGCAGAGGTGGTGGTGTGGATTGTACTAGAAGGGGTGCTGCCGGTGGTGGCGGCGGTGGTGGTGTTGATGGTACTTGAGGGGGTGCTGGTGGAGGTAGGGGCGGTGGTGTTGTGATTGTGTTTGAGGGGTGCTGGTGGTCGTAGTGGTGGTGGTGGTGGTGGTGATGGTACTTGTGGGAGTGAGCGTGATAGTTGTGGAGGTGGTTGTCCTGATGGTACTGGTGGTGGTGGTTGTGATGGTAGTGGAGGGGGTTGTGGTGATGGTAGTGGCGGTGGTGGTGTTGATGATACTTGAGAAGGTGCTGGAGGTGGAAGTGGCGGTGGTGGTGTCAATGGTACTTGAGGGGATGCTGGTGTTGTTAGTGGCAATGTTGCTTTTGATTGTACGTGAGGAGTTGCTGGTTGTGGTAGGGGCGGTGGTGCTTGTGATGGTACTTGAGGGCTCGCTGGTGGTTGTGGTGGTGATGGTAGTTGTGGGTTTGAGGGTGATACTTGTGGAGGTGGTAGTGGTGATGGTACTGATGGTGGTCATTGTGATGGTAGTGGAGGAGGTTGTGCTGATGGTAATGGCGGTGGCGGTTGTGATGGTAGTGGAGTGAGTTGTGTGATGGTAGTGGCCGTGGTGGTGTTGATGAAACTTGACGTGGTGATGGCGGTGGTAGTGGCAGTGGTGGTGTCGATCGTACTTGAGGGTGTGCTGGTGGTGGCAGTGGCGGTGGTGGTGTTGATGGAACTTGATGGGGTTCTGGTTTTAGTGGCGGCGGTGGTGGTGTTGATGGTACATGAGAGGGTGCTGCCAGTGGTGGAGGCAGTGGTGCTGTCGATGGTAATTGAGGGGGTGCTGCCGGTGACGGAGGCGGTTGTGGTGTCGATGATACTTAAGGGGGTGCTGCCGGTGGTGGCGGTAGTGGTGCTGTCGATGGTACTTGAGGCGGTGCTGCCGGTTGTGGCGGCGGTGGTGCTGTCGATGGTACTTGAGGGGGTGCTGCAGGTGGTGGCGGCGGTGATATTGTCGATGGTACTTGAGCGGGTATTGCCAGTGGTGGCAGCGGTGGTGGTGTCGATGGTACTTGAGGGGGTGATTCCGCTGGTGGCGGCAGTTTTGGTGTCGTGGTACTTGAGGGGGTGCTGCCAGTGATGGCGGCAGTGGTGGTGTGGATTGTAGTAGAGGGTGTGCTGTCGGTGGTGTCGGCGCTGGTGGTGTTGATGGTACTTGAGGGGGTGCATGTGGTGGTAGGGGCAGTGGTGCTTATGATGGTGCTTGAGGGGGGCAGGTGGTGGAGGTGTTGGTGATGGTACTTGTGAGTGTGAGGGTGATAGTTGTGGAGGCGGTAGTGGTGATGGTACTGGTGGTGGTGGTTGTGACGGTGGTGGAGGGTGTTGTGGTGATGGTAGTGTCGGTGGTGGTGTTGATGGTACTTGAGGCGGTGCTGGAGGTGGTAGTGTCGGTGGTGGTGTCGATGGTACTTGAGGGGGTGCTGGCGGTGGTAGTGTCGGTGGTTCTGTCAATGGTACTTGTTGTGGTGTTTCTGGTGTTGGCAGCGGTGTTGGTGTCGATGGTACTTGAGGGGATGCTGCTGATGGTGGCTCCGGTGGTGATGTCGATGGTACTTGAGGGGGTGCTGCCGGTGGTGGCGGCAGTGGTACTGCCGATGGTACTTGAGGGGGTGCTGCCCGTGGTGGCGGCGGTGGTGGTGTTAATGGTACTTGAGGGGGTGATTACGGTAGTGGTGGCAGTTGTGGTGTCGTGGTACTTGAGGGGGTGTTGCCGGTGGTGGCGGCAGTGGTGGTGTGGATTGTACTCAAAGGGGTGCTGCCGGTGGTGGTGGCGTTGGTGGTGTTAATGGTACTTGAGGGGGTGCTGGTGGTGGTAAGGGCGGTGGTGCTTGTGATGGTGCTTGAGGGGTGCTGGTGTTGGTAGTGGTGGTGGTGGTGGTGATGGTATTGTGGGTGTGAGGGTGAGAGTTGTGGTGGGGGTAGTGGTGATGGTACTGGTGGTGTTGGTTGTGGTAGTACTGGAGGTGGTTGTCCTGATGGTACTGGTGGTGGTGGTTGTGATGGTAGTGGAGGGTGTTTTGGTGATGGTAGTGGCGGTTGTGGTGTTGATGGTACTTGAGGCGTTGCTGGCAGTGGTCATGTCGATGGCTGTGTCGATGGTACTTGAGGCGGTGTGGCGGTGGAAGTGGCGGTGGTGGTGTCGATGGTACTTGAGGGGGTGCTGGCGGTGATAGTGGCGGTGGTGGTGTCAATGTTACTTTAGGCGGTGCTGGCCAAGGTAGTGGTGGTGGAGATGTCAATGGTACTTGAGGGGGTGCTGCCGGTGGTGGCAGCGGTGGTGGTGTGGATTGTACTAGAAAGGGTGATGCCGGAGGTGGCGGCAGAGGTGGTATCGATGGTACTTGACGGTGTGCTGCCGGTGGTGGTGGCGGTCACTGTATCGATGGTACTTAAGGGGGTGATTCCGCTGGTGGCGGCGGTTTTGGTGTCGTGGTACTTGAGGTGCTGCTGCCGGTGGTGGTGGCAGTGGTGGTTTGGATTGTACTAGAGGGTGTGCTGTCGGTGGTGGCGGCGGTGGTGGTGTCTATGGTACTTGAGGGGGTGGTGCCGGTGTTGGCGGCTGTGGTGCTCTCGATGGTACTTGAGGCGGTGCTGCTGGTGGTGGCGGTGGTGGTGCTGTCCATGGTAATTCAAGCGGTGCTGTCGGTGGAGGCGACGGTGTTGCTTGCGATGGTACTTGAGGGGGTGCTGCCGGTGGTGGCGGCGGTGGTGGTGTCGCTGGTACTTGAGGGGGTGCTGCCAGTGGTGACGGCCGTGGTGCTCTTGAAGGTACTTGAGGCGTTGCTGCCGGTGGGGGCGGCAGTGGTGCTGTCGATGGTACTTGAAGGGGTTCTGTCGGTGGTGGCGGTGGTCGTGCTCTCGGGGGTACTTGAGGCGGTGCTGCCGGTGGTGGCTGTGGTGGTGATGTCGATGGTAGTTGAGGGGGTGTTGCCGGTAGTGGCGGAGGTGTTGTTCCCGATTGCAGTTGAGGGGGTGCTGCCCTTGGTGGCAGCGGTGGTGGTGTGGATTGTACTAGAATGGGTGCTGCCGGTGGTGGCGGCAGTGGTGGTGTTGATGGTACTTGAGGGGGTGCTGGTGGTGGTAGGGGCAGTGGTGCTTGTGATGGTGCGTGAGGGGTGCTGGTGGTGGTAGTGTCAGTGGTGTTGTCAATGGTACTTAAGGCGGTGCTGGCGGTGGTAGTGGCGGTGGTGGTGTGGAGGATACTTGAGGCGGTGCTGCCGGTGGTGACAGCGATGGTGCTGTCAATGGTACTTGAGGGCGTGATGCCGGTGGTGGCGGCGGTGGTGCTGTCGATGGTTCTTGAGGGGGTGCAGCCGGTGGTGGCGGCGGTTTTGCTGTCGATGGTCCTTGAGGGGTTGCTGCCGGTGGTGGCGGCGGTGGTGGCTTCGATGGTACTTGAGGGGATGATTCTGCTAGAGGCGGCGTTGGTGGTGTTGATGATACTTGAGTTGGTGTTGTTGGTGGTAGGGGTAGTTGTACTTGTGATGGGGCTTGAGGGTTGCTGGTGGTGGTAGTGGTGGTGGTGTTGGTGATGGTACTTCTGGGTTTGAGGGTGATAGTTGTGGAGTGGGTAGTGGTGATGGTACCGGTGGTGGTGGTTGTGAGGGTAGTGGAGGGTTTTGTGGTGATGGTAGTGGCCATTGTGGTGTTGATGGTACTTGAGGTGGTGCTGGCATTGGAAGGGGCGCTGGTGGTGTCGATGGTACAAGAGGGCGTGCTGCCGGTGGTGTCGGTGGTGGTGATGTCGATGGTACTCTAGGGCGTGCTGCCGGTGGTGGTGGCGGTGGTGGTGTTAATGGTACTTGAGGGGGTGCTGGTGGTGGTAAGGGCGGTGGTGCTTGTGATGGTGCTTGAGGGGTGCTGGTGTTGGTAGTGGTGGTGGTGGTGGTGATGGTATTGTGGGTGTGAGGGTGAGAGTTGTGGAGGGGGTAGTGGTGATGGTACTGGTGGTGTTGGTTGTGGTAGTACTGGAGGGGGTTGTCCTGATGGTACTGGTGGTGGTGGTTGTGATGGTAGTGGAGGGTGTTTTGGTGATGGTAGTGGCGGTTGTGGTGTTGATGGTACTTGAGGCGTTGCTGGCAGTGGTCATGTCGATGGCTGTGTCGATGGTACTTGAGGCGGTGTGGCGGTGGAAGTGGCGGCGGTGGTGCTGTCGATGGTACTTGAAGAGGTGCTGCTGGTGGTGGCGGCGGTGGTGCTGTCGATGGTACTTGCCGGGGTGATTCCGGTGGTGGTGGCAGTGTTAGTGTCGTGGTATTTGAGGGGGTGCTGCCGGTTGTGGTGGCGGTGGTGGTGTGGATTGTACTAGAAAGGGTGATGCCGGAGGTGGCGGCAGAGGTGGTATCGATGGTACTTGACGGTGTGCTGCCGGTGGTGGCGGCGGTCATGGTATCGATGGTACTTGAGGGAGTGATTCCGCTGGTGGCGTCGGTTTTGGTGTCATGGTACTTGAGGTGCTGCTGCCGATGGTGTCGGTGGTGGTGATGTTGATGGTACTCTAGGGGGTGCTCAGTGGTGGCGGCGGTGGTGGTGTCGATGGTACTTGAGGGCGTGCTGCCTGTTGTGGTGGCGGTGGTGCTGTCGATGGTACTAGAGGGGGTGCTGCTGGTGGTGGCGGTGGTGGTGCTTTCGATGGTACTTGTGGGGATACTGCCGGTTTTGGCGGCGGTGGTGGTGTCGATGGTAGCTGAGGGGCTGATTCGGCTAGTGGCAGCGGTGGTGGTGTCGTGGTACTTGAGGGGGTGCTGCCGGTGTTGGTGGCGTTGGTTCTGTCGATGGTATTGAGGCGGTTCCGCCGGTGGTGGCGTCGATGGTACTTCAGGGGGTGCTGCCGGTGGTGACGGCCGTGGTGCTCTTGAAGGTACTTGAGGTGTTGCTGCCGGTGGGGGCGGCAGTGGTGCTGTCAATGGTACTTGAAGGGGTTCTGTCGGTGGTGGCGGTGGTGGTGCTCTCGGGGGTACCTGAGGTGGTGCTGCCGGTGGTGGCAGCGGTGGTGCTGTCGATGGTACTTGAGGGGGTGCTGCAGGAGGTGGCGGCAGTGGTTCTGTCTATGCTGATTGAGGGTGTGTTTTCGGTGGTGCCGGCACTGGTGGTGTCGATGGTACTTGAGGAGGTTCTTCCGGTGGTGGCGGCGGTTGTGGTGTTGATGGTAGTTGAGGGGTCCTGACGGTGGTGGCGGCGGTGGCGGTGTCGATGGAACTTGAGGGGGTGCTGCCGGTGGTGGCGGCGGTGGTGGTGTCGATGGTACATGAGGAGATGCTGCTGGTGTTGGCGGCAGTGGTGGTGTCGATGGTACCTGAGGGGCTGATTCGGCTGGTGGCAGCGGTGGTGGTGTCATGGTACTTGAGGGGGTGCTGCCAGTGGTGGCAACGGTGGTGGTGTGGATTGTACTAGAAGGGGTGCTGCCGGTGGTGGCGGCGGTGGTGGTGTTGATGGTACTTGAGGGGGTGCTGGTGGAGGTAGGGGTGGTGGTGTTGTGATTGTGTTTGAGGGGTGCTGGTGGTGGTAGTGGTGGTGGTGGTGGTGGTGGTGGTGATGGTACTTGGGGGAGTGAGCGTGATAGTTGTGGCGGTGGTTGTCCTGATGGTACTGGTGGTGGTGGTTGTGATGGTAGTGGAGGGGGTTGTGGTGATGGTAGTGGCAGTGGTGGTGTCAATGGTACTTGAAGGGGTGCTGGTTTCGTTAGTGGCAATGATGATTTTGATTGTACTTGAGGAGTTGCTGGTGGTGGTAGGGGCGGTTGTGCTTGTGACGGTACTTGAGGGCTCGCTGGTGGTGGTGGTGGTGGTTGTGGTGGTGATGGTGGTTGTGGTGGTGATGGTAGTTGTGGGTGTGAGGGTGATAGTTGTGGAGGTGGTAGTGGTGATGGTACTGATGGTGGTCATTGTGATGGTAGTGGAGGAGGTTGTGCTGATGGTAATGGCGGTGGTGGCTGTGATGGTAGTGGAGTGGGTTGTGGTGATGGTAGTGGCGGTGGTGGTGTTGATGGAACTTGACGCGGTGCTGGCGGTGGTAGTGGTGGTGGTGGTGTCGATGGTACTTGAGGGTGTGCTGGTGGTGGTAGTGGCGGTGGTGGTGTTGATGGAACTTGATGGGGTGCTGGTGTTAGTAGCAGCGGTGGTGGTGTTGATGGTACTTGAGGGGTTGCTGCCGGTGGTGGCGGCGGTGGTGCTGTCGATGGTACTTGCGAGGGTGATTCCGGTGGTGGTTGCGGTGTTGGTGTCGTGGTATTTGAGGGGGTGCTGCCGGTGGTGGCGGAGGTGGTGTTCCCGATTTCAGTTGAGGGGGTGCTGCCCTTGGTGGCAGCGGTGGTGGTGTGGATTGTACTAGAAGGGGTGCTGCCGGTGGTGGCGGCGGTGGTGGTGTTGTTGGTACTTGAGGGGGTGCTGGTGGTGGTACGGGCAGTGGTGCTTGTGATGGTGCGTGAGGGGTGCTGGTGGTGGTAGTGTCAGTGGTGGTGTCAATGGTACTTAAGGTGGTGCTGGCGGTGGTAGTAGCGGTGGTGTTGTCAATGATACTTGAGGCGGTGCTGCCAGTGGTGGCAGCTATGGTCCTGTCAATGGTACTTGAGGGCGTGCTGCCGGTGGTGGCGGCGGTTTTGCTGTCGATGGTCCTTGAGGGGGTGCTGCCGGTGTTGGCGGCGATGGTGGCTTCGATGGTACTTGAGGGGATGATTCTGCTGGAGGCGGCAGTGGTGGTGTTGATGATACTTGAGGTGGTGTTATTGGTGGTAGGGGCAGTGGTACTTGTGATGGTGCTTGAGGGGTGCTGGTGCTGGTAGTGGTGGTGGTGTTGGTGATGGTACTTCTGGGTTTGAGGGTGATAGTTGTGGAGGGGGTAGTGGTGATGGTACCGGTGGTGGTGGTTGTGAGGGTAGTGGAGGGTTTTGTGGTGATGGTAGTGGCCATTGTGGTGTTGATGGTACTTGAGGTGGTGCTGGCATTGGAAGGGGCGGTGATGGTGTCGATGGTACTAGAGGGCGTGCTGCCGGTGGTGTCGGTGGTGGTGATGTCGATGGTACTCTAGGGAGTGCTGCCAGTGGTGGCGGTGGTGGTGGTGTCGATGGTACTTGAGGGCGTGCTGCCTGTGGTGGTTAGCGGTGGTGCTGTCGACGGTACTAGAGGGGGTGCTGCTGGTGGTGGCGGTGGTGGTGCTGTCGATGGTGCTTGTGGGGATACTGCCGGTGGTGGCGGCGGTGGTGGTGTCGATGGTACTTTAGGGGGAGATTCCGGAGGTGGCGGCGGTTGTGGTGTCGGGCTACTTGAGGGGGTGCTGCCAGTGGTGGCAGTGGTGGTGATGTGGATTGTACTAAAGGGGGTGCTGCCGGAGGTTGCGGCGGTGGTGGTGTCGATGGTACTTAAGGGGGTGCTGCTGGAGGTAGGGGCGGTGGTGCTTGTGATTGTGTTTGAGGGGTGCTGGTGGTGGTAGTGGTGGTGGTGGTGGTGATGGTACTTGTGGGTGTGAGGGTGATAGTTGTGGAGGTGGTTGTCCTGATGGTACTGGTGGTGGTGGTTGTGATGGTACTGGAGGGGGTTATGGTGATGGTAGTGGCGGTGGTGGTGTTGATGGTACTTGAGGGGGTGCTGCCTGTGGTGGAGGCAGTGGTGCTGTTGATGGTACTTGAGGGGGTGCTGCAGGTGGTGGTGGCAGTGGTGCTGTCAATGGTAATTGAGGGGGTGTTTTCAGTGGTGGCGGCGGTGGTTGTGTCGATGGTACTTGAGGGTGTTCTTCCGGTGGTGGCGGCAGTTGTGGTGTCGATGGTAATTGCGGGGTGCTGACAGTGGTGGCGGCGTTGGTGGTGTCGATGGTACTTGAGGGGGTTCTTCCAGTGGTGTCAGTAGTGGTGCTGTCGATGGTACTTGAGGTGGTGCTGCCGGTTGTGGCGGCGGAGGTGCTGTCGATGGTACTTGAGGGGGTGATTCCGTTGGTGGCGGCGGTTTTGGTGTCGTCGATTGTACTTGAGGAGGTGCTGCCGGTGGTGGCGGCAGTGGTGGTGTGGATTGTACTAGAGGGTGTGCTGTCGGTGGTGGCGGCGGTGGTGGTGTTGATGGTACTTGAAGGGTGCTGGTGGTGGTAGGGGCGGTGGTGCTTATGATGGTGCTTGAGCGGTGCTGGTGGTGGTAGTGGTGTAGGTGTTGGTGATGGTATTTGTGGGTGTGAGGGTGATAGTTGTGGAGGGGGTAGTGGTGATGGTACTGGTGGTGGTGGTTGTGAGGGTAGTGGAGGGAGTTGTGGTGATGGTAGTGGCGGTGGTGGTGTTGATGGTACTTGAGGCGGTGCTGGAGGTGGTAGTGTCGGTGGTGGTGTCGATGGTACTTGAGGCGGTGCTAGCGGTGGAAATGTCGGTGGTGGTGTTGATGGTACTTGAGGAGGTGCTGGCGGTGGTAGTAGCGGTGGTGCGGTCGATGGTACTTGAGGGTTGCTGGCGGTGGTGGCGGTGGTGGTGCTGTCGATGGTAATTGAGGGGGTGCTGCCGGTGGTGGCGGAGGTGGTGTTCCCGATTGCAGTTGAGGGGGTGCTGCCCTTGGTGGCAGCGGTGGTGGTGTGGATTGTACTAGAAGGGGTGCTGCCGGTGGTGGCGGCGGTGGTGTTGTTGATGGTACTTGAGGGGGTGCTGGTGGAGGTAGGGGCGGTGGTGTTGTGATTGTGTTTGAGGGGTGCTGGTGGTGGTAGTGGTGGTGGTGGTGGTGGTGATGGTACTTGTGGGAGTGAGCATGATAGTTGTGGAGGTGGTTGTCCTGATGGTACTGGTGGTGGTGGTTGTGATGGTAGTGGAGGGGGTTGTGGTGATGGTAGTGGCGGTGGTGGTGTCAATGGTACTTGAAGGGGTGCTGGTTTCGTTAGTGGCAATGATGATTTTGATTGTACTTGAGGAGTTGCTGGTGGTGGTAGGGGCGGTTGTGCTTGTGACGGTACTTGAGGGCTCGCTGGTGGTGGTGGTGGTGGTTGTGGTGGTGATGGTGGTTGTGGTGGTGATGGTAGTTGTGGGTGTGAGGGTGATAGTTGTGGAGGTGGTAGTGGTGATGGTACTGATGGTGGTCATTGTGATGGTAGTGGAGGAGGTTGTGCTGATGGTAATGGCGGTGGTGGCTGTGATGGTAGTGGAGTGGGTTGTGGTGATGGTAGTGGCGGTGGTGGTGTTGATGGAACTTGACGCGGTGCTGGCGGTGGTAGTGGTGGTGGTGGTGTCGATGGTACTTGAGGGTGTGCTGGTGGTGGTAGTGGCGGTGGTGGTGTTGATGGAACTTGATGGGGTGCTGGTGTTAGTAGCAGCGGTGGTGGTGTTGATGGTACTTGAGGGGTTGCTGCCGGTGGTGGCGGCTGTGGTGCTGTCGATGGTACTTGCGAGGGTGATTCCGGTGGTGGTTGCGGTGTTGGTGTCGTGGTATTTGAGGGGGTGCTGCCGGTGGTGGCGGAGGTGGTGTTCCCGATTTCAGTTGAGGGGGTGCTGCCCTTGGTGGCAGCGGTGGTGGTGTGGATTGTACTAGAAGGGGTGCTGCCGGTGGTGGCGGCGGTGGTGGTGTTGTTGGTACTTGAGGGGGTGCTGGTGGTGGTAGGGGCAGTGGTGCTTGTGATGGTGCGTGAGGGGTGCTGGTGGTGGTAGTGTCAGTGGTGGTGTCAATGGTACTTAAGGTGGTGCTGGCGGTGGTAGTAGCGGTGGTGTTGTCAATGATACTTGAGGCGGTGCTGCCAGTGGTGGCAGCTATGGTCCTGTCAATGGTACTTGAGGGCGTGCTGCCGGTGGTGGCGGCGGTTTTGCTGTCGATGGTCCTTGAGGGGGTGCTGCCGGTGTTGGCGGCGATGGTGGCTTCGATGGTACTTGAGGGGATGATTCTGCTGGAGGCGGCAGTGGTGGTGTTGATGATACTTGAGGTGGTGTTATTGGTGGTAGGGGCAGTGGTACTTGTGATGGTGCTTGAGGGGTGCTGGTGCTGGTAGTGGTGGTGGTGTTGGTGATGGTACTTCTGGGTTTGAGGGTGATAGTTGTGGAGGGGGTAGTGGTGATGGTACCGGTGGTGGTGGTTGTGAGGGTAGTGGAGGGTTTTGTGGTGATGGTAGTGGCCATTGTGGTGTTGATGGTACTTGAGGTGGTGCTGGCATTGGAAGGGGCGGTGATGGTGTCGATGGTACTAGAGGGCGTGCTGCCGGTGGTGTCGGTGGTGGTGATGTCGATGGTACTCTAGGGAGTGCTGCCAGTGGTGGCGGTGGTGGTGGTGTCGATGGTACTTGAGGGCGTGCTGCCTGTGGTGGTTAGCGGTGGTGCTGTCGACGGTACTAGAGGGGGTGCTGCTGGTGGTGGCGGTGGTGGTGCTGTCGATGGTGCTTGTGGGGATACTGCCGGTGGTGGCGGCGGTGGTGGTGTCGATGGTACTTTAGGGGGAGATTCCGGAGGTGGCGGCGGTTGTGGTGTCGGGCTACTTGAGGGGGTGCTGCCAGTGGTGGCAGTGGTGGTGATGTGGATTGTACTAAAGGGGGTGCTGCCGGAGGTTGCGGCGGTGGTGGTGTCGATGGTACTTAAGGGGGTGCTGCTGGAGGTAGGGGCGGTGGTGCTTGTGATTGTGTTTGAGGGGTGCTGGTGGTGGTAGTGGTGGTGGTGGTGGTGATGGTACTTGTGGGTGTGAGGGTGATAGTTGTGGAGGTGGTTGTCCTGATGGTACTGGTGGTGGTGGTTGTGATGGTACTGGAGGGGGTTATGGTGATGGTAGTGGCGGTGGTGGTGTTGATGGTACTTGAGGGGGTGCTGCCTGTGGTGGAGGCAGTGGTGCTGTTGATGGTACTTGAGGGGGTGCTGCAGGTGGTGGTGGCAGTGGTGCTGTCAATGGTAATTGAGGGGGTGTTTTCAGTGGTGGCGGCGGTGGTTGTGTCGATGGTACTTGAGGGTGTTCTTCCGGTGGTGGCGGCAGTTGTGGTGTCGATGGTAATTGCGGGGTGCTGACAGTGGTGGCGGCGTTGGTGGTGTCGATGGTACTTGAGGGGGTTCTTCCAGTGGTGTCAGTAGTGGTGCTGTCGATGGTACTTGAGGTGGTGCTGCCGGTTGTGGCGGCGGAGGTGCTGTCGATGGTACTTGAGGGGGTGATTCCGTTGGTGGCGGCGGTTTTGGTGTCGTCGATTGTACTTGAGGAGGTGCTGCCGGTGGTGGCGGCAGTGGTGGTGTGGATTGTACTAGAGGGTGTGCTGTCGGTGGTGGCGGCGGTGGTGGTGTTGATGGTACTTGAAGGGTGCTGGTGGTGGTAGGGGCGGTGGTGCTTATGATGGTGCTTGAGCGGTGCTGGTGGTGGTAGTGGTGTAGGTGTTGGTGATGGTATTTGTGGGTGTGAGGGTGATAGTTGTGGAGGGGGTAGTGGTGATGGTACTGGTGGTGGTGGTTGTGAGGGTAGTGGAGGGAGTTGTGGTGATGGTAGTGGCGGTGGTGGTGTTGATGGTACTTGAGGCGGTGCTGGAGGTGGTAGTGTCGGTGGTGGTGTCGATGGTACTTGAGGCGGTGCTAGCGGTGGAAATGTCGGTGGTGGTGTTGATGGTACTTGAGGAGGTGCTGGCGGTGGTAGTAGCGGTGGTGCGGTCGATGGTACTTGAGGGTTGCTGGCGGTGGTGGCGGTGGTGGTGCTGTCGATGGTAATTGAGGGGGTGCTGCCGGTGGTGGCGGAGGTGGTGTTCCCGATTGCAGTTGAGGGGGTGCTGCCCTTGGTGGCAGCGGTGGTGGTGTGGATTGTACTAGAAGGGGTGCTGCCGGTGGTGGCGGCGGTGGTGTTGTTGATGGTACTTGAGGGGGTGCTGGTGGAGGTAGGGGCGGTGGTGTTGTGATTGTGTTTGAGGGGTGCTGGTGGTGGTAGTGGTGGTGGTGGTGGTGGTGATGGTACTTGTGGGAGTGAGCATGATAGTTGTGGAGGTGGTTGTCCTGATGGTACTGGTGGTGGTGGTTGTGATGGTAGTGGAGGGGGTTGTGGTGATGGTAGTGGCGGTGGTGGTGTTGATGTTACTTGAGAAGGTGATGGAGGTGGAAGTGGCGGTGGTGGTGTCAATGGTACTTGAGGGGATGCTGGTTTTGTTAGTGGCAATGGTGATTTTGATTGTACTTGAGGAGTTGCTGGTTGTGGTAGGGGCGGTGGTGCTTGTGATGGTACTTGACGGCTCGCTGGTGGTTGTGGTGGTGATGGTAGTTGTGGGTGTGAGGGTGATAGTTGTGGAGGTGGTAGTGGTGATGGTACTGATGGTGGTCATTGTGATGGTAGTGGAGGAGGTTGTGCTGATGGTAATGGCGGTGGCGGTTGTGATGGTAGTGGAGTGAGTTGTGTGATGGTAGTGGCCATGGTGGTGTTGATGAAACTTGACGTGGTGCTGGCGGTGGTAGTGGCAGTGGTGGTGTCGATTGTACTTGAGGGTGTGCTGGTGGTGGTAGTGGCGGTGGTGGTGTTGATGGAACTTGATGGGGTGCTGGTTTTAGTAGCGGCGGTGGTGGTGTTGATGGTACATGAGAGGGTGCTGCCAGTGGTGGAGGCAGTGGTGCTGTCGATGGTAATTGAGGGGGTGCTGCCGGTGACGGCGGCGGTTGTGGTGTCGATGATACTTAAGGGGGTGCTGCCGGTGGTGGCGGTAGTGGTGCTGTCGATGGTACTTGAGGCGGTGCTGCCGGTTGTGGCGGCGGTGGTGCTGTCGATGGTACTTGAGGGGGTGCTGCAGGTGGTGGCGGCGGTGATATTGTCGATGGTACTTGAGCGGGTGTTGCCAGTGGTGGCAGCGGTGGTGGTGTCGATGGTACTTGAGGGGGTGCTGCTGGTGGTGGCGGTGGTGGTGCTGTCGATGGTACTTGTGGGGATACTGCCGGTGGTGGCGGCGGTGGTGCTGTCGATGGTACAAGAGGGGGTGCTGCTGGTGGTGGCGGTGGTGGTGCTGTCGATGGTACTTGTGGGGATACTGCCGGTGGTGGCGGCGGTGGTGGTGTCAATGGTACCTGAGGGGCTGATTCGGCTGGTGGCAGCGGTGGTGGTGTCGTGGTACTTGAGGGGGTGCTGCCGGTGTTGGCGGCGTTGGTGCTGTCGATGGTACTTGAGGCGGTGCCGCCCGTGGTGGCGTCGATGGTACTTCAGGGGGTGCTGCCGGTGGTGACGTCCGTGGTGCTCTTGAAGGTACTTGAGGCGTTGCTGCCGTTGGGGGCGGCAGTGGTGGTGTTGATGGTACTTGAGGTGGTGCTGCCAGTGGTGGCGGCAGTGGTGGTGTCGATGGTACTTGAGGGGGTGCTGCCGGTGGTGTTGGCATTGGTGTTGTCGATGGTACTTTAGGGGGAGCTGCCGGTGGAGGCGACGGTGGTGCTGTCGATGGTACTTGAGGGGGTGCTGCTGGTGGTGGCAGCAGTGGTGGTGTTGATGGTACTTGAGGTGGTGCTGCCAGTGGTGGCGGCAGTGGTGGTGTCGATGGTACTTGAGGGGGTGCTGCCGGTGGTGGTGGCATTGGTGCTGTCGATGGTACTTTAGGGGGAGCTGCCGGTGGTGGCGGCGGTGGTGCTGTATATGGTACTTGAGGTGGTGCTGCCGGAGGTGGCAGCAGTGGTTCTGTCTATGGTGATTGAGGGGGTGTTTTCGGTGGTGCCGGCAGTGGTGGTGTCGATGGTACTTGAGGAGGTTCTTCCGGTGGTGGCGGCGGTTGTGGTGTTGATGGTAGTTGAGGGCTGCTGACGGTGGTGGCGGCGGTGGTGGTGTCGATGGTACTTGAGGGGGTGCTGCCGGTGGTGGCGGCGGTGGTGGTGTCGATGGTACATGAGGAGATGCTGCTGGTGTTGGCGGTGGTGGTGGTGTCGATGGTACCTGAGGGGCTGATTCGGCTGGTGGCAATGGTGGTGGTGTCGTGGTACTTGAGGGGGTGCTGCCGGTGGTGGCAGCGGTGGTGGTGTGGATTGTACTAGAAGGGGTGCTGCCGGTGGTGGCGGCGGTGGTGGTGTTGATGGTACTTGAGTGGGTGCTGGTGGAGGTAGGGGCGGTGGTGTTGTGTTTGTGTTTGAGGGGTGCTGGTGGTCGTAGTGTGGTGGTGGTGGTGTTGATGGTACTTGTGGGAGTGAGCGTGATAGTTGTGGAGGTGGTTGTCCTGATGGTACTGGTGGTGGTGGTTGTGATGGTAGTGGAGGGTGTTTTGGTCATGGTAGTGGCGGCTGTGGTGTGGATGGTACTTGAGGCGTTGCTGGCAGTGGTAATGTCGATGGTTGTGTCGATGGTACTTGAGGCAGTGTGGCGGTGGAAGTGGCGCTGGTGGTGTCGATGGTACTTGAGGGGGTGCTGGCGGTGATAGTGGCGGTGGTGGTGTCAATGTTACTTTAGGCGGTGCTGGCCAAGGTAGTGGCGGTGGAGATGTCAATGGTACTTGAGGGGGTGCTGCCGGTGGTAGTGGCGTTGGCGGTGTTGATGGTATTTGAGGGGCTGCTGGTTTTCTTAGTGGCATTGGTGGTTTTGATTGTTCTTGAGGAGGTGCTGGTGGTGGTAGGGGCTTTGGTGCTTGTGATGGTACTTGAGGGGTCGCTGGCGGTGGTAGTGGTGGTGGTGGTTGTGATGGTAGTTGTGGTTGTGAGGGTGATAGTTGTGGAGGGGGTAGTAGTGATGGTACTGGTGGTGGTGGTTCTGATGGTAGTGGAGGAGGTTGTGCTGATGGTAATGGCGGTGTTGGCTGTGATGGTAGTGGAGTGGGTTCTGGTGATGGTAGTGGCGGTGGTGGTGTTGATGGAACTTGACGCGGTGCTGCCGGTGGTAGTGGTGGTGGTGGTGTCGATGGTACTTGAGGGTGTGCTGGTGGTGTTAGTGGCGGTGGTGGTGTTGATGGAACTTGATGGGGTGCTGGTGTTAGTAGCAGCAGTGGTGGTGTTGATGGTACTTCAGGGGTTGCTGCCGGTGGTGGCGGCGGTTGTGATGTCGATGGTACTTGAGGGGGTGCTGCCAGTTGTGGCGGCGGTGGTGCTGTCGATGGTACTTGAGGAGGTGCTGCTGGTGGTGGCGGCAGTGGTGCTGTCGATGGTACTTGCGGGGGTGATTCCGGTGGTGGTGGCGGTGATGGTGTCGTGGTATTTGAGGGGGTGCTGCCGGTTGTGGCGGCGGTGGTGGTGTGGATTGTACTAGAAAGGGTGATGCCGGAGGTGGCGTCAGAGGTGGTATCGATGGTACTGACGGTGTGCTGCCGCTGGTGGCGGCGGTGGTGGTGTCGATGGTACTTGAGGGCGTGCTGCCTGTGGTGGTGGTGGTGGTGCTGTCGATGGTACTAGAGGGGGTGCTGCTGGTGGTGGCGGTGGTGGTGCTGTCGATGGTAATTGTGGGGATACTGCCGGTGGTGGCGGCGGTGGTGGTGTCGATGGTACCTGAGGGGCTGATTCGGCAGGTGGCAGCGGTGGTGGTGTCGTGGTATTTGAGGGGGTGCTGCCGGTGTTGGCGGCGTTGGTGCTGTCGATGGTACTTGAGGCGGTGCCGCCCGTGGTGGGGTCGATGGTACTTCAGGGTGTGCTGCCGGTGGTGACGGCCGTGGTGCTCTCGAAGGTACTTGAGGCGTTGCTGCCGGTGGGGGCGGGAGTGGTGGTGTTGATGGTACCTGAGGTGGTGCTGCCAGTGGTGGTGGCAGTGGTGGTGTCGATGGTACTTGAGGTGGTGCTGCCGGTGGTGGCGGCGGTGGTGCTGTCGATGGTACTTTAGGGGGAGCTGCCGGTGGAGGCGACGGTGGTGCTGTCGATGGTACTTGAGGGGGTGCTGCTGCTGGTGGCAGCAGTGGTGGTGTTGATGGTACTTGAGGTGGTGCTGCCAGTGGTTGCAGCAGTGGTGGTGTCGATGGTACTTGAGGGGGTGCTGCCGGTGGTGTTGGCATTGGTGTTGTCGATGGTACTTTAGGGGGAGCTGCCGGTGGTGGCGGCGGTGGTGCTGTCGATGGTACTTGAGGGGGTGCTGCAGGAAGTGGCGGCAGTGGTTCTGTCTATGGTGATTGAGGGGGTGTTTTCGTTGGTGCCGGCAGTGGTGGTGTCGATGGTACTTGAGGGTGTGCTGCCGGTGGTGGCGGCGGTGGCGGTGTCGATGGTACCTGAGGAGATGCTGTTGGTGTTTCCGGCGGTGGTGGTGTCGATGGTACCTGAGGGGCTGATTCGGCTGGTGGCAACGGTGGTGGTGTCGTGGTACTTGAGGGGGTGCTGCCGGTGGTGGCAGCGGTGGTGGTGTGGATTGTACTAGAAGGGGTGCTGCCGGTGGTGGCGGCGGTGGTGGTGTTGATGGTACTTGAGGGGGTGCTGGTGGAGGTAGGGGCGGTGGTGTTGTGATTGTGTTTGAGGGTTGCTGGTGGTCGTAGTGGTGGTGGTGGTGGTGATGGTACTTGTGGGAGTGAGAGTGATAGTTGTGGAGGTGGTTGTCCTGATGGTACTGGTGGTGGTGTTTGTGATGGTAGTGGAGGGTGTTGTGGTGATGGTAGTGGCGGTGGTGGTGTTGATGGTACTTGAGGAGGTGCTGGAGGTGGAAGTGGCGGTGATGGTGTCAATGGTACTTGAGGGGGTGTTGGTTTTGTTAGTGGCAATGGTGATTTTGATTGTACTTGAGGGGTTGCTGGTGGTGGTGGTGGTGGTTGTGGTGGTGATGTTGGTTGTGGTGGTGATGGTAGTTGTGGGTGTGAGGGTGATAGTTGTGGAGGTGGTAGTGGTGATGGTACTGATAGTGGTCATTGTGATGGTAGTGGAGGAGGTTGTGCTGATGGTAATGGTGGTGGCGGTTGTGATGGTAGTGGAGTGAGTTGTGTGATGGTAGTGGCGGTAGTGGTGTTGATGAAACTTGACGTGGTGATGGCGGTGGTAGTGGCAGTGGTGGTGTCGATTGTTCTTGAGGGTGTGCTGGTGGTGGTGGCGGCGGTGGTGGTGTTGATGTTACTTGAGGGGGTGCTGGTGGTGGTAGGGGCAGTGGTGCTTGTGATGGTGCATGAGGGGTGCTGGTGGTGGTAGTGTCAGTGGTGGTGTCAATGGTACTTAAGGCTGTGCTGGCGGTGGTAGTGGCGGTGGTGTTGTCGATGATACTTGAGGCGGTGCTGCCGGTGGTGGCAGCGATGGTGCTGTCAATGGCACTTCAGGGCGTGCTGCCGGTGGTGGCGGTGGTGGTGGCTTCGATGGTACTTGAGAGGATGATTCTGCTGGAGGCGGCGGTGGTGGTGTTGATGATACTTGAGGTGGTGTTGTTGGTGGTAGGGGCAGTGGTACTTGTGATGGTGCTTGAGGGGTGCTGATGGTGGTAGTGGTGGTGGTGTTGGTGATGGTACTTCTGGGTTTGAGGGTGATAGTTGTGGAGGGGGTAGTGGTGATGGTACCGGTGGTGGTGGTTGTGAGGGTAGTGGAGGGTTTTGTGATGATGGTAGTGGCCATTGCGGTGTTGATGGTACTTGAGGTGGTGCTGGCATTGGAAGTGGCGGTGGTGGTGTCGATGGTACTAGAGGGCGTGCTGCCAGTGTTGTCAGTGGTGGTGATGTCGATTGTACTCTAGGGGGTGCTGCCAGTGGTGGCGGCGGTGGTGGTGTCGATGGTACTTGAGGGCATGCTGCCTGTGGTGGTGGCGGTGGTGCTGTCCATGGTACTAGAGGGGGTGCTGCTGGTGGTGGCGGTGGTGGTGCTTTCGATGGTACCTGAGGGGCTGATTCGGCTGATTGCAGCGGAGCTGGTATCGTGGTACTTGAGGGGGTGCTGCCGGTGGTGGCGTCCATGGTACTTCAGGGGGTGCTGCCGGTGGTGACGGCGGTGGTGCTTTTGAAGGTACTTGAGGCGTTACTGCCGGTGGGGGCGGCAGTGGTGCTGTCGATGGTACTTGAAGGGGTTCTGTCGGTGGTGGCGGTGGTGGTGATCTCGGGGGTACTTGAGGCGGTGCTGCCGGTGGTGGCGGCGGTGGTGCTGTCGATGGAACTTGAGGGGGTGCTGCAGGAGGTGGCGGCAGTGGTTCTGTCTATGGTGATTGAGGGGGTGTTTTCGGTGGTGCCGGCAGTGGTGGTGTCGATGGTTCTTAAGGAGGTTCTTCCGGTGGTGGCGGCGGTTGTGGTGTTGATGGTAGTTGAGGGGTCCTGACGGTGGTGGCGGCGGTGGTGGTGTCGATGGTACTTGAGGGGGTGTTGCCGGTGGTGGCGGCGGTGGTGGTGTCGATGGTACATGAGGAGATGCTGCTGGTGTTGGCGGTGGTGGTGGTGTTGATGGTACCTGAGGGGCTGATTCAGCTGGTGGCAGCGGTGGTGGTGTCGTGGTACTTGAGGGGGTGCTGCCGGTGGTGGCAGCGGTGGTGGTGTGGATTGTACTAGAAGGGGTGCTGCCGGTGGTGGCGACGGTGCTGGTGTTGATGGTACTTGAGGGGGTGCTGGTGGAGGTAGGGGCGGTGGTGTTGTGATTGTGTTTGAGGGGTGCTGGTTGTGGTGATGGTACTTGTGGGAGTGAGCGTGATAGTTGTGGAGATGGTTGTCCTGATTGTACCGGTGGTGGTGTTTGTGATGGTCGTGGAGGGGGTTGCGGTGATGGTGGCGGCGGTGGTGGTGTTGATGGTAGTTGAGGGGGTGCTGTTTTTGTTAGTGGCAATGGTGATTTTGATTGTACTTGAGGAGTTACTGTTGGTGGTAGGGGCGTTGGTGCTTGTGATGGTACTTGAGGGCTCGCTGGTGGTGGTGGTGGTGGTTGTGGTGGTGATGGTGGTTGTGGTGGTGATGGTAGTTGTGGGTGTGAGGGTGATAGTTGTGGAGGTGGTAGTGGTGATGGTACTGATGGTGGTCATTGTGACGGTAGTGGAGGAGGTTGTGCTGATGGTAATGGCGGTGGCGGTTGTGAGGGTAGTGGAGTGAGTTGTGTGATGGTAGTGGCGGTGGTGGTGTTGATGAAACTTGACGTGGTGATGGCGGTGGTAGTTGCAGTGGTGGTGTCGATTGTACTTGAGGGTGTGCTGGCGTTGGTAGTGGCGGTGGTTGTGTTGATGGAACTTGATGGGGTGCTGGTTTTAGTAGCGGCGGTGGTGGTGTTGATGGTACTTGAGAGGGTGCTGCCAGTGGTGGAGTCAGTGGTGCTGTCGATGGTAACTGAGGGGGTGCTGCCCGTGGCGGCGGCGGTTGTGGTGTCGATGATACTTAAGGGGGTGCTGCCGGTGGCGGCGGTAGTGGTGCTATCGATGGTACTTGAGGCGGTGCTTCTGGTGTTGGCAGCGGTGTTGGTGTCGATGGTACTTGAGGGGATGCTGCTGATGGTGGCTCCGGTGGTGATGTCGATGGTACTTGAGGGGGTGCTGCCGGTGGTGGCGGCAGTGGTGCTGCCGATGGTACTTGAGGGGGTGCTGCCCGTGGTGGCGGCGGTGGTGGTGTTAATGGTACTTGAGGGGGTGATTACGGTAGTGGTGGCAGTTGTGGTGTCGTGGTACTTGAGGGGGTGTTGCCGGTGGTGGCGGCAGTGGTGGTGTGGATTGTACTCAAAGGGGTGCTGCCGGTCTTGGTGGCGTTGGTGGTGTTAATGGTACTTGAGGGGGTGCTGGTGCTGGTAAGGGCGGTGGTGCTTGTGATGGTGCTTGAGGGGTGCTGGTGTTGGTAGTGGTGGTGGTGGTGGTGATGGTATTGTGGGTGTGAGGGTGAGAGTTGTGGTGGGGGTAGTGGTGATGGTACTGGTGGTGTTGGTTGTGGTAGTACTGGAGGGGGTTGTCCTGATGGTACTGGTGGTGGTGGTTGTGATGGTAGTGGAGGGTGTTTTGGTGATGGTAGTGGCGGTTGTGGTGTTGATGGTACTTGAGGCGTTGCTGGCAGTGGTCATGTCGATGGTTGTGTCGATGGTACTTGAGGCGGTGTGGCGGTGGAAGTGGCGGTGGTGGTGTCGATGGTATTTGAGGGGGTGCTGGCGGTGATAGTGGCGGTGGTGGTGTCAATGTTACTTTAGGCGGTGCTGGCCAAGGTAGTGGCGGTGGAGATGTCAATGGTACTTGAGGGGGTTCTGCCGGTGGTGGCAGTGGTGGTGGTGTCGATGGTACTTGATGGGGTGCTGCCGGTGCTGGCGGCGGTTGTGGTATCGATGGTACTTGAGGGGGTTCTGCCGGTGGTGGCAGTGGTGGTGGTGTCGATGGTACTTGATGGGGTGCTGCCGGTGCTGGCGGCGGTTGTGGTATCGATGGTACTTGAGGGGGTGCTGCCGGTGGCGGCAGCGGTGGTGCTCTCAATGGTAATTGAGGCGGTGCTGCCGGTGGTTGTGATGCTGGTGATGTCGATGGTACTTGAGGGGGTGCTGCCAGTTGTGGCAGCGGTGGTGCTGTCGATGGTACTTGAGGAGGTGGTGCTGGTGGTGGCGGCAGTGGTGCTGTCGATGGTACTTGCGGGGGTGATTCCGTTGGTGGTGGCGGTGTTGGTGTCGTGGTATTTGAGGGGGTGCTGCCGGTTGTGGCGGCGGTGGTGGTGTGGATTGTACTAGAAAGGGTGATGCCGGAGGTGGCGGCAGAGGTGGTATCGATGGTACTTGACGGTGTGCTGCCGGTGGTGGTGGCGGTCACGGTATCGATGGTACTTGAGGGGGTGATTCCGCTGGTGGCGGCGGTTTTGGTGTCATGGTACTTGAGGTGCTGCTGCCGGTGGTGGTGGCAGTGGTGGTTTGGATTGTACTAGAGGGTGTGCTGTCGGTGGTGGCGGCGGTGGTGGTGTCTATGGTACTTGAGGGGGTGGTGCCGGTGTTGGCGGCTGTGGTGCTCTCGATGGTACTTGAGGCGGTGCTGCTGGTGGTGGCGGTGGTGGTGCTGTCCATGGTAATTCAAGCGGTGCTGTCGGTGGAGGCGACGGTGTTGCTTGCGATGGTACTTGAGGGGGTGCTGCCGGTGGTGGCGGCGGTGGTGGTGTCGCTGGTACTTGAGGGGGTGCTGCCAGTGGTGACGGCCGTGGTGCTCTTGAAGGTACTTGAGGCGTTGCTGCCGGTGGGGGCAGCAGTGGTGCTGTCGATGGTACTTGAAGGGGTTCTGTCGGTGGTGGCGGTGGTGGTGCTCTCGGGGGTACTTGAGGCGGTGCTGCCCGTGGTGGCTGTGGTGGTGATGTCGATGGTAGTTGAGGGGGTGTTGCCGGTAGTGGCGGAGGTGTTGTTCCCGATTGCAGTTGAGGGGGTGCTGCCCTTGGTGGCAGCGGTGGTGGTGTGGATTGTACTAGAAGGGGTGCTGCCGGTGGTGGCGGCAGTGGTGGTGTTGATGGTACTTGAGGGGGTGCTGGTGGTGGTAGGGGCAGTGGTGCTTGTGATGGTGCGTGAGGGGTGCTGGTGGTGGTAGTGTCAGTGGTGTTGTCAATGGTACTTAAGGGGGTGCTGGCGGTGGTAGTGGCGGTGGTGGTGTGGATGATACTTGAGGCGGTGCTGCCGGTGGTGACAGCGATGGTGCTGTCAATGGTACTTGAGGGCGTGTTGCCGGTGGTGGCGGCGGTGGTGCTGTCGATGGTTCTTGAGGGGTTGCAGCCGGTGGTGGCGGCGGTTTTGCTGTCGATGGTCCTTGAGGGGTTGCTGCCAGTGGTGGCGGCGGTGGTGGCTTCGATGGTACTTGAGGGGATGATTCTGCTAGAGGCGGCGTTGGTGGTGTTGATGATACTTGAGTTGGTGTTGTTGGTGGTAGGGGCAGTGGTACTTGTGATGGTGCTTGAGGGTTGCTGGTGGTGGTAGTGGTGGTGGTGTTGGTGATGGTACTTCTGGGTTTGAGGGTGATAGTTGTGGAGTGGGTAGTGGTGATGGTACCGGTGGTGGTGGTTGTGAGGGTAGTGGAGGGTTTTGTGGTGATGGTAGTGGCCATTGTGCTGTTGATGGTACTTGAGGTGGTGCTGGCATTGGAAGGGGCGGTGGTGGTGTCGATGGTACTAGAGGGCGTGCTGCCGGTGGTGTCGGTGGTGGTGATGTCGATGGTACTCTAGGGCGTGCTGCCGGTGGTGGTGGCGGTGGTGGTGTTAATGGTACTTGAGGGGGTGCTGGTGGTGGTAAGGGCGGTGGTGCTTGTGATGGTGCTTGAGGGGTGCTGGTGTTGGTAGTGGTGGTGGTGGTGGTGATGGTATTGTGGGTGTGAGGGTGAGAGTTGTGGAGGGGGTAGTGGTGATGGTAGTGGTGGTGGTGCTGTCGATGGTACTTGTTGCGGTGCTGCTAGTGGTGGCAGCGGTTTTGGTGTCGATGGTAATTGAGGGGATGCTGCCGATGGTGGCGGCGGTGGTGGTCTCGATGGTACCTGAGGGGCTGATTCGGCTGGTGGCAGTGGTGGTGGTGTCATGGTACTTGAGGGGGTGCTGCCAGTGGTGGCAACGGTGGTGGTGTGGATTGTACTAGAAGGGGTGCTGCCGAAGGTTGCGGCGGTGGTGGTGTCGATGGTACTTAAGGGGGTGCTGCTGGAGGTAGGGGCGGTGGTGCTTGTGATTGTGTTTGAGGGGTGCTGGTGGTGGTAGTGGTGGTGGTGGTGGTGATGGTACTTGTGGGTGTGAGGGTGATAGTTGTGGAGGTGGTTGTCCTGATGGTACTGGTGGTGGTGCTTGTGATGGTAGTGGAGGGGGTTGTGGTGATGGTAGTGGCGGTGGTGGTGTTGATAGTCCTTGAGGGGGTGCTGCCGGTGGTGGAGTCAGTGGTGCTGTTGATGGTACTTAAGGGGGTGCTGCAGGTGGTGGCGGCAGTGGTGCTGTCGATAGTAATTGAGTGGGTGTTTTCGGTGGTGGTGGCGGTGGTGGTGTCGATGGTACTTGAGGGGGTTCTTCCGGTGGTGGCGGCGGTTGTGGTGTCGATGGTACTTGAGGGGTGCTGACGGTGGTGACGGCGGTGGTGCTGTCGATGGTACTTGAGGGGGTGCTGCCGGTGGTGGCAGCGGCGGTGGTGGTGTCGATGGTACATGAGGAGTTGATGCTGGTGTTGGCGGCGGTGGTGGTGTCGATGGTACTTGAGGGGATGCTGCTGATGGTGGCTCCGGTGGTGATGTCGATGGTACTTGAGGGGGTGCTGCCGGTGGTGGCGGCAGTGGTACTGCCGATGGTACTTGAGGGGGTGCTGCCCGTGGTGGCGGCGGTGGTGGTGTTAATGGTACTTGAGGGGGTGATTACGGTAGTGGTGGCAGTTGTGGTGTCGTGGTACTTGAGGGGGTGTTGCCGGTGGTGGCGGCAGTGGTGGTGTGGATTGTACTCAAAGGGGTGCTGCCGGTCTTGGTGGCGTTGGTGGTGTTAATGGTACTTGAGGGGGTGCTGGTGGTGGTAAGGGCGGTGGTGCTTGTGATGGTGTTTGAGGGGTGCTGGTGTTGGTAGTGGTGGTGGTGGTGGTGATGGTATTGTGGGTGTGAGGGTGAGAGTTGTGGAGGGGTTAGTAGTTATGGTACTGGTGGTGTTGGTTGTGGTAGTACTGGAGGGGTTTGTCCTGATGGTACTGGTGGTGGTGGTTGTGATGGTAGTGGAGGGTGTTTTGGTGATGGTAGTGGCGGTTGTGGTGTTGATGGTACTGGAGGCGTTGCTGGCAGTGGTAATGTCGATGGTTGTGTCGATGGTACTTGAGGCGGTGTGGCGGTGGAAGTGGCGGTGGTGGTGTCGATGGTACTTGAGGGGGTGCTGGCGGTGATAGTGGCGGTGGTGGTGTCAATGTTACTTTAGGCGGTGCTGGCCAAGGTATTGGCGGTGGAGATGTCAATGGTACTTGAGGGGGTGCTGTGGGTGGTGGCAGTGGTGGTGGTGTCGATGGTACTTGATGGGGTGCTGCCAGTGGTGGCGGCGGTTGTGGTATCGATGGTACTTGAGGGGGTGCTGCCGGTGGTGGCAGTGGTGGTGCTCTCAATGGAAATTGAGGCGGAGCTGCCGGTGGTGGTGATGCTGGTGCTGTCGATGGTACTTGAGTGGGTGCTGGCGGTGGTGGCGGCCGTGGTGGTATCGATGGTACTTGAGGCGGTGCTGGCGGTGGTAGTGGTGGTGGTGGTGTCGATGGTCCTTGAGGAGGTGCTTGCCAAGGTAGTGGCGGTGGAAATGTCCATGTTACTTGAGGTTGTTCTGGCAGTGGTAGTGACGGTGATGATGCCGTTGGCACTTGAGGCGGTGCTGTTGGTGGTATTGGTGGTGGTGGTGTCGATGGTAATTGAGGTGGTACTGGTGGTGGTAGTGGCAGTGGTGGTTTCGATGGTACTGGAGGCGGTGCTGGGTTTGTAGTGGCGGTGGTGGTGTCGATAGTACTTGAGGCTCTGCTGGTGGTGGTAGTGGCTGTGGTGGTGTCGATGGTACTTGAGGCGGTGCTGTTGGTGGTACTGGCGGTGGTGGTGTCGATGGTAGTTGAGCGGTGCTGGTGGTGGTAGTGGCGGTGGTGGTGTCGATGGTAATTTATGCGTTGCTGGTGGTGGTAGTGGCGGTGGTGTTGGTGCTGGTACTTGAGGGTGTGCTGCTGGTGGTAGTGGCGTTGGCGGTGTTGATGGTATTTGAGGGGCTGCTGGTTTTCTTAGTGGCATTGGTGGTTTTGATTGTACTTGAAGAGGTGCTGGTGGTGGTAGGGGCTTTGGTGTTTGTGATGGTACTTGAGGGGTCGCTGGTGGTGGTAGTGGTGGTGGTGGTTGTGATGGTAGTTGTGGGTGTGAGGGTGATAGTTGTGGAGGGGGTAGTAGTGATGGTACTGGTGGTGGTCGTTGTGATGGTAGTGGAGGAGGTTGTGATGATGGTAATGGCGGTGGTGGCTGTGATGGTAGTGGAGTGGGTGTGGTGATGGTAGTGGCGGTGGTGGAGTTGATGGAACTTGACGCGGTGCTAGCGGTGGTAGTGGTGGTGTTGGTGTCGATGGTACTTGAGGGTGTGCTGGTGGTGGTAGTGGCGGTGGTGGTGTTGATGGAACTTGATGGGGTGCTGGTGTTAGTAGCGGCGGTGGTGGTGTTGATGGTACTTGAGGGGTTGCTGCCGGTGGTGGCGGCGGTTGTGCTGTCGATGGTACTTGAGGGGGTGCTGCCAGTTGTGGCGGCGGTGGTGCTGTCGATGGTACTTGAAGAGGTGCTGCTGGTGGTGGCGGCGGTGGTGCTGTCGATGGTACTTGCGGGGGTGATTCCGGTGGTGGTGGCAGTGTTAGTGTCGTGGTATTTGAGGGGGTGCTGCCGGTTGTGGTGGCGGTGGTGGTGTGGATTGTACTAGAAAGGGTGATGCCGGAGGTGGTGGCAGAGGTGGTATCGATGGTACTTGACGGTGTGCTGCCGGTGGTGGCGGCGGTCATGGTATCGATGGTACTTGAGGGAGTGATTCCGCTGGTGGCGTCGGTTTTGGTGTCATGGTACTTGAGGTGCTGCTGCCGATGGTGTCGGTGGTGGTGATGTTGATGGTACTCTAGGGGGTGCTCAGTGGTGGCGGCGGTGGTGGTGTCGATGGTACTTGAGGGCGTGCTGCCTGTTGTGGTGGCGGTGGTGCTGTCGATGGTACTAGAGGGGGTGCTGCTGGTGGTGGCGGTGGTGGTGCTTTCGATGGTACTTGTGGGGATACTGCCGGTTGTGGCGGCGGTGGTGGTGTCGATGGTACCTGAGGGGCTGATTCAGATGGTGGAAACGGTGGTGGTGTCATGGTACTTGAGGGGGTGCTGCCAGTGGTGGCAACGGTGGTGGTGTGGATTGTACTAGAAGGGGTGCTGCTGGTGGTGGCGGCGGTGGTGGTGTTGATGGTACTTGAGGGGGTGCTGGTGGAGGTAGGGGTGGTGGTGTTGTGATTGTGTTTGAGGGGTGCTCGTGGTGGTAGTGGTGGTGGTGGTGGTGGTGGTGGTGGTGATGGTACTTGTGGGAGTGAGCGTGATAGTTGTGGCGGTGGTTGTCCTGATGGTACTGGTGGTGGTGGTTGTGATGGTAGTGGAGGGGGTTGTGGTGATGGTAGTGGCGGTGGTGGTGTCAATGGTACTTGAAGGGGTGCTGGTTTCGTTAGTGGCAATGATGATTTTGATTGTACTTGAGGAGTTGCTGGTGGTGGTAGGGGCGGTTGTGCTTGTGACGGTACTTGAGGGCTCGCTGGTGGTGGTGGTGGTGGTTGTGGTGGTGATGGTGGTTGTGGTGGTGATGGTAGTTGTGGGTGTGAGGGTGATAGTTGTGGAGGTGGTAGTGGTGATGGTACTGATGGTGGTCATTGTGATGGTAGTGGAGGAGGTTGTGCTGATGGTAATGGCGGTGGTGGCTGTGATGGTAGTGGAGTGGGTTGTGGTGATGGTAGTGGCGGTGGTGGTGTTGATGGAACTTGACGCGGTGCTGGCGGTGGTAGTGGTGGTGGTGGTGTCGATGGTACTTGAGGGTGTGCTGGTGGTGGTAGTGGCGGTGGTGGTGTTGATGGAACTTGATGGGGTGCTGGTGTTAGTAGCAGCGGTGGTGGTGTTGATGGTACTTGAGGGGTTGCTGCCGGTGGTGGCGGCGGTGGTGCTGTCGATGGTACTTGCGAGGGTGATTCCGGTGGTGGTTGCGGTGTTGGTGTCGTGGTATTTGAGGGGGTGCTGCCGGTGGTGGCGGAGGTGGTGTTCCCGATTTCAGTTGAGGGGGTGCTGCCCTTGGTGGCAGCGGTGGTGGTGTGGATTTTACTAGAAGGGGTGCTGCCGGTGGTGGCGGCGGTGGTGGTGTTGTTGGTACTTGAGGGGGTGCTGGTGGTGGTAGGGGCAGTGGTGCTTGTGATGGTGCGTGAGGGGTGCTGGTGGTGGTAGTGTCAGTGGTGGTGTCAATGGTACTTAAGGTGGTGCTGGCGGTGGTAGTAGCGGTGGTGTTGTCAATGATACTTGAGGCGGTGCTGCCAGTGGTGGCAGCTATGGTCCTGTCAATGGTACTTGAGGGCGTGCTGCCGGTGGTGGCGGCGGTTTTGCTGTCGATGGTCCTTGAGGGGGTGCTGCCGGTGTTGGCGGCGATGGTGGCTTCGATGGTACTTGAGGGGATGATTCTGCTGGAGGCGGCAGTGGTGGTGTTGATGATACTTGAGGTGGTGTTATTGGTGGTAGGGGCAGTGGTACTTGTGATGGTGCTTGAGGGGTGCTGGTGCTGGTAGTGGTGTTGGTGTTGGTGATGGTACTTCTGGGTTTGAGGGTGATAGTTGTGGAGGGGGTAGTGGTGATGGTACCGGTGGTGGTGGTTGTGAGGGTAGTGGAGGGTTTTGTGGTGATGGTAGTGGACATTGTGGTGTTGATGGTACTTGAGGTGGTGCTGGCATTGGAAGGGGCGGTGATGGTGTCGATGGTACTAGAGGGCGTGCTGCCGGTGGTGTCGGTGGTGGTGATGTCGATGGTACTCTAGGGAGTGCTGCCAGTGGTGGCGGTGGTGGTGGTGTCGATGGTACTTGAGGGCGTGCTGCCTGTGGTGGTTAGCGGTGGTGCTGTCGACGGTACTAGAGGGGGTGCTGCTGGTGGTGGCGGTGGTGGTGCTGTCGATGGTGCTTGTGGGGATACTGCCGGTGGTGGCGGCGGTGGTGGTGTCGATGGTACTTTAGGGGGAGATTCCGGAGGTGGCGGCGGTTGTGGTGTCGGGCTACTTGAGGGGGTGCTGCCAGTGGTGGCAGTGGTGGTGATGTGGATTGTACTAAAGGGGGTGCTGCCGGAGGTTGCGGCGGTGGTGGTGTCGATGGTACTTAAGGGGGTGCTGCTGGAGGTAGGGGCGGTGGTGCTTGTGATTGTGTTTGAGGGGTGCTGGTGGTGGTAGTGGTGGTGGTGGTGGTGATGGTACTTGTGGGTGTGAGGGTGATAGTTGTGGAGGTGGTTGTCCTGATGGTACTGGTGGTGGTGGTTGTGATGGTACTGGAGGGGGTTGTGGTGATGGTAGTGGCGGTGGTGGTGTTGATGGTACTTGAGGGGGTGCTGCCTGTGGTGGAGGCAGTGGTGCTGCTGATGGTACTTGAGGGGGTGCTGCAGGTGGTGGTGGCAGTGGTGCTGTCAATGGTAATTGAGGGGGTGTTTTCGGTGGTGGCGGCGGTGGTTGTGTCGATGGTACTTGAGGGTGTTCTTCCGGTGGTGGCGGCAGTTGTGGTGTCGATGGTAATTGCGGGGTGCTGACAGTGGTGGCGGCGTTGGTGGTGTCGATGGTACTTGAGGGGGTTCTTCCAGTGGTGTCAGTAGTGGTGCTGTCGATGGTACTTGAGGTGGTGCTGCCGGTTGTGGCGGCGGAGGTGCTGTCGATGGTACTTGAGGGGGTGATTCCGTTGGTGGCGGCGGTTTTGGTGTCGTCGATTGTACTTGAGGAGGTGCTGCCGGTGGTGGCGGCAGTGGTGGTGTGGATTGTACTAGAGGGTGTGCTGTCGGTGGTGGCGGCGGTGGTGGTGTTGATGGTACTTGAAGGGTGCTGGTGGTGGTAGGGGCGGTGGTGCTTATGATGGTGCTTGAGCGGTGCTGGTGGTGGTAGTGGTGTAGGTGTTGGTGATGGTATTTGTGGGTGTGAGGGTGATAGTTGTGGAGGGGGTAGTGGTGATGGTACTGGTGGTGGTGGTTGTGAGGGTAGTGGAGGGAGTTGTGGTGATGGTAGTGGCGGTGGTGGTGTTGATGGTACTTGAGGCGGTGCTGGAGGTGGTAGTGTCGGTGGTGGTGTCGATGGTACTTGAGGCGGTGCTAGCGGTGGAAATGTCGGTGGTGGTGTTGATGGTACTTGAGGAGGTGCTGGCGGTGGTAATAGCGGTGGTGCGGTCGATGGTACTTGAGGGTTGCTGGCGGTGGTGGCGGTGGTGGTGCTGTCGATGGTAATTGAGGGGGTGCTGCCGGTGGTGGCGGAGGTGGTGTTCCCGATTGCAGTTGAGGGGGTGCTGCCCTTGGTGGCAGCGGTGGTGGTGTGGATTGTACTAGAAGGGGTGCTGCCGGTGGTGGCGGCGGTGGTGTTGTTGATGGTACTTGAGGGGGTGCTGGTGGAGGTAGGGGCGGTGGTGTTGTGATTGTGTTTGAGGGGTGCTGGTGGTGGTAGTGGTGGTGGTGGTGGTGGTGATGGTACTTGTGGGAGTGAGCATGATAGTTGTGGAGGTGGTTGTCCTGATGGTACTGGTGGTGGTGGTTGTGATGGTAGTGGAGGGGGTTGTGGTGATGGTAGTGGCGGTGGTGGTGTTGATGTTACTTGAGAAGGTGCTGGAGGTGGAAGTGGCGGTGGTGGTGTCAATGGTACTTGAGGGGATGCTGGTTTTGTTAGTGGCAATGGTGATTTTGATTGTACTTGAGGAGTTGCTGGTTGTGGTAGGGGCGGTGGTGCTTGTGATGGTACTTGACGGCTCGCTGGTGGTTGTGGTGGTGATGGTAGTTGTGGGTGTGAGGGTGATAGTTGTGGAGGTGGTAGTGGTGATGGTACTGATGGTGGTCATTGTGATGGTAGTGGAGGAGGTTGTGCTGATGGTAATGGCGGTGGCGGTTGTGATGGTAGTGGAGTGAGTTGTGTGATGGTAGTGGCCATGGTGGTGTTGATGAAACTTGACGTGGTGCTGGCGGTGGTAGTGGCAGTGGTGGTGTCGATTGTACTTGAGGGTGTGCTGGTGGTGGTAGTGGCGGTGGTGGTGTTGATGGAACTTGATGGGGTGCTGGTTTTAGTAGCGGCGGTGGTGGTGTTGATGGTACATGAGAGGGTGCTGCCAGTGGTGGAGGCAGTGGTGCTGTCGATGGTAATTGAGGGGGTGCTGCCGGTGACGGCGGCGGTTGTGGTGTCGATGATACTTAAGGGGGTGCTGCCGGTGGTGGCGGTAGTGGTGCTGTCGATGGTACTTGAGGCGGTGCTGCCGGTTGTGGCGGCGGTGGTGCTGTCGATGGTACTTGAGGGGGTGCTGCAGGTGGTGGCGGCGGTGATATTGTCGATGGTACTTGAGCGGGTGTTGCCAGTGGTGGCAGCGGTGGTGGTGTCGATGGTACTTGAGGGGGTGATTCCGCTGGTGGCGGCAGTTTTGGTGTCGTGGTACTTGAGGGGGTGCTGCCAGTGATGGCGGCAGTGGTGGTGTGGATTGTAGTAGAGGGTGTGCTGTCGGTGGTGTCGGCGCTGGTGGTGTTGATGGTACTTGAGGGGGTGCTTGTGGTGGTAGGGGCAGTGGTGCTTATGATGGTGCTTGAGGGGGGCAGGTGGTGGAGTTGTTGGTGATGGTACTTGTGGGTGTGAGGGTGATAGTTGTGGAGGGGGTAGTGGTGATGGTACTGGTGGTGGTGGTTGTGAGCGTGGTGGAGGGTGTTGTGGTGATGGTAGTGGCGGTGGTGGTGTTTATGGTACTTGAGGCGGTGCTGGAGGTGGTAGGGTCGGTGGTGGTTTCAATGGTACTTGAGGGGGTTCTTCCAGTGGTGGCGGCAGTTATGGTGTTGATGGTAGTTGAGGGGTGCTGACGGTGGTGGCAGCGGTGGTGATGTCGATGGTACTTGAGGGGGTGCTGCCCGTGGTGGTGGCGGTGGTCGTGTCGATGGTACATGAGGAGATGCTGCTGGTTTTGTCGGCAGTGGTGGTGTCGATGGTACCTGAGGGGCTGATTCGGCTGGTGGCAGCGGTGGTGGTGTCGTGGTACTTGAGGGGGTGCTGCCGGTGGTGGCAGCGGTGGTGGTGTGGATTGTACTAGAAGGGGTGCTGCCGGTGGTGGCGGCGGTGGTGGTGTTGATAGTACCTGAGGGGGTGCTGGTGGAGGTAGGGGCTGTGGTGCTTATGATGGTGCTTGTGGGGTGCTGGTGTTGGTAGTGGTGGTGGTGGTGGTGATGGTACTTGTGGGTGTGAGGGTGATAGTTGTGCAGGGGGTAGTTGTGATGGTACTGGTGGTGGTGGTTTTGATGGTACTGGAGGTGGTTGTCCTGATGGGACTGGTGGTGGTGGTTTTGATGGTACTGGAGGGGGTTGTGGTGATGGTAGTGGTGGTGGTGGTGTTGATGGTAATTGATGGGGTGCTGATTTTCTTATTGGCAATGGTGGTTTTGATTGTACTTGAGGAGGTGCTGGTGGTGGTAGGGGCTTTGGTGCTTGTGATGGTACTTGAGGGGTCGCTGGTGGTGGTAGTGGTGGTGGTGGTTGTGATGGTAGTTGTGGGTGTGAGGGTGATAGTTGTTGAAGGGGTAGTAGTGATGGTACTGGTGGTGGTCGTTGTGATGATAGAGGAGGAGGTTTTGTTGATGGTAATGGCGGTGCTGGCTGTGATGGTAGTGGAGTGGGTTGTGGTGATGTTAGTGGCCGTGGTGATGTTGATGGAACTTGACGCGGTGCTGGCGGTGGTAGTGGTGGTGGTGGTGTCGATGGTACTTGAGGGTGTTCTGGTGGTGGTAGTGGCGGTGGTGGTGTTGATGGAAATTGATGGGGTGCTGGTGTTAGTAGCGGCAGTGGTGGTGTTGATGGTACTTGAGGGGTTGCTGCCGGTGGTGGCGGTGGTGGTGCTGTCAATGTTAATTTACGGGGTGCTGCCAGTGGTTGAGGTGGTGGTGCTGTCGATGGAACTTGAGGGGGTGCTGCCGGTGGTGGTGGCAGTCGTGCTGTCGATGGTACTTGAGGGGATGCTGCCGGTGGTGGCGGGGGTGGTTTTGTCGATAGTACTTGAGGGGGTGCTGCCGGTGGTGGCGGCAGTGGTGGTGTTGATGGTACTTGAGGGGGTGATTCCGGTGGTGGCGGCGTTGGTGCTGTCGATGGTACTTGAGGGCATGCTGCCTGTGGTGGTGGCGGTGGTGCTGTCGATGGTACTAGAGGGGGTGCTGCTGGTGGTGGCGGTGGTGGTGCTGTCAATGGTACTTGAGGGGGTGCTGCAGGAGGTGGCGGCAGTGGTTCTGTCCATGGTGATTGAGGGGGTTTTTTCGGTGCTGCCGGCAGTGGTGGTGTCGATGGTACTTGAGGAGGTTCTTCCGGTGGTGGCGGCGGTTGTGGTGTTGATGGTAGTTGAGGGGTGCTAACGGTGGTGGCGGCGGTGGTGGTGTCGATGTTACATGAGGAGATGCTGCTGGTGTTGGCGGCGGTGGTGGTGTCGATGGTACCTGTTGGGCTGATTCGGCTGGTGGCAGCGGTGGTGGTGTCGTGGTACTTGAGGGGGTGCTGCCGGTGGCGGCAGCGGTGGTGGTGTGGATTGTACTAGAAGGGATCCTTCCGGTGGTGGCGGCGGTGGTGGTGTTGATGGTACTTGAGGGGGTGCTGGTGGAGGTAGGGGCGGTGGTGTTGTGATTGTGTTTGAGGGGTGGTGGTCGTGGTGATGGTACTTGTGGGAGTGAGCGTGATAGTTGTGGAGGTGGTTGTCCTGATGGTACTGGTGGTGGTGGTTGTGATGGTAGTGGAGGGGGTTGTGGTGATGGTAGTGGCGGTGGTGGTGTTGATGGTACTTGAGGAGGTGCTGGAGGTGGAAGTGGCGGTGGTGGTGCCAATGGTACTTGAGGGGGTGCTGGTTTTGTTAGTGGCAATGGTGATTTTGATTGTACTTGAGGAGTTGCTGGTGGTGGTAGTGGCGGTGGTGCTTGTGATGGTACTTGAGGGCTCGTTGGTGGTGGTGGTGGTGGTTGTGGTGGTGATGGTAGTTGTGGGCGTGAGGGTGATAGTTGTGGAGGTGGTAGTGGTGATGGTACTGATAGTGGTCATTGTGACGGTAGTGGAGGAGGTTGTGCTGATGGTAATAGCGGTGGCGGTTGTGATGGTAGTGGAGTGAGTTGTGTGATGGTAGTGGCGGTGGTGGTGTGATGAAACTTGACGTGGTGATGGCGGTGGTAGTGGCATTGGTGGTGTCGATAGTACTTGAGGGTGTGCTGGCGTTGGTAGTGGCGGTGGTGTTGTCGATGGTACTTGAGCGGGTGTTGCCAGTGGTGGCAGCGGTGGTGGTGTCGATGGTACTTGAGGGGCTGATTCCGCTGGTGGCGGCAGTTTTGGTGTCGTGGTACTTGAGGGGGTGCTGCCGGTGGCGGCGGCAGTGGTGGTGTGGATTGTACTAGAGGGTGTGCTGTCGGTTGTGTCGGCGGTGGTGGTGTTGATGGTACTTGAGGGGGTGCTTGTGGTGGTAGGGGCGGTGGTGCTTATGATGGTGCTTGAGGGGGGCAGGTGGTGGTAGTGGTGGAGGTGTTGGTGATGGTACTTGTGGGTGTGAGGGTGATAGTTGTGGAGGGGGTAGTGGTGATGGTACTGGTGGTGGTGTTTGTGAGGGTGGTGGAGGGTGTTGTGGTGATGGTAGTGGCGGTGGTGGTGGTGATGGTACTTGAGGCGGTGCTGGAGGTGGTAGTGTCGGTGGTGGTATCGATGGTACTTGAGGGGGTGCTGGCGGTGGTAGTGGCGGTGGTGCTATCGTTGGTACTTGTTGCGGTGTTGCTGGTGGTGGCAGCGGTGTTGGTGTCCATGTTTCTTGAGGGGGTGCTGCCTCAGGAGGCGGTGGTGGTGCAGTCGATGGTACTTGAGGGGGAGCTGCCGGTGGTGGCGGCAGTGGTGGTGTCAATGGTATTTCAGGTGTTGCTGCCATTGGTGGCGGCAGTGGTGCAGTCGATGGTAGTTGAGGGGGTGCTGCCGGTGGTGGCGGTGGTGGTGCTGTCAATGGTAATTTACGGGGTGCTGCCAGTGGTTGAGGTGGTGGTGCTGTCGATGGAACTTGAGGGGCTGCTGCCGGTGGTGGTGGCCGTCGTGCTGTCGATGGTACTTGACGGGGTGCTGCCGGTGGTGGCGGCGGTGGTTTTGTCGATGGTACTTGAGGGGGTGCTGCCAGTGGTGGCGGCAGTGGTGGTGTTGATGGTACTTGAGGGTGTGCTGCCGGTGGTGGCGGCGGTTGTGGTATCGATGGTACTTGAGCTGGTGCTGCCAGTTGTGGCGGCGGTGGTGCTGTCGATGGTACTTGAGGAGGTGCTGCTGGTGGTGGCGGCGGTGGTGCTCTCGATGGTACTTGCGGGGGTGATTCCAGTGGTGGTGGCGGTGTTGGTGTCGTGGTATTTGAGGGGGTGCTGCCGGTTGTGGCGGCGGTGGTGGTGTGGATTGTACTAGAAAGGGTGATGCCGGAGGTGGCGGCAGAGGTGGTATTGATGGTACTTGACGTTCTGCTGCCGGTGGTGGCGGCGGTCACGGTATCGATGGTACTTCAGGGGGTGATTCCGCTGGTGGCGGCGGTTTTGGTGTCGTGGTACTTGAGGTGCTGCTGCCGGTGGTGGTGGCAGTGGTGGTGTGGATTGTACTAGAGGGTGTGCTGTCGGTGGTGGTGGCGGTGGTGGTGTCTATGGTACTTGAGGGGGTGGTGCTGGTGTTGGCGGCTGTGGTGCTCTCGATGGTACTTGAGGCGGTGCTGCTGGTGGTGGCGGTGGTGGTGCTGTCGATGGTATTTCAAGCGGTGCTGTCGGTGGAGGCGATGGTGGTGCTGGCGATGGTACTTGAGGGGGTGCTGCCGGTGGTGGCGGCGGTGGTGGTGTCGATGGTCCTTGAGGGGGTGCTGCCAGTGGTGATGGCCGGGGTGCTCTTGAAGGTACTTGAGGCGTTGCTGCTGGTGGGGGTGGCAGTGGTGCTGTCGATGGTACTTGAAGGGGTTCTGTCGGTGGTGGCGGTGGTGGTGCTCTCCGGGGTACTTGAGGCGGTGCTGCCGGTGGTGGCTGTGGTGGTGATGTCGATGGTACTTGAGGGGATGCTGCCGGTGGTGGCGGAGGTGGTGTTCCCGATTGCAGTTGAGGGGGTGCTGCCCTTGGTGGCAGCGGTGGTGGTGTGGATTGTACTAGAAGGGGTGCTGCCGGTGGTGGCGGCGGTGGTGCTGTCAATGATACTTCTGGCGGTGCTGCCGGTGGTGGCGGCGGTGGTGGTGTCGATGGTACTTGACGGGGAGCTGTCGGTGGTAGTGGCGGTGGTGGTGTTGATGGTACTTGAGGGGGAGATGTCGGTGGTGGTGGCGGTGGTGCAGTCGATGGTACTTGAGGGGGTGCTGCAGGTGGTGGTGGCAGTGGTTCTGTCTATGGTGATTGAGGGGGTGCTGCTGGTGGTGGCGTTGGTGGCGGTGTCGATGGTACATGAGAAGGTGCTGCCGGTGGTGGCGGCGGTGGTGGTGTTGATGGTACATGAGGGCGGGATTCAGCTGGTGGCGGCGGTGTTGGTGTCGTGGTACTTGAGGGGGTGCTGCTGGTGGTGGCAGCGGTGGTGGTGTGGATTGTACTAGAATGGGTGCTGCCGGTCGTGGCGGCGGTGGTGGTGTTGATGCTAGTTGAGGGGGTGCTGGTGGAGGTAGGGGCAGTGGTGTTGTGATTGTGTTTGAGGGGGGCTTGTGGTGGTAGTGGTGTTGGTGGTGAAGGTACTTGTGTGAGTGAGGGTGATAGCTGTGGAGGTGGTTGTCCTGATGGTACTGGTGGTGGTGGTTGTGATGGTAGTGGAGGGGGTTGTGGTGATGGTAGTGGCAGTGGTGGTGTCGATGGTACTTGAGGGGTGCTGACGGTGGTGGCGGCAGTGGTGGTGTCAATGGTACTTGAGGGGATGATTCCGGTGGTGGCGGCGGTGGTGGTGTCGAGTAACTTGAGGGGGAGCTGCCGGTGATGGTGGCGGTCGTGGTGTGGATTGTACTAGATGGGGTGCTGCCGGTGGTGGCAGCAGTGGTGGTGTTGTTGGTACTTGAGGGGGTGCTGGTGGTGGTAGGGGCAGTGGTGCTTTTGATGGTGTGTGAGGGGTGCTGGTGGCGGTAGTGTCAGTGGTGGTGTCAATGGTACTTAAGGCGGTGCTGGCGGTGGAAGTGGCGGTGGTCGTGTCGATGGTAATTTAGGCTGTTCTAGTGGTGTTAGTGGCGGTGGTGGTGTCGATGGTATTTGACAGAGTGCTGGTGGGAGTAGTGGCGTCTGTGGTGTTGATGGTACTAGAGGAGGTTCTGGTGGTGGTAGTGGTGGTGGTGGGGGTGATGGTAGTGGTGGGTGTGAGGGTGACAGTTGTGGAGGGTGTAGTGGTGATGGTGCCGGTAGTGGGGGTTTGATGGTAGTGCAGGGGGTTGTGCTGATGGTACTAGTGGTGTTGTTTGTGATGGTAGTGTAGGGGTTTGTGGTGATGGTAGTGGCGGTGGTGGTGGTGATGGTAATGAGGGGGTGCTGGTTGTGGTACTGGCGGTGGTGGTGGTGATGGTACTTGAGAGGTTGCCAGTGGTGGTAGTGGTGGTGGTGCTGTTGATTGTACTTGAGGGGGTTCTGGTGGTGGTAGTAGCGATGGTGGTGCTGATGGTACGTGAGGGGGTGTTGGTGGTGGTAGTGGTGGTGGTGTTGTTGATGGTACTTGAGGGGGGTAGTGGTGGTGGTAGTGGAGGTGGTGGTGTTGATGGTACTTGAGGGGTTGCTAGTGGTGGTAGTGGTGGTGGTGGTTGTGATGGTAGTGGAGGGTGTGTGGGTGATAGTTGTGGACTGGGTAGTGGTGATAGCACTAGTGGTCGTGGTTGTGATGGTAGTGGAGGGGCTTGTGGTGATGGCACTGGCGGTGGTGGTGTTGATGGTACTTGAGGGGTTGATGGTGGTGGTAGTGGCGGTGGTGGTGGTGATGGTACTTGAGGGGGTGCTGGTGGTGGTAGTGGCGGTGTTGGTATTGATGGTACTTGAGGGGGTGCTGGTTTTGGTAGTGGCAGTGGTGGTGTTGATGGTACTTGATGGGGTGCTGGTGGTGGTGGTGGTGGTTGTGGTGGTGATAGTGGTTGTGGTGGTGATGGTAGTTGTGGGTGTGAGGGTGATAGTTGTGGAGGTGGTAGTGGTGATGGTACTGATGGTGGTCATTGTGACGGTAGTGGAGGAGGTTGTGCTGATGGTAATGGCGGTGGCGGTTGTGATGGTAGTGGAGTGAGTTGTGTGATGGTAGTGGCGGTGGTGGTGTTGATGAAACTTGACGTGGTGATGGCGGTGGTAGTGGCAGTGGTGGTGTCGATTGTACTTGAGGGTGTGCTGGCATTGGTAGTGGCGGTGGTGGTGTTGTTGGAACTTGATGGGGTGCTGGTTTTAGTAGCGGCGGTGGTGGTGTTGATGGTACTTGAGAGGGTGCTGCCAGTGGTGGAGGCAGTGGTGCTGTCGATGGTAATTGAGGGGGTGCTGCCGCTGGCGGCGGCGGTTGTGGTGTCGATGATACTTAAGGGGGTGCTGCCGGTGGCGGCGGTAGTGGTGTGGATGGTACCTGAGGGGCTGATTCGGCTGGTGGCAGCGGTGGTGGTGTCGTGGTATTGAGCGGGTGTTGTCAGTGGTGGCAGCGGTGGTGGTGTGGATTGTACTAGAGGGTGTGCTGCCAGTGGTGGCGGCGGTGGTGGTGTGGATGGTACTTGAGGGGTGCTTGTGGTGGTAGAGGCGGAGGTGCTTATGATGGTGCTTGAGGGGTGCTGGTGGTGGTAGTGGTGGAGGTGTTGCTGATGGTACTTGTGGGTGTGAGGGTGATAGTTGTGGAGGGGGTAGTGGTGATGGTACTGGTGGTGGTGGTTGTGAAGGTAGTGGAGGGTGTTGTGGTGATGGTAGTGGCGGTTGTGGTGTCGATGGTACCTGAGGGGCTGATTCGGCTGGTGGCAGCGGTGGTGGTGTCGTGGTACTTAATGGGGTGCTGCCGGTGTTGGCGGCGTTGGTGCTGTCGATGGTACTTGAGGGGGTGCTGCCGGTGGTGGCGGCCCTGGTGCTGTCGATGGTACTTGAGGGGGTGCGGCAGGTGGTGGCGGCGGTGGTGTTGTCGGTGGTACTTGAGCGGGTGTTGCCAGTGGTGGCAGCGGTGGTGGTGTCGATGGTACTTGAGGGGGTGATTCCGCTGGTGTCGGCAGTTTTGGTGTCATGGTACTTGATGGGGTGCTGCCGGTGGTGGCAGCAGTGGTGGTGTGGATTGTACTAGAGGTTGTGGTGTCGGTGGTGTCGGCGGTGGTGGTGTTGATGGTACTTGGGGAATGCTGCCGATGGTGGCTGCGGTGGTGATGTCGATGGTACTTGAGGGGGTGCTGCCGGTGGTGGCGGCAGTGGTGGTGCCGATGGTACTTGAGGGGGTGCTGCCGCTGGTGGCGGCGTTGGTGGTGTCAATGGTACTTGAGGCGGTGATTACGGTGGTGGCGGCAGTTGTGGTGTCGTGGTATTTGAGGGGGTGCTGCCGGTGGTGGCAGCGGTGGTGGTGTGGATTGTACTCAAAGGGGTGCTGCCGGTGGTGGTGGCGGTGGTGGTGTTAATGGTACTTGAGGGGGTGCTGGTGGTGGTAAGTGCGGTGGTGCTTGTGATGGTGCTTGAGGGGTGCTGGTGTTGGTAGTGGTGGTGGTGGTGTTGATGTTATTGTGGGTGTGAGGGTGAGAGATGTGGAGGGGGTAGTGGTGATGGTACTGGTGGTGTTGGTTGTGGTAGTACTGGAGGGGGTTGTCCTGATGGTACTGGTGGTGGTGGTTGTGATGGTAGTGGAGGGTGTTATGGTGATGGTAGTTGCGGTGGTGGTGTTGATGGAACTTGACGCGGTGCTGGCGGTGGTAGTGGTGGTGGTGGTGTCGATGGTACTTGAGGGGGTGCTGGTGGTGTTAGTGGCGGTGGTGGTGTTGATGGAACTTGATGGGGTGCTGGTGTTAGTAGCGGCGGTGGTGGTGTTGACGGTACTTGAGGGGTTGCTGCCGGTGGTGTTGGCGGTTGTGCTGTCGATGGTACTTGAGGGGTTGCTGCCGGTGGTGGCGGCGGTGGTGCTGTCGATGGTAATTGAGGGCGTGCTGCCTGTGGTGGTGGTGGTGGTGCTGTCGATGGTACAAGAGGGGGTGCTGCTGGTGGTGGCGGTGGTGGTGCTGTCGATGGTACTTGTGGGGATACTGCAGGTGGTGGCGGCGGTGGTGGTGTCGATGGTTCCTGAAGGGCTGATACGGCTGGTGGCAGCGGTGGTGGTGTCGTGGTACTTGAGGGGGTGCTGCCGGTGTTGGCGGCGTTGGTGCTGTCGATGGTACTTGAGGCGGTGCCGCCCGTGGTGGCGTCGATGCTACTTCAGGGGGTGCTGCAGGTGGTGACGGCCGTGGTGCTCTTGAAGGTACTTGAGGCGTTGCTGCCGGTGGGGGCGGCAGTGGTGGTGTTCATGGTAATTGAGGTGGTGCTGCCAGTGGTGGCGGCAGTGGTGGTGTCGATGGTACTTGAGGGGGTGCTGCCGGTGGTGTTGGCATTTGTGTTGTCAATGGTACTTTAGGGGGAGGTGCCGGTGGAGGCGACGGTGGTGCTGTCGATGGTACTTGAGGGGGTGCTGCTGGTGGTGGCAGCAGTGGTGGTGTTGATGGTACTTGAGGTGGTGCTGCCAGTGGTGGCGGCAGTGGTGGTGTCGATGGTACTTGAGGGGGTGTTGCCGGTGGTGTTGGCATTGGTGTTGTCGATGGTACTTTAGGGGGAGCTGCCGGTGGTGGCGGCGGTTGTGCTGTCGTTGGTACTTGAGGGGGTGCTGCAGGAGGTGGCGGCATTGGTTCTGTCTATGGTGATTGAGGGGGTGTTTTCGGTGGTGCCGGCAGTGGTGGTGTCGATGGTACTTGAGGAGGTTCTTCCGGTGGTGGCGGCAGTTGTGGTGTTGATGGTAGTTGAGGGGTGCTGACGGTGGTGGCGGCGGTGGTGGTGTCGATGGTACTTGAGGGGGTGCTGCCGGTGGTGGCGGCGGTGGTGGCGTCGATGGTACATGAGGAGATGCTGTTGGTGTTGGCGGCGGTGGTGGTGGCGATGGTACCTGAGGGGCTGATTCAGTTGGTGGCAATGGTGTTTGTGTCGTGGTACTTGAGGGGGTGCTGCCGGAGGTGGCAGCGGTGGTGGTGTGGATTGTACTAGAAGGGGTGCTGCCGGTGGTGGCGGCGGTGGTGGTGTTGATGGTACTTGAGGGGGTGCTGGTGGAGGTAGGGGCGGTGGTGTTGTGATTGTGTTTGAGGGGTGCTGGTGGTCGTAGTGGTGGTGGTGGTGGTGGTGATGGTACTTGTGGGAGTGAGCGTGATACTTGTGGAGGTGGTTGTCCTGATGGTACTGGTGGTGGTGGTTGTGATGGTAGTGGAGGGTGTTGTGGTGATGGTAGTGGCGGTGGGGGTGTTGATGGTAGTTGAGGAGGTGCTGGAGTTGGAAGTGGCGGTGTTGGTGTCAATGGTACCTGAGGGGCTGATTCGGCTGGTGGCAGCGGTGGTGGTGTCGTGGTACTTGAGGGGGTGCTGCCGGTGGTGGCAGCGGTGGTGGTGTGGATTGTACTAGAAGGGGTGCTGCCGGTGGTGGCGGCGGTGGTGGTGTTGATGGTACTTGAGGGGGTGCTGGTGGAGGTAGGGGCGGTGGTGTTGTGATTGTGTTTGAGGGGTGGTGGTGGTGGTGATGGTACTTGTGGGAGTGAGCGTGATAGTTGTGGACGTGGTTGTCCTGATGGTACTGGTGGTGGTGGTTGTGATGGTGGTGGAGGGGGTTGTGGTGATGGTTGTGGCGGTGGTGGTGTTGATGGTACTTGAGGAGGTGCTGGAGGTGGAAGTGGCGGTGGTGGTGTCAATGGTACTTGAGGGGGTGCTGGTTTTGTGAGTGGCAATGGTGATTTTGATTGTACTTGAGGAGTTGCTGGTGGTGGTAGGGGAGGTGGTGCTTGTGATGGTACTTGAGGGCTCGCTGGTGGTGGTGGTGGTGGTTATGGTGGTGATGGTGGTTGTGGTGGTGATGGTAGTTGTGGGTGTGAGGGTGATAGTGGTGGAGGTGGTAGTGGTGATGGGACTGATGGTAGTCATTGTGACGGTAGTGGAGGAGGTTGTGCTGATGGTAACGGCGGTGGCGGTTGTGATGGTAGTGGAGTGAGTTGTGTGATGGTAGTGGCGGTGGCGGTGTTGATGAAACTTGATGTGGTGATGGCGGTGGTAGTGGCAGTGGTAGTGTCGATTGTACTTGAGGGTGTGCTGGCGTTGGTAGTGGCGGTGGTGGTTTTGATGGAACGTGATGGGGTGCTGGTTTTAGTAGCGGCGGTGGTGGTGTTGATGGTACTTGAGAGGGTGCTGCCAGTGGTGGAGGCAGTGGTGCTGTCGATGTTAATTGAGGCGGTGCTGCCGGTGGCGGCGGCGTTTGTGGTGTCGATGATACTTAAGGGGGTGCTGCCGGTGGTGGCGGTAGTGGTGCTGTCGATGGTACTTGAGGCGGTGCTGCCGGTTGTGGCGGCGGTGGTGGTGTCGATGGTACTTGAGGGGGTGCTGAGGTGGTGGCGGCGGTGGGGTTGTCGATGGTACTTGAGGGGGTGCTGGCGGTGTTAGTAGCGGTGGTGCTGTCAATGGTACTTGTTGCGGTGCTTCTGGTGGTGGCAGCGGTGTTGGTGTCGATGGTACTTGAGGGGATGCTGCTGATGGTGGCTCCGGTGGTGATGTCGATGGTACTTGAGGGGGTGCTGCCGGTGGTGGCGGCAGTGGTGCTGCCGGTGGTACTTCAGGGGGTGCTGCCGGTGGTGGCGGCGGTGGTGGTGTCAATGGTACTTGAGGGGGTTATTACGGTGGTGGCGCCAGTTGTGGTTTCGTGGTACCTGAGGGGGTGCTGCCGGTGGTGGCAGCGGTGGTGGTGTGGATTGTACTCAAAGGGGTGCTGCCGGTGGTGGTGGCGGTGGTGGTGTTAATGGTACTTGAGGGGGTGCTGGTGGTGGTAAGGGCGGTGGTGATTGTGATGGTGCTTGAGTGGTGCTGGTGTTGGTAGTGGTGGTGGTGGTGGTGATGGTATTGTGGGTGTGAGGGTGAGAGTTGTGGAGGGGGTAGTGGTGATGGTACTGGTGGTGTTGGTTGTGGTAGTACTGGAGGGGGTTGACCTGATGGTACTGGTGGTGGTGGTTGTGATGGTAGTGGAGGGTGTTTTGGTGATGTTAGTGGCGGATGTGGTGTTGATGGTACTTGAGGCGTTGCTGGCAGTGGTAATGTCGTTGGTTGTTTCGATGGTACTTGAGGCGGTGTGGCGGTGGAAGTGGCGGTGGTGGTGTCGATGGTACTTGAGGGGGTGCTGGCGGTGATAGTGGCGCTGGTGGTGTCAATGTTACTTTAGGCGGTGCTGGCCAAGGTAGTGGCGGTGGAGATGTCAATGGTACTTGAGTGGGTGCTGCCGGTGGTGGCAGTGGTGGTGGTGTCGATGGTACTTGATGGGGTGCTGCCGGTGGTGGCAGCGGTTGTGGTATCGATGGTACTTGAGGGGGTGCTGCCGGTGGTGGCAGCGGTGGTGCTCTCAATGGTAATTGAGGCGATGCTGCCAGTGGTGGTGATGCTGGTGCTGTCGATGGTACTTGAGGGTGTGCTGGTGGTTGTAGTGGCGGAGGTGGTGTTGATGGAACTTGATGGGGTGCTGGTGTTAGTAGCGGCGGTGGTGGTGTTGATGGTACTTGAGGGGTTGCTGCCGGTGGTGGCGGCGGTTTTGCTGTCGATGGTACTTGAGGGGGTGCTGCCAGTTGTGGCGGCGGTGGTGGTGTGGATTGTACTAGAAAGGGTGATGCCGGAGGTGGCAGCAGAGGTGGTATCAATGGTACTTGACAGTGTGCTGCTGGTGGTGGTGGCGGTCACGGTATCGATGGTACTTGAGGGGGTGATTCCGCTGGTGGCAGCGGTTTTGGTGTCGTGGTACTTGAGGTGCTGCTGCCGGTGGTGGTGGCAGTGGTGGTGTGGATTGTACTAGAGGGTGTGCTGTCGGTGGTGGCGGCGGTGTGGTATCGATGGTACTTGAGGCGGTGCTGGCGGTGGTAGTGGTGGTGGTGGTGCCGATGGTCCTTGAGGAGGTGCTGGCCAAGGTAGTGGCGGTGGAGATGTCCATGTTAGTTGAGGTTTTTCTGGCGGTGGTAGTGACGGTGATGATGCCGTTGGCACTTGAGACGGTGCTGTTGGTGGTAGTGGTGGTGGTGGTGTCGATGGTAATTGAGGCGGTACTGGTGGTGGTAGTGGCAGTGCTGGTTTCGATGGTACTGGAGGCGGTGCTGGGTTTGTAGTGGCGGTGGTGGTGTCTATAGTACTTGAGGCACTGCTGGTGGTGGTAGTGGCTGTGGTGGTGTCGATGGTACTTGATGCGGTGCTGTTGGTGGTACTGGCGGTGGTGGTGTCGATGATAGTTGAGCGGTGCTGGTGGTGGTAGTGGCGGTGGTGGTGTCGATGGTAATTTATGCTGTGCTGGTGGTGGTAGTGGCGGTGGTGTTTGTGATGGTACTTGAGGGTGTGCTGCTGGTGGTAGTGGCGTTGGCGGTGTTGATGGTATTTGAGGGGCTGCTGGTTTTCTTAGTGGCATTGGTGGTTTTGATTGTACTTGAGCAGGTGCTGGTGGTGGTAGGGTCTTTGGTGCTTGTGATGGTACTTGAGGGGTCGCTGGTGGTGGTAGTGGTGGTGGTGGTTGTGATGGTAGTTGTGGGTGTGAGGGTGATAGTTGTGGAGGGGGTAGTAGTGATGGTACTGGTGTTGGTCGTTGTGATGGTAGTGGAGGAGGTTGTGCTGATGGTAATGGCGGTGGTGGCTGTGATGGTAGTGGAGTGGGTTGTGGTGATGGTAGTGGCGGTGGTGGTGTTTATGGAACTTGATGCGGTGCTGGCAGTGGTAGTGGTGGTGGTGGTGTCAATGGTACTTGAGGGTGTGCTGGTGGTGATAGTAGCGGAGGTGGTGTTGATGGAACTTGATGGGGTGCTGGTGTTAGTAGCGGCGGTGGTGGTGTTGATGGTACTTGAGGGGTTGCTGCCGGTGGTGATGGCGGTTTTGCTGTCGATGGTACTTGAGGGGGTGCTGCCAGTTGTGGCGGCGGTGGTGCTGTCGATGGTACTTGCGGGGGTGATTCCGTTGGTGGTGGTGGTGTTGGTGTCGTGGTATTTGAGGGGGTGCTGCCGGTTGTGGCGGCGGTGGTGGTGTGGATTGTACTAGAAAGGGTGATGCCGGAGGTGGCGGCAGAGGTGGTATCTATGGTACTTGACGGTGTGCTGCCGGTGGTGGCGGCGGTCACGGTATCGATGGTACTTGAGGGGATGATTCCGCTGGTGGCGGCGGTTTTGGTGTCGTGGTACTTGAGGTGCTGCTGCCGGTGTGGTGGCAGTGGTGGTGTGGATTGTACTAGAGGGTGTGCTGTCGGTGGTGGCGGCGGTGTTGGTGTCTATGGTACTTGAGGGGGTGGTGCTGGTGTTGGCGGCCATGGTGCTCTCGATGGTACTTGAGGCGGTGCTGCTGGTCGTGGCGGTGGTGGTGCTGTCGATGGTAATTCAAGCGGTGCTGTCGGTGGAGCGACGGTGGTGCTGGCGATGGTACTTGAGGGGGTGCTGCCGGTGGTGGCGGCGGTGGTGGTGTCGATGGTACTTGAGGGGGTGCTGCCAGTGGTGGCGGTGGTGGTGGTGTTGATGGTACTGGAGGGGGTGCTGGTGGTGGTAGGTGCAGTGGTGCTTGTGATGGTGCGTGAGGGGTGCTGGTGGTGGTAGTGTCAGTGGTGGTGTGAATGGTATTTAAGACGGTGCTAGCGGTGGTAGTGGCGGTGGTGGTGTGGATGATACTTGAGGCGGTGCTGCCGGTGGTGATAGCGATGGTGCTGTCAATGGTAATTTACGGGGTGCTGCCAGTGGTTGAGGTGGTGGTGCTGTCAATGGAACTTGAGGGGCTGCTGCCGGTGGTGGTGGCCGTCGTGCTGTAGATGGTACTTGATGGGGTGCTGCCGGTGGTGGCGGCGGTGGTTTTGTCGATGGTACGTGAGAGGGTGCTGCCAGTGGTGGCGGCAGTGGTGGTGTTGATGGTACTTGAGGGTGTGCTGCCGGTGGTGGCGGTGGTTGTGGTATCGATGGTACTTGAGGGGGTGCTGCTGGTGGTGGCGGCGGTGGTGCTCTCGATGGTACTTGCGGGGGTGATTCCAGTGGTGGTGGCAGTGTTGGTGTCGTGGTATTTGAGGGGGTGCTGCCGGTTGTGGCGGCGGTGGTGGTGTGGATTGTACTAGAAAGGGTGATGCCGGAGGTGGCGGCAGAGGTGGTATTGATGGTACTTGACGTCCTGCTGCCGGTGGTGGCGGCGGTCACGGTATCGATGGTACTTCAGCGGGTGATTCCGCTGGTGGTGGCGGTTTTGGTGTCGTGGTACTTGAGGTGCTGCTGCCGGTGGTGGTGGCAGTGGTGGTGTGGATTGTACTAGAGGGTGTGCTGTCGGTGGTGGCGGCGGTGGTGCTGTCTATGGTACTTGAGGGGGTGGTGCTGGTGTTGGCGGCTGTGGTGCTCTCGATGGTACTTGAGGCGGTGCTGCTGGTGGTGGCGGTGGTGGTGCTGTCGATGGTATTTCAAGCGGTGCTGTCGGTGGAGGCGATGGTGGTGCTGGCGAAGGTACTTGAGGGGATGCTGCCGGTGGTGGCGGCGGTGGTGGTGTCGATGGTACTTGAGGGGGTGCTGCCAGTGGTGACGGCCGGGGTGCTCTTGAAGGTACTTGAGGCGTTGCTGCCGGTGGGGATGGCAGTGGTGCTGTCGATGGTACTTGAAGGGGTTCTGTCGGTGGTGGCGGTGGTGGTGCTCTCCGGGGTACTTGAGGCGGTGCTGCCGGTGGTGGCTGTGGTGGTGATGTCGATGGTACTTGAGGGGATGCTGCCGGTGGTGGCGGAGGTGGTGTTCCCGATTGCAGTTGAGGGGGTGCTGCCCTTGGTGGCAGCGGTGGTGGTGTGGATTGTACTAGAAGGGGTGCTGCCGGTGGTGGCGGCGGTGGTGGTGTTGATGGTACTGGAGGGGGTGCTGGTGGTGGTAGGGGCAGTGGTGCTTGTGATGGTGCGTGAGGGGTGCTGGTGGTGGTAGTGTCAGTGGTGGTGTCAATGGTACTTAAGGCTGTGTTGGCGGTGGTAGTGGCGGTGGTGGTGTGGATGATACTTGAGGCGGTGCTGCCGGTGGTGGCAGCGATGGTGCTGTCAATGGTACTTGAGGGCGTCCTGCCGGTGGTGGTGGCGGTGGTGCTGTCGATGGTTCTTGAGGGGGTGCAGCCGGTGGTGGCGGCGGTTTTGCTGTCGATGGTCCTTGAGGGGGTGCTGCCGGTGGTGGCAGCAGTGGTGGCTTCGATGGTACTTGAGGGGATGATTCTGCTGGAGGCGGCGGTGGTGGTGTTGATGATACTTGAGGTGGTGTTGTTGGTGGTAGGGGCAGTGGTACTTGTGATGGTGCTTGAGGGGTGCTGGTGGTGGTAGTGGTGGTGGTGTTGGAGATGGTACTTCTGGGTTTGAGGGTGATAGTTGTGGAGGGGGTAGTGGTGATGGTAACGGTGGTGGTCGTTGTGAGGGTAGTGGAGGGTTTTGTGGTGATGGTAGTGGCCATTGTGGTGTTGATGGTACTTGAGGTGGTGCTGGCATTGGAAGTGGCGGTGGTGGTGTCGATGGTACTAGAGGGCGTGCTGCCGGTGGTGTCGGTGGTGGTGATGTCGATGGTACTCTAGGGGGTGCTGCCAGTGGTGGCGGCGGTGGTGGTGTCGATGGTACTTGAGGGCGTGCTGCCTGTGGTGGCGGCGTTGGTGCTGTCGATGGTACTTGAGGGGGTGCTGCAGGTGGTGGCGGAGGTGGTGGTGTCGATGGTACTTGAGCGGGTGTTGCCAGTGGTGGCAGTGGTGGTGGTGTCGATGGTACTTGAGGGGGTGATTCCGCTGGTGGCGGCAGTTTTGATGTCGTGGTACTTGAGGGGGTGCTGCCGGTGGTGGCGGCAGTGGTGGTGTAGATTGTACTAGAGGGTGTGCTGTCGGTGGTGTGGCTGTGTTGGTGTTGATGGTACTTGAGGGGGTTCTTGTGGTGGTAGGGTCGGTGGTGCTTATGATGGTACTTGAGGGGGGCAGGTGGTGGTAGTGGTGGAGGTGTTGGTGATGGTACTTGTGGGTGTGAGGGTGATAGTTGTGGAGGGGGTAGTGGTGATGGTACTGGTGGTGGTGGTTGTGAGCGTGGTGGAGGGTGTTTTGGTGATGGTAGTGGCAGTGGTGGTGTTGATGGTACTTGAGGCGGTGCTGGAGGTGGTAGTGTCGGTTGTGGTGTCGATGGTACTTGAGGGGGTGCTGGCAGTGGTAGTGGCAGTGGTGCTGCCGATGGTACTTGAGGGGGTGCTGCCGGTGGTGGCGGCGGTGGTGGTGTCAATGGTACTTGAGGGGGTGATTACGGTGGTGGCGGCAGTTGTGGTGTCGTTGTACTTGAGGGGGTGCTGCCGGTGGTGGCGGCGGTGGTGGTGTGGATTGTACTCAAAAGGGTGCTGCCGGTGGTGGTGGCGGTGGTGGTGTTAATGGTACTTGAGGGGGTGCTGGTGGTGGTAAGGGCGGTGGTGCTTGTGATGGTGCTTGAGGGGTGCTGGTGTTGGTAGTGGTGGTGCTGGTGGTGATGGTATTGTGGGTGTGAAGGTGAGAGTTGTGGAGGGGGTAGTGGTGATGGTAGTGGTGGTGTTGGTTGTGGTAGTACTGGAGGGGGTTGTCCTGATGGTACTGGTGGTGGTGGTTGTGATGGTAGTGGAGGGTGTTTTGGTGATGGTAGTGGCGGCTGTGGTGTGGATGGTACTTGAGGCGTTGCTGGCAGTGGTAATGTCGATGGTTGTGTCGATGGTACTTGAGGCAGTGTGGCGGTGGAAGTGGCGCTGGTGGTGTCGATGGTACTTGAGGGGGTGCTGGCGGTGATAGTGGCGGTGGTGGTGTCAATGTTACTTTAGGCGGTGCTGGCCAAGGTAGTGGCGGTGGAGATGTCAATGGTACTTGAGGGGGTGCTGCCGGTGGTAGTGGCGTTGGCGGTGTTGATGGTATTTGAGGGGCTGCTGGTTTTCTTAGTGCCATTGGTGGTTTTGATTGTACTTGAGGAGGTGCTGGTGGTGGTAGGGGCTTTGGTGCTTGTGATGGTACTTGAGGGGTCGCTGGCGGTGGTAGTGGTGGTGGTGGTTGTGATGGTAGTTGTGGTTGTGAGGGTGATAGTTGTGGAGGGGGTAGTAGTGATGGTACTGGTGGTGGTGGTTCTGATGGTAGTGGAGGAGGTTGTGCTGATGGTAATGGCGGTGTTGGCTGTGATGGTAGTGGAGTGGGTTGTGGTGATGGTAGTGGCGGTGGTGGTGTTGATGGAACTTGACGCGGTGCTGCCGGTGGTAGTGGTGGTGGTGGTGTCGATGGTACTTGAGGGTGTGCTGGTGGTGTTAGTGGCGGTGGTGGTGTTGATGGAACTTGATGGGGTGCTGGTGTTAGTAGCAGCAGTGGTGGTGTTGATGGTACTTCAGGGGTTGCTGCCGGTGGTGGCGGCGGTTGTGATGTCGATGGTACTTGAGGGGGTGCTGCCAGTTGTGGCGGCGGTGGTGCTGTCGATGGTACTTGAGGAGGTGCTGCTGGTGGTGGCGGCAGTGGTGCTGTCGATGGTACTTGCGGGGGTGATTCCGGTGGTGGTGGCGGTGATGGTGTCGTGGTATTTGAGGGGGTGCTGCCGGTTGTGGCGGCGGTGGTGGTGTGGATTGTACTAGAAAGGGTGATGCCGGAGGTGGCGTCAGAGGTGGTATCGATGGTACTGACGGTGTGCTGCCGCTGGTGGCGGCGGTGGTGGTGTCGATGGTACTTGAGGGCGTGCTGCCTGTGGTGGTGGTGGTGGTGCTGTCGATGGTACTAGAGGGGGTGCTGCTGGTGGTGGCGGTGGTGGTGCTGTCGATGGTAATTGTGGGGATACTGCCGGTGGTGGCGGCGGTGGTGGTGTCGATGGTACCTGAGGGGCTGATTCGGCAGGTGGCAGCGGTGGTGGTGTCGTGGTATTTGAGGGGGTGCTGCCGGTGTTGGCGGCGTTGGTGCTGTCGATGGTACTTGAGGCGGTGCCGCCCGTGGTGGGGTCGATGGTACTTCAGGGTGTGCTGCCGGTGGTGACGGCCGTGGTGCTCTCGAAGGTACTTGAGGCGTTGCTGCCGGTGGGGGCGGGAGTGGTGGTGTTGATGGTACCTGAGGTGGTGCTGCCAGTGGTGGTGGCAGTGGTGGTGTCGATGGTACTTGAGGTGGTGCTGCCGGTGGTGGCGGCGGTGGTGCTGTCGATGGTACTTTAGGGGGAGCTGCCGGTGGAGGCGACGGTGGTGCTGTCGATGGTACTTGAGGGGGTGCTGCTGGTGGTGGCAGCAGTGGTGGTGTTGATGGTACTTGAGGTGGTGCTGCCAGTGGTTGCAGCAGTGGTGGTGTCGATGGTACTTGAGGGGGTGCTGCCGGTGGTGTTGGCATTGGTGTTGTCGATGGTACTTTAGGGGGAGCTGCCGGTGGTGGCGGCAGTGGTGCTGTCGATGGTACTTGAGGGGGTGCTGCAGGAAGTGGCGGCAGTGGTTCTGTCTATGGTGATTGAGGGGGTGTTTTCGTTGGTGCCGGCAGTGGTGGTGTCGATGGTACTTGAGGGTGTGCTGCCGGTGGTGGCGGCGGTGGTGGTGTCGATGGTACATGAGGAGATGCTGTTGGTGTTGCCGGCGGTGGTGGTGTCGATGGTACCTGAGGGGCTGATTCGGCTGGTGGCAACGGTGGTGGTGTCGTGGTACTTGAGGGGGTGCTGCCGGTGGTGGCAGCGGTGGTGGTGTGGATTGTACTAGAAGGGGTGCTGCCGGTGGTGGCGGCGGTGGTGGTGTTGATGGTATTGAGGGGGTGCTGGTGGAGGTAGGGGCGGTGGTGTTGTGATTGTGTTTGAGGGGTGCTGGTGGTCGTAGTGGTGGTGGTGGTGGTGGTGATGGTACTTGTGGGAGTGAGAGTGATAGTTGTGGAGGTGGTTGTCCTGATGGTACTGGTGGTGGTGGTTGTGATGGTAGTGGAGGGTGTTGTGGTGATGGTAGTGGCGGTGGTGGTGTTGATGGTACTTGAGGAGGTGCTGGAGGTGGAAGTGGCGGTGGTGGTGTCAATGGTACTTGAGGGGGTGTTGGTTTTGTTAGTGGCAATGGTGATTTTGATTGTACTTGAGGGGTTGCTGGTGGTGGTGGTGGTGGTTGTGGTGGTGATGTTGGTTGTGGTGGTGATGGTAGTTGTGGGTGTGAGGGTGATAGTTGTGGAGGTGGTAGTGGTGATGGTACTGATAGTGGTCATTGTGATGGTAGTGGAGGAGGTTGTGCTGATGGTAATGGTGGTGGCGGTTGTGATGGTAGTGGAGTGAGTTGTGTGATGGTAGTGGCGGTAGTGGTGTTGATGAAACTTGACGTGGTGATGGCGGTGGTAGTGGCAGTGGTGGTGTCGATTGTTCTTGAGGGTGTGCTGGTGGTGGTGGCGGCGGTGGTGGTGTTGATGTTACTTGAGGGGGTGCTGGTGGTGGTAGGGGCAGTGGTGCTTGTGATGGTGCATGAGGGGTGCTGGTGGTGGTAGTGTCAGTGGTGGTGTCAATGGTACTTAAGGCTGTGCTGGCGGTGGTAGTGGCGGTGGTGTTGTCGATGATACTTGAGGCGGTGCTGCCGGTGGTGGCAGCGATGGTGCTGTCAATGGCACTTCAGGGCGTGCTGCCGGTGGTGGCGGTGGTGGTGGCTTCGATGGTACTTGAGAGGATGATTCTGCTGGAGGCGGCGGTGGTGGTGTTGATGATACTTGAGGTGGTGTTGTTGGTGGTAGGGGCAGTGGTACTTGTGATGGTGCTTGAGGGGTGCTGATGGTGGTAGTGGTGGTGGTGTTGGTGATGGTACTTCTGGGTTTGAGGGTGATAGTTGTGGAGGGGGTAGTGGTGATGGTACCGGTGGTGGTGGTTGTGAGGGTAGTGGAGGGTTTTGTGATGATGGTAGTGGCCATTGCGGTGTTGATGGTACTTGAGGTGGTGCTGGCATTGGAAGTGGCGGTGGTGGTGTCGATGGTACTAGAGGGCGTGCTGCCAGTGTTGTCAGTGGTGGTGATGTCGATTGTACTCTAGGGGGTGCTGCCAGTGGTGGCGGCGGTGGTGGTGTCGATGGTACTTGAGGGCATGCTGCCTGTGGTGGTGGCGGTGGTGCTGTCCATGGTACTAGAGGGGGTGCTGCTGGTGGTGGCGGTGGTGGTGCTGTCGATGGTACCTGAGGGGCTGATTCGGCTGATTGCAGCGGAGCTGGTATCGTGGTACTTGAGGGGGTGCTGCCGGTGGTGGCGTCCATGGTACTTCAGGGGGTGCTGCCGGTGGTGACGGCGGTGGTGCTTTTGAAGGTACTTGAGGCGTTACTGCCGGTGGGGGCGGCAGTGGTGCTGTCGATGGTACTTGAAGGGGTTCTGTCGGTGGTGGCGGTGGTGGTGATCTCGGGGGTACTTGAGGCGGTGCTGCCGGTGGTGGCGGCGGTGGTGCTGTCGATGGAACTTGAGGGGGTGCTGCAGGAGGTGGCGGCAGTGGTTCTGTCTATGGTGATTGAGGGGGTGTTTTCGGTGGTGCCGGCAGTGGTGGTGTCGATGGTTCTTAAGGAGGTTCTTCCGGTGGTGGCGGCGGTTGTGGTGTTGATGGTAGTTGAGGGGTCCTGACGGTGGTGGCGGCGGTGGTGGTGTCGATGGTACTTGAGGGGGTGTTGCCGGTGGTGGCGGCGGTGGTGGTGTCGATGGTACATGAGGAGATGCTGCTGGTGTTGGCGGTGGTGGTGGTGTCGATGGTACCTGAGGGGCTGATTCAGCTGGTGGCAGCGGTGGTGGTGTCGTGGTACTTGAGGGGGTGCTGCCGGTGGTGGCAGCGGTGGTGGTGTGGATTGTACTAGAAGGGGTGCTGCCGGTGGTGGCGACGGTGCTGGTGTTGATGGTACTTGAGGGGGTGCTGGTGGAGGTAGGGGCGGTGGTGTTGTGATTGTGTTTGAGGGGTGCTGGTTGTGGTGATGGTACTTGTGGGAGTGAGCGTGATAGTTGTGGAGGTGGTTGTCCTGATGGTACCGGTGGTGGTGTTTGTGATGGTAGTGGAGGGGGTTGCGGTGATGGTGGCGGCGGTGGTGGTGTTGATGGTAGTTGAGGGGGTGCTGTTTTTGTTAGTGGCAATGGTGATTTTGATTGTACTTGAGGAGTTACTGTTGGTGGTAGGGGCGTTGGTGCTTGTGATGGTACTTGAGGGCTCGCTGGTGGTGGTGGTGGTGGTTGTGGTGGTGATGGTGGTTGTGGTGGTGATGGTAGTTGTGGGTGTGAGGGTGATAGTTGTGGAGGTGGTAGTGGTGATGGTACTGATGGTGGTCATTGTGACGGTAGTGGAGGAGGTTGTGCTGATGGTAATGGCGGTGGCGGTTGTGAGGGTAGTGGAGTGAGTTGTGTGATGGTAGTGGCGGTGGTGGTGTTGATGAAACTTGACGTGGTGATGGCGGTGGTAGTTGCAGTGGTGGTGTCGATTGTACTTGAGGGTGTGCTGGCGTTGGTAGTGGCGGTGGTTGTGTTGATGGAACTTGATGGGGTGCTGGTTTTAGTAGCGGCGGTGGTGGTGTTGATGGTACTTGAGAGGGTGCTGCCAGTGGTGGAGGCAGTGGTGCTGTCGATGGTAACTGAGGGGGTGCTGCCCGTGGCGGCGGCGGTTGTGGTGTCGATGATACTTAAGGGGGTGCTGCCGGTGGCGGCGGTAGTGGTGCTATCGATGGTACTTGAGGCGGTGCTTCTGGTGTTGGCAGCGGTGTTGGTGTCGATGGTACTTGAGGGGATGCTGCTGATGGTGGCTCCGGTGGTGATGTCGATGGTACTTGAGGGGGTGCTGCCGGTGGTGGCGGCAGTGGTGCTGCCGATGGTACTTGAGGGGGTGCTGCCCGTGGTGGCGGCGGTGGTGGTGTTAATGGTACTTGAGGGGGTGATTACGGTAGTGGTGGCAGTTGTGGTGTCGTGGTACTTGAGGGGGTGTTGCCGGTGGTGGCGGCAGTGGTGGTGTGGATTGTACTCAAAGGGGTGCTGCCGGTCTTGGTGGCGTTGGTGGTGTTAATGGTACTTGAGGGGGTGCTGGTGGTGGTAAGGGCGGTGGTGCTTGTGATGGTGCTTGAGGGGTGCTGGTGTTGGTAGTGGTGGTGGTGGTGGTGATGGTATTGTGGGTGTGAGGGTGAGAGTTGTGGTGGGGGTAGTGGTGATGGTACTGGTGGTGGTGGTTGTGATGGTAGTGGAGGGTGTTTTGGTGATGGTAGTGGCGGTTGTGGTGTTGATGGTACTTGAGGCGTTGCTGGCAGTGGTCATGTCGATGGTTGTGTCGATGGTACTTGAGGCGGTGTGGCGGTGGAAGTGGCGGTGGTGGTGTCGATGGTACTTGAGGGGGTGCTGGCGGTGATAGTGGCGGTGGTGGTGTCAATGTTACTTTAGGCGGTGCTGGCCAAGGTAGTGGCGGTGGAGATGTCAATGGTACTTGAGGGGGTTCTGCCGGTGGTGGCAGTGGTGGTGGTGTCGATGGTACTTGATGGGGTGCTGCCGGTGCTGGCGGCGGTTGTGGTATCGATGGTACTTGAGGGGGTTCTGCCGGTGGTGGCAGTGGTGGTGGTGTCGATGGTACTTGATGGGGTGCTGCCGGTGCTGGCGGCGGTTGTGGTATCGATGGTACTTGAGGGGGTGCTGCCGGTGTTGGCGGCTGTGGTGCTCTCGATGGTACTTGAGGCGGTGCTGCTGGTGGTGGCGGTGGTGGTGCTGTCCATGGTAATTCAAGCGGTGCTGTCGGTGGAGGCGACGGTGTTGCTTGCGATGGTACTTGAGGGGGTGCTGCCGGTGGTGGCGGCGGTGGTGGTGTCGCTGGTACTTGAGGGGGTGCTGCCAGTGGTGACGGCCGTGGTGCTCTTGAAGGTACTTGAGGCGTTGCTGCCGGTGGGGGCGGCAGTGGTGCTGTCGATGGTACTTGAAGGGGTTCTGTCAGTGGTGGCGGTGGTGGTGCTCTCGGGGGTACTTGAGGCGGTGATGCCGGTGGTGGCTGTGGTGGTGATGTCGATGGTAGTTGAGGGGGTGTTGCCGGTAGTGGCGGAGGTGTTGTTCCCGATTGCAGTTGAGGGGGTGCTGCCCTTGGTGGCAGCGGTGGTGGTGTGGATTGTACTAGAAGGGGTGCTGCCGGTGGTGGCGGCAGTGGTGGTGTTGATGGTACTTGAGGGGGTGCTGGTGGTGGTAGGGGCAGTGGTGCTTGTGATGGTGCGTGAGGGGTGCTGGTGGTGGTAGTGTCAGTGGTGTTGTCAATGGTACTTAAGGCGGTGCTGGCGGTGGTAGTGGTGGTGGTGGTGTGGAGGATACTTGAGGCGGTGCTGCCGGTGGTGACAGCGATGGTGCTGTCAATGGTACTTGAGGGCGTGATGCCGGTGGTGGCGGCGGTGGTGCTGTCGATGGTTCTTGAGGGGGTGCAGCCGGTGGTGGCGGCGGTTTTGCTGTCGATGGTCCTTGAGGGGTTGCTGCCGGTGGTGGCGGCGGTGGTGGCTTCGATGGTACTTGAGGGGATGATTCTGCTAGAGGCGGCGTTGGTGGTGTTGATGATACTTGAGTTGGTGTTGTTGGTGGTAGGGGTAGTTGTACTTGTGATGGTGCTTGAGGGTTGCTGGTGGTGGTAGTGGTGGTGGTGTTGGTGATGGTACTTCTGGGTTTGAGGGTGATAGTTGTGGAGTGGGTAGTGGTGATGGTACCGGTGGTGGTGGTTGTGAGGGTAGTGGAGGGTTTTGTGGTGATGGTAGTGGCCATTGTGGTGTTGATGGTACTTGAGGTGGTGCTGGCATTGGAAGGGGCGGTGGTGGTGTCGATGGTACAAGAGGGCGTGCTGCCGGTGGTGTCGGTGGTGGTGATGTCGATGGTACTCTAGGGCGTGCTGCCGGTGGTGGTGGCGGTGGTGGTGTTAATGGTACTTGAGGGGGTGCTGGTGGTGGTAAGGGCGGTGGTGCTTGTGATGGTGCTTGAGGGGTGCTGGTGTTGGTAGTGGTGGTGGTGGTGGTGATGGTATTGTGGGTGTGAGGGTGAGAGTTGTGGAGGGGGTAGTGGTGATGGTACTGGTGGTGTTGGTTGTGGTAGTACTGGAGGGGGTTGTCCTGATGGTACTGGTGGTGGTGGTTGTGATGGTAGTGGAGGGTGTTTTGGTGATGGTAGTGGCGGTTGTGGTGTTGATGGTACTTGAGGCGTTGCTGGCAGTGGTCATGTCGATGGCTGTGTCGATGGTACTTGAGGCGGTGTGGCGGTGGAAGTGGCGGTGGTGGTGTCGATGGTACTTGACGGGGTGCTGGCGGTGATAGTGGCGGTGGTGGTGTCAATGTTACTTTAGGCAGTGCTGGCCAAGGTATTGGCGGTGGAGATGTCAATGGTACTTGAGGGGGTGCTGCCGGTGGTGGCAGTGGTGGTGGTGTCGATGGTACTTGATGGGGTGCTGCCGGTGGTGGCGGCAGTTGTGGTATCGATGGTACTTGAGGCGGTGCTGCCGGTGGTGGTGATGCTGGTGCTGTCGATGGTATTTGAGTGGGTGCTGGCGGTGGTGGCGGCCGTGGTGGTATGAATGGTACTTGAGGCGGTGCTGGCGGTAGTAGTGGTGGTGGTGGTGTCGATGGTCCTTGAGGAGGTGCTGGCCAAGGTGGTGGCGGTGGAGATGTCCATGTTACTTGAGGTTGTTCTGGCGGTGGTAGTGACGGTGATGATGCTGTTGGCACTTGAGGCGGTGCTGTTGGTGGTAGTGGTGGTGGTGGTGTCGATGGTACTGGAGGCGGTGCTGGGTTTGTAGTGGCGGTGGTGGTGTCGATAGTACTTGAGGCTCTGCTGGTGGTGGTAGTGGCTGTGGTGGTGTCGATGGTACTTGAGGCGGTGCTGTTGGTGGTACTGGCGGTGGTGGTGTCGATGGTAGTTGAGTGGTGCTGGTGGTGGTAGTGGCGGTGGTGGTGTCGATGGTAATTTATGCGGTGCTGGTGGTGGTAGTGGCGGTGGTGTTGGTGATGGTACTTGAGGGTGTGCTGCTGGTGGTAGTGGCGTTGGCGGTGTTGATGGTATTTGAGGGGCTGCTGGTTTTCTTAGTGGCATTGGTGGTTTTGATTGTACTTGAAGAGGTGCTGGTGGTGGTAGGGGCTTTGGTGCTTGTGATGGTACTTGAGGGGTCGCTGGTGGTGGTAGTGGTGGTGGTGGTTGTGATGGTAGTTGTGGGTGTGAGGGTGATAGTTGTGGAGGGGGTAGTAGTGATGGTACTGGTGGTGGTCGTTGTGATGGTAGTGGAGGAGGTTGTGCTGATGGTAATGGCGGTGGTGGCTGTGATGGTAATGGAGTGGGTTTTGGTGATGGTAGTGGCGGTGGTGGTGTTGATGGTACTTGAGGCGGTGCTGGAGGTGGTAGTATCGGTGGTGGTGTCGATGGTACTTGAGGGGTTGCTGGCGGTGTTAGTGGCGGTGGTGCTGTCGATGGTACTTGTTGCGGTGCTGCTGGTGGTGGCAGCGGTTTTGGTGTCGATGGTACTTGAGGGGATGCTGCCGGTGGTGGCGGCAGTGGTGCTGCCGATGTTACTTCAGGGGGTGCTGCCGGTGGTGGCGGCGGTGGTGGTCTCGATGGTACTTGAGTGGGTGATTACGGTGGTGGCGGCAGTTTTGCTGTCGTGGTACTTGAGGGGGTGCTTCCGGTGGTGGCGGCGGTGGTGGTGTGGATTGTACTCAAAGGAGTGCTGCCGGTGGTGGTGGCGGTGGTGGTGTTAATGGTACTTGAGGGGGTGCTGGTGGTGGTAAGGGCGGTGGTGCTTGTGATGGTGTTTGAGGGGTGCTGGTGTTGGTAGTGGTGGTGGTGGTGGTGATGGTATTGTGGGTGTGAGGGTGAGAGTTGTGGAGGGGTTAGTAGTTATGGTACTGGTGGTGTTGGTTGTGGTAGTACTGGAGGGGTTTGTCCTGATGGTACTGGTGGTGGTGGTTGTGATGGTAGTGGAGGGTGTTTTGGTGATGGTAGTGGCGGTTGTGGTGTTGATGGTACTTGAGGCGTTGCTGGCAGTGGTAATGTCGATGGTTGTGTCGATGGTACTTGAGGCGGTGTGGCGGTGGAAGTGGCGGTGGTGGTGTCAATGGTACTTGAGGGGGTGCTGGCGGTGATAGTGGCGGTGGTGGTGTCAATGTTACTTTAGGCGGTGCTGGCCAAGGTATTGGCGGTGGAGATGTCAATGGTACTTGAGGGGGTGCTGTGGGTGGTGGCAGTGGTGGTGGTGTCGATGGTACTTGATGGGGTGCTGCCAGTGGTGGCGGCGGTTGTGGTATCGATGGTACTTGAGGGGGTGCTGCCGGTGGTGGCAGTGGTGGTGCTCTCAATGGAAATTGAGGCGGAGCTGCCGGTGGTGGTGATGCTGGTGCTGTCGATGGTACTTGAGTGGGTGCTGGCAGTGGTGGCGGCCGTGGTGGTATCGATGGTACTTGAGGCGGTGCTGGCGGTGGTAGTGGTGGTGGTGGTGTCGATGGTCCTTGAGGAGGTGCTGGCCAAGGTAGTGGCGGTGGAAATGTCCATGTTACTTGAGGTTGTTCTGGCAGTGGTAGTGACGGTGATGATGCCGTTGGCACTTGAGGCGGTGCTGTTGGTGGTATTGGTGGTGGTGGTGTCGATGGTAATTGAGGTGGTACTGGTGGTGGTAGTGGCAGTGGTGGTTTCGATGGTACTGGAGGCGGTGCTGGGTTTGTAGTGGCGGTGGTGGTGTCGATAGTACTTGAGGCTTTGCTGGTGGTGGTAGTGGCTGTGGTGGTGTCGATGGTACTTGAGGCGGTGCTGTTGGTGGTACTGGCGGTGGTGGTGTCGATGGTAGTTGAGCGGTGCTGGTGGTGGTAGTGGCGGTGGTGGTGTCGATGGTAATTTATGCGTTGCTGGTGGTGGTAGTGGCGGTGGTGTTGGTGATGGTACTTGAGGGTGTGCTGCTGGTGGTAGTGGCGTTGGCGGTGTTGATGGTATTTGAGGGGCTGCTGGTTTTCTTAGTGGCATTGGTGGTTTGGACTGTACTTGAAGAGGTGCTGGTGGTGGTAGGGGCTTTGGTGTTTGTGATGGTACTTGAGGGGTCGCTGGTGGTGGTAGTGGTGGTGGTGGTTGTGATGGTAGTTGTGGGTGTGAGGGTGATAGTTGTGGAGGGGGTAGTAGTGATGGTACTGGTGGTGGTCGTTGTGATGGTAGTGGAGGAGGTTGTGATGATGGTAATGGCGGTGGTGGCTGTGATGGTAGTGGAGTGGGTGTGGTGATGGTAGTGGCGGTGGTGGTGTTGATGGAACTTGACGCGGTGCTGGCGGTGGTAGTGGTGGTGTTGGTGTCGATGGTACTTGAGGGTGTGCTGGTGGTGGTAGTGGCAGTGGTGGTGTTGATGGAACTTGATGGGGTGCTGGTGTTAGTAGCGGCGGTGGTGGTGTTGATGGTACTTGAGGGGTTGCTGCCGGTGGTGGCGGCGGTTGTGCTGTCGATGGTACTTGAGGGGGTGCTGCCAGTTGTGGCGGCGGTGGTGCTGTCGATGGTACTTGAAGAGGTGCTGCTGGTGGTGGCGGCGGTGGTGCTGTCGATGGTACTTGCCGGGGTGATTCCGGTGGTGGTGGCAGTGTTAGTGTCGTGGTATTTGAGGGGGTGCTGCCGGTTGTGGTGGCGGTGGTGGTGTGGATTGTACTAGAAAGGGTGATGCCGGAGGTGGCGGCAGAGGTGGTATCGATGGTACTTGACGGTGTGCTGCCGGTGGTGGCGGCGGTCATGGTATCGATGGTACTTGAGGGAGTGATTCCGCTGGTGGCGTCGGTTTTGGTGTCATGGTACTTGAGGTGCTGCTGCCGATGGTGTCGGTGGTGGTGATGTTGATGGTACTCTAGGGGGTGCTCAGTGGTGGCGGCGGTGGTGGTGTCGATGGTACTTGAGGGCGTGCTGCCTGTTGTGGTGGCGGTGGTGCTGTCGATGGTACTAGAGGGGGTGCTGCTGGTGGTGGCGGTGGTGGTGCTTTCGATGGTACTTGTGGGGATACTGCCGGTTGTGGCGGCGGTGGTGGTGTCGATGGTAGCTGAGGGGCTGATTCGGCTAGTGGCAGCGGTGGTGGTGTCGTGGTACTTGAGGGGGTGCTGCCGGTGTTGGTGGCGTTGGTTCTGTCGATGGTATTGAGGCGGTTCCGCCGGTGGTGGCGTCGATGGTACTTCAGGGGGTGCTGCCGGTGGTGACGGCCGTGGTGCTCTTGAAGGTACTTGAGGTGTTGCTGCCGGTGGGGGCGGCAGTGGTGCTGTCAATGGTACTTGAAGGGGTTCTGTCGGTGGTGGCGGTGGTGGTGCTCTCGGGGGTACCTGAGGTGGTGCTGCCGGTGGTGGCAGCGGTGGTGCTGTCGATGGTACTTGAGGGGGTGCTGCAGGAGGTGGCGGCAGTGGTTCTGTCTATGCTGATTGAGGGTGTGTTTTCGGTGGTGCCGGCACTGGTGGTGTCGATGGTACTTGAGGAGGTTCTTCCGGTGGTGGCGGCGGTTGTGGTGTTGATGGTAGTTGAGGGGTCCTGACGGTGGTGGCGGCGGTGGCGGTGTCGATGGAACTTGAGGGGGTGCTGCCGGTGGTGGCGGCGGTGGTGGTGTCGATGGTACATGAGGAGATGCTGCTGGTGTTGGCGGCAGTGGTGGTGTCGATGGTACCTGAGGGGCTGATTCGGCTGGTGGCAGCGGTGGTGGTGTCATGGTACTTGAGGGGGTGCTGCCAGTGGTGGCAACGGTGGTGGTGTGGATTGTACTAGAAGGGGTGCTGCCGGTGGTGGCGGCGGTGGTGGTGTTGATGGTACTTGAGGGGGTGCTGGTGGAGGTAGGGGTGGTGGTGTTGTGATTGTGTTTGAGGGGTGCTGGTGGTGGTAGTGGTGGTGGTGGTGGTGGTGGTGGTGATGGTACTTGTGGGAGTGAGCGTGATAGTTGTGGCGGTGGTTGTCCTGATGGTACTGGTGGTGGTGGTTGTGATGGTAGTGGAGGGGGTTGTGGTGATGGTAGTGGCGGTGGTGGTGTCAATGGTACTTGAAGGGGTGCTGGTTTCGTTAGTGGCAATGATGATTTTGATTGTACTTGAGGAGTTGCTGGTGGTGGTAGGGGCGGTTGTGCTTGTGACGGTACTTGAGGGCTCGCTGGTGGTGGTGGTGGTGGTTGTGGTGGTGATGGTGGTTGTGGTGGTGATGGTAGTTGTGGGTGTGAGGGTGATAGTTGTGGAGGTGGTAGTGGTGATGGTACTGATGGTGGTCATTGTGATGGTAGTGGAGGAGGTTGTGCTGATGGTAATGGCGGTGGTGGCTGTGATGGTAGTGGAGTGGGTTGTGGTGATGGTAGTGGCGGTGGTGGTGTTGATGGAACTTGACGCGGTGCTGGCGGTGGTAGTGGTGGTGGTGGTGTCGATGGTACTTGAGGGTGTGCTGGTGGTGGTAGTGGCGGTGGTGGTGTTGATGGAACTTGATGGGGTGCTGGTGTTAGTAGCAGCGGTGGTGGTGTTGATGGTACTTGAGGGGTTGCTGCCGGTGGTGGCGGCGGTGGTGCTGTCGATGGTACTTGCGAGGGTGATTCCGGTGGTGGTTGCGGTGTTGGTGTTGTGGTATTTGAGGGGGTGCTGCCGGTGGTGGCGGAGGTGGTGTTCCCGATTTCAGTTGAGGGGGTGCTGCCCTTGGTGGCAGCGGTGGTGGTGTGGATTGTACTAGAAGGTTTGCTGCCGGTGGTGGCGGCGGTGGTGGTGTTGTTGGTACTTGAGGGGGTGCTGGTGGTGGTAGGGGCAGTGGTGCTTGTGATGGTGCGTGAGGGGTGCTGGTGGTGGTAGTGTCAGTGGTGGTGTCAATGGTACTTAAGGTGGTGCTGGCGGTGGTAGTAGCGGTGGTGTTGTCAATGATACTTGAGGCGGTGCTGCCAGTGGTGGCAGCTATGGTCCTGTCAATGGTACTTGAGGGCGTGCTGCCGGTGGTGGCGGCGGTTTTGCTGTCGATGGTCCTTGAGGGGGTGCTGCCGGTGTTGGCGGCGATGGTGGCTTCGATGGTACTTGAGGGGATGATTCTGCTGGAGGCGGCAGTGGTGGTGTTGATGATACTTGAGGTGGTGTTATTGGTGGTAGGGGCAGTGGTACTTGTGATGGTGCTTGAGGGGTGCTGGTGCTGGTAGTGGTGGTGGTGTTGGTGATGGTACTTCTGGGTTTGAGGGTGATAGTTGTGGAGGGGGTAGTGGTGATGGTACCGGTGGTGGTGGTTGTGAGGGTAGTGGAGGGTTTTGTGGTGATGGTAGTGGCCATTGTGGTGTTGATGGTACTTGAGGTGGTGCTGGCATTGGAAGGGGCGGTGATGGTGTCGATGGTACTAGAGGGCGTGCTGCCGGTGGTGTCGGTGGTGGTGATGTCGATGGTACTCTAGGGAGTGCTGCCAGTGGTGGCGGTGGTGGTGGTGTCGATGGTACTTGAGGGCGTGCTGCCTGTGGTGGTTAGCGGTGGTGCTGTCGACGGTACTAGAGGGGGTGCTGCTGCTGGTGGCGGTGGTGGTGCTGTCGATGGTGCTTGTGGGGATACTGCCGGTGGTGGCGGCGGTGGTGGTGTCGATGGTACTTTAGGGGGAGATTCCGGAGGTGGCGGCGGTTGTGGTGTCGGGCTACTTGAGGGGGTGCTGCCAGTGGTGGCAGTGGTGGTGATGTGGATTGTACTAAAGGGGGTGCTGCCGGAGGTTGCGGCGGTGGTGGTGTCGATGGTAATTAAGGGGGTAGTGCTGGAGGTAGGGGCGGTGGTGCTTGTGATTGTGTTTGAGGGGTGCTGGTGGTGGTAGTGGTGGTGGTGGTGGTGATGGTACTTGTGGGTGTGAGGGTGATAGTTGTGGAGGTGGTTGTCCTGATGGTACTGGTGGTGGTGGTTGTGATGGTACTGGAGGGGGTTATGGTGATGGTAGTGGCGGTGGTGGTGTTGATGGTACTTGAGGGGGTGCTGCCTGTGGTGGAGGCAGTGGTGCTGTTGATGGTACTTGAGGGGGTGCTGCAGGTGGTGGTGGCAGTGGTGCTGTCAATGGTAATTGAGGGGGTGTTTTCGGTGGTGTCAGCGGTGGTTGTGTCGATGGTACTTGAGGGTGTTCTTCCGGTGGTGGCGGCAGTTGTGGTGTCGATGGTAATTGCGGGGTGCTGACAGTGGTGGCGGCGTTGGTGGTGTCGATGGTACTTGAGGGGGTTCTTCCAGTGGTGTCAGTAGTGGTGCTGTCGATGGTACTTGAGGTGGTGCTGCCGGTTGTGGCGGCGGAGGTGCTGTCGATGGTACTTGAGGGGGTGATTCCGTTGGTGGCGGCGGTTTTGGTGTCGTCGATTGTACTTGAGGAGGTGCTGCCGGTGGTGGCGGCAGTGGTGGTGTGGATTGTACTAGAGGGTGTGCTGTCGGTGGTGGCGGCGGTGGTGGTGTTGATGGTACTTGAAGGGTGCTGGTGGTGGTAGGGGCGGTGGTGCTTATGATGGTGCTTGAGCGGTGCTGGTGGTGGTAGTGGTGTAGGTGTTGGTGATGGTATTTGTGGGTGTGAGGGTGATAGTTGTGGAGGGGGTAGTGGTGATGGTACTGGTGGTGGTGGTTGTGAGGGTAGTGGAGGGAGTTGTGGTGATGGTAGTGGCGGTGGTGGTGTTGATGGTACTTGAGGCGGTGCTGGAGGTGGTAGTGTCGGTGGTGGTGTCGATGGTACTTGAGGCGGTGCTAGCGGTGGAAATGTCGGTGGTGGTGTTGATGGTACTTGAGGAGGTGCTGGCGGTGGTAGTAGCGGTGGTGCGGTCGATGGTACTTGAGGGTTGCTGGCGGTGGTGGCGGTGGTGGTGCTGTCGATGGTAATTGAGGGGGTGCTGCCGGTGGTGGCGGAGGTGGTGTTCCCGATTGCAGTTGAGGGGGTGCTGCCCTTGGTGGCAGCGGTGGTGGTGTGGATTGTACTAGAAGGGGTGCTGCCGGTGGTGGCGGCGGTGGTGTTGTTGATGGTACTTGAGGGGGTGCTGGTGGAGGTAGGGGCGGTGGTGTTGTGATTGTGTTTGAGGGGTGCTGGTGGTGGTAGTGGTGGTGGTGGTGGTGGTGATGGTACTTGTGGGAGTGAGCATGATAGTTGTGGAGGTGGTTGTCCTGATGGTACTGGTGGTGGTGGTTGTGATGGTAGTGGAGGGGGTTGTGGTGATGGTAGTGGCGGTGGTGGTGTTGATGTTACTTGAGAAGGTGCTGGAGGTGGAAGTGGCGGTGGTGGTGTCAATGGTACTTGAGGGGATGCTGGTTTTGTTAGTGGCAATGGTGATTTTGATTGTACTTGAGGAGTTGCTGGTTGTGGTAGGGGCGGTGGTGCTTGTGATGGTACTTGACGGCTCGCTGGTGGTTGTGGTGGTGATGGTAGTTGTGGGTGTGAGGGTGATAGTTGTGGAGGTGGTAGTGGTGATGGTACTGATGGTGGTCATTGTGATGGTAGTGGAGGAGGTTGTGCTGATGGTAATGGCGGTGGCGGCTGTGATGGTAGTGGAGTGAGTTGTGTGATGGTAGTGGCCATGGTGGTGTTGATGAAACTTGACGTGGTGCTGGCGGTGGTAGTGGCAGTGGTGGTGTCGATTGTACTTGAGGGTGTGCTGGTGGTGGTAGTGGCGGTGGTGGTGTTGATGGAACTTGATGGGGTGCTGGTTTTAGTAGCGGCGGTGGTGGTGTTGATGGTACATGAGAGGGTGCTGCCAGTGGTGGAGGCAGTGGTGCTGTCGATGGTAATTGAGGGGGTGCTGCCGGTGACGGCGGCGGTTGTGGTGTCGATGATACTTAAGGGGGTGCTGCCGGTGGTGGCGGTAGTGGTGCTGTCGATGGTACTTGAGGCGGTGCTGCCGGTTGTGGCGGCGGTGGTGCTGTCGATGGTACTTGAGGGGGTGCTGCAGGTGGTGGCGGCGGTGATATTGTCGATGGTACTTGAGCGGGTGTTGCCAGTGGTGGCAGCGGTGGTGGTGTCGATGGTACTTGAGGGGGTGCTGCTGGTGGTGGCGGTGGTGGTGCTGTCGATGGTACTTGTGGGGATACTGCCGGTGGTGGCGGCGGTGGTGCTGTCGATGGTACTAGAGGGGGTGCTGCTGGTGGTGGCGGTGGTGGTGCTGTCGATGGTACTTGTGGGGATACTGCCGGTGGTGGCGGCGGTGGTGGTGTGAATGGTACCTGAGGGGCTGTTTCGGCTGGTGGCAGCGGTGGTGGTGTCGTGGTACTTGAGGGGGTGCTGCCGGTGTTGGCGGCGTTGGTGCTGTCGATGGTACTTGAGGCGGTGCCGCCCGTGGTGGCGTCGATGGTACTTCAGGGGGTGCTGCCGGTGGTGACGTCCGTGGTGCTCTTGAAGGTACTTGAGGCGTTGCTGCCGTTGGGGGCGGCAGTGGTGGTGTTGATGGTACTTGAGGTGGTGCTGCCAGTGGTGGCGGCAGTGGTGGTGTCGATGGTACTTGAGGGGGTGCTGCCGGTGGTGTTGGCATTGGTGTTGTCGATGGTACTTTAGGGGGAGCTGCCGGTGGAGGCGACGGTGGTGCTGTCGATGGTACTTGAGGGGGTGCTGCTGGTGGTGGCAGCAGTGGTGGTGTTGATGGTACTTGAGGTGGTGCTGCCAGTGGTGGCGGCAGTGGTGGTGTCGATGGTACTTGAGGGGGTGCTGCCGGTGGTGGTGGCATTGGTGTTGTCGATGGTACTTTAGGGGGAGCTGCCGGTGGTGGCGGCGGTGGTGCTGTATATGGTACTTGAGGTGGTGCTGCCGGAGGTGGCAGCAGTGGTTCTGTCTATGGTGATTGAGGGGGTGTTTTCGGTGGTGCCGGCAGTGGTGGTGTCGATGGTACTTGAGGAGGTTCTTCCGGTGGTGGCGGCGGTTGTGGTGTTGATGGTAGTTGAGGGGTGCTGACGGTGGTGGCGGCGGTGGTGGTGTCGATGGTACTTGAGGGGGTGCTGCCGGTGGTGGCGGCGGTGGTGGTGTCGATGGTACATGAGGAGATGCTGCTGGTGTTGGCGGCGGTGGTGGTGTCGATGGTACCTGAGGGGCTGATTCGGCTGGTGGCAACGGTGGTGGTGTCGTGGTACTTGAGGGGGTGCTGCCGGTGGTGGCAGCGGTGGTGGTGTGGATTGTACTAGAAGGGGTGCTGCCGGTGGTGGCGGCGGTGGTGGTGTTGATGGTACTTGAGTGGGTGCTGGTGGAGGTAGGGGCGGTGGTGTTGTGTTTGTGTTTGAGGGGTGCTGGTGGTCGTAGTGTGGTGGTGGTGGTGTTGATGGTACTTGTGGGAGTGAGCGTGATAGTTGTGGAGGTGGTTGTCCTGATGGTACTGGTGGTGGTGGTTGTGATGGTAGTGGAGGGTGTTTTGGTGATGGTAGTGGAGGCTGTGGTGTGGATGGTACTTGAGGCGTTGCTGGCAGTGGTAATGTCGATGGTTGTGTCGATGGTACTTGAGGCAGTGTGGCGGTGGAAGTGGCGCTGGTGGTGTCGATGGTACTTGAGGGGGTGCTGGCGGTGATAGTGGCGGTGGTGGTGTCAATGTTACTTTAGGCGGTGCTGGCCAAGGTAGTGGCGGTGGAGATGTCAATGGTACTTGAGGGGGTGCTGCCGGTGGTAGTGGCGTTGGCGGTGTTGATGGTATTTGAGGGGCTGCTGGTTTTCTTAGTGGCATTGGTGGTTTTGATTGTACTTGAGGAGGTGCTGGTGGTGGTAGGGGCTTTGGTGCTTGTGATGGTACTTGAGGGGTCGCTGGCGGTGGTAGTGGTGGTGGTGGTTGTGATGGTAGTTGTGGTTGTGAGGGTGATAGTTGTGGAGGGGGTAGTAGTGATGGTACTGGTGGTGGTGGTTCTGATGGTAGTGGAGGAGGTTGTGCTGATGGTAATGGCGGTGTTGGCTGTGATGGTAGTGGAGTGGGTTGTGGTGATGGTAGTGGCGGTGGTGGTGTTGATGGAACTTGACGCGGTGCTGCTGGTGGTAGTGGTGGTGGTGGTGTCGATGGTACTTGAGGGTGTGCTGGTGGTGTTAGTGGCGGTGGTGGTGTTGATGGAACTTGATGGGGTGCTGGTGTTAGTAGCAGCAGTGGTGGTGTTGATGGTACTTCAGGGGTTGCTGCCGGTGGTGGCGGCGGTTGTGATGTCGATGGTACTTGAGGGGGTGCTGCCAGTTGTGGCGGCGGTGGTGCTGTCGATGGTACTTGAGGAGGTGCTGCTGGTGGTGGCGGCAGTGGTGCTGTCGATGGTACTTGCGGGGGTGATTCCGGTGGTGGTGGCGGTGATGGTGTCGTGGTATTTGAGGGGGTGCTGCCGGTTGTGGCGGCGGTGGTGGTGTGGATTGTACTAGAAAGGGTGATGCCGGAGGTGGCGTCAGAGGTGGTATCGATGGTACTGACGGTGTGCTGCCGCTGGTGGCGGCGGTGGTGGTGTCGATGGTACTTGAGGGCGTGCTGCCTGTGGTGGTGGTGGTGGTGCTGTCGATGGTACTAGAGGGGGTGCTGCTGGTGGTGGCGGTGGTGGTGCTGTCGATGGTAATTGTGGGGATATTGCCGGTGGTGGCGGCGGTGGTGGTGTCGATGGTACCTGAGGGGCTGATTCGGCAGGTGGCAGCGGTGGTGGTGTCGTGGTATTTGAGGGGGTGCTGCCGGTGTTGGCGGCGTTGGTGCTGTCGATGGTACTTGAGGCGGTGCCGCCCGTGGTGGGGTCGATGGTACTTCAGGGTGTGCTGCCGGTGGTGACGGCCGTGGTGCTCTCGAAGGTACTTGAGGCGTTGCTGCCGGTGGGGGCGGGAGTGGTGGTGTTGATGGTACCTGAGGTGGTGCTGCCAGTGGTGGTGGCAGTGGTGGTGTCGATGGTACTTGAGGTGGTGCTGCCGGTGGTGGCGGCGGTGGTGCTGTCGATGGTACTTTAGGGGGAGCTGCCGGTGGAGGCGACGGTGGTGCTGTCGATGGTACTTGAGGGGGTGCTGCTGGTGGTGGCAGCAGTGGTGGTGTTGATGGTACTTGAGGTGGTGCTGCCAGTGGTTGCAGCAGTGGTGGTGTCGATGGTACTTGAGGGGGTGCTGCCGGTGGTGTTGGCATTGGTGTTGTCGATGGTACTTTAGGGGGAGCTGCCGGTGGTGGCGGCGGTGGTGCTGTCGATGGTACTTGAGGGGGTGCTGCAGGAAGTGGCGGCAGTGGTTCTGTCTATGGTGATTGAGGGGATGTTTTCGTTGGTGCCGGCAGTGGTGGTGTCGATGGTACTTGAGGGTGTGCTGCCGGTGGTGGCGGCGGTGGTGGTGTCGATGGTACATGAGGAGATGCTGTTGGTGTTGCCGGCGGTGGTGGTGTCGATGGTACCTGAGGGGCTGATTCGGCTGGTGGCAACGGTGGTGGTGTCGTGGTACTTTAGGGGGTGCTGCCGGTGGTGGCAGCGGTGGTGGTGTGGATTGTACTAGAAGGGGTGCTGCCGGTGGTGGCGGCGGTGGTGGTGTTGATGGTACTTGAGGGGGTGCTGGTGGAGGTAGGGGCGGTGGTGTTGTGATTGTGTTTGAGGGGTGCTGGTGGTCGTAGTGGTGGTGGTGGTGGTGGTGATGGTACTTGTGGGAGTGAGAGTGATAGTTGTGGAGGTGGTTGTCCTGATGGTACTGGTGGTGGTGGTTGTGATGGTAGTGGAGGGTGTTGTGGTGATGGTAGTGGCGGTGGTGGTGTTGATGGTACTTGAGGAGGTGCTGGAGGTGGAAGTGGCGGTGGTGGTGTCAATGGTACTTGAGGGGGTGTTCGTTTTGTTAGTGGCAATGGTGATTTTGATTGTACTTGAGGGGTTGCTGGTGGTGGTGGTGGTGGTTGTGGTGGTGATGTTGGTTGTGGTGGTGATGGTAGTTGTGGGTGTGAGGGTGATAGTTGTGGAGGTGGTAGTGGTGATGGTACTGATAGTGGTCATTGTGATGGTAGTGGAGGAGGTTGTGCTGATGGTAATGGTGGTGGCGGTTGTGATGGTAGTGGAGTGAGTTGTGTGATGGTAGTGGCGGTAGTGGTGTTGATGAAACTTGACGTGGTGATAGCGGTGGTAGTGGCAGTGGTGGTGTCGATTGTTCTTGAGGGTGTGCTGGTGGTGGTGGCGGCGGTGGTGGTGTTGATGTTACTTGAGGGGGTGCTGGTGGTGGTAGGGGCAGTGGTGCTTGTGATGGTGCATGAGGGGTGCTGGTGGTGGTAGTGTCAGTGGTGGTGTCAATGGTACTTAAGGCTGTGCTGGCGGTGGTAGTGGCGGTGGTGTTGTCGATGATACTTGAGGCGGTGCTGCCGGTGGTGGCAGCGATGGTGCTGTCAATGGCACTTCAGGGCGTGCTGCCGGTGGTGGCGGTGGTGGTGGCTTCGATGGTACTTGAGAGGATGATTCTGCTGGAGGCGGCGGTGGTGGTGTTGATGATACTTGAGGTGGTGTTGTTGGTGGTAGGGGCAGTGGTACTTGTGATGGTGCTTGAGGGGTGCTGATGGTGGTAGTGGTGGTGGTGTTGGTGATGGTACTTCTGGGTTTGAGGGTGATAGTTGTGGAGGGGGTAGTGGTGATGGTACCGGTGGTGGTGGTTGTGAGGGTAGTGGAGGGTTTTGTGATGATGGTAGTGGCCATTGCGGTGTTGATGGTACTTGAGGTGGTGCTGGCATTGGAAGTGGCGGTGGTGGTGTCGATGGTACTAGAGGGCGTGCTGCCAGTGTTGTCAGTGGTGGTGATGTCGATTGTACTCTAGGGGGTGCTGCCAGTGGTGGCGGCGGTGGTGGTGTCGATGGTACTTGAGGGCATGCTGCCTGTGGTGGTGGCGGTGGTGCTGTCCATGGTACTAGAGGGGGTGCTGCTGGTGGTGGCGGTGGTGGTGCTGTCGATGGTACCTGAGGGGCTGATTCGGCTGATTGCAGCGGAGCTGGTATCGTGGTACTTGAGGGGGTGCTGCCGGTGGTGGCGTCCATGGTACTTCAGGGGGTGCTGCCGGTGGTGACGGCGGTGGTGCTTTTGAAGGTACTTGAGGCGTTACTGCCGGTGGGGGCGGCAGTGGTGCTGTCGATGGTACTTGAAGGTGTTCTGTCGGTGGTGGCGGTGGTGGTGATCTTGGGGGTACTTGAGGCGGTGCTGCCGGTGGTGGCGGCGGTGGTGCTGTCGATGGAACTTGAGGGGGTGCTGCAGGAGGTGGCGGCAGTGGTTCTGTCTATGGTGATTGAGGGGGTGTTTTCGGTGGTGCCGGCAGTGGTGGTGTCGATGGTTCTTAAGGAGGTTCTTCCGGTGGTGGCGGCGGTTGTGGTGTTGATGGTAGTTGAGGGGTCCTGACGGTGGTGGCGGCGGTGGTGGTGTCGATGGTACTTGAGGGGGTGTTGCCGGTGGTGGCGGCGGTGGTGGTGTCGATGGTACATGAGGAGATGCTGCTGGTGTTGGCGGTGGTGGTGGTGTCGATGGTACCTGAGGGGCTGATTCAGCTGGTGGCAGCGGTGGTGGTGTCGTGGTACTTGAGGGGGTGCTGCCGGTGGTGGCAGCGGTGGTGGTGTGGATTGTACTAGAAGGGTGCTGCCGGTGGTGGCGACGGTGGTGGTGTTGATGGTACTTGAGGGGGTGCTGGTGGAGGTAGGGGCGGTGGTGTTGTGATTGTGTTTGAGGGGTGCTGGTTGTGGTGATGGTACTTGTGGGAGTGAGCGTGATAGTTGTGGAGGTGGTTGTCCTGATGGTACCGGTGGTGGTGTTTGTGATGGTAGTGGAGGGGGTTGCGGTGATGGTGGCGGCGGTGGTGGTGTTGATGGTAGTTGAGGGGGTGCTGTTTTTGTTAGTGACAATGGTGATTTTGATTGTACTTGAGGAGTTACTGTTGGTGGTAGGGGCGTTGGTGCTTGTGATGGTACTTGAGGGCTCGCTGGTGGTGGTGGTGGTGGTTGTGGTGGTGATGGTGGTTGTGGTGGTGATGGTAGTTGTGGGTGTGAGGGTGATAGTTGTGGAGGTGGTAGTGGTGATGGTACTGATGGTGGTCATTGTGACGGTAGTGGAGGAGGTTGTGCTGATGGTAATGGCGGTGGCGGTTGTGAGGGTAGTGGAGTGAGTTGTGTGATGGTAGTGGCGGTGGTGGTGTTGATGAAACTTGACGTGGTGATGGCGGTGGTAGTTGCAGTGGTGGTGTCGATTGTACTTGAGGGTGTGCTGGCGTTGGTAGTGGCGGTGGTTGTGTTGATGGAACTTGATGGGGTGCTGGTTTTAGTAGCGGCGGTGGTGGTGTTGATGGTACTTGAGAGGGTGCTGCCAGTGGTGGAGGCAGTGGTGCTGTCGATGGTAACTGAGGGGGTGCTGCCCGTGGCGGCGGCGGTTGTGGTGTCGATGATACTTAAGGGGGTGCTGCCGGTGGCGGCGGTAGTGGTGCTATCGATGGTACTTGAGGCGGTGCTTCTGGTGTTGGCAGCGGTGTTGGTGTCGATGGTACTTGAGGGGATGCTGCTGATGGTGGCTCCGGTGGTGATGTCGATGGTACTTGAGGGGGTGCTGCCGGTGGTGGCGGCAGTGGTGCTGCCGATGGTACTTGAGGGGGTGCTGCCCGTGGTGGCGGCGGTGGTGGTGTTAATGGTACTTGAGGGGGTGATTACGGTAGTGGTGGCAGTTGTGGTGTCGTGGTACTTGAGGGGGTGTTGCCGGTGGTGGCGGCAGTGGTGGTGTGGATTGTACTCAAAGGGGTGCTGCCGGTCTTGGTGGCGTTGGTGGTGTTAATGGTACTTGAGGGGGTGCTGGTGGTGGTAAGGGCGGTGGTGCTTGTGATGGTGCTTGAGGGGTGCTGGTGTTGGTAGTGGTGGTGGTGGTGGTGATGGTATTGTGGGTGTGAGGGTGAGAGTTGTGGTGGGGGTAGTGGTGATGGTACTGGTGGTGGTGGTTGTGATGGTAGTGGAGGGTGTTTTGGTGATGGTAGTGGCGGTTGTGGTGTTGATGGTACTTGAGGCGTTGCTGGCAGTGGTCATGTCGATGGTTGTGTCGATGGTACTTGAGGCGGTGTGGCGGTGGAAGTGGCGGTGGTGGTGTCGATGGTACTTGAGGGGGTGCTGGCGGTGATAGTGGCGGTGGTGGTGTCAATGTTACTTTAGGCGGTGCTGGCCAAGGTAGTGGCGGTGGAGATGTCAATGGTACTTGAGGGGGTTCTGCCGGTGGTGGCAGTGGTGGTGGTGTCGATGGTACTTGATGGGGTGCTGCCGGTGCTGGCAGCGGTTGTGGTATCGATGGTACTTGAGGGGGTTCTGCCGGTGGTGGCAGTGGTGGTGGTGTCGATGGTACTTGATGGGGTGCTGCCGGTGCTGGCGGCGGTTGTGGTATCGATGGTACTTGAGGGGGTGCTGCCGGTGGTGGCAGCGGTGGTGCTCTCAATGGTAATTGAGGCGGTGCTGCCGGTGGTTGTGATGCTGGTGATGTCGATGGTACTTGAGGGGGTGCTGCCAGTTGTGGCAGCGGTGGTGCTGTCGATGGTACTTGAGGAGGTGGTGCTGGTGGTGGCGGCAGTGGTGCTGTCGATGGTACTTGCGGGGGTGATTCCGTTGGTGGTGGCGGTGTTGGTGTCGTGGTATTTGAGGGGGTGCTGCCGGTTGTGGCGGCGGTGGTGGTGTGGATTGTACTAGAAAGGGTGATGCCGGAGGTGGCGGCAGAGGTGGTATCGATGGTACTTGACGGTGTGCTGCCGGTGGTGGTGGCGGTCACGGTATCGATGGTACTTGAGGGGGTGATTCCGCTGGTGGCGGCGGTTTTGGTGTCATGGTACTTGAGGTGCTGCTGCCGGTGGTGGTGGCAGTGGTGGTTTGGATTGTACTAGAGGGTGTGCTGTCGGTGGTGGCGGCGGTGGTGGTGTCTATGGTACTTGAGGGGGTGGTGCCGGTGTTGGCGGCTGTGGTGCTCTCGATGGTACTTGAGGCGGTGCTGCTGGTGGTGGCGGTGGTGGTGCTGTCCATGGTAATTCAAGCGGTGCTGTCGGTGGAGGCGACGGTGTTGCTTGCGATGGTACTTGAGGAGGTGCTGCCGGTGGTGGCGGCGGTGGTGGTGTCGCTGGTACTTGAGGGGGTGCTGCCAGTGGTGACGGCCGTGGTGCTCTTGAAGGTACTTGAGGCGTTGCTGCCGGTGGGGGCAGCAGTGGTGCTGTCGATGGTACTTGAAGGGGTTCTGTCGGTGGTGGCGGTGGTGGTGCTCTCGGGGGTACTTGAGGCGGTGCTGCCCGTGGTGGCTGTGGTGGTGATGTCGATGGTAGTTGAGGGGGTGTTGCCGGTAGTGGCGGAGGTGTTGTTCCCGATTGCAGTTGAGGGGGTGCTGCCCTTGGTGGCAGCGGTGGTGGTGTGGATTGTACTAGAAGGGGTGCTGCCGGTGGTGGCGGCAGTGGTGGTGTTGATGGTACTTGAGGGGGTGCTGGTGGTGGTAGGGGCAGTGGTGCTTGTGATGGTGCGTGAGGGGTGCTGGTGGTGGTAGTGTCAGTGGTGTTGTCAATGGTACTTAAGGGGGTGCTGGCGGTGGTAGTGGCGGTGGTGGTGTGGATGATACTTGAGGCGGTGCTGCCGGTGGTGACAGCGATGGTGCTGTCAATGGTACTTGAGGGCGTGTTGCCGGTGGTGGCGGCGGTGGTGCTGTCGATGGTTCTTGAGGGGGTGCAGCCGGTGGTGGCGGCGGTTTTGCTGTCGATGGTCCTTGAGGGGTTGCTGCCAGTGGTGGCGGCGGTGGTGGCTTCGATGGTACTTGAGGGGATGATTCTGCTAGAGGCGGCGTTGGTGGTGTTGATGATACTTGAGTTGGTGTTGTTGGTGGTAGGGGCAGTGGTACTTGTGATGGTGCTTGAGGGTTGCTGGTGGTGGTAGTGGTGGTGGTGTTGGTGATGGTACTTCTGGGTTTGAGGGTGATAGTTGTGGAGTGGGTAGTGGTGATGGTACCGGTGGTGGTGGTTGTGAGGGTAGTGGAGGGTTTTGTGGTGATGGTAGTGGCCATTGTGCTGTTGATGGTACTTGAGGTGGTGCTGGCATTGGAAGGGGCGGTGGTGGTGTCGATGGTACTAGAGGGCGTGCTGCCGGTGGTGTCGGTGGTGGTGATGTCGATGGTACTCTAGGGCGTGCTGCCGGTGGTGGTGGCGGTGGTGGTGTTAATGGTACTTGAGGGGGTGCTGGTGGTGGTAAGGGCGGTGGTGCTTGTGATGGTGCTTGAGGGGTGCTGGTGTTGGTAGTGGTGGTGGTGGTGGTGATGGTATTGTGGGTGTGAGGGTGAGAGTTGTGGAGGGGGTAGTGGTGATGGTACTGGTGGTGTTGGTTGTGGTAGTACTGGAGGGGGTTGTCCTGATGGTACTGGTGGTGGTGGTTGTGATGTTAGTGGAGGGTGTTTTGGTGATGGTAGTGGCGGTTGTGGTGTTGATGGTACTTGAGGCGTTGCTGGCAGTGGTCATGTCGATGGCTGTGTCGATGGTACTTGAGGCGGTGTGGCGGTGGAAGCGGCGGTGGTGGTGTCGATGGTACTTGAGGGGGTGCTGGCGGTGATAGTGGCGGTGGTGGTGTCAATGTTACTTTAGGCGGTGCTGGCCAAGGTATTGGCGGTGGAGATGTCAATGGTACTTGAGGGGGTGCTGCCAGTGGTGGCAGTGGTGGTGGTGTCGATGGTACTTGATGGGGTGCTGCCGGTGGTGGCGGCGGTTGTGGTATCGATGGTACTTGAGGCGGTGCTGCCGGTGGTGGTGATGCTGATGCTGTCGATGGTACTTGAGTGGGTGCTGGCGGTGGTGGCGGCCGTGGTGGTATGAATGGTACTTGAGGCGGTGCTGGCGGTGGTAGTGGTGGTGGTGGTGTCGATGGTCCTTGAGGAGGTGCTGTCCAAGGTGGTGGCGGTGGAGATGTCCATGTTACTTGAGGTTGTTCTGGCGGTGGTAGTGACGGTGATGATGCCGTTGGCACTTGAGGCGGTGCTGTTGGTGGTAGTGGTGGTGGTGGTGTCGATGGTACTGGAGGCGGTGCTGGGTTTGTAGTGGCGGTGGTGGTGTCGATAGTACTTGAGGCTCTGCTGGTGGTGGTAGTGGCTGTGGTGGTGTCGATGGTACTTGAGGCGGTTCTGTTGGTGGTACTGGCGGTGGTGGTGTCGATGGTAGTTGAGCGGTGCTGGTGGTGGTAGTGGCGGTGGTGGTGTCGATGGTAATTTATGCGGTGCTGGTGGTGGTAGTGGCGGTGGTGTTGGTGATGGTACTTGAGGGTGTGCTGCTGGTGGTAGTGGCGTTGGCGGTGTTGATGGTATTTGAGGGGCTGCTGGTTTTCTTAGTGGCATTGGTGGTTTTGATTGTACTTGAAGAGGTGCTGGTGGTGGTAGGGGCTTTGGTGCTTGTGATGGTACTTGAGGGGTCGCTGGTGGTGGTAGTGGTGGTGGTGGTTGTGATGGTAGTTGTGGGTGTGAGGGTGATAGTTGTGGAGGGGGTAGTAGTGATGGTACTGGTGGTGGTCGTTGTGATGGTAGTGGAGGAGGTTGTGCTGATGGTAATGGCGGTGGTGGCTGTGATGGTAATGGAGTGGGTTGTGGTGATGGTAGTGGCGGTGGTGGTGTTGATGGTACTTGAGGCGGTGCTGGAGGTGGTAGTATCGGTGGTGGTGTCGATGGTACTTGAGGGGTTGCTGGCGGTGGTAGTGGCGGTGGTGCTGTCGATGGTACTTGTTGCGGTGCTGCTAGTGGTGGCAGCGGTTTTGGTGTCGATGGTAATTGAGGGGATGCTGCCGATGGTGGCGGCGGTGGTGGTCTCGATGGTACCTGAGGGGCTGATTCGGCTGGTGGCAGTGGTGGTGGTGTCATGGTACTTGAGGGGGTGCTGCCAGTGGTGGCAACGGTGGTGGTGTGGATTGTACTAGAAGGGGTGCTGCCGAAGGTTGCGGCGGTGGTGGTGTCGATGGTACTTAAGGGGGTGCTGCTGGAGGTAGGGGCGGTGGTGCTTGTGATTGTGTTTGAGGGGTGCTGGTGGTGGTAGTGGTGGTGGTGGTGGTGATGGTACTTGTGGGTGTGAGGGTGATAGTTGTGGAGGTGGTTGTCCTGATGGTACTGGTGGTGGTGCTTGTGATGGTAGTGGAGGGGGTTGTGGTGATGGTAGTGGCGGTGGTGGTGTTGATAGTCCTTGAGGGGTTGCTGCCGGTGGTGGAGTCAGTGGTGCTGTTGATGGTACTTAAGGGGGTGCTGCAGGTGGTGGCGGCAGTGGTGCTGTCGATAGTAATTGAGTGGGTGTTTTCGGTGGTGGTGGCGGTGGTGGTGTCGATGGTACTTGAGGGGGTTCTTCCGGTGGTGGCGGCGGTTGTGGTGTCGATGGTACTTGAGGGGTGCTGACGGTGGTGACGGCGGTGGTGCTGTCGATGGTACTTGAGGGGGTGCTGCCGGTGGTGGCAGCGGCGGTGGTGGTGTCGATGGTACATGAGGAGTTGATGCTGGTGTTGGCGGCGGTGGTGGTGTCGATGGTACCTGAGGGGCTGATTCAGATGGTGGAAACGGTGGTGGTGTCGTGGTACTTGTGGGGGTGCTGCCGGTGGTGGCAGAGGTGGTGGTGTGGATTGTACTAGAAGGGGTGCTGCCGGTGGTGGCGGCGGTGGTGGTGTTGATGGTACTTGAGGGGGTGCTGGTGGAGGTAGGGGCGGTGGTGTTGTGATTGTGTTTGAGGGGTGCTGGTGGTGGTAGTGGTGGTGGTGGTGGTGGTGATGGTACTTGTGGGAGTGAGCGTGATAGTTGTGGAGGTGGTTGTCCTGATGGTACTGGTGGTGGTGGTTGTGATGGTAGTGGAGGGGGTTGTGGTGATGGTAGTGGCGGTGGTGGTGTTGATGATACTTGAGAAGGTGCTGGAGGTGGAAGTGGCGGTGGTGGTGTCAATGGTACTTGAGGGGATGCTGGTTTTGTTAGTGGCAATGTTGCTTTTGATTGTACGTGAGGAGTTGCTGGTTGTGGTAGGGGCGGTGGTGCTTGTGATGGTACTTGAGGGCTCGCTGGTGGTTGTGGTGGTGATGGTAGTTGTGGGTTTGAGGGTGATACTTGTGGAGGTGGTAGTGGTGATGGTACTGATGGTGGTCATTGTGATGGTAGTGGAGGAGGTTGTGCTGATGGTAATGGCGGTGGCGGTTGTGATGGTAGTGGAGTGAGTTGTGTGATGGTAGTGGCCGTGGTGGTGTTGATGAAACTTGACGTGGTGATGGCGGTGGTAGTGGCAGTGGTGGTGTCGATCGTACTTGAGGGTGTGCTGGTGGTGGTAGTGGTGGTGGTGGTGTTGATGGAACTTGATGGGGTTCTGGTTTTAGTGGCGGCGGTGGTGGTGTTGATGGTACATGAGAGGGTGCTGCCAGTGGTGGAGGCAGTGGTGCTGTCGATTGTAATTGAGGGGGTGCTGCCGGTGACGGCGGCGGTTGTGGTGTCGATGATACTTAAGGGGGTGCTGCCGGTGGTGGCGGTAGTGGTGCTGTCGATGGTACTTGAGGCGGTGCTGCCGGTTGTGGCGGCGGTGGTGCTGTCGATGGTACTTGAGGGGGTGCTGCAGGTGGTGGCGGCGGTGATATTGTCGATGGTACTTGAGCGGGTATTGCCAGTGGTGGCAGCGGTGGTGGTGTCGATGGTACTTGAGGGGGTGATTCCGCTGGTGGCGGCAGTTTTGGTGTCGTGGTACTTGAGGGGGTGCTGCCAGTGATGGCGGCAGTGGTGGTGTGGATTGTAGTAGAGGGTGTGCTGTCGGTGGTGTCGGCGCTGGTGGTGTTGATGGTACTTGAGGGGGTGCTTGTGGTGGTAGGGGCAGTGGTGCTTATGATGGTGCTTGAGGGGGGCAGGTGGTGGAGGTGTTGGTGGTGGTACTTGTGAGTGTGAGGGTGATAGTTGTGGAGGCGGTAGTGGTGATGGTACTGGTGGTGGTGGTTGTGACGGTGGTGGAGGGTGTTGTGGTGATGGTAGTGTCGGTGGTGGTGTTGATGGTACTTGAGGCGGTGCTGGAGGTGGTAGTGTCGGTGGTGGTGTCGATGGTACTTGAGGGGGTGCTGGCGGTGGTAGTGTCGGTGGTTCTGTCAATGGTACTTGTTGTGGTGTTTCTGGTGTTGGCAGCGGTGTTGGTGTCGATGGTACTTGAGGGGATGCTGCTGATGGTGGCTCCGGTGGTGATGTCGATGGTACTTGAGGGGGTGCTGCCGGTGGTGGCGGCAGTGGTACTGCCGATGGTACTTGAGGGGGTGCTGCCCGTGGTGGCGGCGGTGGTGGTGTTAATGGTACTTGAGGGGGTGATTACGGTAGTGGTGGCAGTTGTGGTGTCGTGGTACTTGAGGGGGTGTTGCCGGTGGTGGCGGCAGTGGTGGTGTGGATTGTACTCAAAGGGGTGCTGCCGGTGGTGGTGGCGTTGGTGGTGTTAATGGTACTTGAGGGGGTGCTGGTGGTGGTAAGGGCGGTGGTGCTTGTGATGGTGCTTGAGGGGTGCTGGTGTTGGTAGTGGTGGTGGTGGTGGTGATGGTATTGTGGGTGTGAGGGTGAGAGTTGTGGTGGGGGTAGTGGTGATGGTACTGGTGGTGTTGGTTGTGGTAGTACTGGAGGGGGTTGTCCTGATGGTACTGGTGGTGGTGGTTGTGATGGTAGTGGAGGGTGTTTTGGTGATGGTAGTGGCGGTTGTGGTGTTGATGGTACTTGAGGCGTTGCTGGCAGTGGTCATGTCGATGGTTGTGTCGATGGTACTTGAGGCGGTGTGGCGGTGGAAGTGGCGGTGGTGGTGTCGATGGTACTTGAGGGGGTGCTGGCGGTGATAGTGGCGGTGGTGGTGTCAATGTTACTTTAGGCGGTGCTGGCCAAGGTAGTGGTGGTGGAGATGTCAATGGTACTTGAGGGGGTGCTGCCGGTGGTGGCAGCGGTGGTGCTCTCAATGGTAATTGAGGCGGTGCTGCCGGTGGTTGTGATGCTGGTGATGTCGATGGTACTTGAGGGGGTGCTGCCAGTTGTGGCGGCAGTGGTGCTGTCGATGGTACTTGAGGAGGTGGTGCTGGTGGTGGCGGCAGTGGTGCTGTCGATGGTACTTGCGGGGGTGATTCCGGTGGTGGTGGCAGTGTTGGTGTCGTGGTATTTGAGGGGGTGCTGCCGGTTGTGGCGGCGGTGGTGGTGTGGATTGTACTAGAAAGGGTGATGCCGGAGGTGGCGGCAGAGGTGGTATCGATGGTACTTGACGGTGTGCTGCCGGTGGTGGTGGCGGTCACTGTATCGATGGTACTTAAGGGGGTGATTCCGCTGGTGGCGGCGGTTTTGGTGTCGTGGTACTTGAGGTGCTGCTGCCGGTGGTGGTGGCAGTGGTGGTTTGGATTGTACTAGAGGGTGTGCTGTCGGTGGTGGCGGCGGTGGTGTTGTCTATGGTACTTGAGGGGGTGGTCCCGGTGTTGGCGGCTGTGGTGCTCTCGATGGTACTTGAGGCGGTGCTGCTGGTGGTGGCGGTGGTGGTGCTGTCCATGGTAATTCAAGCGGTGCTGTCGGTGGAGGCGACGGTGTTGCTTGCGATGGTACTTGAGGGGGTGCTGCCGGTGGTGGCGGCGGTGGTGGTGTTGCTGGTACTTGAGGGGGTGCTGCCAGTGGTGACGGCCGTGGTGCTCTTGAAGGTACTTGAGGCGTTGCTGCCGGTGGGGGCGGCAGTGGTGCTGTCGATGGTACTTGAAGGGGTTCTGTCGGTGGTGGTAGTGGTGGTGCTCTCGGGGGTACTTGAGGCGGTGCTGCCGGTGGTGGCTGTGGTGGTGATGTCGATGGTAGTTGAGGGGTTGTTGCCGGTAGTGGCGGAGGTGTTGTTCCCGATTGCAGTTGAGGGGGTGCTGCCCTTGGTGGCAGCGGTGGTGATGTGGATTGTACTAGAAGGGGTGCTGCCGGTGGTGGCGGCAGTGGTGGTGTTGATGGTACTTGAGGGGGTGCTGGTGGTGGTAGGGGCAGTGGTGCTTGTGATGGTGCGTGAGGGGTGCTGGTGGTGGTAGTGTCAGTGGTGTTGTCAATGGTACTTAAGGCGGTGCTGGCGGTGGTAGTGGGGGTGGTGGTGTGGATGATACTTGAGGCGGTGCTGCCGGTGGTGACAGCGATGGTGCTGTCAATGGTACTTGAGGGTGTGATGCCGGTGGTGGCGGTGGTGGTGCTGTCGATGGTTCTTGAGGGGGTGCAGCCGGTGGTGGCGGCGGTTTTGCTGTCGATGGTCCTTGAGGGGTTGCTGCTGGTGGTGGCGGCGGTGGTGGCTTCGATGGTACTTGAGGGGATGATTCTGCTGAGGCGGCGTTGGTGGTGTTGATGATACTTGAGTTGGTGTTGTTGGTGGTAGGGGTAGTTGTACTTGTGATGGTGCTTGAGGGTTGCTGGTGGTGGTAGTGGTGGTGGTGTTGGTGATGGTACTTCTGGGTTTGAGGGTGATAGTTGTGGAGTGGGTAGTGGTGATGGTACCGGTGGTGGTGGTTGTGAGGGTAGTGGAGGGTTTTGTGGTGATGGTAGTGGCCATTGTGCTGTTGATGGTACTTGAGGTGGTGCTGGCATTGGAAGGGGCGGTGGTGGTGTCGATGGTACAAGAGGGCGTGCTGCCGGTGGTGTCGGTGGTGGTGATGTCGATGGTACTCTAGGGCGTGCTGCCGGTGGTGGTGGCGGTGGTGGTGTTAATGGTACTTGAGGGGGTGCTGGTGGTGGTAAGGGCGGTGGTGCTTGTGATGGTGCTTGAGGGGTGCTGGTGTTGGTAGTGGTGGTGGTGGTGGTGATGGTATTGTGGGTGTGAGGGTGAGAGTTGTGGAGGGGGTAGTGGTGATGGTACTGGTGGTGTTGGTTGTGGTAGTACTGGAGGGGGTTGTCCTGATGGTACTGGTGGTGGTGGTTGTGATGGTAGTGGAGGGTGTTTTGGTGATGGTAGTGGCGGTTGTGGTGTTGATGGTACTTGAGGCGTTGCTGGCAGTGGTCATGTCGATGGCTGTGTCGATGGTACTTGAGGCGGTGTGGCGGTGGAAGCGGCGGTGCTGGTGTCGATGGTACTTGAGGGGGTGCTGGCGGTGATAGTGGCGGTGGTGGTGTCAATGTTACTTTAGGCGGTGCTGGCCAAGGTATTGGCGGTGGAGATGTCAATGGTACTTGAGGGGTGCTGCCGGTGGTGGCAGTGGTGGTGGTGTCGATGGTACTTGATGGGGTGCTGCCGGTGGTGGCGGCGGTTGTGGTATCGATGGTACTTGAGGCGGTGCTGCCGGTGGTGGTGATGCTGGTGCTGTCGATGGTATTTGAGTGGGTGCTGGCGGTGGTGGCGGCCGTGGTGGTATGAATGGTACTTGAGGCGGTGCTGGCGGTGGTAGTGGTGGTGGTGGTGTCGATGGTCCTTGAGGAGGTGCTGGCCAAGGTGGTGGCGGTGGAGATGTCCATGTAACTTGAGGTTGTTCTGGCGGTGGTAGTGACGGTGATGATGCTGTTGGCACTTGAGGCGGTGCTGTTGGTGGTAGTGGTGGTGGTGGTGTCGATGGTACTGGAGGCGGTGCTGGGTTTGTAGTGGCGGTGGTGGTGTCGATAGTACTTGAGGCTCTGCTGGTGGTGGTAGTGGCTGTGGTGGTGTCGATGGTACTTGAGGCGGTTCTGTTGGTGGTACTGGCGGTGGTGGTGTCGATGGTAGTTGAGCGGTGCTGTTGGTGGTAGTGGCGGTGGTGGTGTCGATGGTAATTTATGCGGTGCTGGTGGTGGTAGTGGCGGTGGTGTTGGTGATGGTACTTGAGGGTGTGCTGCTGGTGGTAGTGGCGTTGGCGGTGTTGATGGTATTTGAGGGGCTGCTGGTTTTCTTAGTGGCATTGGTGGTTTTGATTGTACTTGAAGAGGTGCTGGTGGTGGTAGGGGCTTTGGTGCTTGTGATGGTACTTGAGGGGTCGCTGGTGGTGGTAGTGGTGGTGGTGGTTGTGATGGTAGTTGTGGGTGTGAGGGTGATAGTTGTGGAGGGGGTAGTAGTGATGGTACTGGTGGTGGTCGTTGTGATGGTAGTGGAGGAGGTTGTGCTGATGGTAATGGCGGTGGTGGCTGTGATGGTAATGGAGTGGGTTTTGGTGATGGTAGTGGCGGTGGTGGTGTTGATGGTACTTGAGGCGGTGCTGGAGGTGGTAGTATCGGTGGTGGTGTCGATGGTACTTGAGGGGTTGCTGGCGGTGTTAGTGGCGGTGGTGCTGTCGATGGTACTTGTTGCGGTGCTGCTGGTGGTGGCAGCGGTTTTGGTGTCGATGGTACTTGAGGGGATGCTGCCGGTGGTGGCGGCAGTGGTGCTGCCGATGTTACTTCAGGGGGTGCTGCCGGTGGTGGCGGCGGTGGTGGTCTCGATGGTACTTGAGTGGGTGATTACGGTGGTGGCGGCAGTTTTGCTGTCGTGGTACTTGAGGGGGTGCTTCCGGTGGTGGCGGCGGTGGTGGTGTGGATTGTACTCAAAGGAGTGCTGCCGGTGGTGGTGGCGGTGGTGGTGTTAATGGTACTTGAGGGGGTGCTGGTGGTGGTAAGGGTGGTGGTGCTTGTGATGGTGTTTGAGGGGTGCTGGTGTTGGTAGTGGTGGTGGTGGTGGTGATGGTATTGTGGGTGTGAGGGTGAGAGTTGTGGAGGGGTTAGTAGTTATGGTACTGGTGGTGTTGGTTGTGGTAGTACTGGAGGGGTTTGTCCTGATGGTACTGGTGGTGGTGGTTGTGATGGTAGTGGAGGGTGTTTTGGTGATGGTAGTGGCGGTTGTGGTGTTGATGGTACTTGAGGCGTTGCTGGCAGTGGTAATGTCGATGGTTGTGTCGATGGTACTTGAGGCGGTGTGGCGGTGGAAGTGGCGGTGGTGGTGTCGATGGTACTTGAGGGGGTGCTGGCGGTGATAGTGGCGGTGGTGGTGTCAATGTTACTTTAGGCGGTGCTGGCCAAGGTATTGGCGGTGGAGATGTCAATGGTACTTGAGGGGGTGCTGTGGGTGGTGGCAGTGGTGGTGGTGTCGATGGTACTTGATGGGGTGCTGCCAGTGGTGGCGGCGGTTGTGGTATCGATGGTACTTGAGGGGGTGCTGCCGGTGGTGGCAGTGGTGGTGCTCTCAATGGAAATTGAGGCGGAGCTGCCGGTGGTGGTGATGCTGGTGCTGTCAATGGTACTTGAGTGGGTGCTGGCGGTGGTGGCGGCCGTGGTGGTATCGATGGTACTTGAGGCGGTGCTGGCGGTGGTAGTGGTGGTGGTGGTGTCGATGGTCCTTGAGGAGGTGCTTGCCAAGGTAGTGGCGGTGGAAATGTCCATGTTACTTGAGGTTGTTCTGGCAGTGGTAGTGACGGTGATGATGCCGTTGGCACTTGAGGCGGTGCTGTTGGTGGTATTGGTGGTGGTGGTGTCGATGGTAATTGAGGTGGTACTGGTGGTGGTAGTGGCAGTGGTGGTTTCGATGGTACTGGAGGCGGTGCTGGGTTTGTAGTGGCGGTGGTGGTGTCGATAGTACTTGAGGCTTTGCTGGTGGTGGTAGTGGCTGTGGTGGTGTCGATGGTACTTGAGGCGGTGCTGTTGGTGGTACTGGCGGTGGTGGTGTCGATGGTAGTTGAGCGGTGCTGGTGGTGGTAGTGGCGGTGGTGGTGTCGATGGTAATTTATGCGTTGCTGGTGGTGGTAGTGGCGGTGGTGTTGGTGATGGTACTTGAGGGTGTGCTGCTGGTGGTAGTGGCGTTGGCGGTGTTGATGGTATTTGAGGGGCTGCTGGTTTTCTTAGTGGCATTGGTGGTTTGGACTGTACTTGAAGAGGTGCTGGTGGTGGTAGGGGCTTTGGTGTTTGTGATGGTACTTGAGGGGTCGCTGGTGGTGGTAGTGGTGGTGGTGGTAGTGATGGTAGTTGTGGGTGTGAGGGTGATAGTTGTGGAGGGGGTAGTAGTGATGGTACTGGTGGTGGTCGTTGTGATGGTAGTGGAGGAGGTTGTGATGATGGTAATGGCGGTGGTGGCTGTGATGGTAGTGGAGTGGGTGTGGTGATGGTAGTGGCGGTGGTGGTGTTGATGGAACTTGACGCGGTGCTGGCGGTGGTAGTGGTGGTGTTGGTGTCGATGGTACTTGAGGGTGTGCTGGTGGTGGTAGTGGCGGTGGTGGTGTTGATGGAACTTGATGGGGTGCTGGTGTTAGTAGCGGCGGTGGTGGTGTTGATGGTACTTGAGGGGTTGCTGCCGGTGGTGGCGGCGGTTGTGCTGTCGATGGTACTTGAGGGGGTGCTGCCAGTTGTGGCGGCGGTGGTGCTGTCGATGGTACTTGAAGAGGTGCTGCTGGTGGTGGCGGCGGTGGTGCTGTCGATGGTACTTGCCGGGGTGATTCCGGTGGTGGTGGCAGTGTTAGTGTCGTGGTATTTGAGGGGGTGCTGCCGGTTGTGGTGGCGGTGGTGGTGTGGATTGTACTAGAAAGGGTGATGCCGGAGGTGGCGGCAGAGGTGGTATCGATGGTACTTGACGGTGTGCTGCCGGTGGTGGCGGCGGTCATGGTATCGATGGTACTTGAGGGAGTGATTCCGCTGGTGGCGTCGGTTTTGGTGTCATGGTACTTGAGGTGCTGCTGCCGTTGGTGTCGGTGGTGGTGATGTTGATGGTACTCTAGGGGGTGCTCAGTGGTGGCGGCGGTGGTGGTGTCGATGGTACTTGAGGGCGTGCTGCCTGTTGTGGTGGCGGTGGTGCTGTCGATGGTACTAGAGGGGGTGCTGCTGGTGGTGGCGGTGGTGGTGCTTTCGATGGTACTTGTGGGGATACTGCCGGTTGTGGCGGCGGTGGTGGTGTCGATGGTAGCTGAGGGGCTGATTCGGCTAGTGGCAGCTGTGGTGGTGTCGTGGTACTTGAGGGGGTGCTGCCGGTGTTGGTGGCGTTGGTTCTGTCGATGGTATTGAGGCGGTTCCGCCGGTGGTGGCGTCGATGGTACTTCAGGGGGTGCTGCCGGTGGTGACGGCCGTGGTGCTCTTGAAGGTACTTGAGGTGTTGCTGCCGGTGGGGGCGGCAGTGGTGCTGTCAATGGTACTTGAAGGGGTTCTGTCGGTGGTGGCGGTGGTGGTGCTCTCGGGGGTACCTGAGGTGGTGCTGCCGGTGGTGGCAGCGGTGGTGCTGTCGATGGTACTTGAGGGGGTGCTGCAGGAGGTGGCGGCAGTGGTTCTGTCTATGCTGATTGAGGGTGTGTTTTCGGTGGTGCCGGCACTGGTGGTGTCGATGGTACTTGAGGAGGTTCTTCCGGTGGTGGCGGCGGTTGTGGTGTTGATGGTAGTTGAGGGGTCCTGACGGTGGTGGCGGCGGTGGCGGTGTCGATGGAACTTGAGGGGGTGCTGCCGGTGGTGGCGGCGGTGGTGGTGTCGATGGTACATGAGGAGATGCTGCTGGTGTTGGCGGCAGTGGTGGTGTCGATGGTACCTGAGGGGCTGATTCGGCTGGTGGCAGCGGTGGTGGTGTCATGGTACTTGAGGGGGTGCTGCCAGTGGTGGCAACGGTGGTGGTGTGGATTGTACTAGAAGGGGTGCTGCCGGTGGTGGCGGCGGTGGTGGTGTTGATGGTACTTGAGGGGGTGCTGGTGGAGGTATGGGTGGTGGTGTTGTGATTGTGTTTGAGGGGTGCTGGTGGTGGTAGTGGTGGTGGTGGTGGTGGTGGTGGTGATGGTACTTGTGGGAGTGAGCGTGATAGTTGTGGCGGTGGTTGTCCTGATGGTACTGGTGGTGGTGGTTGTGATGGTAGTGGAGGGGGTTGTGGTGATGGTAGTGGCGGTGGTGTTGTCAATGGTACTTGAAGGGGTGCTGGTTTCGTTAGTGGCAATGATGATTTTGATTGTACTTGAGGAGTTGCTGGTGGTGGTAGGGGCGGTTGTGCTTGTGACGGTACTTGAGGGCTCGCTGGTGGTGGTGGTGGTGGTTGTGGTGGTGATGGTGGTTGTGGTGGTGATGGTAGTTGTGGGTGTGAGGGTGATAGTTGTGGAGGTGGTAGTGGTGATGGTACTGATGGTGGTCATTGTGATGGTAGTGGAGGAGGTTGTGCTGATGGTAATGGCGGTGGTGGCTGTGATGGTAGTGGAGTGGGTTGTGGTGATGGTAGTGGCGGTGGTGGTGTTGATGGAACTTGACGCGGTGCTGGCGGTGGTAGTGGTGGTGGTGGTGTCGATGGTACTTGAGGGTGTGCTGGTGGTGGTAGTGGCGGTGGTGGTGTTGATGGAACTTGATGGGGTGCTGGTGTTAGTAGCAGCGGTGGTGGTGTTGATGGTACTTGAGGGGTTGCTGCCGGTGGTGGCGGCGGTGGTGCTGTCGATGGTACTTGCGAGGGTGATTCCGGTGGTGGTTGCGGTGTTGGTGTCGTGGTATTTGAGGGGGTGCTGCCGGTGGTGGCGGAGGTGGTGTTCCCGATTTCAGTTGAGGGGGTGCTGCCCTTGGTGGCAGCGGTGGTGGTGTGGATTGTACTAGAAGGGGTGCTGCCGGTGGTGGCGGCGGTGGTGGTGTTGTTGGTACTTGAGGGGGTGCTGGTGGTGGTAGGGGCAGTGGTGCTTGTGATGGTGCGTGAGGGGTGCTGGTGGTGGTAGTGTCAGTGGTGGTGTCAATGGTACTTAAGGTGGTGCTGGCGGTGGTAGTAGCGGTGGTGTTGTCAATGATACTTGAGGCGGTGCTGCCAGTGGTGGCAGCTATGGTCCTGTCAATGGTACTTGAGGGCGTGCTGCCGGTGGTGGCGGCGGTTTTGCTGTCGATGGTCCTTGAGGGGGTGCTGCCGGTGTTGGCGGCGATGGTGGCTTCGATGGTACTTGAGGGGATGATTCTGCTGGAGGCGGCAGTGGTGGTGTTGATGATACTTGAGGTGGTGTTATTGGTGGTAGGGGCAGTGGTACTTGTGATGGTGCTTGAGGGGTGCTGGTGCTGGTAGTGGTGGTGGTGTTGGTGATGGTACTTCTGGGTTTGACGGTGATAGTTGTGGAGGGGGTAGTGGTGATGGTACCGGTGGTGGTGGTTGTGAGGGTAGTGGAGGGTTTTGTGGTGATGGTAGTGGCCATTGTGGTGTTGATGGTACTTGAGGTGGTGCTGGCATTGGAAGGGGCGGTGATGGTGTCGATGGTACTAGAGGGCGTGCTGCCGGTGGTGTCGGTGGTGGTGATGTCGATGGTACTCTAGGGAGTGCTGCCAGTGGTGGCGGTGGTGGTGGTGTCGATGGTACTTGAGGGCGTGCTGCCTGTGGTGGTTAGCGGTGGTGCTGTCGACGGTACTAGAGGGGGTGCTGCTGGTGGTGGCGGTGGTGGTGCTGTCGATGGTGCTTGTGGGGATACTGCCGGTGGTGGCGGCGGTGGTGGTGTCGATGGTACTTTAGGGGGAGATTCCGGAGGTGGCGGCGGTTGTGGTGTCGGGCTACTTGAGGGGGTGCTGCCAGTGGTGGCAGTGGTGGTGATGTGGATTGTACTAGAGGGGGTGCTGCCGGAGGTTGCGGCGGTGGTGCTGTCGATGGTACTTAAGGGGGTGCTGCTGGAGGTAGGGGCGGTGGTGCTTGTGATTGTGTTTGAGGGGTGCTGGTGGTGGTAGTGGTGGTGGTGGTGGTGATGGTACTTGTGGGTGTGAGGGTGATAGTTGTGGAGGTGGTTGTCCTGATGGTACTGGTGGTGGTGGTTGTGATGGTACTGGAGGGGGTTATGGTGATGGTAGTGGCGGTGGTGGTGTTGATGGTACTTGAGGGGGTGCTGCCTGTGGTGGAGGCAGTGGTGCTGTTGATGGTACTTGAGGGGGTGCTGCAGGTGGTGGTGGCAGTGGTGCTGTCAATGGTAATTGAGGGGGTGTTTTCGGTGGTGGCGGCGGTGGTTGTGTCGATGGTACTTGAGGGTGTTCTTCCGGTGGTGGCGGCAGTTGTGGTGTCGATGGTAATTGCGGGGTGCTGACAGTGGTGGCGGCGTTGGTGGTGTCGATGGTACTTGAGGGGGTTCTTCCAGTGGTGTCAGTAGTGGTGCTGTCGATGGTACTTGAGGTGGTGCTGCCGGTTGTGGCGGCGGAGGTGCTGTCGATGGTACTTGAGGGGGTGATTCCGTTGGTGGCGGCGGTTTTGGTGTCGTCGATTGTACTTGAGGAGGTGCTGCCGGTGGTGGCGGCAGTGGTGGTGTGGATTGTACTAGAGGGTGTGCTGTCGGTGGTGGCGGCGGTGGTGGTGTTGATGGTACTTGAAGGGTGCTGGTGGTGGTAGGGGCGGTGGTGCTTATGATGGTGCTTGAGCGGTGCTGGTGGTGGTAGTGGTGTAGGTGTTGGTGATGGTATTTGTGGGTGTGAGGGTGATAGTTGTGGAGGGGGTAGTGGTGATGGTACTGGTGGTGGTGGTTGTGAGGGTAGTGGAGGGAGTTGTGGTGATGGTAGTGGCGGTGGTGGTGTTGATGGTACTTGAGGCGGTGCTGGAGGTGGTAGTGTCAGTGGTGGTGTCGATGGTACTTGAGGCGGTGCTAGCGGTGGAAATGTCGGTGGTGGTGTTGATGGTACTTGAGGAGGTGCTGGCGGTGGTAGTAGCGGTGGTGCGGTCGATGGTACTTGAGGGTTGCTGGCGGTGGTGGCGGTGGTGGTGCTGTCGATGGTAATTGAGGGGGTGCTGCCGGTGGTGGCGGAGGTGGTGTTCCCGATTGCAGTTGAGGGGGTGCTGCCCTTGGTGGCAGCGGTGGTGGTGTGGATTGTACTAGAAGGGGTGCTGCCGGTGGTGGCGGCGGTGGTGTTGTTGATGGTACTTGAGGGGGTGCTGGTGGAGGTAGGTGCGGTGGTGTTGTGATTGTGTTTGAGGGGTGCTGGTGGTGGTAGTGGTGGTGGTGGTGGTGGTGATGGTACTTGTGGGAGTGAGCATGATAGTTGTGGAGGTGGTTGTCCTGATGGTACTGGTGGTGGTGGTTGTGATGGTAGTGGAGGGGGTTGTGGTGATGGTAGTGGCGGTGGTGGTGTTGATGTTACTTGAGAAGGTGCTGGAGGTGGAAGTGGCAGTGGTGGTGTCAATGGTACTTGAGGGGATGCTGGTTTTGTTAGTGGCAATGGTGATTTTGATTGTACTTGAGGAGTTGCTGGTTGTGGTAGGGGCGGTGGTGCTTGTGATGGTACTTGACGGCTCGCTGGTGGTTGTGGTGGTGATGGTAGTTGTGGGTGTGAGGGTGATAGTTGTGGAGGTGGTAGTGGTGATGGTACTGATGGTGGTCATTGTGATGGTAGTGGAGGAGGTTGTGCTGATGGTAATGGCGGTGGCGGTTGTGATGGTAGTGGAGTGAGTTGTGTGATGGTAGTGGCCATGGTGGTGTTGATGAAACTTGACGTGGTGCTGGCGGTGGTAGTGGCAGTGGTGGTGTCTATTGTACTTGAGGGTGTGCTGGTGGTGGTAGTGGCGGTGGTGGTGTTGATGGAACTTGATGGGGTGCTGGTTTTAGTAGCGGCGGTGGTGGTGTTGATGGTACATGAGAGGGTGCTGCCAGTGGTGGAGGCAGTGGTGCTGTCGATGGTAATTGAGGGGGTGCTGCCGGTGACGGCGGCGGTTGTGGTGTCGATGATACTTAAGGGGGTGCTGCCGGTGGTGGCGGTAGTGGTGCTGTCGATGGTACTTGAGGCGGTGCTGCCGGTTGTGGCGGCGGTGGTGCTGTCGATGGTACTTGAGGGGGTGCTGCAGGTGGTGGCGGCGGTGATATTGTCGATGGTACTTGAGCGGGTGTTGCCAGTGGTGGCAGCGGTGGTGGTGTCGATGGTACTTGAGGGGGTGCTGCTGGTGGTGGCGGTGGTGGTGCTGTCGATGGTACTTGTGGGGATACTGCCGGTGGTGGCGGCGGTGGTGCTGTCGATGGTACTAGAGGGGGTGCTGCTGGTGGTGGCGGTGGTGGTGCTGTCGATGGTACTTGTGGGGATACTGCCGGTGGTGGCGGCGGTGGTGGTGTCAATGGTACCTGAGGGGCTGATTCGGCTGGTGGCCGCGGTGGTGGTGTCGTGGTACTTGAGGGGGTGCTGCCGGTGTTGGCGGCGTTGGTGCTGTCGATGGTACTTGAGGCGGTGCCGCCCGTGGTGGCGTCGATGGTACTTCAGGGGGTGCTGCCGGTGGTGACGTCCGTGGTGCTCTTGAAGGTACTTGAGGCGTTGCTGCCGTTGGGGGCGGCAGTGGTGGTGTTGATGGTACTTGAGGTGGTGCTGCCAGTGGTGGCGGCAGTGGTGGTGTCGATGGTACTTGAGGGTGTGCTGCCGGTGGTGTTGGCATTGGTGTTGTCGATGGTACTTTAGGGGGAGCTGCCGGTGGAGGCGACGGTGGTGCTGTCGATGGTACTTGAGGGGGTGCTGCTGGTGGTGGCAGCAGTGGTGGTGTTGATGGTACTTGAGGTGGTGCTGCCAGTGGTGGCGGCAGTGGTGGTGTCGATGGTACTTGAGGGGGTGCTGCCGGTGGTGGTGGCATTGGTGTTGTCGATGGTACTTTAGGGGGAGCTGCCGGTGGTGGCGGCGGTGGTGCTGTATATGGTACTTGAGGTGGTGCTGCCGGAGGTGGCAGCAGTGGTTCTGTCTATGGTGATTGAGGGGGTGTTTTCGGTGGTGCCGGCAGTGGTGGTGTCGATGGTACTTGAGGAGGTTCTTCCGGTGGTGGCGGCGGTTGTGGTGTTGATGGTAGTTGAGGGGTGCTGACGGTGGTGGCGGCGGTGGTGGTGTCGATGGTACTTGAGGGGGTGCTGCCGGTGGTGGCGGCGGTGGTGGTGTCGATGGTACATGAGGAGATGCTGCTGGTGTTGGCGGCGGTGGTGGTGTCGATGGTACCTGAGGGGCTGATTCGGCTGGTGGCAACGGTGGTGGTGTCGTGGTACTTGAGGGGGTGCTGCCGGTGGTGGCAGCGGTGGTGGTGTGGATTGTACTAGAAGGGGTGCTGCCGGTGGTGGCGGCGGTGGTGGTGTTGATGGTATTTGAGTGGGTGCTGGTGGAGGTAGGGGCGGTGGTGTTGTGTTTGTGTTTGAGGGGTGCTGGTGGTCGTAGTGTGGTGGTGGTGGTGTTGATGGTACTTGTGGGAGTGAGCGTGATAGTTGTGGAGGTGGTTGTACTGATGGTACTGGTGGTGGTGGTTGTGATGGTAGTGGAGGGTGTTTTGGTGATGGTAGTGGCGGCTGTGGTGTGGATGGTACTTGAGGCGTTGCTGGCAGTGGTAATGTCGATGGTTGTGTCGATGGTACTTGAGGCAGTGTGGCGGTGGAAGTGGCGCTGGTGGTGTCGATGGTACTTGAGGGGGTGCTGGCGGTGATAGTGGCGGTGGTGGTGTCAATGTTACTTTAGGCGGTGCTGGCCAAGGTAGTGGCGGTGGAGATGTCAATGGTACTTGAGGGGGTGCTGCCGGTGGTAGTGGCGTTGGCGGTGTTGATGGTATTTGAGGGGCTGCTGGTTTTCTTAGTGGCATTGGTGGTTTTGATTGTACTTGAGGAGGTGCTGGTGGTGGTAGGGGCTTTGGTGCTTGTGATGGTACTTGAGGGGTCGCTGGCGGTGGTAGTGGTGGTGGTGGTTGTGATGGTAGTTGTGGTTGTGAGGGTGATAGTTGTGGAGGGGGTAGTAGTGATGGTACTGGTGGTGGTGGTTCTGATGGTAGTGGAGGAGGTTGTGCTGATGGTAATGGCGGTGTTGGCTGTGATGGTAGTGGAGTGGGTTGTGGTGATGGTAGTGGCGGTGGTGGTGTTGATGGAACTTGACGCGGTGCTGCCGGTGGTAGTGGTGGTGGTGGTGTCGATCGTACTTGAGGGTGTGCTGGTGGTGTTAGTGGCGGTGGTGGTGTTGATGGAACTTGATGGGGTGCTGGTGTTAGTAGCAGCAGTGGTGGTGTTGATGGTACTTCAGGGGTTGCTGCCGGTGGTGGCGGCGGTTGTGATGTCGATGGTACTTGAGGGGGTGCTGCCAGTTGTAGCGGCGGTGGTGCTGTCGATGGTACTTGAGGAGGTGCTGCTAGTGGTGGCGGCAGTGGTGCTGTCGATGGTACTTGCGGGGGTGATTCCGGTGGTGGTGGCGGTGATGGTGTCGTGGTATTTGAGGGGGTGCTGCCGGTTGTGGCGGCGGTGGTGGTGTGGATTGTACTAGAAAGGGTGATGCCGGAGGTGGCGTCAGAGGTGGTATCGATGGTACTGACGGTGTGCTGCTGCTGGTGGCGGCGGTGGTGGTGTCGATGGTACTTGAGGGCGTGCTGCCTGTGGTGGTGGTGGTGGTGCTGTCGATGGTACTAGAGGGGGTGCTGCTGGTGGTGGCGGTGGTGGTGCTGTCGATGGTAATTGTGGGGATACTGCCGGTGGTGGCGGCGGTGGTGGTGTCGATGGTACCTGAGGGGCTGATTCGGCAGGTGGCAGCGGTGGTGGTGTCGTGGTATTTGAGGGGGTGCTGCTGGTGTTGGCGGCGTTGGTGCTGTCGATGGTACTTGAGGCGGTGCCGCCCGTGGTGGGGTCGATGGTACTTCAGGGTGTGCTGCCGGTGGTGACGGCCGTGGTGCTCTCGAAGGTACTTGAGGCGTTGCTGCCGGTGGGGGCGGGAGTGGTGGTGTTGATGGTACCTGAGGTGGTGCTGCCAGTGGTGGTGGCAGTGGTGGTGTCGATGGTACTTGAGGTGGTGCTGCCGGTGGGGGCGGCGGTGGTGCTGTCGATGGTACTTTAGGGGGAGCTGCCGGTGGAGGCGACGGTGGTGCTGTCGATGGTACTTGAGGGGGTGCTGCTGGTGGTGGCAGCAGTGGTGGTGTTGATGGTACTTGAGGTGGTGCTGCCAGTGGTTGCAGCAGTGGTGGTGTCGATGGTACTTGAGGGGGTGCTGCCGGTGGTGTTGGCATTGGTGTTGTCGATGGTACTTTAGGGGGAGCTGCCGGTGGTGGCGGCGGTGGTGCTGTCGATGGTACTTGAGGGGGTGCTGCAGGAAGTGGCGGCAGTGGTTCTGTCTATGGTGATTGAGGGGGTGTTTTCGTTGGTGCCGGCAGTGGTGGTGTCGATGGTACTTGAGGGTGTGCTGCCGGTGGTGGCGGCGGTGGTGGTGTCGATGGTACATGAGGAGATGCTGTTGGTGTTGCCGGCGGTGGTGGTGTCGATGGTACCTGAGGGGCTGATTCGGCTGGTGGCAACGGTGGTGGTGTCGTGGTACTTGAGGGGGTGCTGCCGGTGGTGGCAGCGGTGGTGGTGTGGATTGTACTAGAAGGGGTGCTGCCGGTGGTGGCGGCGGTGGTGGTGTTGATGGTACTTGGGGGGTGCTGGTGGAGGTAGGGGCGGTGGTGTTGTGATTGTGTTTGAGGGGTGCTGGTGGTCGTAGTGGTGGTGGTGGTGGTGGTGATGGTACTTGTGGGAGTGAGAGTGATAGTTGTGGAGGTGGTTGTCCTGATGGTACTGGTGGTGGTGGTTGTGATGGTAGTGGAGGGTGTTGTGGTGATGGTAGTGGCGGTGGTGGTGTTGATGGTACTTGAGGAGGTGCTGGAGGTGGAAGTGGCGGTGGTGGTGTCAATGGTACTTGAGGGGGTGTTCGTTTTGTTAGTGGCAATGGTGATTTTGATTGTACTTGAGGGGTTGCTGGTGGTGGTGGTGGTGGTTGTGGTGGTGATGTTGGTTGTGGTGGTGATGGTAGTTGTGGGTGTGAGGGTGATAGTTGTGGAGGTGGTAGTGGTGATGGTACTGATAGTGGTCATTGTGATGGTAGTGGAGGAGGTTGTGCTGATGGTAATGGTGGTGGCGGTTGTGATGGTAGTGGAGTGAGTTGTGTGATGGTAGTGGCGGTAGTGGTGTTGATGAAACTTGACGTGGTGATGGCGGTGGTAGTGGCAGTGGTGGTGTCGATTGTTCTTGAGGGTGTGCTGGTGGTGGTGGCGGCGGTGGTGGTGTTGATGTTACTTGAGGGGGTGCTGGTGGTGGTAGGGGCAGTGGTGCTTGTGATGGTGCATGAGGGGTGCTGGTGGTGGTAGTGTCAGTGGTGGTGTCAATGGTACTTAAGGCTGTGCTGGCGGTGGTAGTGGCGGTGGTGTTGTCGATGATACTTGAGGCGGTGCTGCCGGTGGTGGCAGCGATGGTGCTGTCAATGGCACTTCAGGGCGTGCTGCCGGTGGTGGCAGTGGTGGTGGCTTCGATGGTACTTGAGAGGATGATTCTGCTGGAGGCGGCGGTGGTGGTGTTGATGATACTTGAGGTGGTGTTGTTGGTGGTAGGGGCTGTGGTACTTGTGATGGTGCTTGAGGGGTGCTGATGGTGGTAGTGGTGGTGGTGTTGGTGATGGTACTTCTGGGTTTGAGGGTGATAGTTGTGGAGGGGGTAGTGGTGATGGTACTTGAGGCGGTGCTGGAGGTGGTAGTGTCGGTGGTGGTGTCGATGGTACTTGAGGGGGTGCTGGCGGTGGTAGTGTCGGTGGTTCTGTCAATGGTACTTGTTGTGGTGTTTCTGGTGTTGGCAGCGGTGTTGGTGTCGATGGTACTTGAGGGGATGCTGCTGATGGTGGCTCCGGTGGTGATGTCGATGGTACTTGAGGGGGTGCTGCCGGTGGTGGCGGCAGTGGTACTGCCGATGGTACTTGAGGGGGTGCTGCCCGTGGTGGCGGCGGTGGTGGTGTTAATGGTACTTGAGGGGGTGATTACGGTAGTGGTGGCAGTTGTGGTGTCGTGGTACTTGAGGGGGTGTTGCCGGTGGTGGCGGCAGTGGTGGTGTGGATTGTACTCAAAGGGGTGCTGCCGGTGGTGGTGGCGTTGGTGGTGTTAATGGTACTTGAGGGGGTGCTGGTGGTGGTAAGGGCGGTGGTGCTTGTGATGGTGCTTGAGGGGTGCTGGTGTTGGTAGTGGTGGTGGTGGTGGTGATGGTATTGTGGGTGTGAGGGTGAGAGTTGTGGTGGGGGTAGTGGTGATGGTACTGGTGGTGTTGGTTGTGGTAGTACTGGAGGGGGTTGTCCTGATGGTACTGGTGGTGGTGGTTGTGATGGTAGTGGAGGGTGTTTTGGTGATGGTAGTGGCGGTTGTGGTGTTGATGGTACTTGAGGCGTTGCTGGCAGTGGTCATGTCGATGGTTGTGTCGATGGTACTTGAGGCGGTGTGGCGGTGGAAGTGGCGGTGGTGGTGTCGATGGTACTTGAGGGGGTGCTGGCGGTGATAGTGGCGGTGGTGGTGTCAATGTTACTTTAGGCGGTGCTGGCCAAGGTAGTGGTGGTGGAGATGTCAATGGTACTTGAGGGGGTGCTGCCGGTGGTGGCAGCGGTGGTGCTCTCAATGGTAATTGAGGCGGTGCTGCCGGTGGTTGTGATGCTGGTGATGTCGATGGTACTTGAGGGGGTGCTGCCAGTTGTGGCGGCAGTGGTGCTGTCGATGGTACTTGAGGAGGTGGTGCTGGTGGTGGCGGCAGTGGTGCTGTCGATGGTACTTGCGGGGGTGATTCCGGTGGTGGTGGCAGTGTTGGTGTCGTGGTATTTGAGGGGGTGCTGCCGGTTGTGGCGGCGGTGGTGGTGTGGATTGTACTAGAAAGGGTGATGCCGGAGGTGGCGGCAGAGGTGGTATCGATGGTACTTGACGGTGTGCTGCCGGTGGTGGTGGCGGTCACTGTATCGATGGTACTTAAGGGGGTGATTCCGCTGGTGGCGGCGGTTTTGGTGTCGTGGTACTTGAGGTGCTGCTGCCGGTGGTGGTGGCAGTGGTGGTTTGGATTGTACTAGAGGGTGTGCTGTCGGTGGTGGCGGCGGTGGTGTTGTCTATGGTACTTGAGGGGGTGGTCCCGGTGTTGGCGGCTGTGGTGCTCTCGATGGTACTTGAGGCGGTGCTGCTGGTGGTGGCGGTGGTGGTGCTGTCCATGGTAATTCAAGCGGTGCTGTCGGTGGAGGCGACGGTGTTGCTTGCGATGGTACTTGAGGGGGTGCTGCCGGTGGTGGCGGCGGTGGTGGTGTCGCTGGTACTTGAGGGGGTGCTGCCAGTGGTGACGGCCGTGGTGCTCTTGAAGGTACTTGAGGCGTTGCTGCCGGTGGGGGCGGCAGTGGTGCTGTCGATGGTACTTGAAGGGGTTCTGTCGGTGGTGGTAGTGGTGGTGCTCTCGGGGGTACTTGAGGCGGTGCTGCCGGTGGTGGCTGTGGTGGTGATGTCGATGGTAGTTGAGGGGTTGTTGCCGGTAGTGGCGGAGGTGTTGTTCCCGATTGCAGTTGAGGGGGTGCTGCCCTTGGTGGCAGCGGTGGTGATGTGGATTGTACTAGAAGGGGTGCTGCCGGTGGTGGCGGCAGTGGTGGTGTTGATGGTACTTGAGGGGGTGCTGGTGGTGGTAGGGGCAGTGGTGCTTGTGATGGTGCGTGAGGGGTGCTGGTGGTGGTAGTGTCAGTGGTGTTGTCAATGGTACTTAAGGCGGTGCTGGCGGTGGTAGTGGGGGTGGTGGTGTGGATGATACTTGAGGCGGTGCTGCCGGTGGTGACAGCGATGGTGCTGTCAATGGTACTTGAGGGTGTGATGCCGGTGGTGGCGGTGGTGGTGCTGTCGATGGTTCTTGAGGGGGTGCAGCCGGTGGTGGCGGCGGTTTTGCTGTCGATGGTCCTTGAGGGGTTGCTGCTGGTGGTGGCGGCGGTGGTGGCTTCGATGGTACTTGAGGGGATGATTCTGCTGAGGCGGCGTTGGTGGTGTTGATGATACTTGAGTTGGTGTTGTTGGTGGTAGGGGTAGTTGTACTTGTGATGGTGCTTGAGGGTTGCTGGTGGTGGTAGTGGTGGTGGTGTTGGTGATGGTACTTCTGGGTTTGAGGGTGATAGTTGTGGAGTGGGTAGTGGTGATGGTACCGGTGGTGGTGGTTGTGAGGGTAGTGGAGGGTTTTGTGGTGATGGTAGTGGCCATTGTGCTGTTGATGGTACTTGAGGTGGTGCTGGCATTGGAAGGGGCGGTGGTGGTGTCGATGGTACAAGAGGGCGTGCTGCCGGTGGTGTCGGTGGTGGTGATGTCGATGGTACTCTAGGGCGTGCTGCCGGTGGTGGTGGCGGTGGTGGTGTTAATGGTACTTGAGGGGGTGCTGGTGGTGGTAAGGGCGGTGGTGCTTGTGATGGTGCTTGAGGGGTGCTGGTGTTGGTAGTGGTGGTGGTGGTGGTGATGGTATTGTGGGTGTGAGGGTGAGAGTTGTGGAGGGGGTAGTGGTGATGGTACTGGTGGTGTTGGTTGTGGTAGTACTGGAGGGGGTTGTCCTGATGGTACTGGTGGTGGTGGTTGTGATGGTAGTGGAGGGTGTTTTGGTGATGGTAGTGGCGGTTGTGGTGTTGATGGTACTTGAGGCGTTGCTGGCAGTGGTCATGTCGATGGCTGTGTCGATGGTACTTGAGGCGGTGTGGCGGTGGAAGCGGCGGTGCTGGTGTCGATGGTACTTGAGGGGGTGCTGGCGGTGATAGTGGCGGTGGTGGTGTCAATGTTACTTTAGGCGGTGCTGGCCAAGGTATTGGCGGTGGAGATGTCAATGGTACTTGAGGGGTGCTGCCGGTGGTGGCAGTGGTGGTGGTGTCGATGGTACTTGATGGGGTGCTGCCGGTGGTGGCGGCGGTTGTGGTATCGATGGTACTTGAGGCGGTGCTGCCGGTGGTGGTGATGCTGGTGCTGTCGATGGTATTTGAGTGGGTGCTGGCGGTGGTGGCGGCCGTGGTGGTATGAATGGTACTTGAGGCGGTGCTGGCGGTGGTAGTGGTGGTGGTGGTGTCGATGGTCCTTGAGGAGGTGCTGGCCAAGGTGGTGGCGGTGGAGATGTCCATGTAACTTGAGGTTGTTCTGGCGGTGGTAGTGACGGTGATGATGCTGTTGGCACTTGAGGCGGTGCTGTTGGTGGTAGTGGTGGTGGTGGTGTCGATGGTACTGGAGGCGGTGCTGGGTTTGTAGTGGCGGTGGTGGTGTCGATAGTACTTGAGGCTCTGCTGGTGGTGGTAGTGGCTGTGGTGGTGTCGATGGTACTTGAGGCGGTTCTGTTGGTGGTACTGGCGGTGGTGGTGTCGATGGTAGTTGAGCGGTGCTGTTGGTGGTAGTGGCGGTGGTGGTGTCGATGGTAATTTATGCGGTGCTGGTGGTGGTAGTGGCGGTGGTGTTGGTGATGGTACTTGAGGGTGTGCTGCTGGTGGTAGTGGCGTTGGCGGTGTTGATGGTATTTGAGGGGCTGCTGGTTTTCTTAGTGGCATTGGTGGTTTTGATTGTACTTGAAGAGGTGCTGGTGGTGGTAGGGGCTTTGGTGCTTGTGATGGTACTTGAGGGGTCGCTGGTGGTGGTAGTGGTGGTGGTGGTTGTGATGGTAGTTGTGGGTGTGAGGGTGATAGTTGTGGAGGGGGTAGTAGTGATGGTACTGGTGGTGGTCGTTGTGATGGTAGTGGAGGAGGTTGTGCTGATGGTAATGGCGGTGGTGGCTGTGATGGTAATGGAGTGGGTTTTGGTGATGGTAGTGGCGGTGGTGGTGTTGATGGTACTTGAGGCGGTGCTGGAGGTGGTAGTATCGGTGGTGGTGTCGATGGTACTTGAGGGGTTGCTGGCGGTGTTAGTGGCGGTGGTGCTGTCGATGGTACTTGTTGCGGTGCTGCTGGTGGTGGCAGCGGTTTTGGTGTCGATGGTACTTGAGGGGATGCTGCCGGTGGTGGCGGCAGTGGTGCTGCCGATGTTACTTCAGGGGGTGCTGCCGGTGGTGGCGGCGGTGGTGGTCTCGATGGTACTTGAGTGGGTGATTACGGTGGTGGCGGCAGTTTTGCTGTCGTGGTACTTGAGGGGGTGCTTCCGGTGGTGGCGGCGGTGGTGGTGTGGATTGTACTCAAAGGAGTGCTGCCGGTGGTGGTGGCGGTGGTGGTGTTGATGGTACTTGAGGGGGTGCTGGTGGTGGTAAGGGTGGTGGTGCTTGTGATGGTGTTTGAGGGGTGCTGGTGTTGGTAGTGGTGGTGGTGGTGGTGATGGTATTGTGGGTGTGAGGGTGAGAGTTGTGGAGGGGTTAGTAGTTATGGTACTGGTGGTGTTGGTTGTGGTAGTACTGGAGGGGTTTGTCCTGATGGTACTGGTGGTGGTGGTTGTGATGGTAGTGGAGGGTGTTTTGGTGATGGTAGTGGCGGTTGTGGTGTTGATGGTACTTGAGGCGTTGCTGGCAGTGGTAATGTCGATGGTTGTGTCGATGGTACTTGAGGCGGTGTGGCGGTGGAAGTGGCGGTGGTGGTGTCGATGGTACTTGAGGGGGTGCTGGCGGTGATAGTGGCGGTGGTGGTGTCAATGTTACTTTAGGCGGTGCTGGCCAAGGTATTGGCGGTGGAGATGTCAATGGTACTTGAGGGGGTGCTGTGGGTGGTGGCAGTGGTGGTGGTGTCGATGGTACTTGATGGGGTGCTGCCAGTGGTGGCGGCGGTTGTGGTATCGATGGTACTTGAGGGGGTGCTGCCGGTGGTGGCAGTGGTGGTGCTCTCAATGGAAATTGAGGCGGAGCTGCCGGTGGTGGTGATGCTGGTGCTGTCAATGGTACTTGAGTGGGTGCTGGCGGTGGTGGCGGCCGTGGTGGTATCGATGGTACTTGAGGCGGTGCTGGCGGTGGTAGTGGTGGTGGTGGTGTCGATGGTCCTTGAGGAGGTGCTTGCCAAGGTAGTGGCGGTGGAAATGTCCATGTTACTTGAGGTTGTTCTGGCAGTGGTAGTGACGGTGATGATGCCGTTGGCACTTGAGGCGGTGCTGTTGGTGGTATTGGTGGTGGTGGTGTCGATGGTAATTGAGGTGGTACTGGTGGTGGTAGTGGCAGTGGTGGTTTCGATGGTACTGGAGGCGGTGCTGGGTTTGTAGTGGCGGTGGTGGTGTCGATAGTACTTGAGGCTTTGCTGGTGGTGGTAGTGGCTGTGGTGGTGTCGATGGTACTTGAGGCGGTGCTGTTGGTGGTACTGGCGGTGGTGGTGTCGATGGTAGTTGAGCGGTGCTGGTGGTGGTAGTGGCGGTGGTGGTGTCGATGGTAATTTATGCGTTGCTGGTGGTGGTAGTGGCGGTGGTGTTGGTGATGGTACTTGAGGGTGTGCTGCTGGTGGTAGTGGCGTTGGCGGTGTTGATGGTATTTGAGGGGCTGCTGGTTTTCTTAGTGGCATTGGTGGTTTGGACTGTACTTGAAGAGGTGCTGGTGGTGGTAGGGGCTTTGGTGTTTGTGATGGTACTTGAGGGGTCGCTGGTGGTGGTAGTGGTGGTGGTGGTAGTGATGGTAGTTGTGGGTGTGAGGGTGATAGTTGTGGAGGGGGTAGTAGTGATGGTACTGGTGGTGGTCGTTGTGATGGTAGTGGAGGAGGTTGTGATGATGGTAATGGCGGTGGTGGCTGTGATGGTAGTGGAGTGGGTGTGGTGATGGTAGTGGCGGTGGTGGTGTTGATGGAACTTGACGCGGTGCTGGCGGTGGTAGTGGTGGTGTTGGTGTCGATGGTACTTGAGGGTGTGCTGGTGGTGGTAGTGGCGGTGGTGGTGTTGATGGAACTTGATGGGGTGCTGGTGTTAGTAGCGGCGGTGGTGGTGTTGATGGTACTTGAGGGGTTGCTGCCGGTGGTGGCGGCGGTTGTGCTGTCGATGGTACTTGAGGGGGTGCTGCCAGTTGTGGCGGCGGTGGTGCTGTCGATGGTACTTGAAGAGGTGCTGCTGGTGGTGGCGGCGGTGGTGCTGTCGATGGTACTTGCCGGGGTGATTCCGGTGGTGGTGGCAGTGTTAGTGTCGTGGTATTTGAGGGGGTGCTGCCGGTTGTGGTGGCGGTGGTGGTGTGGATTGTACTAGAAAGGGTGATGCCGGAGGTGGCGGCAGAGGTGGTATCGATGGTACTTGACGGTGTGCTGCCGGTGGTGGCGGCGGTCATGGTATCGATGGTACTTGAGGGAGTGATTCCGCTGGTGGCGTCGGTTTTGGTGTCATGGTACTTGAGGTGCTGCTGCCGTTGGTGTCGGTGGTGGTGATGTTGATGGTACTCTAGGGGGTGCTCAGTGGTGGCGGCGGTGGTGGTGTCGATGGTACTTGAGGGCGTGCTGCCTGTTGTGGTGGCGGTGGTGCTGTCGATGGTACTAGAGGGGGTGCTGCTGGTGGTGGCGGTGGTGGTGCTTTCGATGGTACTTGTGGGGATACTGCCGGTTGTGGCGGCGGTGGTGGTGTCGATGGTAGCTGAGGGGCTGATTCGGCTAGTGGCAGCTGTGGTGGTGTCGTGGTACTTGAGGGGGTGCTGCCGGTGTTGGTGGCGTTGGTTCTGTCGATGGTATTGAGGCGGTTCCGCCGGTGGTGGCGTCGATGGTACTTCAGGGGGTGCTGCCGGTGGTGACGGCCGTGGTGCTCTTGAAGGTACTTGAGGTGTTGCTGCCGGTGGGGGCGGCAGTGGTGCTGTCAATGGTACTTGAAGGGGTTCTGTCGGTGGTGGCGGTGGTGGTGCTCTCGGGGGTACCTGAGGTGGTGCTGCCGGTGGTGGCAGCGGTGGTGCTGTCGATGGTACTTGAGGGGGTGCTGCAGGAGGTGGCGGCAGTGGTTCTGTCTATGCTGATTGAGGGTGTGTTTTCGGTGGTGCCGGCACTGGTGGTGTCGATGGTACTTGAGGAGGTTCTTCCGGTGGTGGCGGCGGTTGTGGTGTTGATGGTAGTTGAGGGGTCCTGACGGTGGTGGCGGCGGTGGCGGTGTCGATGGAACTTGAGGGGGTGCTGCCGGTGGTGGCGGCGGTGGTGGTGTCGATGGTACATGAGGAGATGCTGCTGGTGTTGGCGGCAGTGGTGGTGTCGATGGTACCTGAGGGGCTGATTCGGCTGGTGGCAGCGGTGGTGGTGTCATGGTACTTGAGGGGGTGCTGCCAGTGGTGGCAACGGTGGTGGTGTGGATTGTACTAGAAGGGGTGCTGCCGGTGGTGGCGGCGGTGGTGGTGTTGATGGTACTTGAGGGGGTGCTGGTGGAGGTATGGGTGGTGGTGTTGTGATTGTGTTTGAGGGGTGCTGGTGGTGGTAGTGGTGGTGGTGGTGGTGGTGGTGGTGATGGTACTTGTGGGAGTGAGCGTGATAGTTGTGGCGGTGGTTGTCCTGATGGTACTGGTGGTGGTGGTTGTGATGGTAGTGGAGGGGGTTGTGGTGATGGTAGTGGCGGTGGTGTTGTCAATGGTACTTGAAGGGGTGCTGGTTTCGTTAGTGGCAATGATGATTTTGATTGTACTTGAGGAGTTGCTGGTGGTGGTAGGGGCGGTTGTGCTTGTGACGGTACTTGAGGGCTCGCTGGTGGTGGTGGTGGTGGTTGTGGTGGTGATGGTGGTTGTGGTGGTGATGGTAGTTGTGGGTGTGAGGGTGATAGTTGTGGAGGTGGTAGTGGTGATGGTACTGATGGTGGTCATTGTGATGGTAGTGGAGGAGGTTGTGCTGATGGTAATGGCGGTGGTGGCTGTGATGGTAGTGGAGTGGGTTGTGGTGATGGTAGTGGCGGTGGTGGTGTTGATGGAACTTGACGCGGTGCTGGCGGTGGTAGTGGTGGTGGTGGTGTCGATGGTACTTGAGGGTGTGCTGGTGGTGGTAGTGGCGGTGGTGGTGTTGATGGAACTTGATGGGGTGCTGGTGTTAGTAGCAGCGGTGGTGGTGTTGATGGTACTTGAGGGGTTGCTGCCGGTGGTGGCGGCGGTGGTGCTGTCGATGGTACTTGCGAGGGTGATTCCGGTGGTGGTTGCGGTGTTGGTGTCGTGGTATTTGAGGGGGTGCTGCCGGTGGTGGCGGAGGTGGTGTTCCCGATTTCAGTTGAGGGGGTGCTGCCCTTGGTGGCAGCGGTGGTGGTGTGGATTGTACTAGAAGGGGTGCTGCCGGTGGTGGCGGCGGTGGTGGTGTTGTTGGTACTTGAGGGGGTGCTGGTGGTGGTAGGGGCAGTGGTGCTTGTGATGGTGCGTGAGGGGTGCTGGTGGTGGTAGTGTCAGTGGTGGTGTCAATGGTACTTAAGGTGGTGCTGGCGGTGGTAGTAGCGGTGGTGTTGTCAATGATACTTGAGGCGGTGCTGCCAGTGGTGGCAGCTATGGTCCTGTCAATGGTACTTGAGGGCGTGCTGCCGGTGGTGGCGGCGGTTTTGCTGTCGATGGTCCTTGAGGGGGTGCTGCCGGTGTTGGCGGCGATGGTGGCTTCGATGGTACTTGAGGGGATGATTCTGCTGGAGGCGGCAGTGGTGGTGTTGATGATACTTGAGGTGGTGTTATTGGTGGTAGGGGCAGTGGTACTTGTGATGGTGCTTGAGGGGTGCTGGTGCTGGTAGTGGTGGTGGTGTTGGTGATGGTACTTCTGGGTTTGACGGTGATAGTTGTGGAGGGGGTAGTGGTGATGGTACCGGTGGTGGTGGTTGTGAGGGTAGTGGAGGGTTTTGTGGTGATGGTAGTGGCCATTGTGGTGTTGATGGTACTTGAGGTGGTGCTGGCATTGGAAGGGGCGGTGATGGTGTCGATGGTACTAGAGGGCGTGCTGCCGGTGGTGTCGGTGGTGGTGATGTCGATGGTACTCTAGGGAGTGCTGCCAGTGGTGGCGGTGGTGGTGGTGTCGATGGTACTTGAGGGCGTGCTGCCTGTGGTGGTTAGCGGTGGTGCTGTCGACGGTACTAGAGGGGGTGCTGCTGGTGGTGGCGGTGGTGGTGCTGTCGATGGTGCTTGTGGGGATACTGCCGGTGGTGGCGGCGGTGGTGGTGTCGATGGTACTTTAGGGGGAGATTCCGGAGGTGGCGGCGGTTGTGGTGTCGGGCTACTTGAGGGGGTGCTGCCAGTGGTGGCAGTGGTGGTGATGTGGATTGTACTAGAGGGGGTGCTGCCGGAGGTTGCGGCGGTGGTGCTGTCGATGGTACTTAAGGGGGTGCTGCTGGAGGTAGGGGCGGTGGTGCTTGTGATTGTGTTTGAGGGGTGCTGGTGGTGGTAGTGGTGGTGGTGGTGGTGATGGTACTTGTGGGTGTGAGGGTGATAGTTGTGGAGGTGGTTGTCCTGATGGTACTGGTGGTGGTGGTTGTGATGGTACTGGAGGGGGTTATGGTGATGGTAGTGGCGGTGGTGGTGTTGATGGTACTTGAGGGGGTGCTGCCTGTGGTGGAGGCAGTGGTGCTGTTGATGGTACTTGAGGGGGTGCTGCAGGTGGTGGTGGCAGTGGTGCTGTCAATGGTAATTGAGGGGGTGTTTTCGGTGGTGGCGGCGGTGGTTGTGTCGATGGTACTTGAGGGTGTTCTTCCGGTGGTGGCGGCAGTTGTGGTGTCGATGGTAATTGCGGGGTGCTGACAGTGGTGGCGGCGTTGGTGGTGTCGATGGTACTTGAGGGGGTTCTTCCAGTGGTGTCAGTAGTGGTGCTGTCGATGGTACTTGAGGTGGTGCTGCCGGTTGTGGCGGCGGAGGTGCTGTCGATGGTACTTGAGGGGGTGATTCCGTTGGTGGCGGCGGTTTTGGTGTCGTCGATTGTACTTGAGGAGGTGCTGCCGGTGGTGGCGGCAGTGGTGGTGTGGATTGTACTAGAGGGTGTGCTGTCGGTGGTGGCGGCGGTGGTGGTGTTGATGGTACTTGAAGGGTGCTGGTGGTGGTAGGGGCGGTGGTGCTTATGATGGTGCTTGAGCGGTGCTGGTGGTGGTAGTGGTGTAGGTGTTGGTGATGGTATTTGTGGGTGTGAGGGTGATAGTTGTGGAGGGGGTAGTGGTGATGGTACTGGTGGTGGTGGTTGTGAGGGTAGTGGAGGGAGTTGTGGTGATGGTAGTGGCGGTGGTGGTGTTGATGGTACTTGAGGCGGTGCTGGAGGTGGTAGTGTCAGTGGTGGTGTCGATGGTACTTGAGGCGGTGCTAGCGGTGGAAATGTCGGTGGTGGTGTTGATGGTACTTGAGGAGGTGCTGGCGGTGGTAGTAGCGGTGGTGCGGTCGATGGTACTTGAGGGTTGCTGGCGGTGGTGGCGGTGGTGGTGCTGTCGATGGTAATTGAGGGGGTGCTGCCGGTGGTGGCGGAGGTGGTGTTCCCGATTGCAGTTGAGGGGGTGCTGCCCTTGGTGGCAGCGGTGGTGGTGTGGATTGTACTAGAAGGGGTGCTGCCGGTGGTGGCGGCGGTGGTGTTGTTGATGGTACTTGAGGGGGTGCTGGTGGAGGTAGGTGCGGTGGTGTTGTGATTGTGTTTGAGGGGTGCTGGTGGTGGTAGTGGTGGTGGTGGTGGTGGTGATGGTACTTGTGGGAGTGAGCATGATAGTTGTGGAGGTGGTTGTCCTGATGGTACTGGTGGTGGTGGTTGTGATGGTAGTGGAGGGGGTTGTGGTGATGGTAGTGGCGGTGGTGGTGTTGATGTTACTTGAGAAGGTGCTGGAGGTGGAAGTGGCAGTGGTGGTGTCAATGGTACTTGAGGGGATGCTGGTTTTGTTAGTGGCAATGGTGATTTTGATTGTACTTGAGGAGTTGCTGGTTGTGGTAGGGGCGGTGGTGCTTGTGATGGTACTTGACGGCTCGCTGGTGGTTGTGGTGGTGATGGTAGTTGTGGGTGTGAGGGTGATAGTTGTGGAGGTGGTAGTGGTGATGGTACTGATGGTGGTCATTGTGATGGTAGTGAGGAGGTTGTGCTGATGGTAATGGCGGTGGCGGTTGTGATGGTAGTGGAGTGAGTTGTGTGATGGTAGTGGCCATGGTGGTGTTGATGAAACTTGACGTGGTGCTGGCGGTGGTAGTGGCAGTGGTGGTGTCTATTGTACTTGAGGGTGTGCTGGTGTTGGTAGTGGCGGTGGTGGTGTTGATGGAACTTGATGGGGTGCTGGTTTTAGTAGCGGCGGTGGTGGTGTTGATGGTACATGAGAGGGTGCTGCCAGTGGTGGAGGCAGTGGTGCTGTCGATGGTAATTGAGGGGGTGCTGCCGGTGACGGCGGCGGTTGTGGTGTCGATGATACTTAAGGGGGTGCTGCCGGTGGTGGCGGTAGTGGTGCTGTCGATGGTACTTGAGGCGGTGCTGCCGGTTGTGGCGGCGGTGGTGCTGTCGATGGTACTTGAGGGGGTGCTGCAGGTGGTGGCGGCGGTGATATTGTCGATGGTACTTGAGCGGGTGTTGCCAGTGGTGGCAGCGGTGGTGGTGTCGATGGTACTTGAGGGGGTGCTGCTGGTGGTGGCGGTGGTGGTGCTGTCGATGGTACTTGTGGGGATACTGCCGGTGGTGGCGGCGGTGGTGCTGTCGATGGTACTAGAGGGGGTGCTGCTGGTGGTGGCGGTGGTGGTGCTGTCGATGGTACTTGTGGGGATACTGCCGGTGGTGGCGGCGGTGGTGGTGTCAATGGTACCTGAGGGGCTGATTCGGCTGGTGGCCGCGGTGGTGGTGTCGTGGTACTTGAGGGGGTGCTGCCGGTGTTGGCGGCGTTGGTGCTGTCGATGGTACTTGAGGCGGTGCCGCCCGTGGTGGCGTCGATGGTACTTCAGGGGGTGCTGCCGGTGGTGACGTCCGTGGTGCTCTTGAAGGTACTTGAGGCGTTGCTGCCGTTGGGGGCGGCAGTGGTGGTGTTGATGGTACTTGAGGTGGTGCTGCCAGTGGTGGCGGCAGTGGTGGTGTCGATGGTACTTGAGGGGGTGCTGCCGGTGGTGTTGGCATTGGTGTTGTCGATGGTACTTTAGGGGGAGCTGCCGGTGGAGGCGACGGTGGTGCTGTCGATGGTACTTGAGGGGGTGCTGCTGGTGGTGGCAGCAGTGGTGGTGTTGATGGTACTTGAGGTGGTGCTGCCAGTGGTGGCGGCAGTGGTGGTGTCGATGGTACTTGAGGGGGTGCTGCCGGTGGTGGTGGCATTGGTGTTGTCGATGGTACTTTAGGGGGAGCTGCCGGTGGTGGCGGCGGTGGTGCTGTATATGGTACTTGAGGTGGTGCTGCCGGAGGTGGCAGCAGTGGTTCTGTCTATGGTGATTGAGGGGGTGTTTTCGGTGGTGCCGGCAGTGGTGGTGTCGATGGTACTTGAGGAGGTTCTTCCGGTGGTGGCGGCGGTTGTGGTGTTGATGGTAGTTGAGGGGTGCTGACGGTGGTGGCGGCGGTGGTGGTGTCGATGGTACTTGAGGGGGTGCTGCCGGTGGTGGCGGCGGTGGTGGTGTCGATGGTACATGAGGAGATGCTGCTGGTGTTGGCGGCGGTGGTGGTGTCGATGGTACCTGAGGGGCTGATTCGGCTGGTGGCAACGGTGGTGGTGTCGTGGTACTTGAGGGGGTGCTGCCGGTGGTGGCAGCGGTGGTGGTGTGGATTGTACTAGAAGGGGTGCTGCCGGTGGTGGCGGCGGTGGTGGTGTTGATGGTATTTGAGTGGGTGCTGGTGGAGGTAGGGGCGGTGGTGTTGTGTTTGTGTTTGAGGGGTGCTGGTGGTCGTAGTGTGGTGGTGGTGGTGTTGATGGTACTTGTGGGAGTGAGCGTGATAGTTGTGGAGGTGGTTGTACTGATGGTACTGGTGGTGGTGGTTGTGATGGTAGTGGAGGGTGTTTTGGTGATGGTAGTGGCGGCTGTGGTGTGGATGGTACTTGAGGCGTTGCTGGCAGTGGTAATGTCGATGGTTGTGTCGATGGTACTTGAGGCAGTGTGGCGGTGGAAGTGGCGCTGGTGGTGTCGATGGTACTTGAGGGGGTGCTGGCGGTGATAGTGGCGGTGGTGGTGTCAATGTTACTTTAGGCGGTGCTGGCCAAGGTAGTGGCGGTGGAGATGTCAATGGTACTTGAGGGGGTGCTGCCGGTGGTAGTGGCGTTGGCGGTGTTGATGGTATTTGAGGGGCTGCTGGTTTTCTTAGTGGCATTGGTGGTTTTGATTGTACTTGAGGAGGTGCTGGTGGTGGTAGGGGCTTTGGTGCTTGTGATGGTACTTGAGGGGTCGCTGGCGGTGGTAGTGGTGGTGGTGGTTGTGATGGTAGTTGTGGTTGTGAGGGTGATAGTTGTGGAGGGGGTAGTAGTGATGGTACTGGTGGTGGTGGTTCTGATGGTAGTGGAGGAGGTTGTGCTGATGGTAATGGCGGTGTTGGCTGTGATGGTAGTGGAGTGGGTTGTGGTGATGGTAGTGGCGGTGGTGGTGTTGATGGAACTTGACGCGGTGCTGCCGGTGGTAGTGGTGGTGGTGGTGTCGATCGTACTTGAGGGTGTGCTGGTGGTGTTAGTGGCGGTGGTGGTGTTGATGGAACTTGATGGGGTGCTGGTGTTAGTAGCAGCAGTGGTGGTGTTGATGGTACTTCAGGGGTTGCTGCCGGTGGTGGCGGCGGTTGTGATGTCGATGGTACTTGAGGGGGTGCTGCCAGTTGTAGCGGCGGTGGTGCTGTCGATGGTACTTGAGGAGGTGCTGCTAGTGGTGGCGGCAGTGGTGCTGTCGATGGTACTTGCGGGGGTGATTCCGGTGGTGGTGGCGGTGATGGTGTCGTGGTATTTGAGGGGGTGCTGCCGGTTGTGGCGGCGGTGGTGGTGTGGATTGTACTAGAAAGGGTGATGCCGGAGGTGGCGTCAGAGGTGGTATCGATGGTACTGACGGTGTGCTGCCGCTGGTGGCGGCGGTGGTGGTGTCGATGGTACTTGAGGGCGTGCTGCCTGTGGTGGTGGTGGTGGTGCTGTCGATGGTACTAGAGGGGGTGCTGCTGGTGGTGGCGGTGGTGGTGCTGTCGATGGTAATTGTGGGGATACTGCCGGTGGTGGCGGCGGTGGTGGTGTCGATGGTACCTGAGGGGCTGATTCGGCAGGTGGCAGCGGTGGTGGTGTCGTGGTATTTGAGGGGGTGCTGCTGGTGTTGGCGGCGTTGGTGCTGTCGATGGTACTTGAGGCGGTGCCGCCCGTGGTGGGGTCGATGGTACTTCAGGGTGTGCTGCCGGTGGTGACGGCCGTGGTGCTCTCGAAGGTACTTGAGGCGTTGCTGCCGGTGGGGGCGGGAGTGGTGGTGTTGATGGTACCTGAGGTGGTGCTGCCAGTGGTGGTGGCAGTGGTGGTGTCGATGGTACTTGAGGTGGTGCTGCCGGTGGGGGCGGCGGTGGTGCTGTCGATGGTACTTTAGGGGGAGCTGCCGGTGGAGGCGACGGTGGTGCTGTCGATGGTACTTGAGGGGGTGCTGCTGGTGGTGGCAGCAGTGGTGGTGTTGATGGTACTTGAGGTGGTGCTGCCAGTGGTTGCAGCAGTGGTGGTGTCGATGGTACTTGAGGGGGTGCTGCCGGTGGTGTTGGCATTGGTGTTGTCGATGGTACTTTAGGGGGAGCTGCCGGTGGTGGCGGCGGTGGTGCTGTCGATGGTACTTGAGGGGGTGCTGCAGGAAGTGGCGGCAGTGGTTCTGTCTATGGTGATTGAGGGGGTGTTTTCGTTGGTGCCGGCAGTGGTGGTGTCGATGGTACTTGAGGGTGTGCTGCCGGTGGTGGCGGCGGTGGTGGTGTCGATGGTACATGAGGAGATGCTGTTGGTGTTGCCGGCGGTGGTGGTGTCGATGGTACCTGAGGGGCTGATTCGGCTGGTGGCAACGGTGGTGGTGTCGTGGTACTTGAGGGGGTGCTGCCGGTGGTGGCAGCGGTGGTGGTGTGGATTGTACTAGAAGGGGTGCTGCCGGTGGTGGCGGCGGTGGTGGTGTTGATGGTACTTGAGGGGGTGCTGGTGGAGGTAGGGGCGGTGGTGTTGTGATTGTGTTTGAGGGGTGCTGGTGGTCGTAGTGGTGGTGGTGGTGGTGGTGATGGTACTTGTGGGAGTGAGAGTGATAGTTGTGGAGGTGGTTGTCCTGATGGTACTGGTGGTGGTGGTTGTGATGGTAGTGGAGGGTGTTGTGGTGATGGTAGTGGCGGTGGTGGTGTTGATGGTAGTTGAGGAGGTGCTGGAGGTGGAAGTGGCGGTGGTGGTGTCAATGGTACTTGAGGGGGTGTTCGTTTTGTTAGTGGCAATGGTGATTTTGATTGTACTTGAGGGGTTGCTGGTGGTGGTGGTGGTGGTTGTGGTGGTGATGTTGGTTGTGGTGGTGATGGTAGTTGTGGGTGTGAGGGTGATAGTTGTGGAGGTGGTAGTGGTGATGGTACTGATAGTGGTCATTGTGATGGTAGTGGAGGAGGTTGTGCTGATGGTAATGGTGGTGGCGGTTGTGATGGTAGTGGAGTGAGTTGTGTGATGGTAGTGGCGGTAGTGGTGTTGATGAAACTTGACGTGGTGATGGCGGTGGTAGTGGCAGTGGTGGTGTCGATTGTTCTTGAGGGTGTGCTGGTGGTGGTGGCGGCGGTGGTGGTGTTGATGTTACTTGAGGGGGTGCTGGTGGTGGTAGGGGCAGTGGTGCTTGTGATGGTGCATGAGGGGTGCTGGTGGTGGTAGTGTCAGTGGTGGTGTCAATGGTACTTAAGGCTGTGCTGGCGGTGGTAGTGGCGGTGGTGTTGTCGATGATACTTGAGGCGGTGCTGCCGGTGGTGGCAGCGATGGTGCTGTCAATGGCACTTCAGGGCGTGCTGCCGGTGGTGGCAGTGGTGGTGGCTTCGATGGTACTTGAGAGGATGATTCTGCTGGAGGCGGCGGTGGTGGTGTTGATGATACTTGAGGTGGTGTTGTTGGTGGTAGGGGCTGTGGTACTTGTGATGGTGCTTGAGGGGTGCTGATGGTGGTAGTGGTGGTGGTGTTGGTGATGGTACTTCTGGGTTTGAGGGTGATAGTTGTGGAGGGGGTAGTGGTGATGGTACCGGTGGTGGTGGTTGTGAGGGTAGTGGAGGGTTTTGTGATGATGGTAGTGGCCATTGCGGTGTTGATGGTACTTGAGGTGGTGCTGGCATTGGAAGTGGCGGTGGTGGTGTCGATGGTACTAGAGGGCGTGCTGCCAGTGTTGTCAGTGGTGGTGATGTCGATTGTACTCTAGGGGGTGCTGCCAGTGGTGGCGGCGGTGGTGGTGTCGATGGTACTTGAGGGCATGCTGCCTGTGGTGGTGGCGGTGGTGCTGTCCATGGTACTAGAGGGGGTGCTGCTGGTGGTGGCGGTGGTGGTGCTGTCGATGGTACCTGAGGGGCTGATTCGGCTGATTGCAGCGGAGCTGGTATCGTGGTACTTGAGGGGGTGCTGCCGGTGGTGGCGTCCATGGTACTTCAGGGGGTGCTGCCGGTGGTGACGGCGGTGGTGCTTTTGAAGGTACTTGAGGCGTTACTGCCGGTGGGGGCGGCAGTGGTGCTGTCGATGGTACTTGAAGGGGTTCTGTCGGTGGTGGCGGTGGTGGTGATCTCGGGGGTACTTGAGGCGGTGCTGCCGGTGGTGGCGGCGGTGGTGCTGTCGATGGAACTTGAGGGGGTGCTGCAGGAGGTGGCGGCAGTGGTTCTGTCTATGGTGATTGAGGGGGTGTTTTCGGTGGTGCCGGCAGTGGTGGTGTCGATGGTTCTTAAGGAGGTTCTTCCGGTGGTGGCGGCGGTTGTGGTGTTGATGGTAGTTGAGGGGTCCTGACGGTGGTGGCGGCGGTGGTGGTGTCGATGGTACTTGAGGGGGTGTTGCCGGTGGTGGCGGCGGTGGTGGTGTCGATGGTACATGAGGAGATGCTGCTGGTGTTGGCGGTGGTGGTGGTGTCGATGGTACCTGAGGGGCTGATTCAGCTGGTGGCAGCGGTGGTGGTGTCGTGGTACTTGAGGGGGTGCTGCCGGTGGTGGCAGCGGTGGTGGTGTGGATTGTACTAGAAGGGGTGCTGCCGGTGGTGGCGACGGTGGTGGTGTTGATGGTACTTGAGGGGGTGCTGGTGGAGGTAGGGGCGGTGGTGTTGTGATTGTGTTTGAGGGGTGCTGGTTGTGGTGATGGTACTTGTGGGAGTGAGCGTGATAGTTGTGGAGGTGGTTGTCCTGATGGTACCGGTGGTGGTGTTTGTGATGGTAGTGGAGGGGGTTGCGGTGATGGTGGCGGCGGTGGTGGTGTTGATGGTAGTTGAGGGGGTGCTGTTTTTGTTAGTGGCAATGGTGATTTTGATTGTACTTGAGGAGTTACTGTTGGTGGTAGGGGCGTTGGTGCTTGTGATGGTACTTGAGGGCTCGCTGGTGGTGGTGGTGGTGGTTGTGGTGGTGATGGTGGTTGTGGTGGTGATGGTAGTTGTGGGTGTGAGGGTGATAGTTGTGGAGGTGGTAGTGGTGATGGTACTGATGGTGGTCATTGTGACGGTAGTGGAGGAGGTTGTGCTGATGGTAATGGCGGTGGCGGTTGTGAGGGTAGTGGAGTGAGTTGTGTGATGGTAGTGGCCGTGGTGGTGTTGATGAAACTTGACGTGGTGATGGCGGTGGTAGTTGCAGTGGTGGTGTCGATTGTACTTGAGGGTGTGCTGGCGTTGGTAGTGGCGGTGGTTGTGTTGATGGAACTTGATGGGGTGCTGGTTTTAGTAGCGGCGGTGGTGGTGTTGATGGTACTTGAGAGGGTGCTGCCAGTGGTGGAGGCAGTGGTGCTGTCGATGGTAACTGAGGGGGTGCTGCCCGTGGCGGCGGCGGTTGTGGTGTCGATGATACTTAAGGGGGTGCTGCCGGTGGCGGCGGTAGTGGTGCTATCGATGGTACTTGAGGCGGTGCTTCTGGTGTTGGCAGCGGTGTTGGTGTCGATGGTACTTGAGGGGATGCTGCTGATGGTGGCTCCGGTGGTGATGTCGATGGTACTTGAGGGGGTGCTGCCGGTGGTGGCGGCAGTGGTGCTGCCGATGGTACTTGAGGGGGTGCTGCCCGTGGTGGCGGCGGTGGTGGTGTTAATGGTACTTGAGGGGGTGATTACGGTAGTGGTGGCAGTTGTGGTGTCGTGGTACTTGAGGGGGTGTTGCCGGTGGTGGCGGCAGTGGTGGTGTGGATTGTACTCAAAGGGGTGCTGCCGGTCTTGGTGGCGTTGGTGGTGTTAATGGTACTTGAGGGGGTGCTGGTGGTGGTAAGGGCGGTGGTGCTTGTGATGGTGCTTGAGGGGTGCTGGTGTTGGTAGTGGTGGTGGTGGTGGTGATGGTATTGTGGGTGTGAGGGTGAGAGTTGTGGTGGGGGTAGTGGTGATGGTACTGATGGTGGTGGTTATGATGGTAGTGGAGGGTGTTTTGGTGATGGTAGTGGCGGTTGTGGTGTTGATGGTACTTGAGGCGTTGCTGGCAGTGGTCATGTCGATGGTTGTGTCGATGGTACTTGAGGCGGTGTGGCGGTGGAAGTGGCGGTGGTGGTGTCGATGGTACTTGAGGGGGTGCTGGCGGTGATAGTGGCGGTGGTGGTGTCAATGTTACTTTAGGCGGTGCTGGCCAAGGTAGTGGCGGTGGAGATGTCAATGGTACTTGAGGGGGTTCTGCCGGTGGTGGCAGTGGTGGTGGTGTCGATGGTACTTGATGGGGTGCTGCCGGTGCTGGCGGCGGTTGTGGTATCGATGGTACTTGAGGGGGTTCTGCCGGTGGTGGCAGTGGTGGTGGTGTCGATGGTACTTGATGGGGTGCTGCCGGTGCTGGCGGCGGTTGTGGTATCGATGGTACTTGAGGGGGTGCTGCCGGTGGTGGCAGCGGTGGTGCTCTCAATGGTAATTGAGGCGGTGCTGCCGGTGGTTGTGATGCTGGTGATGTCGATGGTACTTGAGGGGGTGCTGCCAGTTGTGGCAGCGGTGGTGCTGTCGATGGTACTTGAGGAGGTGGTGCTGGTGGTGGCGGCAGTGGTGCTGTCGATGGTACTTGCGGGGGTGATTCCGTTGGTGGTGGCGGTGTTGGTGTCGTGGTATTTGAGGGGGTGCTGCCGGTTGTGGCGGCGGTGGTGGTGTGGATTGTACTAGAAAGGGTGATGCCGGAGGTGGCGGCAGAGGTGGTATCGATGGTACTTGACGGTGTGCTGCCGGTGGTGGTGGCGGTCACGGTATCGATGGTACTTGAGGGGGTGATTCCGCTTGTGGCAGCGGTTTTGGTGTCATGGTACTTGAGGTGCTGCTGCCGGTGGTGGTGGCAGTGGTGGTTTGGATTGTACTAGAGGGTGTGCTGTCGGTGGTGGCGGCGGTGGTGGTGTCTATGGTACTTGAGGGGGTGGTGCCGGTGTTGGCGGCTGTGGTGCTCTCGATGGTACTTGAGGCGGTGCTGCTGGTGGTGGCGGTGGTGGTGCTGTCCATGGTAATTCAAGCGGTGCTGTCGGTGGAGGCGACGGTGTTGCTTGCGATGGTACTTGAGGGGGTGCTGCCGGTGGTGGCGGCGGTGGTGGTGTCGCTGGTACTTGAGGGGGTGCTGCCAGTGGTGACGGCCGTGGTGCTCTTGAAGGTACTTGAGGCGTTGCTGCCGGTGGGGGCAGCAGTGGTGCTGTCGATGGTACTTGAAGGGGTTCTGTCGGTGGTGGCGTTGGTGGTGCTCTCGGGGGTACTTGAGGCGGTGCTGCCCGTGGTGGCTGTGGTGGTGATGTCGATGGTAGTTGAGGGGGTGTTGCCGGTAGTGGCGGAGGTGTTGTTCCCGATTGCAGTTGAGGGGGTGCTGCCCTTGGTGGCAGCGGTGGTGGTGTGGATTGTACTAGAAGGGTTGCTGCCGGTGGTGGCGGCAGTGGTGGTGTTGATGGTACTTGAGGGGGTGCTGGTGGTGGTAGGGGCAGTGGTGCTTGTGATGGTGCGTGAGGGGTGCTGGTGGTGGTAGTGTCAGTGGTGTTGTCAATGGTACTTAAGGGGGTGCTGGCGGTGGTAGTGGCGGTGGTGGTGTGGATGATACTTGAGGCGGTGCTGCCGGTGGTGACAGCGATGGTGCTGTCAATGGTACTTGAGGGCGTGTTGCCGGTGGTGGCGGCGGTGGTGCTGTCGATGGTTCTTGAGGGGGTGCAGCCGGTGGTGGCGGCGGTTTTGCTGTCGATGGTCCTTGAGGGGTTGCTGCCAGTGGTGGCGGCGGTGGTGGCTTCGATGGTACTTGAGGGGATGATTCTGCTAGAGGCGGCGTTGGTGGTGTTGATGATACTTGAGTTGGTGTTGTTGGTGGTAGGGGCAGTGGTACTTGTGATGGTGCTTGAGGGTTGCTGGTGGTGGTAGTGGTGGTGGTGTTGGTGATGGTACTTCTGGGTTTGAGGGTGATAGTTGTGGAGTGGGTAGTGGTGATGGTACCGGTGGTGGTGGTTGTGAGGGTAGTGGAGGGTTTTGTGGTGATGGTAGTGGCCATTGTGCTGTTGATGGTACTTGAGGTGGTGCTGGCATTGGAAGGGGCGGTGGTGGTGTCGATGGTACTAGAGGGCGTGCTGCCGGTGGTGTCGGTGGTGGTGATGTCGATGGTACTCTAGGGCGTGCTGCCGGTGGTGGTGGCGGTGGTGGTGTTAATGGTACTTGAGGGGGTGCTGGTGGTGGTAAGGGCGGTGGTGCTTGTGATGGTGCTTGAGGGGTGCTGGTGTTGGTAGTGGTGGTGGTGGTGGTGATGGGATTGTGGGTGTGAGGGTGAGAGTTGTGGAGGGGGTAGTGGTGATGGTACTGGTGGTGTTGGTTGTGGTAGTACTGGAGGGGGTTGTCCTGATGGTACTGGTGGTGGTGGTTGTGATGTTAGTGGAGGGTGTTTTGGTGATGGTAGTGGCGGTGGTGGTGTCGATGGTACTTGAGGGGGTGCTGGCGGTGATAGTGGCGGTGGTGGTGTCAATGTTACTTTAGGCGGTGCTGGCCAAGGTATTGGCGGTGGAGATGTCAATGGTACTTGAGGGGGTGCTGCCAGTGGTGGCAGTGGTGGTGGTGTCGATGGTACTTGATGGGGTGCTGCCGGTGGTGGCGGCGGTTGTGGTATCGATGGTACTTGAGGCGGTGCTGCCGGTGGTGGTGATGCTGATGCTGTCGATGGTACTTGAGTGGGTGCTGGCGGTGGTGGCGGCCGTGGTGGTATGAATGGTACTTGAGGCGGTGCTGGCAGTGGTAGTGGTGGTGGTGGTGTCGATGGTCCTTGAGGAGGTGCTGTCCAAGGTGGTGGCGGTGGAGATGTCCATGTTACTTGAGGTTGTTCTGGCGGTGGTAGTGACGGTGATGATGCCGTTGGCACTTGAGGCGGTGCTGTTGGTGGTAGTGGTGGTGGTGGTGTCGATGGTACTGGAGGCGGTGCTGGGTTTGTAGTGGCGGTGGTGGTGTCGATAGTACTTGAGGCTCTGCTGGTGGTGGTAGTGGCTGTGGTGGTGTCGATGGTACTTGAGGCGGTTCTGTTGGTGGTACTGGCGGTGGTGGTGTCGATGGTAGTTGAGCGGTGCTGGTGGTGGTAGTGGCGGTGGTGGTGTCGATGGTAATTTATGCGGTGCTGGTGGTGGTAGTGGCGGTGGTGTTGGTGATGGTACTTGAGGGTGTGCTGCTGGTGGTAGTGGCGTTGGCGGTGTTGATGGTATTTGAGGGGCTGCTGGTTTTCTTAGTGGCATTGGTGGTTTTGATTGTACTTGAAGAGGTGCTGGTGGTGGTAGGGGCTTTGGTGCTTGTGATGGTACTTGAGGGGTCGCTGGTGGTGGTAGTGGTGGTGGTGGTTGTGATGGTAGTTGTGGGTGTGAGGGTGATAGTTGTGGAGGGGGTAGTAGTGATGGTACTGGTGGTGGTCGTTGTGATGGTAGTGGAGGAGGTTGTGCTGATGGTAATGGCGGTGGTGGCTGTGATGGTAATGGAGTGGGTTGTGGTGATGGTAGTGGCGGTGGTGGTGTTGATGGTACTTGAGGCGGTGCTGGAGGTGGTAGTATCGGTGGTGGTGTCGATGGTACTTGAGGGGTTGCTGGCGGTGGTAGTGGCGGTGGTGCTGTCGATGGTACTTGTTGCGGTGCTGCTAGTGGTGGCAGCGGTTTTGGTGTCGATGGTAATTGAGGGGATGCTGCCGATGGTGGCGGCGGTGGTGGTCTCGATGGTACCTGAGGGGCTGATTCGGCTGGTGGCAGTGGTGGTGGTGTCATGGTACTTGAGGGGGTGCTGCCAGTGGTGGCAACGGTGGTGGTGTGGATTGTACTAGAAGGGGTGCTGCCGAAGGTTGCGGCGGTGGTGGTGTCGATGGTACTTAAGGGGGTGCTGCTGGAGGTAGGGGCGGTGGTGCTTGTGATTGTGTTTGAGGGGTGCTGGTGGTGGTAGTGGTGGTGGTGGTGGTGATGGTACTTGTGGGTGTGAGGGTGATAGTTGTGGAGGTGGTTGTCCTGATGGTACTGGTGGTGGTGCTTGTGATGGTAGTGGAGGGGGTTGTGGTGATGGTAGTGGCGGTGGTGATGTTGATAGTCCTTGAGGGGGTGCTGCCGGTGGTGGAGTCAGTGGTGCTGTTGATGGTACTTAAGGGGGTGCTGCAGGTGGTGGCGGCAGTGGTGCTGTCGATAGTAATTGAGTGGGTGTTTTCGGTGGTGGTGGCGGTGGTGGTGTCGATGGTACTTGAGGGGGTTCTTCCGGTGGTGGCGGCGGTTGTGGTGTCGATGGTACTTGAGGGGTGCTGACGGTGGTGACGGCGGTGGTGCTGTCGATGGTACTTGAGGGGGTGTTGCCGGTGGTGGCAGCGGCGGTGGTGGTGTCGATGGTACATGAGGAGTTGATGCTGGTGTTGGCGGCGGTGGTGGTGTCGATGGTACCTGAGGGGCTGATTCAGATGGTGGAAACGGTGGTGGTGTCGTGGTACTTGTGGGGGTGCTGCCGGTGGTGGCAGAGGTGGTGGTGTGGATTGTACTAGAAGGGGTGCTGCCGGTGGTGGCGGCGGTGGTGGTGTTGATGGTACTTGAGGGGGTGCTGGTGGAGGTAGGGGCGGTGGTGTTGTGATTGTGTTTGAGGGGTGCTGGTGGTGGTAGTGGTGGTGGTGGTGGTGGTGATGGTACTTGTGGGAGTGAGCGTGATAGTTGTGGAGGTGGTTGTCCTGATGGTACTGGTGGTGGTGGTTGTGATGGTAGTGGAGGGGGTTGTGGTGATGGTAGTGGCGGTGGTGGTGTTGATGATACTTGAGAAGGTGCTGGAGGTGGAAGTGGCGGTGGTGGTGTCAATGGTACTTGAGGGGATGCTGGTTTTGTTAGTGGCAATGTTGCTTTTGATTGTACGTGAGGAGTTGCTGGTTGTGGTAGGGGCGGTGGTGCTTGTGATGGTACTTGAGGGCTCGCTGGTGGTTGTGGTGGTGATGGTAGTTGTGGGTTTGAGGGTGATACTTGTGGAGGTGGTAGTGGTGATGGTACTGATGGTGGTCATTGTGATGGTAGTGGAGGAGGTTGTGCTGATGGTAATGGCGGTGGCGGTTGTGATGGTAGTGGAGTGAGTTGTGTGATGGTAGTGGCCGTGGTGGTGTTGATGAAACTTGACGTGGTGATGGCGGTGGTAGTGGCAGTGGTGGTGTCGATCGTACTTGAGGGTGTGCTGGTGGTGGTAGTGGCGGTGGTGGTGTAGATGGAACTTGATGGGGTTCTGGTTTTAGTGGCGGCGGTGGTGGTGTTGATGGTACATGAGAGGGTGCTGCCAGTGGTGGAGGCAGTGGTGCTGTCGATGGTAATTGAGGGGGTGCTGCCGGTGACGGCGGCGGTTGTGGTGTCGATGATACTTAAGGGGGTGCTGCCGGTGGTGGCGGTAGTGGTGCTGTCGATGGTACTTGAGGCGGTGCTGCCGGTTGTGGCGGCGGTGGTGCTGTCGATGGTACTTGAGGGGGTGCTGCAGGTGGTGGCGGCGGTGATATTGTCGATGGTACTTGAGCGGGTATTGCCAGTGGTGGCAGCGGTGGTGGTGTCGATGGTACTTGAGGGGGTGATTCCGCTGGTGGCGGCAGTTTTGGTGTCGTGGTACTTGAGGGGGTGCTGCCAGTGATGGCGGCAGTGGTGGTGTGGATTGTAGTAGAGGGTGTGCTGTCGGTGGTGTCGGCGCTGGTGGTGTTGATGGTACTTGAGGGGGTGCTTGTGGTGGTAGGGTAGTGGTGCTTATGATGGTGCTTGAGGGGGGCAGGTGGTGGAGGTGTTGGTGATGGTACTTGTGAGTGTGAGGGTGATAGTTGTGGAGGCGGTAGTGGTGATGGTACTGGTGGTGGTGGTTGTGACGGTGGTGGAGGGTGTTGTGGTGATGGTAGTGTCGGTGGTGGTGTTGATGGTACTTGAGGCGGTGCTGGAGGTGGTAGTGTCGGTGGTGGTGTCGATGGTACTTGAGGGGGTGCTGGCGGTGGTAGTGTCGGTGGTTCTGTCAATGGTACTTGTTGTGGTGTTTCTGGTGTTGGCAGCGGTGTTGGTGTCGATGGTACTTGAGGGGATGCTGCTGATGGTGGCTCTGGTGGTGATGTCGATGGTACTTGAGGGGGTGCTGCCGGTGGTGGCGGCAGTGGTACTGCCGATGGTACTTGAGGGGGTGCTGCCCGTGGTGGCGGCGGTGGTGGTGTTAATGGTACTTGAGGGGGTGATTACGGTAGTGGTGGCAGTTGTGGTGTCGTGGTACTTGAGGGGGTGTTGCCGGTGGTGGCGGCAGTGGTGGTGTGGATTGTACTCAAAGGGGTGCTGCCGGTGGTGGTGGCGTTGGTGGTGTTAATGGTACTTGAGGGGGTGCTGGTGGTGGTAAGGGCGGTGGTGCTTGTGATGGTGCTTGAGGGGTGCTGGTGTTGGTAGTGGTGGTGGTGGTGGTGATGGTATTGTGGGTGTGAGGGTGAGAGTTGTGGTGGGGGTAGTGGTGATGGTACTGGTGGTGTTGGTTGTGGTAGTACTGGAGGGGGTTGTCCTGATGGTACTGGTGGTGGTGGTTGTGATGGTAGTGGAGGGTGTTTTGGTGATGGTAGTGGCGGTTGTGGTGTTGATGGTACTTGAGGCGTTGCTGGCAGTGGTCATGTCGATGGTTGTGTCGATGGTACTTGAGGCAGTGTGGCGGTGGAAGTGGCAGTGGTGGTGTCGATGGTACTTGAGGGGGTGCTGGCGGTGATAGTGGCGGTGGTGGTGTCAATGTTACTTTAGGTGGTGCTGGCCAAGGTAGTGGTGGTGGAGATGTCAATGGTACTTGAGGGGGTGCTGCCGGTGGTGGCAGCGGTGGTGCTCTCAATGGTAATTGAGGCGGTGCTGCCGGTGGTTGTGATGCTGGTGATGTCGATGGTACTTGAGGGGGTGCTGCCAGTTGTGGCGGCAGTGGTGCTGTCGATGGTACTTGAGGAGGTGGTGCTGGTGGTGGCGGCAGTGGTGCTGTCGATGGTACTTGCGGGGGTGATTCCGGTGGTGGTGGCAGTGTTGGTGTCGTGGTATTTGAGGGGGTGCTGCCGGTTGTGGCGGCGGTGGTGGTGTGGATTGTACTAGAAAGGGTGATGCCGGAGGTGGCGGCAGAGGTGGTATCGATGGTACTTGACGGTGTGCTGCCGGTGGTGGTGGCGGTCACTGTATCGATGGTACTTAAGGGGGTGATTCCGCTGGTAGCGGCGGTTTTGGTGTCGTGGTACTTGAGGTGCTGCTGCCGGTGGTGGTGGCAGTGGTGGTTTGGATTGTACTAGAGGGTGTGCTGTCGGTGGTGGCGGCGGTGGTGGTGTCTATGGTACTTGAGGGGGTGGTCCCGGTGTTGGCGGCTGTGGTGCTCTCGATGGTACTTGAGGCGGTGCTGCTGGTGGTGGCGGTGGTGGTGCTGTCCATGGTAATTCAAGCGGTGCTGTCGGTGGAGGCGACGGTGTTGCTTGCGATGGTACTTGAGGGGGTGCTGCCGGTGGTGGCGGCGGTGGTGGTGTCGCTGGTACTTGAGGGGGTGCTGCCAGTGGTGACGGCCGTGGTGCTCTTGAAGGTACTTGAGGCGTTGCTGCCGGTGGGGGCGGCAGTGGTGCTGTCGATGGTACTTGAAGGGGTTCTGTCGGTGGTGGCGGTGGTGGTGCTCTCGGGGGTACTTGAGGCGGTGCTGCCGGTGGTGGCTGTGGTGGTGATGTCGATGGTAGTTGAGGGGGTGTTGCCGGTAGTGGCGGAGGTGTTGTTCCCGATTGCAGTTGAGGGGGTGCTGCCCTTGGTGGCAGCGGTGGTGATGTGGATTGTACTAGAAGGGGTGCTGCCGGTGGTGGCGGCAGTGGTGGTGTTGATGGTACTTGAGGGGGTGCTGGTGGTGGTAGGGGCAGTGGTGCTTGTGATGGTGCGTGAGGGGTGCTGGTGGTGGTAGTGTCAGTGGTGTTGTCAATGGTACTTAAGGCGGTGCTGGCGGTGGTAGTGGCGGTGGTGGTGTGGATGATACTTGAGGCGGTGCTGCCGGTGGTGACAGCGATGGTGCTGTCAATGGTACTTGAGGGCGTGATGCCGGTGGTGGCGGTGGTGGTGCTGTCGATGGTTCTTGAGGGGGTGCAGCCGGTGGTGGCGGCGGTTTTGCTGTCGATGGTCCTTGAGGGGTTGCTGCCGGTGGTGGCGGCGGTGGTGGCTTCGATGGTACTTGAGGGGATGATTCTGCTAGAGGCGGCGTTGGTGGTGTTGATGATACTTGAGTTGGTGTTGTTGGTGGTAGGGGTAGTTGTACTTGTGATGGTGCTTGAGGGTTGCTGGTGGTGGTAGTGGTGGTGGTGTTGGTGATGGTACTTCTGGGTTTGAGGGTGATAGTTGTGGAGTGGGTAGTGGTGATGGTACCGGTGGTGGTGGTTGTGAGGGTAGTGGAGGGTTTTGTGGTGATGGTAGTGGCCATTGTGGTGTTGATGGTACTTGAGGTGGTGCTGGCATTGGAAGGGGCGGTGGTGGTGTCGATGGTACAAGAGGGCGTGCTGCCGGTGGTGTCGGTGGTGGTGATGTCGATGGTACTCTAGGGCGTGCTGCCGGTGGTGGTGGCGGTGGTGGTGTTAATGGTACTTGACGGGGTGCTGGTGGTGGTAAGGGCGGTGGTGCTTGTGATGGTGCTTGAGGGGTGCTGGTGTTGGTAGTTGTGGTGGTGGTGGTGATGGTATTGTGGGTGTGAGGGTGAGAGTTGTGGAGGGGGTAGTGGTGATGGTACTGGTGGTGTTGGTTGTGGTAGTACTGGAGGGGGTTGTCCTGATGGTACTGGTGGTGGTGGTTGTGATGGTAGTGGAGGGTGTTTTGGTGATGGTAGTGGCGGTTGTGGTGTTGATGGTACTTGAGGCGTTGCTGGCAGTGGTCATGTCGATGGCTGTGTCGATGGTACTTGAGGCGGTGTGGCGGTGGAAGCGGCGGTGCTGGTGTCGATGGTACTTGAGGGGGTGCTGGCGGTGATAGTGGCGGTGGTGGTGTCAATGTTACTTTAGGCGGTGCTGGCCAAGGTATTGGCGGTGGAGATGTCAATGGTACTTGAGGGGTGCTGCCGGTGGTGGCAGTGGTGGTGGTGTCGATGGTACTTGATGGGGTGCTGCCGGTGGTGGCGGCGGTTGTGGTATCGATGGTACTTGAGGCGGTGCTGCCGGTGGTGGTGATGCTGGTGCTGTCGATGGTATTTGAGTGGGTGCTGGCGGTGGTGGCGGCCGTGGTGGTATGAATGGTACTTGAGGCGGTGCTGGCGGTGGTAGTGGTGGTGGTGGTGTCGATGGTCCTTGAGGAGGTGCTGGCCAAGGTGGTGGCGGTGGAGATGTCCATGTTACTTGAGGTTGTTCTGGCGGTGGTAGTGACGGTGATGATGCTGTTTGCAGTTGAGGCAGTGCTGTTGGTGGTAGTGGTGGTGGTGGTGTCGATGCTACTGGAGGCGGTGCTGGGTTTGTAGTGGCGGTGGTGGTGTCGATAGTACTTGAGGCTCTGCTGGTGGTGGTAGTGGCTGTGGTGGTGTCGATGGTACTTGAGGCGGTTCTGTTGGTGGTACTGGCGGTGGTGGTGTCGATGGTAGTTGAGCGGTTCTGGTGGTGGTAGTGGCGGTGGTGGTGTCGATGGTAATTTATGCGGTGCTGGTGGTGGTAGTGGCGGTGGTGTTGGTGATGGTACTTGAGGGTGTGCTGCTGGTGGTAGTGGCGTTGGCGGTGTTGATGGTATTTGAGGGGCTGCTGGTTTTCTTAGTGGCATTGGTGGTTTTGATTGTACTTGAAGAGGTGCTGGTGGTGGTAGGGGCTTTGGTGTTTGTGATGGTACTTGAGGGGTCGCTGGTGGTGGTAGTGGTGGTGGTGGTTGTGATGGTAGTTGTGGGTGTGAGGGTGATAGTTGTGGAGGGGGTAGTAGTGATGGTACTGGTGGTGGTCGTTGTGATGGTAATGGAGGAGGTTGTGCTGATGGTAATGGCGGTGGTGGCTGTGATGGTAATGGAGTGGGTTTTGGTGATGGTAGTGGCGGTGGTGGTGTTGATGGTACTTGAGGCGGTGCTGGAGGTGGTAGTATCAGTGGTGGTGTCGATGGTACTTGAGGGGTTGCTGGCGGTGTTAGTGGCGGTGGTGCTGTCGATGGTACTTGTTGCGGTGCTGCTGGTGGTGGCAGCGGTTTTGGTGTCGATGGTACTTGAGGGGATGCTGCCGGTGGTGGCGGCAGTGGTGCTGCCGATGTTACTTCAGGGGGTGCTGCCGGTGGTGGCGGCGGTGGTGGTCTCGATGGTACTTGAGTGGGTGATTACGGTGGTGGCGGCAGTTTTGCTGTCGTGGTACTTGAGGGGGTGCTTCCGGTGGTGGCGGCGGTGGTGGTGTGGATTGTACTCAAAGGAGTGCTGCCGGTGGTGGTGGCGGTGGTGGTGTTAATGGTACTTGAGGGGGTGCTGGTGGTGGTAAGGGCTGTGGTGCTTGTGATGGTGTTTGAGGGGTGCTGGTGTTGGTGGTGGTGGTGGTGGTGATGGTATTGTGGGTGTGAGGGTGAGAGTTGTGGAGGGGTTAGTAGTTATGGTACTGGTGGTGTTGGTTGTGGTAGTACTGGAGGGGTTTGTCCTGATGGTACTGGTGGTGGTGGTTGTGATGGTAGTGGAGGGTGTTTTGGTGATGGTAGTGGCGGTTGTGGTGTTGATGGTACTTGAGGCGTTGCTGGCAGTGGTAATGTCGATGGTTGTGTCGATGGTACTTGAGGCGGTGTGGCGGTGGAAGTGGCGGTGGTGGTGTCGATGGTACTTGAGGGGGTGCTGGCGGTGATAGTGGCGGTGGTGGTGTCAATGTTACTTTAGGCGGTGCTGGCCAAGGTATTGGCGGTGGAGATGTCAATGGTACTTGAGGGGGTGCTGTGGGTGGTGGCAGTGGTGGTGGTGTCGATGGTACTTGATGGGGTGCTGCCAGTGGTGGCGGCGGTTGTGGTATCGATGGTACTTGAGGGGGTGCTGCCGGTGGTGGCAGTGGTGGTGCTCTCAATGGAAATTGAGGCGGAGCTGCCGGTGGTGGTGATGCTGGTGCTGTCGATGGTACTTGAGTGGGTGCTGGCGGTGGTGGCGGCCGTGGTGGTATCGATGGTACTTGAGGCGGTGCTGGCGGTGGTAGTGGTGGTGGTGGTGTCGATGGTCCTTGAGGAGGTGCTTGCCAAGGTAGTGGCGGTGGAAATGTCCATGTTACTTGAGGTTGTTCTGGCAGTGGTAGTGACGGTGATGATGCTGTTGGCACTTGAGGCGGTGCTGTTGGTGGTATTGGTGGTGGTGGTGTCGATGGTAATTGAGGTGGTACTGGTGGTGGTAGTGGCAGTGGTGGTTTCGATGGTACTGGAAGCGGTGCTGGGTTTGTAGTGGCGGTGGTGGTGTCGATAGTACTTGAGGCTCTGCTGGTGGTGGTAGAGGCTGTGGTGGTGTCGATGGTACTTGAGGCGGTGCTGTTGGTGGTACTGGCGGTGGTGGTGTCGATGGTAGTTGAGCGGTGCTGGTGGTGGTAGTGGCGGTGATGGTGTCGATGGTAATTTATGCGTTGCTGGTGGTGGTAGTGGCGGTGGTGTTGGTGATGGTACTTGAGGGTGTGCTGCTGGTGGTAGTGGCGTTGGCGGTGTAGATGGTATTTGAGGGGCTGCTGGTTTTCTTAGTGGCATTGGTGGTTTTGATTGTACTTGAAGAGGTGCTGGTGGTGGTAGGGGCTTTGGTGTTTGTGATGGTACTTGAGGGTTCGGTGGTGGTGGTAGTGGTGGTGGTGGTTGTGATGGTAGTTGTGGGTGTGAGGGTGATAGTTGTGGAGGGGGTAGTAGTGATGGTACTGGTGGTGGTCGTTGTGATGGTAGTGGAGGAGGTTGTGATGATGGTAATGGCGGTGGTGGCTGTGATGGTAGTGGAGTGGGTGTGGTGATGGTAGTGGCGGTGGTGGTGTTGATGGAACTTGACGCGGTGCTGGCGGTGGTAGAGGTGGTGTTGGTGTCGATGGTACTTGAGGGTGTGCTGGTGGTGGTAGTGGCGGTGGTGGTGTTGATGGAACTTGATGGGGTGCTGGTGTTAGTAGCGGCGGTGGTGGTGTTGATGGTACTTGAGGGGTTGTTGCCGGTGGTGGCGGCGGTTGTGCTGTCGATGGTACTTGAGGGGGTGCTGCCAGTTGTGGCGGCGGTGGTGCTGTCGATGGTACTTGAAGAGGTGCTGCTGGTGGTGGCGGCGGTGGTGCTGTCGATGGTACTTGCGGGGGTGATTCCGGTGGTGGTGGCAGTGTTAGTGTCGTGGTATTTGAGGGGGTGCTGCCGGTTGTGGTGGCGGTGGTGGTGTGGATTGTACTAGAAAGGGTGATGCCGGAGGTGGTGGCAGAGGTGGTATCGATGGTACTTGACGGTGTGCTGCCGGTGGTGGCGGCAGTCATGGTATCGATGGTACTTGAGGGAGTGATTCCGCTGGTGGCGTCGGTTTTGGTGTCATGGTACTTGAGGTGCTGCTGCCGATGGTGTCGGTGGTGGTGATGTTGATGGTACTCTAGGGGGTGCTCAGTGGTGGCGGCGGTGGTGGTGTCGATGGTACTTGAGGGCGTGCTGCCTGTTGTGGTGGCGGTGGTGCTGTCGATGGTACTAGAGGGGGTGCTGCTGGTGGTGGCGGTGGTGGTGCTTTCGATGGTACTTGTGGGGATACTGCCGGTTGTGGCGGCGGTGGTGGTGTCGATGGTAGCTGAGGGGCTGATTCGGCTAGTGGCAGCGGTGGTGGTGTCGTGGTACTTGAGGGGGTGCTGCCGGTGTTGGTGGCGTTGGTTCTGTCGATGGTATTGAGGCGGTTCCGCCGGTGGTGGCGTCGATGGTACTTCAGGGGGTGCTGCCGGTGGTGACGGCCGTGGTGCTCTTGAAGGTACTTGAGGTGTTGCTGCCGGTGGGGGCGGCAGTGGTGCTGTCAATGGTACTTGAAGGGGTTCTGTCGGTGGTGGCGGTGGTGGTGCTCTCGGGGGTACCTGAGGTGGTGCTGCCGGTGGTGGCAGCGGTGGTGCTGTCGATGGTACTTGAGGGGGTGCTGCAGGAGGTGGCGGCAGTGGTTCTGTCTATGGTGATTGAGGGTGTGTTTTCGGTGGTGCCGGCACTGGTGGTGTCGATGGTACTTGAGGAGGTTCTTCCGGTGGTGGCGGCGGTTGTGGTGTTGATGGTAGTTGAGGGGTCCTGACGGTGGTGGCGGCGGTGGCGGTGTCGATGGAACTTGAGGGGGTGCTGCCGGTGGTGGCGGCGGTGGTGGTGTCGATGGTACATGAGGAGATGCTGCTGGTGTTGGCGGGAGTGGTGGTGTCGATGGTACCTGAGGGGCTGATTCGGCTGGTGGCAGCGGTGGTGGTGTCATGGTACTTGAGGGGGTGCTGCCAGTGGTAGCAACGGTGGTGGTGTGGATTGTACTAGAAGGGGTGCTGCCGGTGGTGGCGGCGGTGGTGGTGTTGATGGTACTTGAGGGGGTGCTGGTGGAGGTAGGGGTGGTGGTGTTGTGATTGTGTTTGAGGGGTGCTGGTGGTGGTAGTGGTGGTGGTGGTGGTGGTGGTGGTGGTGATGGTACTTGTGGGAGTGAGCGTGATAGTTGTGGCGGTGGTTGTCCTGATGGTACTGGTGGTGGTGGTTGTGATGGTAGTGGAGGGGGTTGTGGTGATTGTAGTGGCGGTGGTGGTGTCAATGGTACTTGAAGGGGTGCTGGTTTCGTTAGTGGCAATGATGATTTTGATTGTACTTGAGGAGTTGCTGGTGGTGGTAGGGGCGGTTGTGCTTGTGACGGTACTTGAGGGCTCGCTGGTGGTGGTGGTGGTGGTTGTGGTGGTGATGGTGGTTGTGGTGGTGATGGTAGTTGTGGGTGTGAGGGTGATAGTTGTGGAGGTGGTAGTGGTGATGGTACTGATGGTGGTCCTTGTGATGGTAGTGGAGGAGGTTGTGCTGATGGTAATGGCGGTGGTGGCTGTGATGGTAGTGGAGTGGGTTGTGGTGATGGTAGTGGCGGTGGTGGTGTTGATGGAACTTGACGCGGTGCTGGCGGTGGTAGTGGTGGTGGTGGTGTCGATGGTACTTGAGGGTGTGCTGGTGGTGGTAGTGGCGGTGGTGGTGTTGATGGAACTTGATGGGGTGCTGGTGTTAGTAGCAGCGGTGGTGGTGTTGATGGTACTTGAGGGGTTGCTGCCGGTGGTGGCGGCGGTGGTGCTGTCGATGGTACTTGCGAGGGTGATTCCGGTGGTGGTTGCGGTGTTGGTGTCGTGGTATTTGAGGGGGTGCTGCCGGTGGTGGCGGAGGTGGTGTTCCCGATTTCAGTTGAGGGGGTGCTGCCCTTGGTGGCAGCGGTGGTGGTGTGGATTGTACTAGAAGGGGTGCTGCCGGTGGTGGCGGCGGTGGTGGTGTTGTTGGTACTTGAGGGGGTGCTGGTGGTGGTAGGGGCAGTGGTGCTTGTGATGGTGCGTGAGGGGTGCTGGTGGTGGTAGTGTCAGTGGTGGTGTCAATGGTACTTAAGGTGGTGCTGGCGGTGGTAGTAGCGGTGGTGTTGTCAATGATACTTGAGGCGGTGCTGCCAGTGGTGGCAGCTATGGTCCTGTCAATGGTACTTGAGGGCGTGCTGCCGGTGGTGGCGGCGGTTTTGCTGTCGATGGTCCTTGAGGGGGTGCTGCCGGTGTTGGCGGCGATGGTGGCTTCGATGGTACTTGAGGGGATGATTCTGCTGGAGGCGGCAGTGGTGGTGTTGATGATACTTGAGGTGGTGTTATTGGTGGTAGGGGCAGTGGTACTTGTGATGGTGCTTGAGGGGTGCTGGTGCTGGTAGTGGTGGTGGTGTTGGTGATGGTACTTCTGGGTTTGAGGGTGATAGTTGTGGAGGGGGTAGTGGTGATGGTACTGGTGGTGGTGGTTGTGAGGGTAGTGGAGGGTTTTGTGGTGATGGTAGTGGCCATTGTGGTGTTGATGGTACTTGAGGTGGTGCTGGCATTGGAAGGGGCGGTGATGGTGTCGATGGTACTAGAGGGCGTGCTGCCGGTGGTGTCTGTGGTGGTGATGTCGATGGTACTCTAGGGAGTGCTGCCAGTGGTGGCGGTGGTGGTGGTGTCGATGGTACTTGAGGGCGTGCTGCCTGTGGTGGTTAGCGGTGGTGCTGTCGACGGTACTAGAGGGGGTGCTGCTGGTGGTGGCGGTGGTGGTGCTGTCGATGGTGCTTGTGGGGATACTGCCGGTGGTGGCGGCGGTGGTGGTGTCGATGGTACTTTAGGGGGAGATTCCGGAGGTGGCGGCGGTTGTGGTGTCGGGCTACTTGAGGGGGTGCTGCCAGTGGTGGCAGTGGTGGTGATGTGGATTGTACTAAAGGGGGTGCTGCCGGAGGTTGCGGCGGTGGTGGTGTCGATGGTACTTAAGGGGGTGCTGCTGGAGGTAGGGGCGGTGGTGCTTGTGATTGTGTTTGAGGGGTGCTGGTGGTGGTAGTGGTGGTGGTGGTGGTGATGGTACTTGTGGGTGTGAGGGTGATAGTTGTGGAGGTGGTTGTCCTGATGGTACTGGTGGTGGTGGTTGTGATGGTACTGGAGGGGGTTGTGGTGATGGTAGTGGCGGTGGTGGTGTTGATGGTACTTGAGGGGGTGCTGCCTGTGGTGGAGGCAGTGGTGCTGTTGATGGTACTTGAGGGGGTGCTGCAGGTGGTGGTGGCAGTGGTGCTGTCAATGGTAATTGAGGGGGTGTTTTCGGTGGTGGCGGCGGTGGTTGTGTCGATGGTACTTGAGGGTGTTCTTCCGGTGGTGGCGGCAGTTGTGGTGTCGATGGTAATTGCGGGGTGCTGACAGTGGTGGCGGCGTTGGTGGTGTCAATGGTACTTGAGGGGGTTCTTCCAGTGGTGTCAGTAGTGGTGCTGTCGATGGTACTTGAGGTGGTGCTGCCGGTTGTGGCGGCGGAGGTGCTGTCGATGGTACTTGAGGGGGTGATTCCGTTGGTGGCGGCGGTTTTGGTGTCGTCGATTGTACTTGAGGAGGTGCTGCCGGTGGTGGCGGCAGTGGAGGTGTGGATTGTACTAGAGGGTGTGCTGTCGGTGGTGGCGGCGGTGGTGGTGTTGATGGTACTTGAAGGGTGCTGGTGGTGGTAGGGGCGGTGGTGCTTATGATGGTGCTTGAGCGGTGCTGGTGGTGGTAGTGGTGTAGGTGTTGGTGATGGTATTTGTGGGTGTGAGGGTGATAGTTGTGGAGGGGGTAGTGGTGATGGTACTGGTGGTGGTGGTTGTGAGGGTAGTGGAGGGAGTTGTGGTGATGGTAGTGGCGGTGGTGGTGTTGATGGTACTTGAGGCGGTGCTGGAGGTGGTAGTGTCGGTGGTGGTGTCGATGGTACTTGAGGCGGTGCTAGCGGTGGAAATGTCGGTGGTGGTGTTGATGGTACTTGAGGAGGTGCTGGCGGTGGTAGTAGCGGTGGTGCGGTCGATGGTACTTGAGGGTTGCTGGCGGTGGTGGCGGTGGTGGTGCTGTCGATGGTAATTGAGGGGGTGCTGCCGGTGGTGGCGGAGGTGGTGTTCCCGATTGCAGTTGAGGGGGTGCTGCCCTTGGTGGCAGCGGTGGTGGTGTGGATTGTACTAGAAGGGGTGCTGCCGGTGGTGGCGGCGGTGGTGTTGTTGATGGTACTTGAGGGGGTGCTGGTGGAGGTAGGGGCGGTGGTGTTGTGATTGTGTTTGAGGGGTGCTGGTGGTGGTAGTGGTGGTGGTGGTGGTGGTGATGGTACTTGTGGGAGTGAGCATGATAGTTGTGGAGGTGGTTGTCCTGATGGTACTGGTGGTGGTGGTTGTGATGGTAGTGGAGGGGGTTGTGGTGATGGTAGTGGCGGTGGTGGTGTTGATGTTACTTGAGAAGGTGCTGGAGGTGGAAGTGGCGGTGGTGGTGTCAATGGTACTTGAGGGGATGCTGGTTTTGTTAGTGGCAATGGTGATTTTGATTGTACTTGAGGAGTTGCTGGTTGTGGTAGGGGCGGTGGTGCTTGTGATGGTACTTGACGGCTCGCTGGTGGTTGTGGTGGTGATGGTAGTTGTGGGTGTGAGGGTGATAGTTGTGGAGGTGGTAGTGGTGATGGTACTGATGGTGGTCATTGTGATGGTAGTGGAGGAGGTTGTGCTGATGGTAATGGCGGTGGCGGTTGTGATGGTAGTGGAGTGAGTTGTGTGATGGTAGTGGCCATGGTGGTGTTGATGAAACTTGACGTGGTGCTGGCGGTGGTAGTGGCAGTGGTGGTGTCGATTGTACTTGAGGGTGTGCTGGTGGTGGTAGTGGCGGTGGTGGTGTTGATGGAACTTGATGGGGTGCTGGTTTTAGTAGCGGCGGTGGTGGTGTTGATGGTACATGAGAGGGTGCTGCCAGTGGTGGAGGCGGTGGTGCTGTCGATGGTAATTGAGGGGGTGCTGCCGGTGACGGTGGCGGTTGTGGTGTCGATGATACTTAAGGGGGTGCTGCCGGTGGTGGCGGTAGTGGTGCTGTCGATGGTACTTGAGGCGGTGCTGCCGGTTGTGGCGGCGGTGGTGCTGTCGATGGTACTTGAGGGGGTGCTGCAGGTGGTGGCGGCGGTGATATTGTCGATGGTACTTGAGCGGGTGTTGCCAGTGGTGGCAGCGGTGGTGGTGTCGATGGTACTTGAGGGGGTGATTCCGCTGGTGGCGGCAGTTTTGGTGTCGTGGTACTTGAGGGGGTGCTGCCAGTGATGGCGGCAGTGGTGGTGTGGATTGTAGTAGAGGGTGTGCTGTCGGTGGTGTCGGCGCTGGTGGTGTTGATGGTACTTGAGGGGGTGCTTGTGGTGGTAGGGGCAGTGGTGCTTATGATGGTGCTTGAGGGGGGCAGGTGGTGGAATTGTTGGTGATGGTACTTGTGGGTGTGAGGGTGATAGTTGTGGAGGGGGTAGTGGTGATGGTACTGGTGGTGGTGGTTGTGAGCGTGGTGGAGGGTGTTGTGGTGATGGTAGTGGCGGTGGTGGTGTTTATGGTACTTGAGGCGGTGCTGGAGGTGGTAGGGTCGGTGGTGGTTTCAATGGTACTTGAGGGGGTTCTTCCAGTGGTGGCGGCGGTTATGGTGTTGATGGTAGTTGAGGGGTGCTGACGGTGGTGGCAGCGGTGGTGATGTCGATGGTACTTGAGGGGGTGCTGCCGGTGGTGGTGGCGGTGGTCGTGTCGATGGTACATGAGGAGATGCTGCTGGTTTTGGCGGCAGTGGTGGTGTCGATGGTACCTGAGGGGCTGATTCGGCTGGTGGCAGCGGTGGTGGTGTCGTGGTACTTGAGGGGGTGCTGCCGGTGGTGGCAGCGGTGGTGGTGTGGATTGTACTAGAAGGGGTGCTGCCGGTGGTGGCGGCGGTGGTGGTGTTGATAGTACCTGAGGGGGTGCTGGTGGAGGTAGGGGCTGTGGTGCTTATGATGGTGCTTGTGGGGTGCTGGTGTTGGTAGTGGTGGTGGTGGTGGTGATGGTACTTGTGGGTGTGAGGGTGATAGTTGTGCAGGGGGTAGTTGTGATGGTACTGGTGGTGGTGGTTTTGATGGTACTGGAGGTGGTTGTCCTGATGGGACTGGTGGTGGTGGTTTTGATGGTACTGGAGGGGGTTGTGGTGATGGTAGTGGTGGTGGTGGTGTTGATGGTAATTGATGGGGTGCTGATTTTCTTAGTGGCAATGGTGGTTTTGATTGTACTTGAGGAGGTGCTGGTGGTGGTAGGGGCTTTGTTGCTTGTGATGGTACTTGAGGGGTCGCTGGTGGTGGTAGTGGTGGTGGTGGTTGTGATGGTAGTTGTGGGTGTGAGGGTGATAGTTGTTGAGGGGGTAGTAGTGATGGTACTGGTGGTGGTCGTTGTGATGATAGAGGAGGAGGTTTTGTTGATGGTAATGGCGGTGCTGGCTGTGATGGTAGTGGAGTGGGTTGTGGTGATGTTAGTGGCCGTGGTGATGTTGATGGAACTTGACGCGGTGCTGGCGGTGGTAGTGGTGGTGGTGGTGTCGATGGTACTTGAGGGTGTTCTGGTGGTGGTAGTGGCGGTGGTGGTGTTGATGGAACTTGATGGGGTGCTGGTGTTAGTAGCGGCGGTGGTGGTGTTGATGGTACTTGAGGGGTTGCTGCCGGTGGTGGCGGTGGTGGTGCTGTCAATGTTAATTTACGGGGTGCTGCCAGTGGTTGAGGTGGTGGTGCTGTCGATGGAACTTGAGGGGGTGCTGCCGGTGGTGGTGGCAGTCGTGCTGTCGATGGTACTTGAGGGGATGCTGCCGGTGGTGGCGGGGGTGGTTTTGTCGATAGTACTTGAGGGGGTGCTGCCGGTGGTGGCGGCAGTGGTGGTGTTGATGGTACTTGAGGGGGTGATTCCGGTGGTGGCGGCCGTGATGGTGTCGTGGTATTTGAGGGGGTGCTGCCAGTGGTGGCGTCGGTGGTGGTGTGGATTGTACTAGAAAGGGTGATGCCAGAGGTGGCGGAAGAGGTGGTATCGATGGTACTTGACGTTGTGCTGCCGATGGTGGCGGCGGTGATGGTGTCGATGGTACTAGAGGGGGTGCTGCTGGTGGTGGCGGTGGTGGTGCTGTCGATGGTACTTGTGGGGATACTGCCGGTGGTGGCGGCGGTGGTGGTGTCAATGGTACCTGAGGGGCTGATTCGGCTGGTGGCAGCGGTGGTGGTGTCGTGGTACTTGAGGGGGTGCTGCCGGTGTTGGCGGCGTTGGTGCTGTCGATGGTACTTGAGGCGGTGCCGCCCGTGGTGGCGTCGATGGTACTTCAGGGGGTGCTGCCGGTGGTGACGTCCGTGGTGCTCTTGAAGGTACTTGAGGCGTTGCTGCCGTTGGGGGCGGCAGTGGTGGTGTTGATGGTACTTGAGGTGGTGCTGCCAGTGGTGGCGGCAGTGGTGGTGTCGATGGTACTTGAGGGGGTGCTGCCGGTGGTGTTGGCATTGGTGTTGTCGATGGTACTTTAGGGGGAGCTGCCGGTGGAGGCGACGGTGGTGCTGTCGATGGTACATGAGGAGATGCTGCTGGTGTTGGCGGCGGTGGTGGTGTCGATGGTACCTGAGGGGCTGATTCGGCTGGTGGCAACGGTGGTGGTGTCGTGGTACTTGAGGGGGTGCTGCCGGTGTTGGCGGCGTTGGTGCTGTCGATGGTACTTGAAGGGGTTCTGTCGGTGGTGGCGGTGGTGGTGGTGTGGATTGTACTAGAGGGGGTGTTGCCGGTGGTAGTGTCTGTGGTGGTGTCGGTGGTACTTGAGGCGGTGCTGGCAGTGGTAGTGGCGGTGGTGGTGTCGATTGCACTTGAGGCGGTGCTGGTGGTGGTAGTGGCAGTGGTGGTGTCGATGGTACTCGAGGCGGTGCTGGCGGTGGTAGTGGCGGTGGTGGTGTCTATGGTACTGGAGGCGGTGCTGGTGGTGGTAGTGGCGGTGGTGGTGTCGATGGTAATTTGGGCTGTTCTAGTGGTGTTAGTGGCGGTGGTGGTGTCGATGGTATTTGACAGAGTGCTGGTGGTGGTAGTGGTGGTGGTGGGGGTGATGGTAGTGGTGGGTGTGAGGGTGACAGTTGTGGAGGGGGTAGTGGTGATGGTGCCAGTAGTGGGGGTTTGGTGGTAGTGCAGGGGGTTGTGCTGATGGTACTAGTGGTGTTGCTTGTGATGGTAGTGTAGGGGTTTGTGGTGATGGTAGTGGCGGTGGTGGTGGTGATGGTAATGAGGGGGTGCTGGTTGTGGTACTGGCGGTGGTGGTGGTGATGGTACTTGAGAGGTTGCCAGTGGTGGTAGTGGCGGTGGTGCTGTTGATCGTACTTGAGGGGGTTCTGGTGGTGGTAGTAGCGATGGTGGTGCTGATGGTACGTGAGGGGGTGTTGGTGGTGGTAGTGGTGGTGGTGTTGTTGATGGTACTTGAGGGGGGTAGTGGTGGTGGTAGTGGAGGTTGTGTTGTTGATGGTACTTGAGGGGTTGCTAGTGGTGGTAGTGGTGGTGGTGGTTGTGATGGTAGTGGAGGGTGTGTGGGTGATAGTTGTGGACTGGGTAGTGGTGATAGCACTGGTGGTCGTGGTTGTGATGGTAGTGGAGGGGCTTGTGGAGATGGCACTGGCGGTGGTGGTGTTGATGGTACTTGAGGGGTTGATGGTGGTGGTAGTGGCGGTGGTGGTGGTGATGGTACTTGAGGGGGTGCTGGTGGTGGTAGTGGCGGTGTTGGTATTGATGGTACTTGAGGGGGTGCTGGTTTTGGTAGTGGCAGTGGTGGTGTTGATGGTACTTGATGGGGTGCTGGTGGTGGTAGTAGCAGTGGTGGTGTTGATGGTACTTGAGAAGTGCTGGTGGTGGTAGTGGTGGTGGTGGTGGTGATGGTAGTGGAGGGTGTGTGGGTGATAGTTGTGGAGGGGATAGTGGTGATGGTACTGTTGGTGGTGGATGTGATGGTAGTGGAGGATGTTGTGCTGATGGTACTGGTGGTGGTGGTTGTGATGGTAGTGGAAGGGATTTTGCAGATGGTACTGGTGGTGGTGGTTGTGATGGTAGTGGAGGGGGTTGTGGTGATGGTAGTGGCGGTGGTGGTGTTGATGGTACTTGAGGTGGTGCTGGTGGTGGTAGTGTCTTTGGCGGTGTTCATGGTAATTGAGGAGGTGCTGGTGGTGGTAGTGGCGGTGGTGGTGTTGCTGGTAGTGAAGGGGGTTGTGGTGATGGTAGTGGCAGTGGTGGTGTCGATGATACCTGAGGCGGTGTACGCAGCGGTAGTGGCGGTGGTGGTGTCAATGGTACTTGAGGTGGTGTAGACGGTGGTAGTGGCGGTGGTGGTGTCGATGGTACTTGAGGGGTGCTGGTGGTGGTAGTGTTGGTGGTGGTGGTGATGGTAGTGGAGGGTATGAGGTTGATAGTTGTGGAGGAGATAGTGGTGCTGGTAATGGTGGTGGTGGTTTTGATGGTAGTGAAGGGGGTTGTGGTGATGGTAGTGGCAGTAGTGGTGTCGATGATACTTGAGGCGGTATAGATGGCGGTAGTGGCGGTGGTGGTGTCGATGGTACATGAGGGGTGCTGGTGGTGGTAGTGGTGGTGGTGGTGGTGATGGTAGTGGAGGGTGTGTGGGTGATAGTTGTGGAGGGGGTAGTGGTGATGGTACTTGTGGTGGTGGTTGTGAAGTTACTGGAGGGGGTGGTCCTGATGGTACTGGTGGTTTTGGTTGTAATGATAGTGGATGGTGTTGTGGTTATGGTAGTGGCCGTTGTGGTGTTGATGGTACTTGAGGGGTGCTGACAGTGGTGGCGGCAGTGGTGGTGTCAATGGTACTTGAGGGGGTGATTCCGGTGGTGGCGGCGGTGGTGGTGTCGAGTAACTTGAGGGGGTGCTGCCGGTGATGGTGGCGGTCGTGGTGTGGATTGTACTAGATGGGGTGGTGCCGGGGGTGGCGGCGGTGGTTGTATCTATGGTACTTGAGGGCGTGCTGCTGGTGGTGGCGGCGGTGGTGGTGTGGATAGTAGTAGAGGGGGTGCTGCCAGTGGTGGCGGCAGTGGTGGTGTGAATGGTACTTGAGGGGTGCTGGTGGTGGTAGGGGCGGTGGTGCTTATGATGGTGCTTGAGGGGTGCTGGTGGTGGTAGTGGTGGAGGTGTTGGTGATGGTACTTGTGGGTGTGAGGGTGATAGTTGTGGAGGGGGTAGTGGTGATGGTACTGGTGGTGGTGGTTGTGAGGGTAGAGGAGGGTGTTGTGGTGATAGTAGTGGCGGTTGTGGTGTCGATGGTACCTGAGGGGCTGATTCGGCTGGTGGCAGCGGTGGTGGTGTCGTGGTACTTGAGGGGGTGCTGCCGGTGTTGGCGGCGTTGGTGCTGTCGATGGTACTTGAAGGGGTTCTGTCGGTGGTGGCGGTGGTGGTGCTCTCGGGGGTACTTGAGGCGGTGCTGCCGGTGGTGGCTGTGGTGGTGATGTCGATGTTACTTGAGGGGGTGCTGCCAGTGGTGGCTGTGGTGGTGATGTTGATGGTACTTGAGGCGGTGCTGCCGGTGGTGGCTGTGGTGGTGATGTCGATGGTACTTGAGGGGGTGCTGCCGGTGGTGGCGGCAGTGGTGGTGTGGATTGTACTAGAGGGTGTACTGTCGGTGGTGTCGGCTGTGGTGGTGTTGATGGTACTTGAGGGGGTGCATGTGGTGGTAGGGGCGGTGGTGCTTATGATGGTACTTGAGGGGAGCAGGTGGTGGTAGTGGTGGAGGTGATGGTGATGGTACTTGTGGGTGTGAGGGTGATAGTTGTGGAGGGGGTAGTGGTGATGGTACTGGTGGTGGTGGTTGTGAGGGTGGTGGAGGGTGTTGTGGTGATGGTAGTGGCGGTGGTGGTGTCGATGGTACTTGAGGCAGTGCTGGAGGTGGCAGTGTCAGTGGTGGTGTCGATGGTACTTGAGGGCGTTCTGGCGGTGGTAGTGGCGGTGGTGCTTTCGATAGTACTTTTTGCGGTGCTGCTGGTGGTGGCAGCGGTGTTGGTGTCGATGGTACTTGAGGGGATGCTGCTGATGGTGGCTGCGGTGTTGATGTCGATGGTACTTGAGGGGGTGCTGCCGGTGGTGGCGGCAGTGGTGCTGCAGATGGTACTTCAGGGGGTGCTGCCGGTGGTGGCGGCGGTGGTGGTGTCAATGGTACTTGAGGCGGTGATTACGGTGGTGGCGGCAGTTGTGGTGTCGTGGTACTTGAGGGGTCGCTGGCGTGGTAGTGGTGGTGGTGGTTGTGATGGTAGTTGTGGGTGTGAGGGTGATAGTTGTGGAGGGGGTAGTAGTGATGGTACTGGTGGTGCTCATTGTGATGGTAGTGGAGGAGGTTGTGCTGATGGTAATGGCGGTGGTGGCTGTGATGGTAGTGGAGTGGGTTGTGGTGATGGTAGTGGCGGTGGTGGTGTTGATGGAACTTGACGCGGTGCTGGCGGTGGTAGTGGTGGTGGTGGTGTCGATGGTACTTGAGGGTGTGCTGGTGGTCGTAGTGGCGGTGGTGGTGTTGATGGAACTTCATGGGGTGCTGGTGTTAGTAGCGGCGGTGGTGGTGTTGATGGTACTTCAGGGGTTGCTGCCGGTGGTGGCGGCGGTTGTGCTGTCGATGGTACTTGAGGGGGTGCTGCCAGTTGTGGCGGCGGTGGTGCTGTCGATGGTACTTGAGGAGGTGCTGCTGGTGGTGGCGGCGGTGGTGCTGTCGATGGTATTTGCGGGGGTGATTCCGGTGGTGGTGGCAGTGATTGTGTCGTGGTATTTGAGGGGGTGCTGCCGGTAGTGGCGGTGGTGGTGGTGTGGATTGTACTAGAAAGGGTGATGCCGGAGGGGGCGGCAGAGGTGGTATCGATGGTACTTGACGGTGTGCTGCCGGTGGTGGCGGCAGTGTTGGTGTTGATGGTACTTGAGGTGGTGCTGCCAGTGGTGGTGGCAGTGGTGGTGTCGATGGTACTAGAGGGGGTGCTGCTGGTGGTGGCGGTGGTGGTGCTGTCGATGGTACTTGTGGGGATACTGCCGGTGGTGGCGGCGGGGGTGGTGTCGATGGTACATGAGGAGATGCTGCTGGTGTTGGCGGCGGTGGTGGTGTCAATGGTACATGAGGGGCTGATTCGGCTGGTGGCAGCGGTGGTGGTGTCGTGGTACTTGAGGGGGTGCTGCCGGTGGTGGCAGCGGTGGTGGTGTGGATTGTACTAGAAGGGGTGCTGCCGGTGGTGGCGGCGGTGGTGGTGTTGATGGTACTTGAGGGGGTGCTGGTGGAGGTAGGGGCGGTGGTGTTGTGATTGTGTTTGAGGGGTGCTGGTGGTCGTAGTGGTGGTGGTGGTGGTGTTGATGGTACTTGTGGGAGTGAGCGTGCTGGTTGTGGAGGTGGTTGTCCTGATGGTACTGGTGGTGGTGGTTGTGATGGTAGTGGAGGGGGTTGTGGTGATGGTAGTGGCGGTGGTGGTGTTGATGGTACTTGAGGAGGTGCTGGAGGTGGAAGTGGCGGTGGTGGTATCAATGGTACTTGAGGGGGTGCTGGTTTTGTTAGTGGCAATGGTGATTTTGATTGTACTTGAGGAGTTGCTGGTGGTGGTAGGGGCGGTGGTGCTTGTGATGGTACTTGAGGGCCCGCTGGTGGTGGTGGTGGTGGTTGTGGTGGTGATGGTGGTTGTGGTGGTTATGGTAGTTGTGGGTGTGAGGGTGATAGTTGTGGAGGTGGTAGTGGTGATGGTACTGATGGTGGTCATTGTTATGGTAGTGGAGGAGGTTGTGCTGATGGTAATGGCGGTGGCGGTTGTGATGGTAGTGGAGTGAGTTGTGTGATGGTAGTGGCCGTGGTGGTGTTGATGAAACTTCACGTGGTGATGGCGGTGGTAGTGGCAGTGGTGGTGTCGATTGTACTTGAGGGTGTGCTGGTGTTGGTAGTGGCGGTGGTGGTTTTGATGGAACTTGATGGGGTGCTGGTTTTAGTAGCGGCGGTGGTGGTGTTGATGGTACTTGAGAGGGTGCTGCCAGTGGTGGAGGCAGTGGTGCTGTCGATGGTAATTGAGCGGTTGCTGCCGGTGGCGACGGCGGTTGTGGTGTCAATGATACTTAAGGGGGTGCTGCCAGTGGTGGCGGTAATGGTGCTGTCGATGGTACTTGAGGCGGTGCTGCCGGATGTGGCGGCAGTGGTGCTGTCGATGGTATTTGAGGGGGTGCTGCAGGTGGTGGCGGTGGTGGTGTTGTCAATGGTACTTGAGCGGGTGTTGCCAGTGGTGGCAGCGGTGGTGGTGTCGATGGTACTTGAGGGGGTGATTCCGCTGGTGGCGGCAGTTTTGGTGTCGTGGTACTTGAGGGGGTGCTGCCGGTGGTGGCGGCAGTGGTGGTGTGGATTGTACTAGAGGGTGTGCTGTCGGTGGTGTTGGCGGTGGTGAGGTTGATGGTACTTGAGGGGGTGCTTGTGGGGGTAGGGGCGGTGGTGCTTATGATGGTGCTTGAGGGGGGCAGGTGGTGGTAGTGGTGGAGGTGTTGGTGATGGTACTTGTGGGTGTGAGGGTGATAGTTGTGGAGGGGGTAGTGGTGATGGTACTGGTGGTGGTGGTTGTGAGGGAGGTGGAGGGTGTTGTGGTGATGGTAGTGGCGGTGGTGGTGTTGATGGTACTTGAGGCGGTGCTGGAGGTGGTAGTGTCGGTGGTGGTTTCGATGGTACTTGAGGGGGTGCTGGCGGTGGTAGTGGCGGTGGTGCTGTCAATGGTACTTGTTGCGGTGCTGATGGTGGTGGCAGCGGTGTTGGTGTCGATGTTTCTTGAGGGGGTGCTGCCTCAGGAGGCGGCGGTGGTGCTGTCGATGGTACTTGAGGGGATGCTGCCGGTGGTGGCGGCGGTGGTTGGGTCGATGGTACTTGAGGGGGTGCTGCCGGTGGTGGGGGCAGTGGTGGTGTTGATGGTATTTGAGGGGGTGATTCCGGTGGTGGCGGCCGTGATGGTGTCGTGGTACTTGAGGGGGTGCTGCCGGTGGTGGCGGCGGTGGTGGTGTGGATTGTACTAGAGGGGGTGTTGCCGGTGGTAGTGTCTGTGGTGGTGTCGGTGGTACTTGAGGCAGTGCTGGTGGTGGTAGTGGCGGTGGTGGTGTCGATTGCACTTGAGGCGGTGCTGGTGGTGGTAGTGGCAGTGGTGGTGTCGATGGTACTCGAGGCGGTGCTGGTGGTGGTAGTGGCGGTGGTGGGGGTGACGGTAGTGGTGGGTGTGAGGGTGACAGTTGTGGAGGGGGTAGTGGTGATGGTGCCAGTAGTGGGTGTTTGATGGTAGTGCAGGGGGTTGTGCTGATGGTACTAGTGGTGTTGCTTGTGATGGTAGTGTAGGGGTTTGTGGTGATGGTAGTGGCAGTGGTGGTGGTGATGGTAATGAGGGGGTGCTGGTTGTGGTACTGGCGGTGGTGGTGGTGATGGTACTTGAGAGGTTGCCAGTGGTGGTAGTGGCGGTGGTGCTGTTGATCGTACTTGAGGGGGTTCTGGTGGTGGTAGTAGCGATGGTGGTGCTAATGGTACGTGAGGGGGTGTTGGTGGTGGTAGTGGTGTTGTTGTTGTTGATGGTACTTGAGGGGGGTAGTGGTGGTGGTAGTGGAGGTGGTGGTGTTGATGGTACTTGAGGGGTTGCTAGTGGTGGTAGTGGTGGTGGTGGTTGTGATGGTAGTGGAGGGTGTGTGGGTGATAGTTGTGGACTGGGTAGTGGTGATAGCACTAGTGGTCGTGGTTGTGATGGTAGTGGAGGGGCTTGTGGTGATGGCACTGGCGGTGTTGGTGTTGATGGTACTTGAGGGGTTGATGGTGGTGGTAGTGGCGGTGGTGGTGGTGATGGTACTTGAGGGGGTGCTGGCGGTGGTAGTGGCGGTGGTGGTGTCGATGATACTTGAGGTGGTGCTGCCGGTGGTGGCAGCGATGGTGCTGTCAATGGTACTTGATGGCTTGCTGCCGGTGGTGGCGGCGGTGGTGCTGTCGATGGTTCTTGAGGGGGTGCAGCCGGTGGTGGCGGCGGTTTTGCTGTCAATAGTCCTTGAGGGGGTGCTGCCGGTGGTGGCGGCGGTGGTGGCTTCGATGGTACTTGAGGGGATGATTCTGCTGGAGGCGGCGGTGGTGGTGTTTATGATACTTGAGGTGGTGTTGTTGGTGGTAGGGGCAGTGGTACTTGTGATGGTGCTTGAGGGGTGCTGGTGGTGGTAGAGGTGGTGGTGTTGGTGATGGTACTTCTGGGTTTCAGGGTGATAGTTGTGGAGGGGGTAGTGGTGATGGTACCGGTGGTGGTGGTTGTGAGGGTAGAGGAGGGTTTTGTGGTGATGGTAGTGGCCATTGTGATGTTGATGGTACTTGAGGTGGTGCTGGGATTGGAAGTGGCGGTGGTGGTGTCGATGGTACTAGAGGGCGTGCTGCCAGTGGTGTCAGTGGTGGTGATGTCGATGGTATTCTAGGGGTGCTGCCAGTGGTGGCGGTGGTGGTGGTGTCGATGGTACTTGAGGGCATGCTGCCTGTGGTGGTGGCGGTGGTGCTGTCGATGGTACTAGAGGGGGTGCTGCTGGTGGTGGCGGTGGTGGTGCTGTCGATGGTACTTGTGGGGATACTGCCGGTGGTGGCAGCGGGTGTGGTGTCGATGGTACCTGAGGGGCTGATTCGGCTGGTGGCAGCGGAGGTGGTGTCGTGGTACTTGAGGGGGTGATTACGGTGGTGGCAGCAGTTTTGCTGTCGTGGTAATTGAGGGGGTGCTGCCGGTGGTGGCGGCGGTGGTGGTGTTAATGGTACTTGAGGGGGTGCTGGTGGTGGTAAGGGCGGTGGTGCTTGTGATGGTGCTTGAGGGGTGCTGGTGTTGGTAGTGGTGGTGGTGGTGGTGATGGTATTGTGGGTGTGAGGGTGAGAGTTGTGGAGGGGGTAGTGGTGATGGTACTGGTGGTGTTGGTTGTGGTAGTACTGAAGGGGGTTGTCCTGATGGTACTGGTGGTGGTGGTTGTGATGGTAGTGGAGGGTGTTTTGGTGATGGTAGTGGCGGTTGTGGTGTTGATGGTACTTGAGGCGTTGCTGGCAGTGGTAATGTCGATGGTTGTGTCGATGGTACTTGAGGCGGTGTGGCGGTGGAAGTGGCGGTGGTGGTGTAGATGGTACTTGAGGCGGTTCTGTTGGTGGTACTGGCGGTGGTGGTGTCGATGGTAGTTGAGCGGTGCTGGTGGTGGTAGTGGCGGTGGTGGTGTCGATGGTAATTTATGCGGTGCTGGTGGTGGTAGTGGCGGTGGTGTTGGTGATGGTACTTTAGGGTGTGCTGCTGGTGGTAGTGGCGTTGGCGGTGTTGATGGTATTTGAGGGGCTGCTGGTTTTCTTAGTGGCATTGGTGGTTTTGATTGTACTTGAGGAGGTGCTGGTGGTGGTAGGGGCTTTGGTGCTTGTGATGGTACTTGAGGGGTCGCTGGTGGTGGTAGTGGTGGTGGTGGTTGTGATGGTAGTTGTGGGTGTGAGGGTGATAGTTGTGGAGGGGGTAGTAGTGATGGTACTGGTGGTGGTCGTTGTGATGGTAGTGGAGGAGGTTGTGCTGATGGTAATGGCGGTGGTGGCTGTGATGGTAGTGGAGTGGGTTGTGGTGATGGTAGTGGCGGTGCTGGTGTTGATGGAACTTGACGCGGTGCTGGCGGTGGTAGTGGTGGTTGTGGTGTCGATGGTACTTGAGGGTGTGCTGGTGGTGGTAGTGGCGGTGGTGTTGTTGATGGAATTTGATGGGGTGCTGGTGTTAGTAGCGGCGGTGGTGGTGTCGATGGTACTTGAGGGGTTGCTGCCGGTGGTGGCGGCGGTTGTGCTGTCGATGGTACTTGAGGGGGTGCTGCCAGTTGTGGCGGCGGTGGTGCTGTCGGTGGTACTTGAGGAGGTGCTGCTGGTGTTGGCGGCGTTGGTGTTGTCGATGGTACTTGAGGCGGTGCCGCCCGTGGTGGCGTCGATGGTACTTCAGGGGGTGCTGCCGGTGGTGACGGCCGTCGTGCTCTTGAAGGTACTTGAGGCGTTGCTGCCGGTGGGGGCGACAGTGGTGCTGTCGATGGTACTTGAAGGGGTTCTGTCGGTGGTGGCAGTGGTGGTGCTCTCAGGGGTACTTGAGGCGGTGCTACCGGTGGTGGCGGCGGTGGTGCTGTCGATGGTACTTGAGGGGGTGCTGCAGGAGGTGGCGGCAGTGGTTCTATCTATGGTGATTGAGGGGGTGTTTTCGGTGGAGCCGGCACTGGTGTTGTCGATGGTACTTGAGGAGGTTCTTCCGGTGGTGGCGGCGGTTGTGGTGTTGAAGGTAGTTGAGGGGTGCTGACGGTGGTGGCGGCGGTGGTGGTGTCGATGGTACTTGAGGGGGTGCTGCCGGTGGTGGCGGCGGTGGTGGTGTCGACGGTACATGAGGAGATGCTGCTGGTGTTGGCGGCGGTGTTTGTGTCGATATTACCTGAGGGGCTGATTCGGCTGGTGGCAGCGGTGGTGGTGTGGATTGTACTAGAAGGGGTGCTGCCGGTGGTGGTGGCGGTGGTGGTGTTGATGGTACTTGAGTGGGTGCTGGTGGAGGTAGGGGTGGTGGTGTTGTGATTGTGTTTGAGGGGTGCTGGTGGTGGTAGTGGTGGTGGTGGTGGTGGTGATGGTACTTGTGGGAGTGAGCGTGATAGTTGTGGAGGTGGTTGTCCTGATGGTACAGGTGGTGGTGGTTGTGATGGTAGTGGAGGGGGTTGTGGTGATGGTAGTGGCGGTGGTGGTGTTGATGGTACTTGAGGAGGTGCTGGAGGTGGAAGTGGCAGTGGTGCTGTCAATGGTAATTGAGAGGGTGCTGGTTTTGTTAGTGGCAATGGTGATTTTGATTGTACTTGAGGAGTTGCTGGTGGTGGTAGGGGCGGTGGTGCTTGTGATGGTACTTGAGGGCTCGCTGGTGGTGGTGGTGGTGGTTGTGGTGGTGATGGTGGTTGTGGTGGTGATGGTAGTTGTGGGTGTGAGGGTGATAGTTGTGGAGGTGGTAGTGGTGATGGTACTGATGGTGGTCATTGTGATGGTAGTGGAGGAGGTTGTGCTGATGGTAATGGCGCTGGCGATTGTGATGGTAGTGGAGTGAGTTGTGTGATGGTAGTGGCGGTGGTGGTGTTGATGAAACTTGACGTGGTGATGGCGGTGGTAGTGGCAGTGGTGGTGTCAATGGTACTTGAGGGTGTGCTGGTGTTGGTAGTGTCGGTGGTGGTGTCGATGGTACTTGAGGGGGTGCTGGCGGTGGTAGTGGCGGTGGTGCTGTCGATGGTACTTGTTGCGGTGCTGCTGGTGGTGGCAGCGGTGTTGGTGTCGATGTTTCTTGAGGGGGTGCTGCCTCAGGAGGCGGTGGTTGTGCAGTCGATGGAACTTGAGGGGGAGCTGCTGGTGGTGGCGGCAGTGGTGGTGTCAATGGTATTTCAGGTGTTGCTGCCATTGGAGGTGGCAGTGGTACTGTCGATGGTAGTTGAGGGGGTGCTGCCGGTGGTGGCGGTGGTGGTGCTGTCAATGGTAATATACGGGGTGGTGCCAGTGGTTGAGGTGGTGGTGCTGTCGATGGAACTTGAGAGGGTGCTGCCGGTGGTGGTGGCAGTCGTGCTGTCGATGGTACTTGAGGGGTGCTGCCGGTGGTGGCGGCGGTGGTTTTGTCGATGGTACTTGAGGGGGTGCTGCCGGTGGTGGCGGCAGTGGTGGTGTTGATGGTACTTGAGGGTCTGCTGCCGGTGGTGGCGGCGGTTGTGGTATCGATTATACTTGAGGGGGTGTTCCGGTGGTGGCAGCGGTGGTGCTCTCAATGGTAATTGAGGCGGTGCTGCCGGTGGTGGTGTTGCTGGTGCTGTCGATGGTACTTGAGTGGGTGCTTGCAGTGCTGGCGGCCGTGGTGGTATCGATGGTACTTGAGGCGGTGCTGGCGGTTGTAGTGGTGGTGGTGGTGTCGATGGTCCTTGAGGAGGTGCTGGCCAAGTTAGTGGCAGTGGAGATGTCCATGTTACTTGAGGTTGTTCTGGCGGTGGTAGTGACGGTGATGATGCCGTTGGCACTTGAGGCGGTGCTGTTGGTGGTAGTGGTGGTGGTGGTGTCGATGGTAATTGAGGCAGTACTGGTGGTGGTAGTGGCAGTGGTGGTTTCGATGGTACTGGAGGCGGTGCTGGTTTTGTAGTGGCGGTGGTGGTGTCGATAGTACTTGAGGCACTGCTGGTGGTGGTAGTGGCTGTGGTGGTGTCGATGGTAATTGAGGCGGTGCTGTTGGTGGTACTGGCGGTGGTGGTGTCGATGGTAGTTGAGCGGTGCTGGTGGTGGTAGTGGCGGTGTTGGGGGTGATGGTAGTGGTGGGTGTGAGGGTGACAGTTGTGGAGGGGGTAGTGGTGATGGTACTAGTGGTGTTGCTTGTGATGGTTGTGTAGGGGTTTGTGGTGATGGTAGTGGCGGTGGTGGTGGTGATGGTAATGAGGGGGTGCTGGTTGTGGTACTGGCGGTGTTGGTGGTGATGGTACTTGAGAGGTTGACAGTGGTGGTAGTGGCGGTGGTGCTGTTGATCGTACTTGAGGGGGTTCTGGTGGTGGTAGTAGCGTTGGTGGTGCTGATGGTACGTGAGGGGGTGTTGGTGGTGGTAGTGGTGGTGGTGTTGTTGATGGTACTTGAGGGGGGTAGTGGTGGTGGTAGTGGAGGTGGTGGTGTTGATGGTACTTGAGGGGTTGCTAGTGGTGGTAGTGGTGGTGGTGGTTGTGATGGTAGTGGAGGGTGTGTGGGTGATAGTTGTGGACTGGGTAGTGGTGATAGCACTAGTGGTCGTGGTTGTGATGGTAGTGGAGGGGCTTGTGGTGATGGCACTAGCAGTGGTGGTGTTGATGGTACTTGAGGGGTTGATGGTGGTGGTAGTGGCGGTGGTGGTGGTGATGGTACTTGAGGGGGTGCTGGTGGTGGTAGTGGCGGTGTTGGTATTGATGGTACTTGAGGGGGTGCTGGTTTTGGTAGTGGCAGTGGTGGTGTTGATGGTACTTGATGGGGTGCTGGTGGTGGTAGTAGCAGTGGTGGTGTTGATGGTACTTGAGAAGTGCTGGTGGTGGTGGTGGTGGTGGTGGTGGTGATGGTAGTGGAGGGTGTGTGGGTGATAGTTGTGGAGGGGATAGTGGTGATGGTACTGTTGGTTTTGGATGTGATGGTAGTGGAGGATGTTGTGCTGATGGTACTGGTGGTGGTGGTTGTGATGGTAGTGGAAGGGATTTTGCTGATGGTACTGGTGGTGGTGGTTGTGATGGTAGTGGAGGGGGTTGTGGTGATGGTAGTGGCGGTGGTGGTGTTGATGGTACTTGAGGTGGTGCTGGTGGTGGTAGTGGCGTTGGCGATGTTCATGGTAATTGAGGAGGTGCTGGTGGTGGTAGTGGCGGTTGTGGTGTTGATGGTAGTGAAGGGGGTTGTGGTGATGGCAGTGGCGGTGGTGGTGTCGATGGTACTTGAGGTGGTGTAGACGGTGGTAGTGGCGGTCGTGGTGTCGATGGTACTTGAGGGGTGCTGGTGGTGGTAGTGGTGGTGGTGGTGGTGATGGTAGTGGAGGGTATGAGGTTGATAGTTGTGGAGGAGGTAGTGGTGCTGGTAATGGTGGTGGTGGTTTTGATGGTAGTGAAGGGGGTTGTGGTGATGGTAGGTGCGGTAGTGGTGTCGATGATACTTGAGGCAGTATAGATGGCGGTAGTGGCGGTGGTGGTGTCGATGGTACATGAGGGGTGCTGGTGGTGGTAGTGGTGGTGGTGGTGGTGATGGTAGTGGAGGGTATGAGGTTGATAGTTGTGGAGGACGTAGTGGTGCTGGTAATGGTGGTGGTGGTTTTGATGGTAGTGAAGGGGGTTGTGGTGATGGTAGGGGCGGTAGTGGTGTCGATGATACTTGAGGCGGTATAGATGGCGGTAGTGGCGGTGGTGGTGTTGATGGTACTTGAGGGGGAGATGTCGGTGGTGGTGTCGGTGGTGCTGTCGATGGTACTTGAGGGGGTGCTGCAGGTGGTGGTGGCAGTGGTTCTGTCTATGGTGATTGAGGGGGTGCTGCTGGTGGTGGCGGTGGTGGCGGGGTCGATGGTACATGAGAAGGTGCTGCCGGTGGTGGCGGCGGTGGTGGTGTCGATGGTACATGAGGGCGGGATTCAGCTGGTGGCGGCGGTGTTGGTGTCGTGGTACTTGAGGGGGTGCTGCTGGTGGTGGCAGCGGTGGTGGTGTGGATTGTACTAGAATGGGTGCTGCCGGTCGTGGCGGCGGTGGTGGTGTTGATGCTAGTTGAGGGGGTGCTGGTGGAGGTAGGGACAGTGGTGTTGTGATTGTGTTTGAGGGGTGCTTGTGGTGGTAGTGGTGTTGGTGGTGAAGGTACTTGTGGGAGTGAGCGTGATAGTTGTGGAGGTGGTTGTCCTGATGGTACTGGTGGTGGTGGTTGTGATGGTAGTGGAGGGGGTTGTGGTGATGGTAGTGGCAGTGGTGGTGTCGATGGTACTTGAGGGGTGCTGACAGTGGTGGCGGCAGTGGTGGTGTCAATGGTACTTGAGGGGATGATTTCGGTGGTGGCGGCGGTGGTGGTGTTGAGTAACTTGAGGGGGTGCTGCCGGTGATGGTGGCGGTCGTGGTGTGGATTGTACTAGATGGGGTGGTGCCGGGGGTGGCGGCGGTGGTTGTATCTATGGTACTTGAGGGCGTGCTGCTGGTGGTGGCGGCGGTCGTGGTGTGGATTTTAGTAGAGTGGGTGCTGCCGGTGGTGGCGGCGGTGGTGGTGTCGATGGTACTTGAGGGGGTGATGCCAGTGGTGGCAGCAGTGGTGGTGTTGATGGTTCTTGAGGGGTGCTGGTGGTGGTAGTGTTGGTGGTGTTGGTGATGGTATTTGTGGGTATGAGGGTGATAGTTGTGGAGGGGCTAGTGGTGATGGTATTGGTGGTGGTGGTTGTGATGGTAGTGGATGGTGTTGTGGTGATGGTAGTGGCCATTGTGGTGTTGATGGTACTTGAGGCGGTGCTGGCGGTGGTAGTGTCAGTGGTGGTGTCGATGGTACTTGAAGAGGTGCTGGAGGTGGAAGTGGCGGTGGTGGTGTCGATGGTACTTGAGGCGGTGCAGGCGGTGGTAGTGGCGGTGGTGCTGTTGATGGTACTTGAGGCAGTGCAGGCGGTGGTAGTGGCGGTGGTGCCGTCGATGGTACTTGACGGGTGCTGGCGGTGGTGGCGGCGGTGGTCGTGTCAAATGTAGTAGAGGGGGAGCTGCCGGTGGTGGAGGCGGTGGTGCTGTCGATGGTAGTTGATGCGGTGCTGCTGGTGGTGGCGGCGGTGTTGCTGTCAATTGTATTGAGGGGGTGCTGCCGGTGGTGGCGACAGTGATGCTGTTGATGGTATTTTAGGGGGTGCTGCCAGTGGTGGCGGCGGTGGTGGCTTCGATGGTATTTGAGGGGATGATTCTGCTGGAGGCGGTGGTGGTGGTGTTGATGGTACTTGAGGGGCTGCTGGTGGTGGTAGGGGCGGTGGTCCTTGTGATGGTGCATGAGGGGTGCTGGTGCTGGTAGTGGTGATGGTGTTGGTGATGGTACTTCTGGGTGTGAGTGTGAGAGTTTTGGAGGGGGTAGTGGTGATGGTACTGGTGGTGGTGGTTTTGAGGGTAGTGGAGGGTGTTGTGGTGATGGTAGTGGCCGTTGTGGTGTTGATGGTACTTGACGTGGTGCTGGCGGTGGTAGTGTCGGTGGTGGTGTTGATGATACTTGAGGCACTGCAGGCGGTGACAGTGGCGGTGGTGCTGTCGATGCTACATGAGGGGTGCTGGCGGTGGTGGCGGTGGTGGTGCTGTCGATGGTACTTGTGGCGGTGCTGCTGGTGGTGGCAGCAGTGGTGGTGTTGATGGTACTTGAGGTGGTGCTGCCAGTGGTGGCGGCAGTGGTGGTGTCGATGGTATTTGAGGGGGTGCTGCCGGTGGTGTTGGCATTGGTGTTGTCGATGGTACTTTAGGGGGAGCTGCCGGTGGTGGCGGCGGTGGTGCTGTCAATGGTACTTGAGGGGGTGCTGCAGGAGGTGGCAGCAGTGGTTCTGTCTATGGTGATTGAGGGGGTGTTTTCGGTGGTGCCGGCAGTGGTGGTGTCGATGGTACTTGAGGAGGTTCTTCCGGTGGTGGCGGCGGTTGTGGTGTTGATGGTAGTTGAGGGGTGCTGACGGTGGTGGCGGCGGTGGTGGTGTCGATGGTCCTTGAGGGGGTGCTGCCGGTGGTGGCAGCGGTGTTGGCTTCGATGGTACTTGAGGGGATGATTCTGCTGGAGGCGGCGGTGGTCGTGTTGATGATACTTGAGGTGGTGTTGTTGGTGGTACTGGCGGTGGTGGTGTCGATGGTAGTTGAGCAGTGCTGGTGGTGGTAGTGGCGGTGGTGGTGTCGATGGTAATTTATGCGGTGCTGGTGGTGGTAGTGGCGGTGGTGTTGGTGATGGTACTTGAGGGTGTGCTGCTGGTGGTAGTGGCGTTGGCGGTGTTGATGGTATTTCAGGGGCTGCTGGTTTTCTTAGTGGCATTGGTGGTTTTGATTGTACTTGAGGAGGTGCTGGTGGTGGTAGGGGCTTTGGTGCTTGTGATGGTACTTGAGGGGTCGCTGGTGGTGGTAGTGGTGGTGGTGGTTGTGATGGTAGTTGTGGGTGTGAGGGTGATAGTTGTGGAAGGGGTAGTAGTGATGGTACTGGTGTTGGTCGTTGTGATGGTAGTGGAGGAGGTTGTGCTGATGGTAATGGCGGTGGTGGCTGTGATGGTAGTGGAGTGGGTTGTGGTGATGGTAGTGTCGGTGGTGGTGTCGATGGTACTTGAAGAGGTGCTGGAGGTGGAAGTGGCGGTGGTGGTGTCGATGGTACTTGAGGCGGTGCAGGCGGTGGTAGTGGCGGTGGTGCTGTTGATGGTACTTGAGTCAGTGCAGGCGGTGGTAGTGGCGGTGGTGCCGTCGATGGTACTTGACGGGTGCTGGCGGTGGTGGCGGCGGTGGTCGTGTCAACTGTAGTAGAGGGGGAGCTGCCGGTGGTGGAGGCGGTGGTGCTGTCGATGGTAGTTGATGCGGTGCTGCTGGTGGTGGCGGCGGTGGTGCTGTCGATGGTACTTGAGGGTGTGCTGCCGGTGGTGGCGGCGGTATTGCTGTCAATTGTATTGAGGGGCTGCTGCCGGTGGTGGCGACAGTGATGCTGTTGATGGTATTTTAGGGGGTGCTGCCAGTGGTGGCGGCGGTGGTGGCTTCGATGGTATTTGAGGGGATGATTCTGCTGGAGGCGGTGGTGGTGGTGTTGATGGTACTTGAGGGGCTGCTGGTGGTGGTAGGGGCGGTGGTCCTTGTGATGGTGCATGAGGGGTGCTGGTGCTGGTAGTGGTGATGGTGTTGGTGATGGTACTTCTGGGTGTGAGTGTGAGAGTTTTGGAGGGGGTAGTGGTGATGGTACTGGTGGTGGTGGTTTTGAGGGTAGTGGAGGGTGTTGTGGTGATGGTAGTGGCCGTTGTGGTGTTGATGGTACTTGACGTGGTGCTGGCGGTGGTAGTGTCGGTGGTGGTGTTGATGATACTTGAGGCAGTGCAGGCGGTGACAGTGGCGGTGGTGCTGTCGATGCTACATGAGGGGTGCTGGCGGTGGTGGCGGTGGTGGTGCTGTCGATGGTAATTGAGGGGGTGCTGCCGGTGGCGGCGGCGGTTGTGGTGTCGATGATACTTAAGGGGGTGCTGCCGGTTGTGGCGGTAGTGGTGCTGTCGATGGTACTTGAGGCGGTGCTGCCGGTTGTGGCGGCGGTGGTGCTGTCGATGGTACTTGAGGGGGTGCTGCAGGTGGTGGTGGCGGTGGTTTTGTCGATGGTACTTGAGCGGGTGTTGCCGGTGGTGGCAGCGGTGGTGGTGTCGATGGTACTTGAGGGGGTGATTCCGCTGGTGGCGGCAGTTTTGGTGTCGTGGTACTTGAGGGGATGCTGCCGGTGGCGGCTGTGGTGGTGATGTCGACGGTACTTGAGGGGGTGCTGCCGGTGGTGGCGGAGGTGGTGTTCCCGATTGCAGTTGAGGGGGTGCTGCCCTTGGTGGCAGCGGTGGTGGTTTGGATTGTACTAGAAGGGGTGCTGCCGGTGGTGGCAGCGGTGGTGGTGTTGATGGTACTTGATGGGGTGCTGTTGGTGGTAGGGGCAGTGGTGCTTGTGATGGTGTGTGAGGGGTGCTGGTGGTGGTAGTGTCCTTGGTGGTGTCAATGGTACTTAAGGCGGTGCTGGCGGTGGTAGTGGCGGTGGTGGTGTCGATGATACTTGAGGCGGTGCTGCCGGTGGTGGCAGCGGTGGTGGTGTGGATTGTACTAGAAGGGGTGCTGCCGGTGGTGGCGGCGGTGGTGGTGTTGATGGTACTTGAGGGGGTGCTGGTGGAGGTAGGGGCGGTGGTGTTGTGATTGTGTTTGAGGGGTGCTGGTGGTGGTAGTGTTGTTGGTGGTGGTGGTGATGGTACTTGTGGGAATGAGCGTGATAGTTGTGGAGGTGGTTGTCCTGATGGTACTGCTGGTGGTGGTTGTGATGGTAGTGGAGTGGGTTGTGGTGATGGTAGTGACGGTGGTGGTGTTGATGGTACTTGACGAGGTGCTGGAGGTGGAAGTGGCGGTGGTGGTGTCAATGGTACTTGAGGGGGTGCTGGTTTTGTTAGTGGCAATGGTGATTTTGATTGTACTTGAGGAGTTGCTGGTGGTGGTAGGGGCGGTGGTGCTTGTGATGGTACTTGAGGGCTCGCTGGTGGTGGTGGTGGTGGTTGTCGTGGTGATGGTGGTTGTGGTGGTGATGGTAGTTGTGGGTGTGAGGGTGGTAGTTGTGGAGGTGGTATTGGTGATGGTACTGATGGTGGTCATTGTGATGGTAGTGGAGGAGGTTGTGCTGATGGTAATGGCGGTGGCGGTTGTGATGGTAGTGGAGTGAGTTGTGTGATGGTAGTGGCGGTGGTGGTGTTGATGAAACTTGACGTGGTGATGGCGGTGGTAGTGGCAGTGGTGGTGTCGATTGTACTTGAGGGTGTGCTGGTGTTGGTAGTGGCGGTGGTGGTGTTGATGGAACTTGATGGGGTGCTGGTTTTAGTAGCGGCAGTGGTGGTGTTGATGGTACTTGAGAGGGTGCTGCCAGTGGTGGAGGCAGTGGTGCTGTCGATGGTAATTGAGGGGGTGCTGCCGGTGTCGGCGGCGGTTGTGGTGTCGATGATACTTAAAGGGGTGCTGCCGGTGGTGGCGGTAGTGGTGCTGTCGATGGTACTTGAGGCGGTGCTGCCGGTTGTGGCGGCGGTGGTGCTGTCGATGGTACTTGAGGGGGTGCTGCAGGTGGTGGCGGCGGTGGTGTTGTCGATGGTACTTGAGCGGGTGTTGCCGGTGGTGGCAGCGGTGGTGGTGTCGATGGTACTTGAGGGGGTGATTCCGCTGGTGGCGGGAGTTTTGGTGTCGTGGTACTTGAGGGGGTGCTGCCGGTGGTGGCGGCAGTGGTGTTGTGGATTGTACTAGAGGGTGTGCTGTCAGTGGTGTCGGCGGTGGTGGCGTTGATGGTACTTGAGGGGGTGCTTGTGGTGGTAGGGGCGGTGGTGCTTATGATGGTGCTTGAGGGGGGCAGGTGGTGGTAGTGGTGGAGGTGTTGGTGATGGTACTTGTGGGTGTGAGGGTGATAGTTGTGGAGGGGGTAGTGGTGATGGTACTGGTGGTGGTGGTTGTGACGGTGGTGGAGGGTGTTGTGGTGATGGTAGTGGCGGTGGTGGTGTTGATGGTACTTGAGGCAGTGCTGGCGGTGGTGGTGGCGGTGGTGCTGTCGATGGTACTTGTTGCGGTGCTGCTGGTGGTGGCAGCGGTGTTGGTGTCGATGGTACTTGAGGTGCTGCTGCCGGTGGTGGTGGCAGTGGTGGTGTGGATTGTACTAGAGGGTGTGCTGTCGGTGGTGGTGGCGGTGGTGGTGTTAATGGTACTTGAGGGGGTGCTGGTGGTGGTAAGTGCGGTGGTGCTTGTGATGGTGCTTGAGGGGTGCTGCTGTTTGTAGTGGTGGTGGTGGTGGTGATGGTACTTGTGGGTGTGAGGGTGATGGTTGTGCAGGGGGTAGTGGTGATGGTACTGGTGGTGGTGGTTTTGATGGTACTGGAGGTGGTTGTCCTGATGGGACTGGTGGTGGTGGTTGTGATGGTATTGGAGGGGGTTGTGGAGATTGTAGTGGCAGTGGTGGTGTTGATGGTAATTGATGGGGTGCTGGTTTTCTTAGTGGCAATGGTGGTTTTTATTGTACTTGAGGAGTTGCTGATGGCTGTAGGGGCGGTGGTGCTTGTGATGATACTTGAGGGGTCGCTGGTTGTGGTAGTGGTGGTGGTGGTGGTTTGGTAGTTGTGGGTGTGAGGGTGATAGTTGTGGAGGGGGTAGTGGTGTTGGTACTGATGGTGTGGATGTGATGGTAGTGGAGGGGGCTGTGCTTATGGTAATGGTGGTGGTGGTTGTGATGGTAGTGGAAGCGGTTGTGCTGATGGTAATGAAGCTGGCGGTTGTGATGGTAGTGGAGTGGGTTGTGGTGATGGTAGTGACGCTGGTGGTGTTGATGGAACTTGACGCGGTGATGGCGGTGGTAGTGGCGGTGGTGGTGTCGATGGAACTTGATTGGGTGCTGGTTTTAGTAGCGGCGGTGGTGGTGTCGATGGTACTTGAGGGTGTGCTGCCAGTGGTCGATGCAGTGGTGCTTTCGATGGTACTTCAGGGGGTGCTGGTGGTGGTAGTGGCGGTGGTGCTGTCGATGGTACTTGAGGCGGTGCTGCCGGTGGTGGTGGCAGTGGTGTTGTCGATGGTACTTGAGGGGGTGTTTCTGGTAGTGGCGGCGGTTGTGGTGTCGATGGTACTTGAGGGGGTGCTGCAGGTGGTGGCGGCAGTGGTGGTGTCGATGTTTCTTGAGGGGGTGCTGCCTCAGGAGGCGGCGGTGGTGCAGTCGATGGTACTTGAGGGGGAGCTGCTGGTGGTGGCGGCGGTGGTGGTGTGTATTGTACTAGAGGGGGTGTTGCCGGTGGTAGTGTCTGTGGTGGTGTCGGTGGTACTTGAGGCGGTGCTGGCGGTGGTAGTGGCGGTGGTGGTGTCGATAGCACTTGAGGCGGTGCTGGTGGTGGTAGTGGCAGTGGTGGTGTCGATGGTACTCGAGGCGGTGCTGGAGGTGGTAGTGGCGGTGGTGGTGTCTATGGTACTGGAGGCGGTGCTGGTGGCGGTAGTGGCGGTGGTGGTGTCGATGGTACTTGAGGCGGTGTTGGGGGTGGTAGTGGCGGTGGTGGTGTCGATGGTAATTTAGGCTGTTCTAGTGGTGTTAGTGGCGGTGGTGGTGTCGATGGTATTTGACAGAGTGCTGGTGGGAGTAGTGGCGTCTGTGGTGTTGATGGTACTAGAGGGGGTTCTGGTGGTGGTAGTGGTGGTGGTGGGGGTGATGGTAGTTGTGGGTGTGACGGTGACAGTTGTGGAGGGGGTAGTGGTGATGGTGCCGGTAGTGGGGGTTTGATGGTAGTGCACGGGGTTGTGCTGATGGTACTAGTGTTTTTGCTTGTGATGGTAGTGTAGGGGTTTGTGGTGATGGTAGTGGCGGTGGTGGTGGTGATGGTAATGAGGGGGTGCTGGTTGTGGTACTGGCGGTGTTGGTGGTGATGGTACTTGAGAGGTTGCCAGTGGTGGTAGTGGCGGTGGTGCTGTTGATCGTACTTGAGGGCGTTCTGGTGGTGGTAGTAGCGATGGTGGTGCTGATGGTACGTGAGGGGGTGTTGGTGGTGGTAGTGGTGGTGGTGTTGTTGATGGTACTTGAGGGGGGTAGTGGTGGTGGTAGTGGAGGTGGTGGTGTTGATGGTACTTGAGGGGTTGCTAGCGGTGGTAGTGGTGGTGGTGGTTGTGATGGTAGTGAAGGGTGTGTGGGTGATAGTTGTGGACTGGGTAGTGGTGATAGCACTAGTGGTCGTGGTTGTGATGGTAGTGGAGGGGCTTGTGGTGATGGCACTGGCGGTGGTGGTGTTGATGGTACTTGAGGGGTTGATGGTGGTGGTAGTGGCAGTGGTGGTGGTGATGGTACTTGAGGGGGTGGTGGTGGTGGTAGTGGCGGTATTGGTATTGATGGTACTTGAGGGGGTGCTGGTTTTGGTAGTGGCAGTGGTGGTGTTGATGGTACTTGATGGGGTGCTGGTGGTGGTAGTAGCAGTGGTGGTGTTGATGGTACTTGAGAAGTGCTGGTGGTGGTAGTGGTGGTGGTGGTGGTGATGGTAGTGGAGGGTGTGTGGGTGATAGTTGTGGAGGGGATAGTGGTGATGGTACTGTTGGTGGTGGATGTGATGGTAGTGGAGGATGTTGTGCTGATGGTACTGGTGGTGGTGGTTGTGATGGTAGTGGAAGGGATTTTGCTGATGGTACTGGTGGTGGTGGTTGTGATGGTAGTGGAGGGGGTTGTGGTGATGGTAGTGGTGGTGGTGGTGTTGATGGTACTTGAGGTGGTGCTGGTGGTGGTAGTGGCATTGGCGGTGTTCATGGTAATTGAGGAGGTGCTGGTGGTGGTAGTGGCGGTGGTGGTGTTGATGGTAGTGAAGGGGGTTGTGGTCATGGTAGTGGCGGTGGTGGTGTCGATGATACCTGAGGCAGTGTAGGCGGTGGTAATGGCGGTGGTGGTGTCAATGGTACTTGAGGCGGTGTAGACTGTGGTAGTGGCGGTGGTGGTGTCGATGGTTCTTGAGGGGTGCTGGTGGTGGTAGTGGTGGTGGTGGTGGTGATGGTAGTGGAGGGTATGAGGTTGATAGTTGTGGAGGAGGTAGTGGTGCTGCTAATGGTGGTGGTGATTTTGATGGTAGTGAAGGGGGTTGTGGTGATGGTAGTGGCGGTAGTGGTGTCGATGATACTTGAGGCGGTATAGATGGTGGTAGTGGCAGTGGTTTTTTCGATGGTACTGGAGGCGGTGCTGGGTTTGTAGTGGCGGTGGTGGTGTCGATAGTACTTGAGGCTCTGCTGGTGGTGGTAGTGGCTGTGGTGGTGTCGATGGTACTTGAGGGGGTGCTGCCGGTGGTGGTGGCGGTGGTGGTGTTAATGGTACTTGAGGGGGTGCTGCTGGTGGTAAGGGCGGTGGTGCTTGTGATGGTGCTTGAGGGGTGCTGGTGTTGGTAGTGGTGGTGGTGGTGGTGATGGTATTGTGGGTGTGAGGATGAGAGTTGTGGAGGGTGTAGTGGTGATGGTACTGGTGGAGTTGGTTGTGGTAGTACTGGAGGGGGCTGTCCTGATGGTACTGGTGGTGGTGGTTGTGATGGTAGTGCAGGGTGTTTTGGTGATGGTAGTGGCGGTTGTGGTGTTGATGGTACTTGAGGCATTGCCGGCAGTGGTCATGTCGATGGTTGTGTCGATGGTACTTGAGGCGGTGTGGCGGTGGAAGTGGCGGTGGTGGTGTCGATGGTACTTGAGGGGTTGCTGGCGGTGATAGTGGCGGTGGTGGTGTCAATGTTACTTTAGGCGGTGCTGGCCAAGGTAGGGGCGGTGGAGATGTCGATGGTACTTGATGGGGTGCTGCCGGTGGTGGCGGCGGTTGTGGTATCGATGGTACTTGAGGGGGTGCTGCCGGTGGTGGCAGCGGTGGTGCTCTCAATGGTAATTGAGGCGGTGCTGCCGGTGGTGGTGATGCTGGTGCTGTCAATGATACTTGAGTGGGTGCTGGCGGTGGTGGCGCCCGTGGTGGTATCGATGGTACTTGAGGCGGTGCTGGTGGTGGTAGTGGTGGTGGTGGTGTCGATGGTCCTTGAGGAGGTGCTGGCCAAGGTAGTGGCGGTGGAGATGTCCATGTTACTTGAGGTTGTTCTGGCGGTGGTAGTGACGGTGATGATGCCGTTGGCACTTGAGGCGGTGCTGTTGGTGGTAGTGGTGGTGGTGGTGTCCATGGTAATTGAGGCGGTACTGGTGGTGGTAGTGGCAGTGGTGGTTTCGATGGTACTGGAGGCGGTGCTGGGTTTGTAGAGGCGGTGGTGGTGTCGATAGTACTTGAGGCTCTGCTGGTGGTGGTAGTGGCTGTGGTGGTGTCGATGGTACTTGAGGCGGTGCTGTTGGTGGTATTGGCGGTGGTGGTGTCGATGGTAATTTATGCGGTGCTGGTGGTGGTAGTGGCGGTGGTGTTGGTGATGGTACTTGAGGGTGTGCTGCTGGTGTTAGTGGCGTTGGCGGTGTTGATGGTATTTGAGGGGCTGCTGGTTTTCTTAGTGGCATTGGTGGTTTTGATTGTACTTGAGGAGGTGCTGGTGGTGGTAGGGGCTTTGGTGCTTGTGATGGTACTTGAGGGGTCGCTGGTGGTGGTAGTGGTGGTGGTGGTTGTAATGGTAGTTGTGGGTGTGAGGGTGATAGTTGTGGAGGGGGTAGTAGTGATGGTACTGGTGGTGGTCGTTGTGATGGTAGTGGAGTAGGTTGTGCTGATGGTAATGGCGGTGGTGGCTGTGATGGTAGTGGAGTGGGTTGTGGTGATGGTAGTGGCGGTGGTGGTGTCGATGGAACTTGACGCGGTGCTGGCGGTGGTAGTGGCGGTGGTGGTGTTGATGGAACTTGATGGGGTGCTGTTGTTAGTAGCGGCGGTGGTGGTGTTGATGGTACTTGAGGGGTTGCTGCCAGTGGTGGCGGCGGTTGTGCTGTCGATGGTACTTGAGGGGGTGCTGCCAGTTGTGGCGGCGGTGGTGCTGTCGATGGTACTTGAGGAGGTACTGCTGGTGTTGGCAGCGGTGGTGCTGTCGATGGTACTTGCGGGGGTGATTCCGATGGTGGTGGCGGTGTTGGTGTCGTGGTATTTGAGGGGGTGCTGCCGGTTGTGGCGGCGGTGGTGGTGTGGATTGTACTAGAAAGGGTGATGCCGGAGGTGGCGGCAGAGGTGGTATCGATGGTACTTGACGGTGTGCTGCCGGTGGTGGCGGCGGTCACGGTATCGATGGTACTTGAGGGGGTGATTCCGCTGGTGGCGGCGGTTTTGGTGTCGTGGTACTTGAGGTGCTGCTGCCGGTGGTGGTGGCAGTGGTGGTGTGGATTGTACTAGAGGGTGTGCTGTCGGTGGTGACGGCGGTGGTGGTGTCTATGGTACTTGAGGGGGTGGTGCTGGTGTTGGCGGCTGTGGTGCTCTCGATGGTACTTGAGGCGGTGCTGCTGGTGGTGGCGGTGGTGGTGCTGTCGATGGTAATTCAAGCGATGCTGTCGGTGGAGGCGACGGTGGTGCTGGCGATGGTACTTGAGGGGGTGCTGCCGGTGGTGGTGGTGGTGGTGGTGTCGATTGTACTTGAGCGGGTGCTGCCAGTGGTGACGGCCGTGGTGCTCTTGAAGGTACTTGAGGCGTTGCTGCCGGTGGGGCCGGCAGTGGTGCTGTCGATGGTACTTGAAGGGGTTCTGTCGGTGGTGGCGGTGGTGGTGCTCTCGGGGGTACTTGAGGCGGTGCTGCCGGTGGTGGCTGTGGTGGTGATGTCGATGGTACTTGAAGGGGTGCTGCCGGTGTTGGCGGAGGTGGTGTTCCCTATTGCAGTTGAGGGGGTGCTGCCCTTGGTGGCAGCGGTGGTGGAGTGGATTGTACTAGAAGGGGTGCTGCCGGTGGTGGCGGCGGTGGTGGTGTTGATGGTACTTGAGGGGGTGCTGGTGGTGGTAGGGGCAGTGGTGCTTGTGATGGTGCGTGAGGGGTGCTGGTGGTGGTAGTGTCAGTGGTGGTGTCAATGGTACTTAAGGCGGTGCTGGTGGTGGTAGTGGCGGTGGTGGTGTGGATGATACTTGAGGCAGTGCTGCCGGTGGTGGCAGCGATGGTGCTGTCAATGGTACTTGAGGGCGTGCTGCTGGTGGTGGCGGCGGTGGTGCTGTCGATGGTTCTTGAGGGGGTGCAGCTGGTGGTGGCGGCGGTTTTGCTGTCGATGGTCCTTGAGGGGGTGCTGCCTGTGGTGGCGGCGGTGTTGGCTTCGATGGTACTTGAGGGGTGATTCTGCTGGAGGCGTCGGTGGTGGTGTTGATGATACTTGAGGTGGTGTTGTTGGTGGTAGGGGCAGTGGTACTTGTGATGGTGCTTGAGGGGTGCTGGTGGTGGTAGTGGTGGTGGTGTTGGTGATGGTACTTCTGGGTTTGAGGGTGATAGTTGTAGAGGGGGTAGTGGTGATGGTACCGGTGGTGGAGGTTGTGAGGGTAGTGGAGGGTTTTGTGGTGATGGTGGTGGCCATTGTCGTGTTGATGGTACTTGAGGTGGTGCTGGCATTGGAAGTGGCGGTGTTGGTGTCGATGGTACTAGAGGGCGTGCTGCCGGTGGTGTCGGTGGTGGTGATGTCGATGGTACTCTAGGGGGTGCTGCCATTGGTGGCAGTGGTGGTGGTGTCGATGGTACTTGAGGGCATGCTGCCTGTGGTGGTGGCGGTGGTGCTGTCGATGGTACTTGAGGGGGAGATTCCGGTGGTGGCGGCGGTTGTGGTGTCGTGCTACTTGAGGGGGTGCTGCCGGTGGTGGCGGTGATGGTGGTGTGGATTGTACTAAAGGGGGTGCTGCCGGAGGTTGTGGCGGCGGTGGTGTCGATGGTACTTAAGGGGGTGCTGCTGGAGGTAGGGGCGGTGGTGCTTGTGATTGTGTTTGAGGGGTGCTGGTGGTGGTAGTGGTGGTGGTGGTGGTGATGGTACTTGTGGGTGTGAGGGTGATAGTTGTGGAGGTGGTTGTCCTGATGGTACTGGTGGTGGTGGTTGTGATGGTAGTGGAGGGGGTTGTGGTGATGGTAGTGGCGGTGGTGGTGTTGATGGTACTTGGGGGGTGCTGCCGGTGGTGGAGGCAGTGGTGCTGTTGATGGTACTTGAGGGGGTGCTGCAGGTGGTGGCGGCAGTGGTGCTGTCAATGGTAATTGAGGGGGTGTTTTCGGTGGTGGCGGCGGTGGTGGTGTCGATGGTACTTGAGGGGGTTCTTCCGGTGGTGGCGGCGGTTGTGGTGTCGATGGTACTTGAGGGGTGCTCACGGTGGAGGCGGCGGTGGTGGTGTGGATGGTTCTTGAGGAGGTGCTGGTGGTGGTAAGGGAAGTGGTGCTTGTGATGGTACTTGAGGCGGTCCTGGCGGTGGAAGTGGCGGTGGTGGTGTCGATGGTACGTGAGGTGGTGCAGGCGGTGGTAGAGGGGGTGGTGGTGTCGATGGTATTTGAGAGCGTGCTACTGGTGGTGGCGGCGGTGGTGCTGTCGATGGTACTTGAGGGCGTGCTACTGGTGGTGGCGGCGGTGGTGCTGTCAATGGTACTTGAGGGCGTGCTGGGGGTGGTGGCGGCGGTGGCGCTGTCGATGGTACTAGAGGGGGTGGTGGCGGTGGTGGCGGTGGTGGTGCTGTCAATGGTACTTGAGGGGATACGGCCCGTGGTGGTGGCGGTGGTGCTGTCAATGGTACTTGAGGAGGTGCTGCCGGTGGTGGTGGCGGTGGTGCTGACGATGGTACTTGAGGGGGTGCTGCTGGTGGTGGAGGCGGTAGTGGTGTGGATTGTACTAAAGGGGTTGCTGCCGGAGGTGGCAGCGGTGGTGGTGTCAATGGTACTTGAGGAGGTGCTGCCGGTGGTGGCGTGGGTGGTGGTGTGGATTGTACTAGATGGGTTGCTGCCGGTGGTGGCGGCGGTGGTGGTGTTGATAGTACTTGAAGGGGGTGCTGGTGGAGGTAGGGGTGGTGGTGCTTGTGATGGTGCTTGAGGGGTGCTGGTGTTGTTAGTGGTGGTGGTGGTGGTGATGGTACTTGTGGGTGTGAGGGTGATGGTTGTGCAGGGGGTAGTGGTGATGGTACTGGTGGTGGTGGTTTTGATGGTACTGGAGGTAGTTGTCCTGATGGGACTGATGGTGGTGGTTGTGATGGTAGTGGAGGGGGTTGTGGTGATGGTAGTGGCAGTGGTGGTGTTGATGGTAATTGATGGGGTGCTGGTTTTCTTAGTGGCAATGGTGGTTTTGATTGTACTTGAGGAGTTGCTGATGGTGGTAGGGGCGGTGGTGCTTGTGATGATACTTGAGGGGTCGCTGGTTGTGGTAGTGGTGGTGGTGGTGGTGATGGTAGTTGTGGGTGTGAGGGTGATAGTTGTGGAGGGGGTAGTGGTGATGGTACTGATGGTGGTGGATGTGATGGTAGTGGAGGGGGCTGTGCTTATGGTAATGGTGGTGGTGGTTGTGATGGTAGTGGAAGCGGTTGTGCTGATGGTAATGATGCTGGCGGTTGTGATGGTAGTGGAGTGGGTTGTGGTGATGGTAGTGGCGCTGGTGGTGTTGATGGAACTTGACGCGGTGATGGCGGTGGTAGTGGCGGTGGTGGTGTCGATGGAACTTGATGGGGTGCTGGTTTTAGTAGCGGCGGTGGAGGTGTCGATGGTACTTGAGGGTGTGCTGCCAGTGGTGGATGCAGTGGTGCTTTCGATGGTACTTGAGGGGGTGCTGGTGGTGGTAGTGGCGGTGGTGCTGTCGATGGTACTTGAGGCGGTGCTGCCGGTGGTGGCGGCAGTGGTGCTGTCGATGGTACTTGAGGGGGTGTTTCTGGTAGTGGCGGCAGTTGTGGTGTCGATGGTACTTGAGGGGGTGCTGCAGGTGGTGGTGGCAGTGGTGGTGTCGATGTTTCTTGAGGGGGTGCTGCCTCAGTAGGCGGCGGTGGTGCAGTCAATGGTACTTGAGGGGGAGCTGCCGGTGGTGGCGGCAGTGGTGGTGTCAATGGTATTTCAGGTGTTGCTGCCATTGGTGGCGGCAGTGCTGCTGTCGATGGTAGTTGAGGGGGTGCTGCCGGTGGTGGCGGTGGTGGTGCTGTCAATGGTACTTGAGGGGGTGCTGCCGGTGGTGGTGGCAGTTGTGCTGTCGATGGTACTTGAGGAGGTGCTGCCGGTGGTGGCGGCAGTGGTTTTGTCGATGGTACTTCAGGGGTTGCTGCCGGTGGTGGCGGCGGTGGTGGTGTTGATGGTACTTGAGGGGGTGATTCCAGTGGTGGTGGCAGTGATGGTGTCGTGGTACTTGAGGGGGTGCTGCCGGTGGTGGCGGCGGTGGTGGTGTGGATTGTACTAGAGGGGGTGTTGCCGGTGGTAGTGTCTGTGGTGGTGTCGGTGGTACTTGAGGCGGTGCTGGCGGTGGTAGTGGCGGTGGTGGTGTCGATTGCACTTGAGGCGGTGCTGGTGGTGGTAGTGGCAGTGGTGGTGTCGATGGTACTCGAGGCGGTGCTGGAGGTGGTAGTGGCGGTGGTGGTGTCTATGGTACTGGAGGCGGTGCTGGTGGTGGTAGTGGCGGTGGTGGTGTCGATGGTACTTGAGGCGGTGTTGGTGGTGATAGTGGCGGTGGTGGTGTCGATGGTAATTTAGGCTGTTCTAGTGGTGTTAGTGGCGGTGGTGGTGTCGATGGTATTTGACAGAGTGCTGGTGGGAGTAGTGGCGTCTGTGGTGTTGATGGTACTAGAGGGGGTTCTGGTGGTGGTAGTGGTGGTGGTGGGGGTGATGGTAGTGGTGGGTGTGAGGGTGACAGTTGTGGAGGGGGTAGTGGTGATGGTGCCGGTACTGGGGGTTTGATGGTAGTGCACGGAGTTGTGCTGATGGTACTAGTGGTGTTGCTAGTGATGGTAGTGTAGGGGTTTGTGGTGATGGTAGTGGCGGTGGTGGTGGTGATGGTAATGAGGGGGTGCTGGTTGTGGTACTGGCGGTGGTGGTGGTGATGGTACTTGAGAGGTTGCCAGTGGTGGTAGTGGTGGTGGTGCTGTTGATCGTACGTGAGGGGGTTCTGGTGGTGGTAGTAGCGATGGTGATGCTGATGGTACGTGAGGGGGTGTTGGTGGTGGTAGTGGTGGTGGTGTTGTTGATGGTACTTGAGGGGGGTAGTGGTGGTGGTAGTGGAGGTGGTGGTGTTGATGGTACTTGAGGGGTTGCTAGTGGTGGTAGTGGTGGTGGTGGTTGTGATGGTAGTGGAGGGTGTGTGGGTGATAGTTGTGGACTGGGTAGTGGTGATAGCACTAGTCGTCGTGGTTGTGATGGTAGTGGAGGGGCTTGTGGTGATGGCACTGGCGGTGGTGGTGTTGATGGTACTTGAGGGGTTGATGGTGGTGGTAATGGCGGTGGTGGTGGTGATGGTATTTGAGGGGGTGCTGGTGGTGGTAGTGGCGGTGTTGGTATTGATGGTACTTGAGGGGGTGCTGGTTTTGGTAGTGGCAGTGGTGGTGTTGATGGTACTTGATGGGGTGCTGGTGGTGGTAGTAGCAGTGGTGGTGTTGATGGTACTTGAGAAGTGCTGGTGGTGGTAGTGGTGGTGGTGGTGGTGATGGTAGTGGAGGGTGTGTGGGTGATAGTTGTGGAGGGGATAGTGGTGATGGTACTGTTGGTGGTGGATGTGATGGTAGTGGAGGATGTTGTGCTGATGGTACTGGTGGTGGTGGTTGTGATGGTAGTGGAAGGGATTTTGCTGATGGTACTGGTGGTGGTGGTTGTGATGGTAGTGGAGGGGGTTGTGGTGATGGTAGTGGCGGTGGTGGTGTTGATGGTACGTGAGGTGGTGCTGGTGGTGGTAGTGGCGTTGGCAGTGTTCATGGTAATTGAGGAGGTGCTGGTGGTGGTAGTGGCGGTGGTGTTGTTGATGGTAGTGAAGGGGGTTGTGGTGATGGTAGTGGCGGTGGTGGTGTCGATGATACTTGAGGCGGTGTGGGCGGTGGTAGTGGCGGTGGTGGTGTCAATGGTACTTGAGGCGGTGTAGACGGTGGTAGTGGCGGTGGTGGTGTCGATGGTACTTGAGGGGTGCTGGTGGTGGTAGTGGTGGTGGTGGTGATGATGGTAGTGGAGGGTATGATGTTGATAGTTGTGGAGGAGGTAGTGGTGCTGGTAGTGGTGGTGGTGGTTTTGATGGTAGTGAAGGGGGTTGTGGTGATGGTAGTGGCGGTAGTGGTGTCGATGATACTTGAGGCTGTATAGATGGCGGTAGTGGCAGTGGTGGTGTCGATGGTACATGAGGGGTGCTGGTGGTGGTAGTGGTGGTGGTGGTGGTGATGGTAGTGGAGGGTGTGTGGGTGATAGTTGTGGAGGTGGTAGTGGTGATGGTACTGGTGGTGATGGATGTGATGGTAGTGGAGGAAGATGTGCTGATGGTACTGGTGGTTGTGGTGGTGATGGTAGTTGAGGGGGTGCTGGTGGTGGTAGTGGTGGTGGTGGTGTCGAAGGAAATTGAGGCGGTGCTGGGGGTGGTAGTGGCGGTGGTGGTGTCAATGGTACTGGAGGCGGTGCTGGGGGTTGTAGTGGCGGTGGTGTCGATAGTACTTGAGGCTGTGCTGGTGGTGTTAGTGGCTGTGGTGGTGTCGATGGTACTTGAGGGGGTGCTGCAGGTGGTGGCGGCGGTGGTGCTGTCGATGGTAATTGAGGGGGTGCTGCCGGTGGTGGTGGCAGCTGCCCTTGTAAGAAACATCCAGGGCCAGAAGACTTTCCAAGTCACGATATGTATTCAGAGAATAGGGCCACACACTGCACCCTTCCTTGGGAAAGCTAGATGTCCTCAGCACACCAACAGCTCCAGGGATTCTGTTCTCTCACGTCCTACATGCCATGGAAGTCTGCCTCATTGTCCTCATTTGAGCTGCACTTAGAATCACAATCTGCTTCGCATTTCTTCTATGAATTCACACCCAACGACCCCATACCTACAGGAGAAAGGAAGCTTGCATTCCTACTGCAAACAAAGCATAGTTTTTCCTGTTACACTGCAGTATTTTCAATAGGCTAAGGACCGATAGCCTACTTAGAGTGTTGCAAGTATCAGTGAGTTTGCTACATCCAGAACACTTTGGGAAGAAAAGTTGATTCAGGCAAGGGACCAGGGTAGAGCTAGAGTCTCTTTTGACTTGTTAGAAATCAGAAGGCTTCAGTCTGATTGTTCACCAGCAAAGAAGACCTGATGGCACAAGCCTTGCTTCCCCTTATTAAAAGCTCTTAGTCATGCTGCCCTGAAGCTACCTAAATAACTCTATTTTTGACTGGCCTCTAGTCACTGTAGTTAGCCCTCTGGAACAAATAGCAGTTTTCTCTAAGGAAACACGGTGCTTCCATAGTATGGGTGGGAGCTCATCTTATCAGGCTCTAGAGCTAAAGGGAAACTTGACGTGAGTACTTGCCTCATGCTAAGGCCTGAAGAGCTCTGCTGAAGCGAAAGCGTGTTGCAGTTTCCATTAGCTAGTATTCGCAGTTCTGCTTTACTTTAACGTTTCTACACTTTTGCAGACACTTAGGACCCTCGTGTGGGCACCCCATTGCCTACAAATACAGTGAGTACCAGCAGGCTCCACTGCCCTTCTAAGAAACATCCAGGCCATAAGCCTTTCCAAGTCACTCTATGTATTCAGAGAGTAGGGCAATACACTGCACCCTTCCTTGGGAACGCTAGATGTCCTTAGCACAAGAACAGCTCCAGGGATTCTGTTCTCTCACGTCCTACATGCCAAGGAAATCTGCCTCATTGTCTTCATTTGACTGCACTTAGAATCACAATCTGCTTCACCTTTCTTCCAGGAACTCACACTCAAGGATCCCATACCTACAGGAGAAAGGAGGCTTGCATTCCTTCTGCAACCAAAGCACAGTTGTTCCTGTTACCCTGCAGGATTTTAGAATAGGCTAAGGCCCGATAGCCTACATAGAGCATTTCCAATTTGCGGGAGTTCGCTACATGCAGAACACTTTGTGAAGAAAAGTTGATTCAGGCAAGGGACCAGGGTAGAGCTAGAGTCTCTTTGGACTTGTTAGAAATCAGAAGGCTGCAGGCTGATTGTTCACCGGCAAAGAAGACCTGATGGCACAAGCCTTGCTTTCCTTTATTAAAAGCTCTTAGTCATGTTGCCCTGAAGCTACCTAAATAACTCTATTTCAGATGGCCTCTAGTCACTGTAGTTAACCCTCTGGAACAAAAAGCAGTTTTCTCTAAAGAAGCACGGTGCTTCCATAGCATGGGTGTTAGCTCATCCTGTCAGGCTCTAGAGCTAAAGGGAAACTTGACGTGAGTACTTGCCTCACGCTAAGGCTTGAAGAGCCCTGCTGAAGCGAAAGCGTGTTGCAGTTGGCATCAGCTCGTATTCGCAGTTCTGCTTTACTTTAACGTTTCTACACATTTCCAGACACTTAGGACCCTCGTGTGGGCACCCCATTGCCTACAAATACAGTGAGTACCAGCAGGCTCCACTGCCCTTCTAAGAAACATCCAGGCCGTAAGCCTTTCCAAGTCACTCTATGTATTCAGAGAGTAGGGCAATACACTGCACCCTTCCTTGGGAACGCTAGATGTCCTCAGCACACCAACAGCTCCAGGGATTCTGTTCTCTCACGTCCTACATGCCATGGAAGTCTCCCTCATTGTCCTCATTTGAGCTGCACTTAGAAACACAATCTGCTTCGCCTTTCTTCTAGGAACTCACACTCAAGGACACCATACCTACAGGAGAAAGGAGGCTTGCATTCCTACTGCAACGAAAGCACAGTTTTCCTGTTACACTGCAGGATTTAAATAGGCTAAGGACCGATTGCTTACATAGAGCATTTCAAATTTGAGGGAGTTCGCTACATGCAGAACACTTTGGGAAGAAAAGTTGATTCAGGCAAGGGACCAGGGTAGAGCTAGAGTCTCTTTTGACTTGTTAGAAATCAGAAGGCTTCAGGCTGATGGTTCACCGGCAAAGAAACCTGATGGCACGAGCCTTGCTTTCTCTTCTTAAAAGCTCTTAGTCATGCTGCCCTGAAGCTACCTAAATAACTCTCTTTTTGACTGGCCTCTAGTCACTGTAGTTAGCTCTCTGGAACAAAAAGCAGTTTTCTCTAAGGAAACACGGTGCTTCCATAGTATGGGTGGGAGCTCATCTTATCAGGCTCTAGAGCTAAAGGGAAACTTGACGTGAGTACTTGCCTCACGCTAAGGCCTGAAGAGCTCTGCTGAAGTGAAAGCGTGTTGCAGTTTCCATTAGCTAGTATTCGCAGTTCTGCTTTACTTTAACGTTTCTCCGCTTTTCCAGACACTTAGGACCCTCGTGTGGGCACCCCATTGCCTACAAATACAGTGAGTACCAGCAGGCTCCACTGCCCTGCAAAGAAACATCCAGGCCGTAAGCCTTCCCAAGTCAGTCTATGTATTCAGAGACTAGGGCAATACACTGCACCTTTCCTTGGGAAAGCCAGATGTCCTCAGCACACCAACAGCTCCAGGATTCTGTTCTCTCACGTCCTACATGCCATGGAAGTCTGCCACATTGTCCTCATTTGAGCTGCACTTAGAAACACAATCTGCTTCGCCTTTCTTCTAGGAACTCACACCCAAGGACCTCATACCTACAGTAGAAACGAGGCTTGCATTCCTACTGCAACGAAACCACTGTTTTCCTGTTACACTGCAGGATTTTGAATAGGCTAAGGACCGATAGCCTACTCAAAGTGTTCCAAGGATGAGTGAGTTCGCTACATGCAGAACACTTTGGGAAGTAATGTTGATTCAGGCAAGGGAACAGGGTGTAGCTGGAGTCTCTTTTGACTTGTTGGAAATCAGAAGGGTTTAGACTTCGTGTTCACCGGGAAAGATGACGTGATGGCACAAGCCTTGTTTCCCATATTAAAAGCTCTATTCAGGTTGCCCTGAAACTACCTAAATAACTCTATTTCTGACTGGCCTCTAGTCACTGTAGTTACCCTCTGGAACGAAAAGATTTCTCTAAAGAAGTACGATGCTTCCATAGCATGGGTGGTAGCTCATCCTGTCAGGCTCTAGTGCTAAAGGGAAACATGACGTCAGTACTTGCCTCACGCTAAGGCCTGAAGAGCCCTGCGGAAGCGAAAGCGTGTTGCAGTTTCCATTAGCTCGTATTCGCAGTTCTGCTTTACTTTAACGTTTCTACACTTTTGCAGACACTTAGGACCCTCGTGTGGGCACCCCACTGCCTACAAATACAGTGAGTACCAGCAGGTTCCACTGCCCTTCTAAGAAACTTCCAGGCCGTAAGTCTTTCCAAGTCACTCTGCATTCAGAGAGCAGGGCAATACACTGCACCCTTCCTTGGGAAAGCTACATGTCCTCAGCACACCAACAGCTCCAGGGATTCTGTTCTCTCACGTCCTACATGCCATGGAAGTCTGCCTCATTGTCCTCACTTGAGCTGCACTTAGCAACACAATCTGCTTCGCCTTTCTTCTAGGAACTCACACTCAAGGACCCCATACCTACAGGAGAAAGGAGGCTTGCGTTCCTACTGCAACCAAAGCACAGTTGTTCCTGTTACACTGCAGTATTGTGAATAGGCTAAGGACCGATAGCCTACTTAGAGTGTTCCAAGGATGAGTGAGTTCGCTACATGCAGAACACTTTGGGAAGAAAAGTTGATTCAGGCAAGGGAACACGGTGTAGCTAGAGTCTCTTTTGACTTGTTGGAAATCAGAAGGATTTAGACTTCGTGTTCACCGGAAAAGAAGACCTGATGGCACAAGCCTTGTTTCCCATATTAAAAGCTCTATTCAGGTTGCCCTGAAACTACCTAAATAACTCTATTTCTGACTGGCCTCTAGTCACTGTAGTTACCCTCTGGAACGAAAAGATTTCTCTAAAGAAGTACGATGCTTCCATAGCATGGGTGGTAGCTCATCCTGTCAGGCTCTAGTGCTAAAGGGAAACATGACGTCAGTACTTGCCTCACGCTAAGGCCTGAAGAGCCCTGCGGAAGCGAAAGCGTGTTGCAGTTTCCATTAGCTCGTATTCGCAGTTCTGCTTTACTTTAACGTTTCTACACTTTTGCAGACACTTAGGACCCTCGTGTGGGCACCCCACTGCCTACAAATACAGTGAGTACCAGCAGGTTCCACTGCCCTTCTAAGAAACTTCCAGGCCGTAAGTCTTTCCAAGTCACTCTGCATTCAGAGAGCAGGGCAATACACTGCACCCTTCCTTGGGAAAGCTACATGTCCTCAGCACACCAACAGCTCCAGGGATTCTGTTCTCTCACGTCCTACATGCCATGGAAGTCTGCCTCATTGTCCTCACTTGAGCTGCACTTAGCAACACAATCTGCTTCGCCTTTCTTCTAGGAACTCACACTCAAGGACCCCATACCTACAGGAGAAAGGAGGCTTGCGTTCCTACTGCAACCAAAGCACAGTTGTTCCTGTTACACTGCAGTATTGTGAATAGGCTAAGGACCGATAGCCTACTTAGAGTGTTCCAAGGATGAGTGAGTTCGCTACATGCAGAACACTTTGGGAAGAAAAGTTGATTCAGGCAAGGGAACACGGTGTAGCTAGAGTCTCTTTTGACTTGTTGGAAATCAGAAGGATTTAGACTTCGTGTTCACCGGAAAAGAAGACCTGATGGCACAAGCCTTGTTTCCCATATTAAAAGCTCTATTCAGGTTGCCCTGAAACTACCTAAATAACTCTATTTCTGACTGGCCTCTAGTCACTGTAGTTACCCTCTGGAACAAAAAACAGTTTTCTCTAAGGAAACACGGTGCTTCCATAGTATGGGTGGGAGCTCATCTTATCAGGCTCTAGAGCTAAAGGGAAACTTGACGTGAGTACTTGCCTCACGCTAAGGCCTGAAGAGCTCTGCTGAAGCGAAAGCGTGTTGCAGTTTCCATTAGCTCGTATTCGCAGTTCTGCTTTACTTTAACGTTTCTACACTTTTGCAGACACTTAGGATCCTCGTGTGGGCACCCCATTGCCTACAAATACAGTGAGTACCAGCAGGCTCCACTGCCCTTCTAAGAAACTTCCAGGCCGTAAGTCTTTCCAAGTCACTCTATGTATTCAGAGAGCAGGGCAATACACTGCACCCTTCCATGGGAAAGCTAGATGTCCTCAGCACACCAACAGCTCCAGGGATTCTGTTCTCTCACGTCCTACATGCCAAGGAAATCTGCCTCATTGTCCTCACTTGAGCTGCACTTAGCAACACAATCTGCTTCGTCGTCCTTCCAGGAACTCACACTCAAGGATCCCATACCTACAGGAGAAAGGAGGCTTGCGTTCCTTCTGCAACCAAAGCACAGTTGTTCCTGTTACCCTGCAGGATTTTAGAATAGGCTAAGGCCCGATAGCCTACATAGAGCATTTCCAATTTGCGGGAGTTCGCTACATGCAGAACACTTTGTGAAGAAAAGTTGATTCAGGCAAGGGACCAGGGTAGAGCTAGAGTCTCTTTGGACTTGTTAGAAATTAGAAGGCTTCAGGCTGATTGTTCACCGGCCAAGAAGACCTGATGGCACAAGCCTTGCTTTCCTTTATTAAAAGCTCTTAGTCATGTTGCCCTGAAGCTACCTAAATAACTGTATTTCGGATGGCCTCTAGTCACTGTAGTTAACCCTCTGGAACAAAAAGCAGTTTTCTCTAAAGAAGCACGGTGCTTCCATAGCATGGGTGTTAGCTCATCCTGTCAGGCTCTAGAGCTAAAGGGAAACTTGACGTGAGTACTTGCCTCACGCTAAGGCTTGAAGAGCCCTGCTGAAGCGAAAGCGTGTTGCAGTTGGCATCAGCTCGTATTCGCAGTTCTGCTTTACTTTAACGTTTCTACACATTTCCAGACACTTAGGACCCTCGTGTGGGCACCCCATTGCCTACAAATACAGTGAGTACCAGCAGGCTCCACTGCCCTTCTAAGAAACATCCAGGCCGTAAGCCTTTCCAAGTCACTCTATGTATTCAGAGAGTAGGGCAATACACTGCACCCTTCCTTGGGAACGCTAGATGTCCTCAGCACACCAACAGCTCCAGGGATTCTGTTCTCTCACGTCCTACATGCCATGGAAGTCTCCCTCATTGTCCTCATTTGAGCTGCACTTAGAAACACAATCTGCTTCGCCTTTCTTCTAGGAACTCACACTCAAGGACACCATACCTACAGGAGAAAGGAGGCTTGCATTCCTACTGCAACGAAAGCACAGTTTTCCTGTTACACTGCAGGATTTAAATAGGCTAAGGACCGATTGCTTACATAGAGCATTTCAAATTTGAGGGAGTTCGCTACATGCAGAACACTTTGGGAAGAAAAGTTGATTCAGGCAAGGGACCAGGGTAGAGCTAGAGTCTCTTTTGACTTGTTAGAAATCAGAAGGCTTCAGGCTGATGGTTCACCGGCAAAGAAACCTGATGGCACGAGCCTTGCTTTCCCTTATTAAAAGCTCTTAGTCATGCTGCCCTGAAGCTACCTAAATAACTCTCTTTTTGACTGGCCTCTAGTCACTGTAGTTACCCTCTGGAACAAAAAGCAGTTTTCTCTAAGGAAACACGGTGCTTCCATAGTATGGGTGGGAGCTCATCTTATCAGGCTCTAGAGCTAAAGGGAAACTTGACGTGAGTACTTGCCTCACGCTAAGGCCTGAAGAGCTCTGCTGAAGCGAAAGCGTGTTGCAGTTTCCATTAGCTCGTATTCGCAGTTCTGCTTTACTTTAACGTTTCTACACTTTTGCAGACACTTAGGACCCTCGTGTGGGCACCCCATTGCCTACAAATACAGTGAGTACCAGCAGGCTCCACTGCCCTTCTAAGAAACATCCAGGCCGTAAGCCTTTCCAAGTCACTCTCTGTATTCAGAGAGTAGGGCAATACACTGCACCCTTCCTTGGGAAAGCTACATGTCCTCAGCACACCAACAGCTCCAGGGATTCTGTTCTCTCACGTCCTACATGCCAAGTAAATCTGCCTCATTGTCTTCATTTGACTGCACTTACAATCACAATCTGCTTCGTCGTCCTTCCAGGAACTCACACTCAAGGATCCCATACCTACAGGAGAAAGGAGGCTTGCATTCCTTCTGCAACCAAAGCACAGTTGTTCCTGTTACCCTGCAGGATTTTAGAATAGGCTAAGGCCCGATAGCCTACATAGAGCATTTCCAATTTGCGGGAGTTCGCTACATGCAGAACACTTTGTGAAGAAAAGTTGATTCAGGCAAGGGACCAGGGTAGAGCTAGAGTCTCTTTGGACTTGTTAGAAATCAGAAGGCTTCAGGCTGATTGTTCACCGGCAAAGAAGACCTGATGGCACAAGCCTTGCTTTCCTTTATTAAAAGCTCTTAGTCATGTTGCCCTGAAGCTACCTAAATAACTCTATTTCGGATGGCCTCTAGTCACTGTAGTTAACCCTCTGGAACAAAAAGCAGTTTTCTCTAAAGAAGCACGGTGCTTCCATAGCATGGGTGTTAGCTCATCCTGTCAGGCTCTAGAGCTAAAGGGAAACTTGACGTGAGTACTTGCCTCACGCTAAGGCTTGAAGAGCCCTGCTGAAGCGAAAGCGTGTTGCAGTTGGCATCAGCTCGTATTCGCAGTTCTGCTTTACTTTAACGTTTCTACACATTTCCAGACACTTAGGACCCTCGTGTGGGCACCCCATTGCCTACAAATACAGTGAGTACCAGCAGGCTCCACTGCCCTTCTAAGAAACATCCAGGCCGTAAGCCTTTCCAAGTCACTCTATGTATTCAGAGAGTAGGGCAATACACTGCACCCTTCCTTGGGAACGCTAGATGTCCTCAGCACACCAACAGCTCCAGGGATTCTGATCTCTCACGTCCTACATGCCATGGAAGTCTCCCTCATTGTCCTCATTTGAGCTGCACTTAGAAACACAATCTGCTTCGCCTTTCTTCTAGGAACTCACACTCAAGGACACCATACCTACAGGAGAAAGGAGGCTTGCATTCCTACTGCAACGAAAGCACAGTTTTCCTGTTACACTGCAGGATTTAAATAGGCTAAGGACCGATTGCTTACATAGAGCATTTCAAATTTGAGGGAGTTCGCTACATGCAGAACACTTTGGGAAGAAAAGTTGATTCAGGCAAGGGACCAGGGTAGAGCTAGAGTCTCTTTTGACTTGTTAGAAATCAGAAGGCTTCAGGCTGATGGTTCACCGGCAAAGAAACCTGATGGCACGAGCCTTGCTTTCCCTTATTAAAAGCTCTTAGTCATGCTGCCCTGAAGCTACCTAAATAACTCTCTTTTTGACTGGCCTCTAGTCACTGTAGTTACCCTCTGGAACAAAAAGCAGTTTTCTCTAAGGAAACACGGTGCTTCCATAGTATGGGTGGGAGCTCATCTTATCAGACTCTAGAGCTAAAGGGAAACTTGACGTGAGTACTTGCCTCACGCTAAGGCCTGAAGAGCTCTGCTGAAGCGAAAGCGTGTTGCAGTTTCCATTAGCTCGTATTCGCAGTTCTGCTTTACTTTAACGTTTCTACACTTTTGCAGACACTTAGGCCCCTCGTGTGGGCACCCCATTGCCTACAAATACAGTGAGTACCAGCAGGCTCCACTGCCCTTCTAAGAAACTTCCAGGCCGTAAGTCTTTCCAAGTCACTCTGCATTCAGAGAGCAGGGCAATACACTGCACCCTTCCATGGGAAAGCTAGATGTCCTCAGCACACCAACAGCTCCAGGGATTCTGTTCTCTCACCTCCTACATGCCAAGGAAATCTGCCTCATTGTCCTCACTTGAGCTGCACTTAGCAACACAATCTGCTTCGTCGTCCTTCCAGGAACTCACACTCAAGGATCCCATACCTACAGGAGAAAGGAGGCTTGCGTTCCTTCTGCAACCAAAGCACAGTTGTTCCTGTTACCCTGCAGGATTTTAGAATAGGCTAAGGCCCGATAGCCTACATAGAGCATTTCCAATTTGCGGGAGTTCGCTACATGCAGAACACTTTGTGAAGAAAAGTTGATTCAGGCAAGGGACCAGGGTAGAGCTAGAGTCTCTTTGGACTTGTTAGAAATCAGAAGGCTTCAGGCTGATTGTTCACCAGCAAAGAAGACCTGATGGCACAAGCCTTGCTTTCCTTTATTAAAAGCTCTTAGTCATGTTGCCCTGAAGCTACCTAAATAACTCTATTTCGGATGGCCTCTAGTCACTGTAGTTAACCCTCTGGAACAAAAAGCAGTTTTCTCTAAAGAAGCACGGTGCTTCCATAGCATGGGTGTTAGCTCATCCTGTCAGGCTCTAGAGCTAAAGGGAAACTTGACGTGAGTACTTTCCTCACGCTAAGGCTTGAAGAGCCCTGCTGAAGCGAAAGCGTGTTGCAGTTGGCATCAGCTCGTATTCGCAGTTCTGCTTTACTTTAACGTTTCTACACATTTCCAGACACTTAGGACCCTCGTGTGGGCACCCCATTGCCTACAAATACAGTGAGTACCAGCAGGCTCCACTGCCCTTCTAAGAAACATCCAGGCCGTAAGCCTTTCCAAGTCACTCTATGTATTCAGAGAGTAGGGCAATACACTGCACCCTTCCTTGGGAACGCTAGATGTCCTCAGCACACCAACAGCTCCAGGGATTCTGTTCTCTCACGTCCTACATGCCATGGAAGTCTCCCTCATTGTCCTCATTTGAGCTGCACTTAGAAACACAATCTGCTTCGCCTTTCTTCTAGGAACTCACACTCAAGGACACCATACCTACAGGAGAAAGGAGGCTTGCATTCCTACTGCAACGAAAGCACAGTTTTCCTGTTACACTGCAGGATTTAAATAGGCTAAGGACCGATTGCTTACATAGAGCATTTCAAATTTGAGGGAGTTCGCTACATGCAGAACACTTTGGGAAGAAAAGTTGATTCAGGCAAGGGACCAGGGTAGAGCTAGAGTCTCTTTTGACTTGTTAGAAATCAGAAGGCTTCAGGCTGATGGTTCACCGGCAAAGAAACCTGATGGCACGAGCCTTGCTTTCCCTTATTAAAAGCTCTTAGTCATGCTGCCCTGAAGCTACCTAAATAACTCTCTTTTTGACTGGCCTCTAGTCACTGTAGTTACCCTCTGGAACAAAAAGCAGTTTTCTCTAAGGAAACACGGTGCTTCCATAGTATGGGTGGGAGCTCATCTTATCAGGCTCTAGAGCTAAAGGGAAACTTGACGTGAGTACTTGCCTCACGCTAAGGCCTGAAGAGCTCTGCTGAAGCGAAAGCGTGTTGCAGTTTCCATTAGCTCGTATTCGCAGTTCTGCTTTACTTTAACGTTTCTACACTTTTGCAGACACTTAGGACCCTCGTGTGGGCACCCCATTGCCTACAAATACAGTGAGTACCAGCAGGCTCCACTGCCCTTCTAAGAAACATCCAGGCCGTAAGCCTTTCCAAGTCACTCTCTGTATTCAGAGAGTAGGGCAATACACTGCACCCTTCCTTGGGAAAGCTAGATGTCCTCGGCACACCAACAGCTCCAGGGATTCTGTTCTCTCACGTCCTACATGCCAAGTAAATCTGCCTCATTGTCTTCATTTGACTGCACTTACAATCACAATCTGCTTCGTCGTCCTTCCAGGAACTCACACTCAAGGATCCCATACCTACAGGAGAAAGGAGGCTTGCATTCCTTCTGCAACCAAAGCACAGTTGTTCCTGTTACCCTGCAGGATTTTAGAATAGGCTAAGGCCCGATAGCCTACATAGAGCATTTCCAATTTGCGGGAGTTCGCTACATGCAGAACACTTTGTGAAGAAAAGTTGATTCAGGCAAGGGACCAGGGTAGAGCTAGAGTCTCTTTGGACTTGTTAGAAATCAGAAGGCTTCAGGCTGATTGTTCACCAGCAAAGAAGACCTGATGGCACAAGCCTTGCTTTCCTTTATTAAAAGCTCTTAGTCATGTTGCCCTGAAGCTACCTAAATAACTCTATTTCGGATGGCCTCTAGTCACTGTAGTTAACCCTCTGGAACAAAAAGCAGTTTTCTCTAAAGAAGCACGGTGCTTCCATAGCATGGGTGTTAGCTCATCCTGTCAGGCTCTAGAGCTAAAGGGAAACTTGACGTGAGTACTTTCCTCACGCTAAGGCTTGAAGAGCCCTGCTGAAGCGAAAGCGTGTTGCAGTTGGCATCAGCTCGTATTCGCAGTTCTGCTTTACTTTAACGTTTCTACACATTTCCAGACACTTAGGACCCTCGTGTGGGCACCCCATTGCCTACAAATACAGTGAGTACCAGCAGGCTCCACTGCCCTTCTAAGAAACATCCAGGCCGTAAGCCTTTCCAAGTCACTCTATGTATTCAGAGAGTAGGGCAATACACTGCACCCTTCCTTGGGAACGCTAGATGTCCTCAGCACACCAACAGCTCCAGGGATTCTGTTCTCTCACGTCCTACATGCCATGGAAGTCTCCCTCATTGTCCTCATTTGAGCTGCACTTAGAAACACAATCTGCTTCGCCTTTCTTCTAGGAACTCACACTCAAGGACACCATACCTACAGGAGAAAGGAGGCTTGCATTCCTACTGCAACGAAAGCACAGTTTTCCTGTTACACTGCAGGATTTAAATAGGCTAAGGACCGATTGCTTACATAGAGCATTTCAAATTTGAGGGAGTTCGCTACATGCAGAACACTTTGGGAAGAAAAGTTGATTCAGGCAAGGGACCAGGGTAGAGCTAGAGTCTCTTTTGACTTGTTAGAAATCAGAAGGCTTCAGGCTGATGGTTCACCGGCAAAGAAACCTGATGGCACGAGCCTTGCTTTCCCTTATTAAAAGCTCTTAGTCATGCTGCCCTGAAGCTACCTAAATAACTCTCTTTTTGACTGGCCTCTAGTCACTGTAGTTACCCTCTGGAACAAAAAGCAGTTTTCTCAAAGGAAACACGGTGCTTCCATAGTATGGGTGGGAGCTCATCTTATCAGACTCTAGAGCTAAAGGGAAACTTGACGTGAGTACTTGCCTCACGCTAAGGCCTGAAGAGCTCTGCTGAAGCGAAAGCGTGTTGCAGTTTCCATTAGCTCGTATTCGCAGTTCTGCTTTACTTTAACGTTTCTACACTTTTGCAGACACTTAGGCCCCTCGTGTGGGCACCCCATTGCCTACAAATACAGTGAGTACCAGCAGGCTCCACTGCCCTTCTAAGAAACTTCCAGGCCGTAAGTCTTTCCAAGTCACTCTGCATTCAGAGAGCAGGGCAATACACTGCACCCTTCCATGGGAAAGCTAGATGTCCTCAGCACACCAACAGCTCCAGGGATTCTGTTCTCTCACGTCCTACATGCCAAGGAAATCTGCCTCATTGTCCTCACTTGAGCTGCACTTAGCAACACAATCTGCTTCGTCGTCCTTCCAGGAACTCACACTCAAGGATCCCATACCTACAGGAGAAAGGAGGCTTGCGTTCCTTCTGCAACCAAAGCACAGTTGTTCCTGTTACCCTGCAGGATTTTAGAATAGGCTAAGGCCCGATAGCCTACATAGAGCATTTCCAATTTGCGGGAGTTCGCTACATGCAGAACACTTTGTGAAGAAAAGTTGATTCAGTCAAGGGACCAGGGTAGAGCTAGAGTCTCTTTGGACTTGTTAGAAATCAGAAGGCTTCAGGCTGATTGTTCACCGGCAAAGAAGACCTGATGGCACAAGCCTTGCTTTCCTTTATTAAAAGCTCTTAGTCATGTTGCCCTGAAGCTACCTAAATAACTCTATTTCGGATGGCCTCTAGTCACTGTAGTTAACCCTCTGGAACAAAAAGCAGTTTTCTCTAAAGAAGCACGGTGCTTCCATAGCATGGGTGTTAGCTCATCCTGTCAGGCTCTAGAGCTAAAGGGAAACTTGACGTGAGTACTTGCCTCACGCTAAGGCTTTAAGAGCCCTGCTGAAGTGAAAGCGTGTTGCAGTTGGCATCAGCTCGTATTCGCAGTTCTGCTTTACTTTAACGTTTCTACACATTTCCAGACACTTAGGACCCTCGTGTGGGCACCCCATTGCCTACAAATACAGTGAGTACCAGCAGGCTCCACTGCCCTTCTAAGAAACTTCCAGGCCGTAAGTCTTTCCAAGTCACTCTGCATTCAGAGAGCAGGGCAATACACTGCACCCTTCCATGGGAAAGCTAGATGTCCTCAGCACACCAACAGCTCCAGGGATTCTGTTCTCTCACCTCCTACATGCCAAGGAAATCTGCCTCATTGTCCTCACTTGAGCTGCACTTAGCAACACAATCTGCTTCGTCGTCCTTCCAGGAACTCACACTCAAGGATCCCATACCTACAGGAGAAAGGAGGCTTGCGTTCCTTCTGCAACCAAAGCACAGTTGTTCCTGTTACCCTGCAGGATTTTAGAATAGGCTAAGGCCCGATAGCCTACATAGAGCATTTCCAATTTGCGGGAGTTCGCTACATGCAGAACACTTTGTGAAGAAAAGTTGATTCAGGCAAGGGACCAGGGTAGAGCTAGAGTCTCTTTGGACTTGTTAGAAATCAGAAGGCTTCAGGCTGATTGTTCACCGGCAAAGAAGACCTGATGGCACAAGCCTTGCTTTCCTTTATTAAAAGCTCTTAGTCATGTTGCCCTGAAGCTACCTAAATAACTCTATTTCGGATGGCCTCTAGTCACTGTAGTTAACCCTCTGGAACAAAAAGCAGTTTTCTCTAAAGAAGCACGGTGCTTCCATAGCATGGGTGTTAGCTCATCCTGTCAGGCTCTAGAGCTAAAGGGAAACTTGACGTGAGTACTTGCCTCACGCTAAGGCTTGAAGAGCCCTGCTGAAGCGAAAGCGTGTTGCAGTTGGCATCAGCTCGTATTCGCAGTTCTGCTTTACTTTAACGTTTCTACACATTTCCAGACACTTAGGACCCTCGTGTGGGCACCCCATTGCCTACAAATACAGTGAGTACCAGCAGGCTCCACTGCCCTTCTAAGAAACATCCAGGCCGTAAGCCTTTCCAAGTCACTCTATGTATTCAGAGAGTAGGGCAATACACTGCACCCTTCCTTGGGAACGCTAGATGTCCTCAGCACACCAACAGCTCCAGGGATTCTGTTCTCTCACGTCCTACATGCCATGGAAGTCTCCCTCATTGTCCTCATTTGAGCTGCACTTAGAAACACAATCTGCTTCGCCTTTCTTCTAGGAACTCACACTCAAGGACACCATACCTACAGGAGAAAGGAGGCTTGCATTCCTACTGCAACGAAAGCACAGTTTTCCTGTTACACTGCAGGATTTAAATAGGCTAAGGACCGATTGCTTACATAGAGCATTTCAAATTTGAGGGAGTTCGCTACATGCAGAACACTTTGGGAAGAAAAGTTGATTCAGGCAAGGGACCAGGGTAGAGCTAGAGTCTCTTTTGACTTGTTAGAAATCAGAAGGCTTCAGGCTGATGGTTCACCGGCAAAGAAACCTGATGGCACGAGCCTTGCTTTCCCTTATTAAAAGCTCTTAGTCATGCTGCCCTGAAGCTACCTAAATAACTCTCTTTTTGACTGGCCTCTAGTCACTGTAGTTACCCTCTGGAACAAAAAGCAGTTTTCTCTAAGGAAACACGGTGCTTCCATAGTATGGGTGGGAGCTCATCTTATCAGGCTCTAGAGCTAAAGGGAAACTTGACGTGAGTACTTGCCTCACGCTAAGGCCTGAAGAGCTCTGCTGAAGCGAAAGCGTGTTGCAGTTTCCATTAGCTCGTATTCGCAGTTCTGCTTTACTTTAACGTTTCTACACTTTTGCAGACACTTAGGACCCTCGTGTGGGCACCCCATTGCCTACAAATACAGTGAGTACCAGCAGGCTCCACTGCCCTTCTAAGAAACATCCAGGCCGTAAGCCTTTCCAAGTCACTCTATGTATTCAGAGAGCAGGGCAATACACTGCACCCTTCCATGGGAAAGCTAGATGTCCTCAGCACACCAACAGCTCCAGGGATTCTGTTCTCTCACGTCCTACATGCCAAGGAAATCTGCCTCATTGTCTTCATTTGACTGCACTTAGCAACACAATCTGCTTCGTCGTCCTTCCAGGAACTCACACTCAAGGATCCCATACCTACAGGAGAAAGGAGGCTTGCATTCCTACTGCAACGAAAGCACAGTTTTCCTGTTACACTGCAGGATTTAAATAGGCTAAGGACCGATTGCTTACATAGAGCATGTCAAATTTGAGGGAGTTCGCTACATGCAGAACACTTTGGAAAGAAAAGTTGATTCAGGCAAGGGACCAGGGTAGAGCTAGAGTCTCTTTTGACTTGTTAGAAATCAGAAGGCTTCAGGCTGATGGTTCACCGGCAAAGAAACCTGATGGCACGAGCCTTGCTTTCCCTTATTAAAAGCTCTTAGTCATGCTGCCCTGAAGCTACCTAAATAACTCTCTTTTTGACTGGCCTCTAGTCACTGTAGTTAGCCCTCTGGAAGAAAAAGCAGTTTTCTCTAAGGAAACACGGTGCTTCCATAGTATGGGTGGGAGCTCATCTTATCAGGCTCTAGAGCTAAAGGGAAACTTGACGTGAGTACTTGCCTCACGCTAAGGCCTGAAGAGCTCTGCTGAAGCGAAAGCGTGTTGCAGTTTCCATTAGCTAGTATTCGCAGTTCTGCTTTACTTTAACGTTTCTCCGCTTTTCCAGACACTTAGGACCCTCGTTTGGGCACCCCATTGCCTACAAATACAGTGAGTACCAGCAGGCTCCACTGCCCTTCAAAGAAACATCCAGGCCGTAAGCCTTTCCAAGTCAGTCTATGTATTCAGAGACTAGGGCAATACACTGCACCCTTCCTTGGGAAAGCCAGATGTCCTCAGCACACCAACAGCTCCAGGATTCTGTTCTCTCACGTCCTACATGCCATGGAAGTCTGCCACATTGTCCTCATTTGAGCTGCACTTAGAAACACAATCTGCTTCGCCTTTCTTCTAGGAACTCACACCCAAGGACCCCATACCTACAGTAGAAACGAGGCTTGCATTCCTACTGCAACGAAACCACTGTTTTCCTGTTACACTGCAGGATTTTGAATAGGCTAAGGACCGATAGCCTACTCAAAGTGTTCCAAGGATGAGTGAGTTCGCTACATGCAGAACACTTTGGGAAGTAATGTTGATTCAGGCAAGGGAACAGGGTGTAGCTGGAGTCTCTTTTGACTTTTTGGAAATCAGAAGGGTTTAGACTTTGTGTTCACCAGGAAAGATGACCTGATGGCACAAGCCTTGTTTCCCATATTAAAAGCTCTATTCAGGTTGCCCTGAAACTACCTAAATAACTCTATTTCTGACTGGCCTCTAGTCACTGTAGTTACCCTCTGGAACGAAAAGATTTCTCTAAAGAAGTACGATGCTTCCATAGCATGGGTGGTAGCTCATCCTGTCAGGCTCTAGAGCTAAAGGGAAACTTGACATCAGTACTTGCCTCACGCTAAGGCCTGAAGAGCCCTGCGGAAGCGAAAGCGTGTTGCAGTTTCCATTAGCTCGTATTCGCAGTTCTGCTTTACTTTAACGTTTCTACACTTTTGCAGACACTTAGGACCCTCGTGTGAGCACCCCACTGCCTACAAATACAGTGAGTACCAGCAGGTTCCACTGCCCTTCTAAGAAACTTCCAGGCCGTAAGTCTTTCCAAGTCACTCTGCATTCAGAGAGCAGGGCAATACACTGCACCCTTCCTTGGGAAAGCTAGATGTCCGCAGCACACCAACAGCTCCAGGGATTCTGTTCTCTCACGTCCTACATGCCATGGAAGTCTGCCTCATTGTCCTCACTTGAGCTGCACTTAGCAACACAATCTGCTTCGCCTTTCTTCTAGGAACTCACACTCAAGGACCCCATACCTACAGGAGAAAGGAGGCTTGCGTTCCTACTGCAACCAAAGCACAGTTGTTCCTGTTACACTGCAGTATTGTGAATAGGCTAAGGACCGATAGCCTACTTAGAGTGTTCCAAGGATGAGTGAGTTCGCTACATGCAGAACACTTTGGGAAGAAAAGTTGATTCAGGCAAGGGAACAGGGTGTAGCTAGAGTCTCTTTTGACTTGTTGGAAATCAGAAGGATTTAGACTTCGTGTTCACCGGAAAAGAAGACCTGATGGCACAAGCCTTGTTTCCCATATTAAAATCTCTATTCAGGTTGCCCGGAAACTACCTAAATAACTCTATTTCTGACTGGCCTCTAGTCACTGTAGTTACCCTCTGGAACGAAAAGGTTTCTCTACAGAAGTACGATGCTTCCATAGCATGGGTGGTAGCTCATCCTGTCAGGCTCTAGAGCTAAAGGGAAACTTGACGTGAGTACTTGCCTCACGCTAAGGCCTGAAGAGCCCTGCGGAAGCGAAAGCGTGTTGCAGTTTCCATTAGCTCGTATTCGCAGTTCTGCTTTACTTTAACGTTTCTACACTTTTGCAGACACTTAGGACCCTCGTGTGGGCACCCCATTGCCTACAAATACAGTGAGTACCAGCAGGCTCCACTGCCCTTCTAAGAAACATCCAGGCCGTAAGTCTTTCCAAGTCACTCTGCATTCAGAGAGCAGGGCAATACACTGCACCCTTCCATGGGAAAGCTAGATGTCCTCAGCACACCAACAGCTCCAGGGATTCTGTTCTCTCACCTCCTACATGCCAAGGAAATCTGCCTCATTGTCCTCACTTGAGCTGCACTTAGCAACACAATCTGCTTCGTCGTCCTTCCAGGAACTCACACTCAAGGATCCCATACCTACAGGAGAAAGGAGGCTTGCGTTCCTTCTGCAACCAAAGCACAGTTGTTCCTGTTACCCTGCAGGATTTTAGAATAGGCTAAGGCCCGATAGCCTACATAGAGCATTTCCAATTTGCGGGAGTTCGCTACATGCAGAACACTTTGTGAAGAAAAGTTGATTCAGGCAAGGGACCAGGGTAGAGCTAGAGTCTCTTTGGACTTGTTAGAAATCAGAAGGCTTCAGGCTGATTGTTCACCGGCAAAGAAGACCTGATGGCACAAGCCTTGCTTTCCTTTATTAAAAGCTCTTAGTCATGTTGCCCTGAAGCTACCTAAATAACTCTATTTCGGATGGCCTCTAGTCACTGTAGTTAACCCTCTGGAACAAAAAGCAGTTTTCTCTAAAGAAGCACGGTGCTTCCATAGCATGGGTGTTAGCTCATCCTGTCAGGCTCTAGAGCTAAAGGGAAACTTGACGTGAGTACTTGCCTCACGCTAAGGCTTGAAGAGCCCTGCTGAAGCGAAAGCGTGTTGCAGTTGGCATCAGCTCGTATTCGCAGTTCTGCTTTACTTTAACGTTTCTACACATTTCCAGACACTTAGGACCCTCGTGTGGGCACCCCATTGCCTACAAATACAGTGAGTACCAGCAGGCTCCACTGCCCTTCTAAGAAACATCCAGGCCGTAAGCCTTTCCAAGTCACTCTATGTATTCAGAGAGTAGGGCAATACACTGCACCCTTCCTTGGGAACGCTAGATGTCCTCAGCACACCAACAGCTCCAGGGATTCTGTTCTCTCACGTCCTACATGCCATGGAAGTCTCCCTCATTGTCCTCATTTGAGCTGCACTTAGAAACACAATCTGCTTCGCCTTTCTTCTAGGAACTCACACTCAAGGACACCATACCTACAGGAGAAAGGAGGCTTGCATTCCTACTGCAACGAAAGCACAGTTTTCCTGTTACACTGCAGGATTTAAATAGGCTAAGGACCGATTGCTTACATAGAGCATTTCAAATTTGAGGGAGTTCGCTACATGCAGAACACTTTGGGAAGAAAAGTTGATTCAGGCAAGGGACCAGGGTAGAGCTAGAGTCTCTTTTGACTTGTTAGAAATCAGAAGGCTTCAGGCTGATGGTTCACCGGCAAAGAAACCTGATGGCACGAGCCTTGCTTTCCCTTATTAAAAGCTCTTAGTCATGCTGCCCTGAAGCTACCTAAATAACTCTCTTTTTGACTGGCCTCTAGTCACTGTAGTTAGCCCTCTGGAAGAAAAAGCAGTTTTCTCTAAGGAAACACGGTGCTTCCATAGTATGGGTGGGAGCTCATCTTATCAGGCTCTAGAGCTAAAGGGAAACTTGACGTGAGTACTTGCCTCACGCTAAGGCCTGAAGATCCCTGCGGAAGCGAAAGCGTGTTGCAGTTTCCATTAGCTCGTATTCGCAGTTCTGCTTTACTTTAACGTTTCTACACTTTTGCAGACACTTAGGACCCTCGTGTGGGCACCCCACTGCCTACAAATACAGTGAGTACCAGCAGGTTCCACTGCCCTTCTAAGAAACTTCCAGGCCGTAAGTCTTTCCAAGTCACTCTGCATTCAGAGAGCAGGGCAATACACTGCACCCTTCCATGGGAAAGCTAGATGTCCTCAGCACACCAACAGCTCCAGGGATTCTGTTCTCTCACGTCCTACATGCCAAGGAAATCTGCCTCATTGTCCTCACTTGGGCTGCACTTAGCAACACAATCTGCTTCGTCATCCTTCCAGGAACTCACACTCAAGGATCCCATACCTACAGGAGAAAGGAGGCTTGCATTCCTTCTGCAACCAAAGCACAGTTGTTCCTGTTACCCTGCAGGATTTTAGAATAGGCTAAAGCCCGATAGCCTACATAGAGCATTTCCAATTTGCGGGAGTTCGCTACATGCAGAACACTTTGTGAAGAAAAGTTGATTCAGGCAAGGGACCAGGGTAGAGCTAGAGTCTCTTTGGACTTGTTAGAAATCAGAAGGCTGCAGGCTGATGGTTCACCGGCAAAGAAGACCTGATGGCACAAGCCTTGCTTTCCTTTATTAAAAGCTCTTAGTCATGTTGCCCTGAAGCTACCTAAATAACTCTATTTCGGATGGCCTCTAGTCACTGTAGTTAACCCTCTGGAACAAAAAGCACTTTTCTCTAAAGAAGCACGGTGCTTCCATAGCATGGGTGTTAGCTCATCCTGTCAGGCTCTAGAGCTAAAGGGAAACTTGACGTGAGTACTTGCCTCACGCTAAGGCTTGAAGAGCCCTGCTGAAGCGAAAGCGTGTTGCAGTTGGCATCAGCTCGTATTCGCAGTTCTGCTTTACTTTAACGTTTCTACACATTTCCAGACACTTAGGACCCTCGTGTGGGCACCCCATTGCCTACAAATACAGTGAGTACCAGCAGGCTCCACTGCCCTTCTAAGAAACATCCAGGCCGTAAGCCTTTCCAAGTCACTCTATGTATTCAGAGAGTAGGGCAATACACTGCACCCTTCCTTGGGAACGCTAGATGTCCTCAGCACACCAACAGCTCCAGGGATTCTGTTCTCTCACGTCCTACATGCCATGGAAGTCTCCCTCATTGTCCTCATTTGAGCTGCACTTAGAAACACAATCTGCTTCGCCTTTCTTCTAGGAACTCACACTCAAGGACACCATACCTACAGGAGAAAGGAGGCTTGCATTCCTACTGCAACGAAAGCACAGTTTTCCTGTTACACTGCAGGATTTAAATAGGCTAAGGACCGATTGCTTACATAGAGCATTTCAAATTTGAGGGAGTTCGCTACATGCAGAACACTTTGGGAAGAAAAGTTGATTCAGGCAAGGGACCAGGGTAGAGCTAGAGTCTCTTTTGACTTGTTAGAAATCAGAAGGCTTCAGGCTGATGGTTCACCGGCAAAGAAACCTGATGGCACGAGCCTTGCTTTCCCTTATTAAAAGCTCTTAGTCATGCTGCCCTGAAGCTACCTAAATAACTCTCTTTTTGACTGGCCTCTAGTCACTGTAGTTACCCTCTGGAACAAAAAGCAGTTTTCTCTAAGGAAACACGGTGCTTCCATAGTATGGGTGGGAGCTCATCTTATCAGGCTCTAGAGCTAAAGGGAAACTTGACGTGAGTACTTGCCTCACGCTAAGGCCTGAAGAGCTCTGCTGAAGCGAAAGCGTGTTGCAGTTTCCATTAGCTCGTATTCGCAGTTCTGCTTTACTTTAACGTTTCTACACTTTTGCAGACACTTAGGACCCTCGTGTGGGCACCCCATTGCCTACAAATACAGTGAGTACCAGCAGGCTCCACTGCCCTTCTAAGAAACATCCAGGCCGTAAGCCTTTCCAAGTCACTCTCTGTATTCAGAGAGTAGGGCAATACACTGCACCCTTCCTTGGGAAAGCTAGATGTCCTCAGCACACCAACAGCTCCAGGGATTCTGTTCTCTCACGTCCTACATGCCAAGTAAATCTGCCTCATTGTCTTCATTTGACTGCACTTACAATCACAATCTGCTTCGTCGTCCTTCCAGGAACTCACACTCAAGGATCCCATACCTACAGGAGAAAGGAGGCTTGCATTCCTTCTGCAACCAAAGCACAGTTGTTCCTGTTACCCTGCAGGATTTTAGAATAGGCTAAGGCCCGATAGCCTACATAGAGCATTTCCAATTTGCGGGAGTTCGCTACATGCAGAACACTTTGTGAAGAAAAGTTGATTCAGGCAAGGGACCAGGGTAGAGCTAGAGTCTCTTTGGACTTGTTAGAAATCAGAAGGCTTCAGGCTGATTGTTCACCGGCAAAGAAGACCTGATGGCACAAGCCTTGCTTTCCTTTATTAAAAGCTCTTAGTCATGTTGCCCTGAAGCTACCTAAATAACTCTATTTCGGATGGCCTCTAGTCACTGTAGTTAACCCTCTGGAACAAAAAGCAGTTTTCTCTAAAGAAGCACGGTGCTTCCATAGCATGGGTGTTAGCTCATCCTGTCAGGCTCTAGAGCTAAAGGGAAACTTGACGTGAGTACTTGCCTCACGCTAAGGCTTGAAGAGCCCTGCTGAAGCGAAAGCGTGTTGCAGTTGGCATCAGCTCGTATTCGCAGTTCTGCTTTACTTTAACGTTTCTACACATTTCCAGACACTTAGGACCCTCGTGTGGGCACCCCATTGCCTACAAATACAGTGAGTACCAGCAGGCTCCACTGCCCTTCTAAGAAACATCCAGGCCGTAAGCCTTTCCAAGTCACTCTATGTATTCAGAGAGTAGGGCAATACACTGCACCCTTCCTTGGGAACGCTAGATGTCCTCAGCACACCAACAGCTCCAGGGATTCTGTTCTCTCACGTCCTACATGCCATGGAAGTCTCCCTCATTGTCCTCATTTGAGCTGCACTTAGAAACACAATCTGCTTCGCCTTTCTTCTAGGAACTCACACTCAAGGACACCATACCTACAGGAGAAAGGAGGCTTGCATTCCTACTGCAACGAAAGCACAGTTTTCCTGTTACACTGCAGGATTTAAATAGGCTAAGGACCGATTGCTTACATAGAGCATTTCAAATTTGAGGGAGTTCGCTACATGCAGAACACTTTGGGAAGAAAAGTTGATTCAGGCAAGGGACCAGGGTAGAGCTAGAGTCTCTTTTGACTTGTTAGAAATCAGAAGGCTTCAGGCTGATGGTTCACCGGCAAAGAAACCTGATGGCACGAGCCTTGCTTTCCCTTATTAAAAGCTCTTAGTCATGCTGCCCTGAAGCTACCTAAATAACTCTCTTTTTGACTGGCCTCTAGTCACTGTAGTTACCCTCTGGAACAAAAAGCAGTTTTCTCTAAGGAAACACGGTGCTTCCATAGTATGGGTGGGAGCTCATCTTATCAGACTCTAGAGCTAAAGGGAAACTTGACGTGAGTACTTGCCTCACGCTAAGGCCTGAAGAGCTCTGCTGAAGCGAAAGCGTGTTGCAGTTTCCATTAGCTCGTATTCGCAGTTCTGCTTTACTTTAACGTTTCTACACTTTTGCAGACACTTAGGACCCTCGTGTGGGCACCCCATTGCCTACAAATACAGTGAGTACCAGCAGGCTCCACTGCCCTTCTAAGAAACTTCCAGGCCGTAAGTCTTTCCAAGTCACTCTGCATTCAGAGAGCAGGGCAATACACTGCACCCTTCCATGGGAAAGCTAGATGTCCTCAGCACACCAACAGCTCCAGGGATTCTGTTCTCTCACCTCCTACATGCCAAGGAAATCTGCCTCATTGTCCTCACTTGAGCTGCACTTAGCAACACAATCTGCTTCGTCGTCCTTCCAGGAACTCACACTCAAGGATCCCATACCTACAGGAGAAAGGAGGCTTGCGTTCCTTCTGCAACCAAAGCACAGTTGTTCCTGTTACCCTGCAGGATTTTAGAATAGGCTAAGGCCCGATAGCCTACATAGAGCATTTCCAATTTGCGGGAGTTCGCTACATGCAGAACACTTTGTGAAGAAAAGTTGATTCAGGCAAGGGACCAGGGTAGAGCTAGAGTCTCTTTTGACTTGTTAGAAATCAGAAGGCTTCAGGCTGATGGTTCACCGGCAAAGAAACCTGATGGCACGAGCCTTGCTTTCCCTTATTAAAAGCTCTTAGTCATGCTGCCCTGAAGCTACCTAAATAACTCTCTTTTTGACTGGCCTCTAGTCACTGTAGTTAGCCCTCTGGAAGAAAAAGCAGTTTTCTCTAAGGAAACACGGTGCTTCCATAGTATGGGTGGGAGCTCATCTTATCAGGCTCTAGAGCTAAAGGGAAACTTGACGTGAGTACTTGCCTCACGCTAAGGCCTGAAGATCCCTGCGGAAGCGAAAGCGTGTTGCAGTTTCCATTAGCTCGTATTCGCAGTTCTGCTTTACTTTAACGTTTCTACACTTTTGCAGACACTTAGGACCCTCGTGTGGGCACCCCACTGCCTACAAATACAGTGAGTACCAGCAGGTTCCACTGCCCTTCTAAGAAACTTCCAGGCCGTAAGTCTTTCCAAGTCACTCTGCATTCAGAGAGCAGGGCAATACACTGCACCCTTCCATGGGAAAGCTAGATGTCCTCAGCACACCAACAGCTCCAGGGATTCTGTTCTCTCACGTCCTACATGCCAAGGAAATCTGCCTCATTGTCCTCACTTGAGCTGCACTTAGCAACACAATCTGCTTCGTCATCCTTCCAGGAACTCACACTCAAGGATCCCATACCTACAGGAGAAAGGAGGCTTGCATTCCTTCTGCAACCAAAGCACAGTTGTTCCTGTTACCCTGCAGGATTTTAGAATAGGCTAAAGCCCGATAGCCTACATAGAGCATTTCCAATTTGCGGGAGTTCGCTACATGCAGAACACTTTGTGAAGAAAAGTTGATTCAGGCAAGGGACCAGGGTAGAGCTAGAGTCTCTTTGGACTTGTTAGAAATCAGAAGGCTGCAGGCTGATGGTTCACCGGCAAAGAAGACCTGATGGCACAAGCCTTGCTTTCCTTTATTAAAAGCTCTTAGTCATGTTGCCCTGAAGCTACCTAAATAACTCTATTTCGGATGGCCTCTAGTCACTGTAGTTAACCCTCTGGAACAAAAAGCAGTTTTCTCTAAAGAAGCACGGTGCTTCCATAGCATGGGTGTTAGCTCATCCTGTCAGGCTCTAGAGCTAAAGGGAAACTTGACGTGAGTACTTGCCTCACGCTAAGGCTTGAAGAGCCCTGCTGAAGCGAAAGCGTGTTGCAGTTGGCATCAGCTCGTATTCGCAGTTCTGCTTTACTTTAACGTTTCTACACATTTCCAGACACTTAGGACCCTCGTGTGGGCACCCCATTGCCTACAAATACAGTGAGTACCAGCAGGCTCCACTGCCCTTCTAAGAAACATCCAGGCCGTAAGCCTTTCCAAGTCACTCTATGTATTCAGAGAGTAGGGCAATACACTGCACCCTTCCTTGGGAACGCTAGATGTCCTCAGCACACCAACAGCTCCAGGGATTCTGTTCTCTCACGTCCTACATGCCATGGAAGTCTCCCTCATTGTCCTCATTTGAGCTGCACTTAGAAACACAATCTGCTTCGCCTTTCTTCTAGGAACTCACACTCAAGGACACCATACCTACAGGAGAAAGGAGGCTTGCATTCCTACTGCAACGAAAGCACAGTTTTCCTGTTACACTGCAGGATTTAAATAGGCTAAGGACCGATTGCTTACATAGAGCATTTCAAATTTGAGGGAGTTCGCTACATGCAGAACACTTTGGGAAGAAAAGTTGATTCAGGCAAGGGACCAGGGTAGAGCTAGAGTCTCTTTTGACTTGGTAGAAATCAGAAGGCTTCAGGCTGATGGTTCACCGGCAAAGAAACCTGATGGCACGAGCCTTGCTTTCCCTTATTAAAAGCTCTTAGTCATGCTGCCCTGAAGCTACCTAAATAACTCTCTTTTTGACTGGCCTCTAGTCACTGTAGTTACCCTCTGGAACAAAAAGCAGTTTTCTCTAAGGAAACACGGTGCTTCCATAGTATGGGTGGGAGCTCATCTTTTCAGACTCTAGAGCTAAAGGGAAACTTGACGTGAGTACTTGCCTCACGCTAAGGCCTGAAGAGCTCTGCTGAAGCGAAAGCGTGTTGCAGTTTCCATTAGCTCGTATTCGCAGTTCTGCTTTACTTTAACGTTTCTACACTTTTGCAGACACTTAGGACCCTCGTGTGGGCACCCCATTGCCTACAAATACAGTGAGTACCAGCAGGCTCCACTGCCCTTCTAAGAAACATCCAGGCCGTAAGCCTTTCCAAGTCACTCTCTGTATTCAGAGAGTAGGGCAATACACTGCACCCTTCCTTGGGAAAGCTAGATGTCCTCAGCACACCAACAGCTCCAGGGATTCTGTTCTCTCACGTCCTACATGCCAAGTAAATCTGCCTCATTGTCTTCATTTGACTGCACTTACAATCACAATCTGCTTCGTCGTCCTTCCAGGAACTCACACTCAAGGATCCCATACCTACAGGAGAAAGGAGGCTTGCATTCCTTCTGCAACCAAAGCACAGTTGTTCCTGTTACCCTGCAGGATTTTAGAATAGGCTAAGGCCCGATAGCCTACATAGAGCATTTCCAATTTGCGGGAGTTCGCTACATGCAGAACACTTTGTGAAGAAAAGTTGATTCAGGCAAGGGACCAGGGTAGAGCTAGAGTCTCTTTGGACTTGTTAGAAATCAGAAGGCTTCAGGCTGATTGTTCACCGGCAAAGAAGACCTGATGGCACAAGCCTTGCTTTCCTTTATTAAAAGCTCTTAGTCATGTTGCCCTGAAGCTACCTAAATAACTCTATTTCGGATGGCCTCTAGTCACTGTAGTTAACCCTCTGGAACAAAAAGCAGTTTTCTCTAAAGAAGCACGGTGCTTCCATAGCATGGGTGTTAGCTCATCCTGTCAGGCTCTAGAGCTAAAGGGAAACTTGACGTGAGTACTTGCCTCACGCTAAGGCTTGAAGAGCCCTGCTGAAGCGAAAGCGTGTTGCAGTTGGCATCAGCTCGTATTCGCAGTTCTGCTTTACTTTAACGTTTCTACACATTTCCAGACACTTAGGACCCTCGTGTGGGCACCCCATTGCCTACAAATACAGTGAGTACCAGCAGGCTCCACTGCCCTTCTAAGAAACATCCAGGCCGTAAGCCTTTCCAAGTCACTCTATGTATTCAGAGAGTAGGGCAATACACTGCACCCTTCTTTGGGAACGCTAGATGTCCTCAGCACACCAACAGCTCCAGGGATTCTGTTCTCTCACGTCCTACATGCCATGGAAGTCTCCCTCATTGTCCTCATTTGAGCTGCACTTAGAAACACAATCTGCTTCGCCTTTCTTCTAGGAACTCACACTCAAGGACACCATACCTACAGGAGAAAGGAGGCTTGCATTCCTACTGCAACGAAAGCACAGTTTTCCTGTTACACTGCAGGATTTAAATAGGCTAAGGACCGATTGCTTACATAGAGCATTTCAAATTTGAGGGAGTTCGCTACATGCAGAACACTTTGGGAAGAAAAGTTGATTCAGGCAAGGGACCAGGGTAGAGCTAGAGTCTCTTTTGACTTGTTAGAAATCAGAAGGCTTCAGGCTGATGGTTCACCGGCAAAGAAACCTGATGGCACGAGCCTTGCTTTCCCTTATTAAAAGCTCTTAGTCATGCTGCCCTGAAGCTACCTAAATAACTCTCTTTTTGACTGGCCTCTAGTCACTGTAGTTACCCTCTGGAACAAAAAGCAGTTTTCTCTAAGGAAACACGGTGCTTCCATAGTATGGGTGGGAGCTCATCTTATCAGACTCTAGAGCTAAAGGGAAACTTGACGTGAGTACTTGCCTCACGCTAAGGCCTGAAGAGCTCAGCTGAAGCGAAAGCGTGTTGCAGTTGGCATCAGCTCGTATTCGCAGTTCTGCTTTACTTTAACGTTTCTACACATTTCCAGACACTTAGGACCCTCGTGTGGGCACCCCATTGCCTACAAATACAGTGAGTACCAGCAGGCTCCACTGCCCTTCTAAGAAACATCCAGGCCGTAAGTCTTTCCAAGTCACTCTGCATTCAGAGAGCAGGGCAATACACTGCACCCTTCCATGGGAAAGCTAGATGTCCTCAGCACACCAACAGCTCCAGGGATTCTGTTCTCTCACCTCCTACATGCCAAGGAAATCTGCCTCATTGTCCTCACTTGAGCTGCACTTAGCAACACAATCTGCTTCGTCGTCCTTCCAGGAACTCACACTCAAGGATCCCATACCTACAGGAGAAAGGAGGCTTGCGTTCCTTCTGCAACCAAAGCACAGTTGTTCCTGTTACCCTGCAGGATTTTAGAATAGGCTAAGGCCCGATAGCCTACATAGAGCATTTCCAATTTGCGGGAGTTCGCTACATGCAGAACACTTTGTGAAGAAAAGTTGATTCAGGCAAGGGACCAGGGTAGAGCTAGAGTCTCTTTGGACTTGTTAGAAATCAGAAGGCTTCAGGCTGATTGTTCACCGGCAAAGAAGACCTGATGGCACAAGCCTTGCTTTCCTTTATTAAAAGCTCTTAGTCATGTTGCCCTGAAGCTACCTAAATAACTCTATTTCGGATGGCCTCTAGTCACTGTAGTTAACCCTCTGGAACAAAAAGCAGTTTTCTCTAAAGAAGCACGGTGCTTCCATAGCATGGGTGTTAGCTCATCCTGTCAGGCTCGAGAGCTAAAGGGAAACTTGACGTGAGTACTTGCCTCACGCTAAGGCTTGAAGAGCCCTGCTGAAGCGAAAGCGTGTTGCAGTTGGCATCAGCTCGTATTCGCAGTTCTGCTTTACTTTAACGTTTCTACACTTTTGCAGACACTTAGGCCCCTCGTGTGGGCACCCCATTGCCTACAAATACAGTGAGTACCAGCAGGCTCCACTGCCCTTCTAAGAAACTTCCAGGCCGTAAGTCTTTCCAAGTCACTCTGCATTCAGAGAGCAGGGCAATACACTGCACCCTTCCATGGGAAAGCTAGATGTCCTCAGCACACCAACAGCTCCAGGGATTCTGTTCTCTCACCTCCTACATGCCAAGGAAATCTGCCTCATTGTCCTCACTTGAGCTGCACTTAGCAACACAATCTGCTTCGTCGTCCTTCCAGGAACTCACACTCAAGGATCCCATACCTACAGGAGAAAGGAGGCTTGCGTTCCTTCTGCAACCAAAGCACAGTTGTTCCTGTTACCCTGCAGGATTTTAGAATAGGCTAAGGCCCGATAGCCTACATAGAGCATTTCCAATTTGCGGGAGTTCGCTACATGCAGAACACTTTGTGAAGAAAAGTTGATTCAGGCAAGGGACCAGGGTAGAGCTAGAGTCTCTTTTGACTTGTTAGAAATCAGAAGGCTTCAGGCTGATGGTTCACCGGCAAAGAAACCTGATGGCACGAGCCTTGCTTTCCCTTATTAAAAGCTCTTAGTCATGCTGCCCTGAAGCTACCTAAATAACTCTCTTTTTGACTGGCCTCTAGTCACTGTAGTTAGCCCTCTGGAAGAAAAAGCAGTTTTCTCTAAGGAAACACGGTGCTTCCATAGTATGGGTGGGAGCTCATCTTATCAGGCTCTAGAGCTAAAGGGAAACTTGACGTGAGTACTTGCCTCACGCTAAGGCCTGAAGATCCCTGCGGAAGCGAAAGCGTGTTGCAGTTTCCATTAGCTCGTATTCGCAGTTCTGCTTTACTTTAACGTTTCTACACTTTTGCAGACACTTAGGACCCTCGTGTGGGCACCCCACTGCCTACAAATACAGTGAGTACCAGCAGGTTCCACTGCCCTTCTAAGAAACTTCCAGGCCGTAAGTCTTTCCAAGTCACTCTGCATTCAGAGAGCAGGGCAATACACTGCACCCTTCCATGGGAAAGCTAGATGTCCTCAGCACACCAACAGCTCCAGGGATTCTGTTCTCTCACGTCCTACATGCCAAGGAAATCTGCCTCATTGTCCTCACTTGAGCTGCACTTAGCAACACAATCTGCTTCGTCATCCTTCCAGGAACTCACACTCAAGGATCCCATACCTACAGGAGAAAGGAGGCTTGCATTCCTTCTGCAACCAAAGCACAGTTGTTCCTGTTACCCTGCAGGATTTTAGAATAGGCTAAAGCCCGATAGCCTACATAGAGCATTTCCAATTTGCGGGAGTTCGCTACATGCAGAACACTTTGTGAAGAAAAGTTGATTCAGGCAAGGGACCAGGGTAGAGCTAGAGTCTCTTTGGACTTGTTAGAAATCAGAAGGCTGCAGGCTGATGGTTCACCGGCAAAGAAGACCTGATGGCACAAGCCTTGCTTTCCTTTATTAAAAGCTCTTAGTCATGTTGCCCTGAAGCTACCTAAATAACTCTATTTCGGATGGCCTCTAGTCACTGTAGTTAACCCTCTGGAACAAAAAGCAGTTTTCTCTAAAGAAGCACGGTGCTTCCATAGCATGGGTGTTAGCTCATCCTGTCAGGCTCTAGAGCTAAAGGGAAACTTGACGTGAGTACTTGCCTCACGCTAAGGCTTGAAGAGCCCTGCTGAAGCGAAAGCGTGTTGCAGTTGGCATCAGCTCGTATTCGCAGTTCTGCTTTACTTTAACGTTTCTACACATTTCCAGACACTTAGGACCCTCGTGTGGGCACCCCATTGCCTACAAATACAGTGAGTACCAGCAGGCTCCACTGCCCTTCTAAGAAACATCCAGGCCGTAAGCCTTTCCAAGTCACTCTATGTATTCAGAGAGTAGGGCAATACACTGCACCCTTCCTTGGGAACGCTAGATGTCCTCAGCACACCAACAGCTCCAGGGATTCTGTTCTCTCACGTCCTACATGCCATGGAAGTCTCCCTCATTGTCCTCATTTGAGCTGCACTTAGAAACACAATCTGCTTCGCCTTTCTTCTAGGAACTCACACTCAAGGACACCATACCTACAGGAGAAAGGAGGCTTGCATTCCTACTGCAACGAAAGCACAGTTTTCCTGTTACACTGCAGGATTTAAATAGGCTAAGGACCGATTGCTTACATAGAGCATTTCAAATTTGAGGGAGTTCGCTACATGCAGAACACTTTGGGAAGAAAAGTTGATTCAGGCAAGGGACCAGGGTAGAGCTAGAGTCTCTTTTGACTTGGTAGAAATCAGAAGGCTTCAGGCTGATGGTTCACCGGCAAAGAAACCTGATGGCACGAGCCTTGCTTTCCCTTATTAAAAGCTCTTAGTCATGCTGCCCTGAAGCTACCTAAATAACTCTCTTTTTGACTGGCCTCTAGTCACTGTAGTTACCCTCTGGAACAAAAAGCAGTTTTCTCTAAGGAAACACGGTGCTTCCATAGTATGGGTGGGAGCTCATCTTATCAGGCTCTAGAGCTAAAGGGAAACTTGACGTGAGTACTTGCCTCACGCTAAGGCCTGAAGAGCTCTGCTGAAGCGAAAGCGTGTTGCAGTTTCCATTAGCTCGTATTCGCAGTTCTGCTTTACTTTAACGTTTCTACACTTTTGCAGACACTTAGGACCCTCGTGTGGGCACCCCATTGCCTACAAATACAGTGAGTACCAGCAGGCTCCACTGCCCTTCTAAGAAACATCCAGGCCGTAAGCCTTTCCAAGTCACTCTCTGTATTCAGAGAGTAGGGCAATACACTGCACCCTTCCTTGGGAAAGCTAGATGTCCTCAGCACACCAACAGCTCCAGGGATTCTGTTCTCTCACGTCCTACATGCCAAGTAAATCTGCCTCATTGTCTTCATTTGACTGCACTTACAATCACAATCTGCTTCGTCGTCCTTCCAGGAACTCACACTCAAGGATCCCATACCTACAGGAGAAAGGAGGCTTGCATTCCTTCTGCAACCAAAGCACAGTTGTTCCTGTTACCCTGCAGGATTTTAGAATAGGCTAAGGCCCGATAGCCTACATAGAGCATTTCCAATTTGCGGGAGTTCGCTACATGCAGAACACTTTGTGAAGAAAAGTTGATTCAGGCAAGGGACCAGGGTAGAGCTAGAGTCTCTTTGGACTTGTTAGAAATCAGAAGGCTTCAGGCTGATTGTTCACCGGCAAAGAAGACCTGATGGCACAAGCCTTGCTTTCCTTTATTAAAAGCTCTTAGTCATGTTGCCCTGAAGCTACCTAAATAACTCTATTTCGGATGGCCTCTAGTCACTGTAGTTAACCCTCTGGAACAAAAAGCAGTTTTCTCTAAAGAAGCACGGTGCTTCCATAGCATGGGTGTTAGCTCATCCTGTCAGGCTCTAGAGCTAAAGGGAAACTTGACGTGAGTACTTGCCTCACGCTAAGGCTTGAAGAGCCCTGCTGAAGCGAAAGCGTGTTGCAGTTGGCATCAGCTCGTATTCGCAGTTCTGCTTTACTTTAACGTTTCTACACATTTCCAGACACTTAGGACCCTCGTGTGGGCACCCCATTGCCTACAAATACAGTGAGTACCAGCAGGCTCCACTGCCCTTCTAAGAAACATCCAGGCCGTAAGCCTTTCCAAGTCACTCTATGTATTCAGAGAGTAGGGCAATACACTGCACCCTTCTTTGGGAACGCTAGATGTCCTCAGCACACCAACAGCTCCAGGGATTCTGTTCTCTCACGTCCTACATGCCATGGAAGTCTCCCTCATTGTCCTCATTTGAGCTGCACTTAGAAACACAATCTGCTTCGCCTTTCTTCTAGGAACTCACACTCAAGGACACCATACCTACAGGAGAAAGGAGGCTTGCATTCCTACTGCAACGAAAGCACAGTTTTCCTGTTACACTGCAGGATTTAAATAGGCTAAGGACCGATTGCTTACATAGAGCATTTCAAATTTGAGGGAGTTCGCTACATGCAGAACACTTTGGGAAGAAAAGTTGATTCAGGCAAGGGACCAGGGTAGAGCTAGAGTCTCTTTTGACTTGTTAGAAATCAGAAGGCTTCAGGCTGATGGTTCACCGGCAAAGAAACCTGATGGCACGAGCCTTGCTTTCCCTTATTAAAAGCTCTTAGTCATGCTGCCCTGAAGCTACCTAAATAACTCTCTTTTTGACTGGCCTCTAGTCACTGTAGTTACCCTCTGGAACAAAAAGCAGTTTTCTCTAAGGAAACACGGTGCTTCCATAGTATGGGTGGGAGCTCATCTTATCAGACTCTAGAGCTAAAGGGAAACTTGACGTGAGTACTTGCCTCACGCTAAGGCCTGAAGAGCTCAGCTGAAGCGAAAGCGTGTTGCAGTTGGCATCAGCTCGTATTCGCAGTTCTGCTTTACTTTAACGTTTCTACACATTTCCAGACACTTAGGACCCTCGTGTGGGCACCCCATTGCCTACAAATACAGTGAGTACCAGCAGGCTCCACTGCCCTTCTAAGAAACATCCAGGCCGTAAGTCTTTCCAAGTCACTCTGCATTCAGAGAGCAGGGCAATACACTGCACCCTTCCATGGGAAAGCTAGATGTCCTCAGCACACCAACAGCTCCAGGGATTCTGTTCTCTCACCTCCTACATGCCAAGGAAATCTGCCTCATTGTCCTCACTTGAGCTGCACTTAGCAACACAATCTGCTTCGTCGTCCTTCCAGGAACTCACACTCAAGGATCCCATACCTACAGGAGAAAGGAGGCTTGCGTTCCTTCTGCAACCAAAGCACAGTTGTTCCTGTTACCCTGCAGGATTTTAGAATAGGCTAAGGCCCGATAGCCTACATAGAGCATTTCCAATTTGCGGGAGTTCGCTACATGCAGAACACTTTGTGAAGAAAAGTTGATTCAGGCAAGGGACCAGGGTAGAGCTAGAGTCTCTTTGGACTTGTTAGAAATCAGAAGGCTTCAGGCTGATTGTTCACCGGCAAAGAAGACCTGATGGCACAAGCCTTGCTTTCCTTTATTAAAAGCTCTTAGTCATGTTGCCCTGAAGCTACCTAAATAACTCTATTTCGGATGGCCTCTAGTCACTGTAGTTAACCCTCTGGAACAAAAAGCAGTTTTCTCTAAAGAAGCACGGTGCTTCCATAGCATGGGTGTTAGCTCATCCTGTCAGGCTCGAGAGCTAAAGGGAAACTTGACGTGAGTACTTGCCTCACGCTAAGGCTTGAAGAGCCCTGCTGAAGCGAAAGCGTGTTGCAGTTGGCATCAGCTCGTATTCGCAGTTCTGCTTTACTTTAACGTTTCTACACTTTTGCAGACACTTAGGCCCCTCGTGTGGGCACCCCATTGCCTACAAATACAGTGAGTACCAGCAGGCTCCACTGCCCTTCTAAGAAACTTCCAGGCCGTAAGTCTTTCCAAGTCACTCTGCATTCAGAGAGCAGGGCAATACACTGCACCCTTCCATGGGAAAGCTAGATGTCCTCAGCACACCAACAGCTCCAGGGATTCTGTTCTCTCACCTCCTACATGCCAAGGAAATCTGCCTCATTGTCCTCACTTGAGCTGCACTTAGCAACACAATCTGCTTCGTCGTCCTTCCAGGAACTCACACTCAAGGATCCCATACCTACAGGAGAAAGGAGGCTTGCGTTCCTTCTGCAACCAAAGCACAGTTGTTCCTGTTACCCTGCAGGATTTTAGAATAGGCTAAGGCCCGATAGCCTACATAGAGCATTTCCAATTTGCGGGAGTTCGCTACATGCAGAACACTTTGTGAAGAAAAGTTGATTCAGGCAAGGGACCAGGGTAGAGCTAGAGTCTCTTTTGACTTGTTAGAAATCAGAAGGCTTCAGGCTGATGGTTCACCGGCAAAGAAACCTGATGGCACGAGCCTTGCTTTCCCTTATTAAAAGCTCTTAGTCATGCTGCCCTGAAGCTACCTAAATAACTCTCTTTTTGACTGGCCTCTAGTCACTGTAGTTAGCCCTCTGGAAGAAAAAGCAGTTTTCTCTAAGGAAACACGGTGCTTCCATAGTATGGGTGGGAGCTCATCTTATCAGGCTCTAGAGCTAAAGGGAAACTTGACGTGAGTACTTGCCTCACGCTAAGGCCTGAAGATCCCTGCTGAAGCGAAAGCGTGTTGCAGTTTCCATTAGCTCGTATTCGCAGTTCTGCTTTACTTTAACGTTTCTACACTTTTTCAGACACTTAGGACCCTCGTGTGGGCACCCCACTGCCTACAAATACAGTGAGTACCAGCAGGTTCCACTGCCCTTCTAAGAAACTTCCAGGCCGTAAGTCTTTCCAAGTCACTCTGCATTCAGAGAGCAGGGCAATACACTGCACCCTTCCATGGGAAAGCTAGATGTCCTCAGCACACCAACAGCTCCAGGGATTCTGTTCTCTCACGTCCTACATGCCAAGGAAATCTGCCTCATTGTCCTCACTTGAGCTGCACTTAGCAACACAATCTGCTTCGTCATCCTTCCAGGAACTCACACTCAAGGATCCCATGCCTACAGGAGAAAGGAGGCTTGCATTCCTTCTGCAACCAAAGCACAGTTGTTCCTGTTACCCTGCAGGATTTTAGAATAGGCTAAAGCCCGATAGCCTACATAGAGCATTTCCAATTTGCGGGAGTTCGCTACATGCAGAACACTTTGTGAAGAAAAGTTGATTCAGGCAAGGGACCAGGGTAGAGCTAGAGTCTCTTTGGACTTGTTAGAAATCAGAAGGCTGCAGGCTGATGGTTCACCGGCAAAGAAGACCTGATGGCACAAGCCTTGCTTTCCTTTATTAAAAGCTCTTAGTCATGTTGCCCTGAAGCTACCTAAATAACTCTATTTCGGATGGCCTCTAGTCACTGTAGTTAACCCTCTGGAACAAAAAGCAGTTTTCTCTAAAGAAGCACGGTGCTTCCATAGCATGGGTGTTAGCTCATCCTGTCAGGCTCTAGAGCTAAAGGGAAACTTGACGTGAGTACTTGCCTCACGCTAAGGCTTGAAGAGCCCTGCTGAAGCGAAAGCGTGTTGCAGTTGGCATCAGCTCGTATTCGCAGTTCTGCTTTACTTTAACGTTTCTACACATTTCCAGACACTTAGGACCCTCGTGTGGGCACCCCATTGCCTACAAATACAGTGAGTACCAGCAGGCTCCACTGCCCTTCTAAGAAACATCCAGGCCGTAAGCCTTTCCAAGTCACTCTATGTATTCAGAGAGTAGGGCAATACACTGCACCCTTCCTTGGGAACGCTAGATGTCCTCAGCACACCAACAGCTCCAGGGATTCTGTTCTCTCACGTCCTACATGCCATGGAAGTCTCCCTCATTGTCCTCATTTGAGCTGCACTTAGAAACACAATCTGCTTCGCCTTTCTTCTAGGAACTCACACTCAAGGACACCATACCTACAGGAGAAAGGAGGCTTGCATTCCTACTGCAACGAAAGCACAGTTTTCCTGTTACACTGCAGGATTTAAATAGGCTAAGGACCGATTGCTTACATAGAGCATTTCAAATTTGAGGGAGTTCGCTACATGCAGAACACTTTGGGAAGAAAAGTTGATTCAGGCAAGGGACCAGGGTAGAGCTAGAGTCTCTTTTGACTTGTTAGAAATCAGAAGGCTTCAGGCTGATGGTTCACCGGCAAAGAAACCTGATGGCACGAGCCTTGCTTTCCCTTATTAAAAGCTCTTAGTCATGCTGCCCTGAAGCTACCTAAATAACTCTCTTTTTGACTGGCCTCTAGTCACTGTAGTTACCCTCTGGAACAAAAAGCAGTTTTCTCTAAGGAAACACGGTGCTTCCATAGTATGGGTGGGAGCTCATCTTATCAGGCTCTAGAGCTAAAGGGAAACTTGACGTGAGTACTTGCCTCACGCTAAGGCCTGAAGAGCTCTGCTGAAGCGAAAGCGTGTTGCAGTTTCCATTAGCTCGTATTCGCAGTTCTGCTTTACTTTAACGTTTCTACACTTTTGCAGACACTTAGGACCCTCGTGTGGGCACCCCATTGCCTACAAATACAGTGAGTACCAGCAGGCTCCACTGCCCTTCTAAGAAACATCCAGGCCGTAAGCCTTTCCAAGTCACTCTCTGTATTCAGAGAGTAGGGCAATACACTGCACCCTTCCTTGGGAAAGCTAGATGTCCTCAGCACACCAACAGCTCCAGGGATTCTGTTCTCTCACGTCCTACATGCCAAGTAAATCTGCCTCATTGTCTTCATTTGACTGCACTTACAATCACAATCTGCTTCGTCGTCCTTCCAGGAACTCACACTCAAGGATCCCATACCTACAGGAGAAAGGAGGCTTGCATTCCTTCTGCAACCAAAGCACAGTTGTTCCTGTTACCCTGCAGGATTTTAGAATAGGCTAAGGCCCGATAGCCTACATAGAGCATTTCCAATTTGCGGGAGTTCGCTACATGCAGAACACTTTGTGAAGAAAAGTTGATTCAGGCAAGGGACCAGGGTAGAGCTAGAGTCTCTTTGGACTTGTTAGAAATCAGAAGGCTTCAGGCTGATTGTTCACCGGCAAAGAAGACCTGATGGCACAAGCCTTGCTTTCCTTTATTAAAAGCTCTTAGTCATGTTGCCCTGAAGCTACCTAAATAACTCTATTTCGGATGGCCTCTAGTCACTGTAGTTAACCCTCTGGAACAAAAAGCAGTTTTCTCTAAAGAAGCACGGTGCTTCCATAGCATGGGTGTTAGCTCATCCTGTCAGGCTCTAGAGCTAAAGGGAAACTTGACGTGAGTACTTGCCTCACGCTAAGGCTTGAAGAGCCCTGCTGAAGCGAAAGCGTGTTGCAGTTGGCATCAGCTCGTATTCGCAGTTCTGCTTTACTTTAACGTTTCTACACATTTCCAGACACTTAGGACCCTCGTGTGGGCACCCCATTGCCTACAAATACAGTGAGTACCAGCAGGCTCCACTGCCCTTCTAAGAAACATCCAGGCCGTAAGCCTTTCCAAGTCACTCTATGTATTCAGAGAGTAGGGCAATACACTGCACCCTTCTTTGGGAACGCTAGATGTCCTCAGCACACCAACAGCTCCAGGGATTCTGTTCTCTCACGTCCTACATGCCATGGAAGTCTCCCTCATTGTCCTCATTTGAGCTGCACTTAGAAACACAATCTGCTTCGCCTTTCTTCTAGGAACTCACACTCAAGGACACCATACCTACAGGAGAAAGGAGGCTTGCATTCCTACTGCAACGAAAGCACAGTTTTCCTGTTACACTGCAGGATTTAAATAGGCTAAGGACCGATTGCTTACATAGAGCATTTCAAATTTGAGGGAGTTCGCTACATGCAGAACACTTTGGGAAGAAAAGTTGATTCAGGCAAGGGACCAGGGTAGAGCTAGAGTCTCTTTTGACTTGTTAGAAATCAGAAGGCTTCAGGCTGATGGTTCACCGGCAAAGAAACCTGATGGCACGAGCCTTGCTTTCCCTTATTAAAAGCTCTTAGTCATGCTGCCCTGAAGCTACCTAAATAACTCTCTTTTTGACTGGCCTCTAGTCACTGTAGTTACCCTCTGGAACAAAAAGCAGTTTTCTCTAAGGAAACACGGTGCTTCCATAGTATGGGTGGGAGCTCATCTTATCAGACTCTAGAGCTAAAGGGAAACTTGACGTGAGTACTTGCCTCACGCTAAGGCCTGAAGAGCTCAGCTGAAGCGAAAGCGTGTTGCAGTTTCCATTAGCTCGTATTCGCAGTTCTGCTTTACTTTAACGTTTCTACACTTTTGCAGACACTTAGGCCCCTCGTGTGGGCACCCCATTGCCTACAAATACAGTGAGTACCAGCAGGCTCCACTGCCCTTCTAAGAAACTTCCAGGCCGTAAGTCTTTCCAAGTCACTCTGCATTCAGAGAGCAGGGCAATACACTGCACCCTTCCATGGGAAAGCTAGATGTCCTCAGCACACCAACAGCTCCAGGGATTCTGTTCTCTCACCTCCTACATGCCAAGGAAATCTGCCTCATTGTCCTCACTTGAGCTGCACTTAGCAACACAATCTGCTTCGTCGTCCTTCCAGGAACTCACACTCAAGGATCCCATACCTACAGGAGAAAGGAGGCTTGCGTTCCTTCTGCAACCAAAGCACAGTTGTTCCTGTTACCCTGCAGGATTTTAGAATAGGCTAAGGCCCGATAGCCTACATAGAGCATTTCCAATTTGCGGGAGTTCGCTACATGCAGAACACTTTGTGAAGAAAAGTTGATTCAGGCAAGGGACCAGGGTAGAGCTAGAGTCTCTTTGGACTTGTTAGAAATCAGAAGGCTTCAGGCTGATTGTTCACCGGCAAAGAAGACCTGATGGCACAAGCCTTGCTTTCCTTTATTAAAAGCTCTTAGTCATGTTGCCCTGAAGCTACCTAAATAACTCTATTTCGGATGGCCTCTAGTCACTGTAGTTAACCCTCTGGAACAAAAAGCAGTTTTCTCTAAAGAAGCACGGTGCTTCCATAGCATGGGTGTTAGCTCATCCTGTCAGGCTCGAGAGCTAAAGGGAAACTTGACGTGAGTACTTGCCTCATGCTAAGGCTTGAAGAGCCCTGCTGAAGCGAAAGCGTGTTGCAGTTGGCATCAGCTCGTATTCGCAGTTCTGCTTTACTTTAACGTTTCTACACATTTCCAGACACTTAGGACCCTCGTGTGGGCACCCCATTGCCTACAAATACAGTGAGTACCAGCAGGCTCCACTGCCCTTCTAAGAAACATCCAGGCCGTAAGCCTTTCCAAGTCACTCTATGTATTCAGAGAGTAGGGCAATACACTGCACCCTTCCTTGGGAACGGTAGATGTCCTCAGCACACCAACAGCTCCAGGGATTCTGTTCTCTCACGTCCTACATGCCATGGAAGTCTCCCTCATTGTCCTCATTTGAGCTGCACTTAGAAACACAATCTGCTTCGCCTTTCTTCTAGGAACTCACACTCAAGGACACCATACCTACAGGAGAAAGGAGGCTTGCATTCCTACTGCAACGAAAGCACAGTTTTCCTGTTACACTGCAGGATTTAAATAGGCTAAGGACCGATTGCTTACATAGAGCATTTCAAATTTGAGGGAGTTCGCTACATGCAGAACACTTTGGGAAGAAAAGTTGATTCAGGCAAGGGACCAGGGTAGAGCTAGAGTCTCTTTTGACTTGTTAGAAATCAGAAGGCTTCAGGCTGATGGTTCACCGGCAAAGAAACCTGATGGCACGAGCCTTGCTTTCCCTTATTAAAAGCTCTTAGTCATGCTGCCCTGAAGCTACCTAAATAACTCTCTTTTTGACTGGCCTCTAGTCACTGTAGTTACCCTCTGGAACAAAAAGCAGTTTTCTCTAAGGAAACACGGTGCTTCCATAGTATGGGTGGGAGCTCATCTTATCAGACTCTAGAGCTAAAGGGAAACTTGACGTGAGTACTTGCCTCACGCTAAGGCCTGAAGAGCTCTGCTGAAGCGAAAGCGTGTTGCAGTTTCCATTAGCTCGTATTCGCAGTTCTGCTTTACTTTAAAGTTTCTACAGTTTTGCAGACACTTAGGACCCTCGTGTGGGCACCCCATTGCCTACAAATACAGTGAGTACCAGCAGGCTCCACTGCCCTTCTAAGAAACATCCAGGCCGTAAGCCTTTCCAAGTCACTCTATGTATTCAGAGAGCAGGGCAATACACTGCACCCTTCCTTGGGAAAGCTAGATGTCCTCAGCACACCAACAGCTCCAGGGATTCTGATCTCTCACGTCCTACATGCCAAGGAAATCTGCCTCATTGTCTTCATTTGACTGCACTTAGCAACACAATCTGCTTCCTCGTCCTTCCAGGAACTCACACTCAAGGATCCCATACCTACAGGAGAAAGGAGGCTTGCATTCCTACTGCAACGAAAGCACAGTTTTCCTGTTACACTGCAGGATTTAAATAGGCTAAGGACCGACTGCTTACATAGAGCATGTCAAATTTGAGGGAGTTCGCTACATGCAGAACACTTTGGGAAGAAATGTTGATTCAGGCAAGGGACCAGGGTAGAGCTAGAGTCTCTTTTGACTTGTTAGAAATCAGAAGGCTTCAGGCTGATGGTTCACCGGCAAAGAAACCTGATGGCACGAGCCTTGCTTTCCCTTATTAAAAGCTCTTAGTCATGCTGCCCTGAAGCTACCTAAATAACTCTCTTTTTGACTGGCCTCTAGTCACTGTAGTTAGCCCTCTGGAAGAAAAAGCAGTTTTCTCTAAGGAAACACGGTGCTTCCATAGTATGGGTGGGAGCTCATCTTATCAGGCTCTAGAGCTAAAGGGAAACTTGACGTGAGTACTTGCCTCACGCTAAGGCCTGAAGAGCTCTGCTGAAGCGAAAGCGTGTTGCAGTTTCCATTAGCTAGTATTCGCAGTTCTGCTTTACTTTAACGTTTCTCCGCTTTTCCAGACACTTAGGACCCTCGTTTGGGCACCCCATTGCCTACAAATACAGTGAGTACCAGCAGGCTCCACTGCCCTTCAAAGAAACATCCAGGCCGTAAGCCTTTCCAAGTCAGTCTATGTATTCAGAGACTAGGGCAATACACTGCACCCTTCCTTGGGAAAGCCAGATGTCCTCAGCACACCAACAGCTCCAGGATTCTGTTCTCTCACGTCCTACATGCCATGGAAGTCTGCCACATTGTCCTCATTTGAGCTGCACTTAGAAACACAATCTGCTTCGCCTTTCTTCTAGGAACTCACACCCAAGGACCCCATACCTACAGTAGAAACGAGGCTTGCATTCCTACTGCAACGAAACCACTGTTTTCCTGTTACACTGCAGGATTTTGAATAGGCTAAGGACCGATAGCCTACTCAAAGTGTTCCAAGGATGAGTGATTTCACTACATGCAGAACACTTTGGGAGGTAATGTTGATTCAGGCAAGGGAACAGGGTGTAGCTGGAGTCTCTTTTGACTTGTTGGAAATCAGAAGGGTTTAGACTTCGTGTTCACCGGGAAAGATGACCTGATGGCACAAGCCTTGTTTCCCATATTAAAAGCTCTATTCAGGTTGCCCTGAAACTACCTAAATAACTCTATTTCTGACTGGCCTCTAGTCACTGTAGTTACCCTCTGGAACGAAAAGATTTCTCTAAAGAAGTACGATGCTTCCATAGCATGGGTGGTAGCTCATCCTGTCAGGCTCTAGAGCTAAAGGGAAACTTGACATCAGTACTTGCCTCACGCTAAGGCCTGAAGAGCCCTGCGGAAGCGAAAGCGTGTTGCAGTTTCCATTAGCTCGTATTCGCAGTTCTGCTTTACTTTAACGTTTCTACACTTTTGCAGACACTTAGGACCCTCGTGTGGGCACCCCACTGCCTACAAATACAGTGAGTACCAGCAGGTTCCACTGCCCTTCTAAGAAACTTCCAGGCCGTAAGTCTTTCCAAGTCACTCTGCATTCAGAGAGCAGGGCAATACACTGCACCCTTCCTTGGGAAAGCTAGATGTCCGCAGCACACCAACAGCTCCAGGGATTCTGTTCTCTCACGTCCTACATGCCATGGAAGTCTGCCTCATTGTCCTCACTTGAGCTGCACTTAGCAACACAATCTGTTTCGCCTTTCTTCTAGGAACTCACACTCAAGGACACCATACCTACAGGAGAAAGGAGGCTTGCATTCCTACTGCAACGAAAGCACAGTTTTCCTGTTACACTGCAGGATTTAAATAGGCTAAGGACCGATTGCTTACATAGAGCATTTCAAATTTGAGGGAGTTCGCTACATGCAGAACACTTTGGGAAGAAAAGTTGATTCAGGCAAGGGACCAGGGTAGAGCTAGAGTCTCTTTTGACTTGTTAGAAATCAGAAGGCTTCAGGCTGATGGTTCACCGGCAAAGAAACCTGATGGCACGAGCCTTGCTTTCCCTTATTAAAAGCTCTTAGTCATGCTGCCCTGAAGCTACCTAAATAACTCTCTTTTTGACTGGCCTCTAGTCACTGTAGTTACCCTCTGGAACAAAAAGCAGTTTTCTCTAAGGAAACACGGTGCTTCCATAGTATGGGTGGGAGCTCATCTTATCAGACTCTAGAGCTAAAGGGAAACTTGACGTGAGTACTTGCCTCACGCTAAGGCCTGAAGAGCTCTGCTGAAGCGAAAGCGTGTTGCAGTTTCCATTAGCTCGTATTCGCAGTTCTGCTTTACTTTAACGTTTCTACAGTTTTGCAGACACTTAGGACCCTCGTGTGGGCACCCCATTGCCTACAAATACAGTGAGTACCAGCAGGCTCCACTGCCCTTCTAAGAAACATCCAGGCCGTAAGCCTTTCCAAGTCACTCTATGTATTCAGAGAGCAGGGCAATACACTGCACCCTTCCTTGGGAAAGCTAGATGTCCTCAGCACACCAACAGCTCCAGGGATTCTGATCTCTCACGTCCTACATGCCAAGGAAATCTGCCTCATTGTCTTCATTTGACTGCACTTAGCAACACAATCTGCTTCGCCTTTCTTCTAGGAACTCACACTCAAGGACACCATACCTACAGGAGAAAGGAGGCTTGCATTCCTACTGCAACGAAAGCACAGTTTTCCTGTTACACTGCAGGATTTAAATAGGCTAAGGACCGATTGCTTACATAGAGCATTTCAAATTTGAGGGAGTTCGCTACATGCAGAACACTTTGGGAAGAAAAGTTGATTCAGGCAAGGGACCAGGGTAGAGCTAGAGTCTCTTTTGACTTGTTAGAAATCAGAAGGCTTCAGGCTGATGGTTCACCGGCAAAGAAACCTGATGGCACGAGCCTTGCTTTCCCTTATTAAAAGCTCTTAGTCATGCTGCCCTGAAGCTACCTAAATAACTCTCTTTTTGACTGGCCTCTAGTCACTGTAGTTACCCTCTGGAACAAAAAGCAGTTTTCTCTAAGGAAACACGGTGCTTCCATAGTATGGGTGGGAGCTCATCTTATCAGACTCTAGAGCTAAAGGGAAACTTGACGTGAGTACTTGCCTCACGCTAAGGCCTGAAGAGCTCTGCTGAAGCGAAAGCGTGTTGCAGTTTCCATTAGCTCGTATTCGCAGTTCTGCTTTACTTTAACGTTTCTACACTTTTGCAGACACTTAGGCCCCTCGTGTGGGCACCCCATTGCCTACAAATACAGTGAGTACCAGCAGGCTCCACTGCCCTTCTAAGAAACTTCCAGGCCGTAAGTCTTTCCAAGTCACTCTGCATTCAGAGAGCAGGGCAATACACTGCACCCTTCCTTGGGAAAGCTAGATGTCCTCAGCACACCAACAGCTCCAGGGATTCTGTTCTCTCACGTCCTACATGCCAAGGAAATCTGCCTCATTGTCCTCACTTGAGCTGCACTTAGCAACACAATCTGCTTCGTCATCCTTCCAGGAACTCACACTCAAGGATCCCATACCTACAGGAGAAAGGAGGCTTGCATTCCTTCTGCAACCAAAGCACAGTTGTTCCTGTTACCCTGCAGGATTTTAGAATAGGCTAAAGCCCGATAGCCTACATAGAGCATTTCCAATTTGCGGGAGTTCGCTACATGCAGAACACTTTGTGAAGAAAAGTTGATTCAGGCAAGGGACCAGGGTAGAGCTAGAGTCTCTTTGGACTTGTTAGAAATCAGAAGGCTGCAGGCTGATGGTTCACCGGCAAAGAAGACCTGATGGCACAAGCCTTGCTTTCCTTTATTAAAAGCTCTTAGTCATGTTGCCCTGAAGCTACCTAAATAACTCTATTTCGGATGGCCTCTAGTCACTGTAGTTAACCCTCTGGAACAAAAAGCACTTTTCTCTAAAGAAGCACGGTGCTTCCATAGCATGGGTGTTAGCTCATCCTGTCAGGCTCTAGAGCTAAAGGGAAACTTGACGTGAGTACTTGCCTCACGCTAAGGCTTGAAGAGCCCTGCTGAAGCGAAAGCGTGTTGCAGTTGGCATCAGCTCGTATTCGCAGTTCTGCTTTACTTTAACGTTTCTACACATTTCCAGACACTTAGGACCCTCGTGTGGGCACCCCATTGCCTACAAATACAGTGAGTACCAGCAGGCTCCACTGCCCTTCTAAGAAACATCCAGGCCGTAAGCCTTTCCAAGTCACTCTATGTATTCAGAGAGTAGGGCAATACACTGCACCCTTCCTTGGGAACGCTAGATGTCCTCAGCACACCAACAGCTCCAGGGATTCTGTTCTCTCACGTCCTACATGCCATGGAAGTCTCCCTCATTGTCCTCATTTGAGCTGCACTTAGAAACACAATCTGCTTCGCCTTTCTTCTAGGAACTCACACTCAAGGACACCATACCTACAGGAGAAAGGAGGCTTGCATTCCTACTGCAACGAAAGCACAGTTTTCCTGTTACACTGCAGGATTTAAATAGGCTAAGGACCGATTGCTTACATAGAGCATTTCAAATTTGAGGGAGTTCGCTACATGCAGAACACTTTGGGAAGAAAAGTTGATTCAGGCAAGGGACCAGGGTAGAGCTAGAGTCTCTTTTGACTTGTTAGAAATCAGAAGGCTTCAGGCTGATGGTTCACCGGCAAAGAAACCTGATGGCACGAGCCTTGCTTTCCCTTATTAAAAGCTCTTAGTCATGCTGCCCTGAAGCTACCTAAATAACTCTCTTTTTGACTGGCCTCTAGTCACTGTAGTTACCCTCTGGAACAAAAAGCAGTTTTCTCTAAGGAAACACGGTGCTTCCATAGTATGGGTGGGAGCTCATCTTATCAGACTCTAGAGCTAAAGGGAAACTTGACGTGAGTACTTGCCTCACGCTAAGGCCTGAAGAGCTCTGCTGAAGCGAAAGCGTGTTGCAGTTTCCATTAGCTCGTATTCGCAGTTCTGCTTTACTTTAACGTTTCTACACTTTTGCAGACACTTAGGCCCCTCGTGTGGGCACCCCATTGCCTACAAATACAGTGAGTACCAGCAGGCTCCACTGCCCTTCTAAGAAACTTCCAGGCCGTAAGCCTTTCCAAGTCAGTCTATGTATTCAGAGACTAGGGCAATACACTGCACCCTTCCTTGGGAAACCAGATGTCCTCAGCACACCAACAGCTCCAGGATTCTGTTCTCTCACGTCCTACATGCCATGGAAGTCTGCCACATTGTCCTCATTTGAGCTGCACTTAGAAACACAATCTGCTTCGCCTTTCTTCTAGGAACTCACACCCAAGGACCCCATACCTACAGTAGAAACGAGGCTTGCATTCCTACTGCAACGAAACCACTGTTTTCCTGTTACACTGAAGGATTTTGAATAGGCTAAGGACCGATAGCCTACTCAAAGTGTTCCAAGGATGAGTGAGTTCGCTACATGCAGAACACTTTGGGAAGTAATGTTGATTCAGGCAAGGGAACAGGGTGTAGCTGGAGTCTCTTTTGACTTGTTGGAAATCAGAAGGGTTTAGACTTCGTGTTCACCGGGAAAGATGACCTGATGGCACAAGCCTTGTTTCCCATATTAAAAGCTCTATTCAGGTTGCCCTGAAACTACCTAAATAACTCTCTTTTTGACTGGCCTCTAGTCACTGTAGTTACCCTCTGGAACGAAAAGATTTCTCTAAAGAAGTACGATGCTTCCATAGCATGGGTGGTAGCTCATCCTGTCAGGCTCTAGAGCTAAAGGGAAACTTGACATCAGTACTTGCCTCACGCTAAGACCTGAAGAGCCCTGCGGAAGCGAAAGCGTGTTGCAGTTTCCATTAGCTCGTATTCGCAGTTCTGCTTTACTTTAACGTTTCTACACTTTTGCAGACACTTAGGACCCTCGTGTGGGCACCCCACTGCCTACAAATACAGTGAGTACCAGCAGGTTCCACTGCCCTTCTAAGAAACTTCCAGGCCGTAAGTCTTTCCAAGTCACTCTGCATTCAGAGAGCAGGGCAATACACTGCACCCTTCCTTGGGAAAGCTACATGTCCTCAGCACACCAACAGCTCCAGGGATTCTGTTCTCTCACGTCCTACATGCCATGGAAGTCTGCCTCATTGTCCTCACTTGAGCTGCACTTAGCAACACAATCTGCTTCGCCTTGCTTCTAGGAACTCACACTCAAGGACCCCATACCTACAGGAGAAAGGAGGCTTGCGTTCCTACTGCAACCAAAGCACAGTTGTTCCTGTTACACTGCAGTATTGTGAATAGGCTAAGGACCGATAGCCTACTTAGAGTGTTCCAAGGATGAGTGAGTTCGCTACATGCAGAACACTTTGGGAAGAAAAGTTGATTCAGGCAAGGGAACAGGGTGTAGCTAGAGTCTCTTTTGACTTGTTGGAAATCAGAAGGATTTAGACTTCGTGTTCACCGGAAAAGAAGACCTGATGGCACAAGCCTTGTTTCCCATATTAAAATCTCTATTCAGGTTGCCCGGAAACTACCTAAATAACTCTATTTCTGACTGGCCTCTAGTCACTGTAGTTACCCTCTGGAACGAAAAGGTTTCTCTACAGAAGTACGATGCTTCCATAGCATGGGTGGTAGCTCATCCTGTCAGGCTCTAGAGCTAAAGGGAAACTTGACGTGAGTACTTGCCTCACGCTAAGGTCTGAAGAGCTCTGCTGAAGCGAAAGCGTGTTGCAGTTTCCATTAGCTAGTATTCGCAGTTGTGCTTTACTTTAACGTTTCTACACTTTTGCAGACACTTAGGACCCTCGTGTGGGCACCCCATTGCCTACAAATACAGTGAGTACCAGCAGGCTCCACTGCCCTTCTAAGAAACATCCAGGCTGTAAGCCTTTCCAAGTCACTCTATGTATTCAGAGAGTAGGGCAATACACTGCACCCTTCCTTGGGAACGCTAGATGTCCTCAGCACACCAACAGCTCCAGGGATTCTGTTCTCTCACCTCCTACATGCCAAGGAAATCTGCCTCATTGTCTTCATTTGACTGCACTTAGAATCACAATCTGCTTCACCTTTCTTCCAGGAACTCACACTCAAGGATCCCATACCTACAGGAGAAAGGAGGCTTGCATTCCTTCTGCAACCAAAGCACAGTTGTTCCTGTTACCCTGCAGGATTTTAGAATAGGCTAAGGCCCGATAGCCTACATAGAGCATTTCCAATTTGCGGGAGTTCGCTACATGCAGAACACTTTGTGAAGAAAAGTTGATTCAGGCAAGGGACCAGGGTAGAGCTAGAGTCTCTTTGGACTTGTTAGAAATCAGAAGGCTTCAGGCTGATTGTTCACCTGCAAAGAAACCTGATGGCACGAGCCTTGCTTTCCCTTATTAAAAGCTCTTAGTCATGCTGCCCTGAAGCTACCTAAATAACTCTCTTTTTGACTGGCCTCTAGTCACTGTAGTTAGCCCTCTGGAAGAAAAAGCAGTTTTCTCTAAGGAAACACGGTGCTTCCATAGTATGGGTGGGAGCTCATCTTATCAGGCTCTAGAGCTAAAGGGAAACTTGACGTGAGTACTTGCCTCACGCTAAGGCCTGAAGAGCTCTGCTGAAGCGAAAGCGTGTTGCAGTTGGCATCAGCTAGTATTCGCAGTTCTGCTTTACTTTAACGTTTCTCCGATTTTCCAGACACTTAGGACCCTCGTTTGGGCACCCCATTGCCTACAAATACAGTGAGTACCAGCAGGCTCCACTGCCCTTCAAAGAAACATCCAGGCCGTAAGCCTTTCCAAGTCAGTCTATGTATTCAGAGACTAGGGCAATACACTGCACCCTTCCTGGGAAAGCCAGATGTCCTCAGCACACCAACAGCTCCAGGATTCTGTTCTCTCACGTCCTACATGCCATGGAAGTCTGCCACATTGTCCTCATTTGAGCTGCACTTAGCAACACAATCTGCTTCGCCTTTCTTCTAGGAACTCACACCCAAGGACCTCATACCTACAGTAGAAACGAGGCTTGCATTCCTACTGCAACAAAACCACTGTTTTCCTGTTACACTGCAGGATTTTGAATAGGCTAAGGACCGATAGCCTACTCAAAGTGTTCCAAGGATGAGTGAGTTCGCTACATGCAGAACACTTTGGGAAGTAATGTTGATTCAGGCAAGGGAACAGGGTGTAGCTGGAGTCTCTTTTGACTTGTTGGAAATCAGAAGGGTTTAGACTTCGTGTTCACCGGAAAATATGACCTGATGGCACAAGCCTTGTTTCCCATATTAAAAGCTCTATTCAGGTTGCCCTGAAACTACCTAAATAACTCTATTTCTGACTGGCCTCTAGTCACTGTAGTTACCCTCTGGAACGAAAAGATTTCTCTAAAGAAGTACGATGCTTCCATAGCATGGGTGGTAGCTCATCCTGTCAGGCTCTAGAGCTAAAGGGAAACTTGACGTGAGTACGTGCCTCACGCTAAGGCCTGAAGAGCCCTGCAGAAGCGAAAGCGTGTTGCAGTTTCCATTAGCTCGTATTCGCAGTTCTGCTTTACTTTAACGTTTCTACACTTTTGCAGACACTTAGGACCCTCGTGTGGGCACCCCATTGCCTACAAATACAGTGAGTACCAGCAGGCTCCACTGCCCTTCTAAGAAACTTCCAGGCCGTAAGTCTTTCCAAGTCACTCTGCATTCAGAGAGCAGGGCAATACACTGCACCCTTCCATGGGAAAGCTAGATGTCCTCAGCACACCAACAGCTCCAGGGATTCTGTTCTCTCACGTCCTACATGCCAAGGAAATCTGCCTCATTGTCCTCACTTGAGCTGCACTTAGCAACACAATCTGCTTCGTCGTCCTTCCAGGAACTCACACTCAAGGATCCCATACCTACAGGAGAAAGGAGGCTTGCGTTCCTTCTGCAACCAAAGCACAGTTGTTCCTGTTACCCTGCAGGATTTTAGAATAGGCTAAGGCCCGATAGCCTACATAGAGCATTTCCAATTTGCGGGAGTTCGCTACATGCAGAACACTTTGTGAAGAAAAGTTGATTCAGGCAAGGGACCAGGGTAGAGCTAGAGTCTCTTTGGACTTGTTAGAAATCAGAAGGCTTCAGGCTGATTGTTCACCGGCAAAGAAGACCTGATGGCACAAGCCTTGCTTTCCTTTATTAAAAGCTCTTAGTCATGTTGCCCTGAAGCTACCTAAATAACTCTATTTCGGATGGCCTCTAGTCACTGTAGTTAACCCTCTGGAACAAAAAGCACTTTTCTCTAAAGAAGCACGGTGCTTCCATAGCATGGGTGTTAGCTCATCCTGTCAGGCTCTAGAGCTAAAGGGAAACTTGACGTGAGTACTTGCCTCACGCTAAGGCTTGAAGAGCCCTGCTGAAGCGAAAGCGTGTTGCAGTTGGCATCAGCTCGTATTCGCAGTTCTGCTTTACTTTAACGTTTCTACACATTTCCAGACACTTAGGACCCTCGTGTGGGCACCCCATTGCCTACAAATACAGTGAGTACCAGCAGGCTCCACTGCCCTTCTAAGAAACATCCAGGCCGTAAGCCTTTCCAAGTCACTCTATGTATTCAGAGAGTAGGGCAATACACTGCACCCTTCCTTGGGAACGCTAGATGTCCTCAGCACACCAACAGCTCCAGGGATTCTGTTCTCTCACGTCCTACATGCCATGGAAGTCTCCCTCATTGTCCTCATTTGAGCTGCACTTAGAAACACAATCTGCTTCGCCTTTCTTCTAGGAACTCACACTCAAGGACACCATACCTACAGGAGAAAGGAGGCTTGCATTCCTACTGCAACGAAAGCACAGTTTTCCTGTTACACTGCAGGATTTAAATAGGCTAAGGACCGATTTCTTACATAGAGCATTTCAAATTTGAGGGAGTTCGCTACATGCAGAACACTTTGGGAAGAAAAGTTGATTCAGGCAAGGGACCAGGGTAGAGCTAGAGTCTCTTTTGACTTGTTAGAAATCAGAAGGCTTCAGGCTGATGGTTCACCGGCAAAGAAACCTGATGGCACGAGCCTTGCTTTCCCTTATTAAAAGCTCTTAGTCATGCTGCCCTGAAGCTACCTAAATAACTCTCTTTTTGACTGGCCTCTAGTCACTGTAGTTACCCTCTGGAACAAAAAGCAGTTTTCTCTAAGGAAACACGGTGCTTCCATAGTATGGGTGGGAGCTCATCTTATCAGGCTCTAGAGCTAAAGGGAAACTTGACGTGAGTACTTGCCTCACGCTAAGGCCTGAAGAGCTCTGCTGAAGCGAAAGCGTGTTGCAGTTGGCATCAGCTAGTATTCGCAGTTCTGCTTTACTTTAACGTTTCTCCGATTTTCCAGACACTTAGGACCCTCGTTTGGGCACCCCATTGCCTACAAATACAGTGAGTACCAGCAGGCTCCACTGCCCTTCAAAGAAACATCCAGGCCGTAAGCCTTTCCAAGTCAGTCTATGTATTCAGAGACTAGGGCAATACACTGCACCCTTCCTTGGGAAAGCCAGATGTCCTCAGCACACCAACAGCTCCAGGATTCTGTTCTCTCACGTCCTACATGCCATGGAAGTCTGCCACATTGTCCTCATTTGAGCTGCACTTAGCAACACAATCTGCTTCGCCTTTCTTCTAGGAACTCACACCCAAGGACCTCATACCTACAGTAGAAACGAGGCTTGCATTCCTACTGCAACAAAACCACTGTTTTCCTGTTACACTGCAGGATTTTGAATAGGCTAAGGACCGATAGCCTACTCAAAGTGTTCCAAGGATGAGTGAGTTCGCTACATGCAGAACACTTTGGGAAGTAATGTTGATTCAGGCAAGGGAACAGGGTGTAGCTGGAGTCTCTTTTGACTTGTTGGAAATCAGAAGGGTTTAGACTTCGTGTTCACCGGAAAATATGACCTGATGGCACAAGCCTTGTTTCCCATATTAAAAGCTCTATTCAGGTTGCCCTGAAACTACCTAAATAACTCTATTTCTGACTGGCCTCTAGTCACTGTAGTTACCCTCTGGAACGAAAAGATTTCTCTAAAGAAGTACGATGCTTCCATAGCATGGGTGGTAGCTCATCCTGTCAGGCTCTAGAGCTAAAGGGAAACTTGACGTGAGTACGTGCCTCACGCTAAGGCCTGAAGAGCCCTGCAGAAGCGAAAGCGTGTTGCAGTTTCCATTAGCTCGTATTCGCAGTTCTGCTTTACTTTAACGTTTCTACACTTTTGCAGACACTTAGGCCCCTCGTGTGGGCACCCCATTGCCTACAAATACAGTGAGTACCAGCAGGCTCCACTGCCCTTCTAAGAAACTTCCAGGCCGTAAGTCTTTCCAAGTCACTCTGCATTCAGAGAGCAGGGCAATACACTGCACCCTTCCATGGGAAAGCTAGATGTCCTCAGCACACCAACAGCTCCAGGGATTCTGTTCTCTCACGTCCTACATGCCAAGGAAATCTGCCTCATTGTCCTCACTTGAGCTGCACTTAGCAACACAATCTGCTTCGTCGTCCTTCCAGGAACTCACACTCAAGGATCCCATACCTACAGGAGAAAGGAGGCTTGCGTTCCTTCTGCAACCAAAGCACAGTTGTTCCTGTTACACTGCAGGATTTTAGAATAGGCTAAGGCCCGATAGCCTACATAGAGCATTTCCAATTTGCGGGAGTTCGCTACATGCAGAACACTTTGTGAAGAAAAGTTGATTCAGGCAAGGGACCAGGGTAGAGCTAGAGTCTCTTTGGACTTGTTAGAAATCAGAAGGCTTCAGGCTGATTGTTCACCGGCAAAGAAGACCTGATGGCACAAGCCTTGCTTTCCTTTATTAAAAGCTCTTAGTCATGTTGCCCTGAAGCTACCTAAATAACTCTATTTCGGATGGCCTCTAGTCACTGTAGTTAACCCTCTGGAACAAAAAGCACTTTTCTCTAAAGAAGCACGGTGCTTCCATAGCATGGGTGTTAGCTCATCCTGTCAGGCTCTAGAGCTAAAGGGAAACTTGACGTGAGTACTTGCCTCACGCTAAGGCTTGAAGAGCCCTGCTGAAGCGAAAGCGTGTTGCAGTTGGCATCAGCTCGTATTCGCAGTTCTGCTTTACTTTAACGTTTCTACACATTTCCAGACACTTAGGACCCTCGTGTGGGCACCCCATTGCCTACAAATACAGTGAGTACCAGCAGGCTCCACTGCCCTTCTAAGAAACATCCAGGCCGTAAGCCTTTCCAAGTCACTCTATGTATTCAGAGAGTAGGGCAATACACTGCACCCTTCCTTGGGAACGCTAGATGTCCTCAGCACACCAACAGCTCCAGGGATTCTGTTCTCTCACGTCCTACATGCCATGGAAGTCTCCCTCATTGTCCTCATTTGAGCTGCACTTAGAAACACAATCTGCTTCGCCTTTCTTCTAGGAACTCACACTCAAGGACACCATACCTACAGGAGAAAGGAGGCTTGCATTCCTTCTGCAACCAAAGCACAGTTGTTCCTGTTACCTTGCAGGATTTTAGAATAGGCTAAGGCCCGATAGCCTACATAGAGCATTTCCAATTTGCGGGAGTTCGCTACATGCAGAACACTTTGTGAAGAAAAGTTGATTCAGGCAAGGGACCAGGGTAGAGCTAGAGTCTCTTTGGACTTGTTAGAAATCAGAAGGCTTCAGGCTGATTGTTCACCAGCAAAGAAGACCTGATGGCACAAGCCTTGCTTTCCTTTATTAAAAGCTCTTAGTCATGTTGCCCTGAAGCTACCTAAATAACTCTATTTCTGATGGCCTCTAGTCACTGTAGTTAACCCTCTGGAACAAAAAGCAGTTTTCTCTAAAGAAGCACGGTGCTTCCATAGCATGGGTGTTAGCTCATCCTGTCAGGCTCTAGAGCTAAAGGGAAACTTGACGTGAGTACTTGCCTCACGCTAAGGCCTGAAGAGCTCTGCTGAAGCGAAAGCGTGTTGCAGTTTCCATTAGCTAGTATTCGCAGTTCTGCTTTACTTTAACGTTTCTCCGCTTTTCCAGACACTTAGGACCCTCGTTTGGGCACCCCATTGCCTACAAATATAGGGAGTACCAGCAGGCTCCACTGCCCTTCAAAGAAACATCCAGGCCGTAAGCCTTTCCAAGTCAGTCTATGTATTCAGAGACTAGGGCAATACACTGCACCCTTCCTGGGAAAGCCAGATGTCCTCAGCACACCAACAGCTCCAGGATTCTGTTCTCTCACATCCTACATGCCATGGAAGTCTGCCACATTGTCCTCATTTGAGCTGCACTTAGAAACACAATCTGCTTCGCCTTTCTTCTAGGAACTCACACCCAAGGACCCCATACCTACAGTAGAAACGAGGCTTGCATTCCTACTGCAACGAAACCACTGTTTTCCTGTTACACTGCAGGATTTTGAATAGGCTAAGGACCGATAGCCTACTCAAAGTGTTCCAAGGATGAGTGAGTTCGCTACATGCAGAACACTTTGGGAAGTAATGTTGATTCAGGCAAGGGAACAGGGTGTAGCTGGAGTCTCTTTTGACTTGTTGGAAATCAGAAGGGTTTAGACTTCGTGTTCACCGGAAAAGATGACCTGATGGCACAAGCCTTGTTTCCCATATTAAAAGCTCTATTCAGGTTGCCCTGAAACTACCTAAATAACTCTATTTCTGACTGGCCTCTAGTCACTGTAGTTACCCTCTGGAACGAAAAGATTTCTCTAAAGAAGTACGATGCTTCCATAGCATGGGTGGTAGCTCATCCTGTCAGGCTCTAGAGCTAAAGGGAAACTTGACGTCAGTACTTGCCTCACGCTAAGGCCTGAAGAGCCCTGCGGAAGCGAAAGCGTGTTGCAGTTTCCATTAGCTCGTATTCGCAGTTCTGCTTTACTTTAACGTTTCTACACTTTTGCAGACACTTAGGACCCTCGTGTGGGCACCCCACTGCCTACAAATACAGTGAGTACCAGCAGGTTCCACTGCCCTTCTAAGAAACTTCCAGGCCGTAAGTCTTTCCAAGTCACTCTGCATTCAGAGAGCAGGGCAATACATTGCACCCTTCCTTGGGAAAGCTACATGTCCTCAGCACACCAACAGCTCCAGGGATTCTGTTCTCTCACGTCCTACATGCCATGGAAGTCTGCCTCATTGTCCTCACTTGAGCTGCACTTAGCAACACAATCTGCTTCGCCTTTCTTCTAGGAACTCACACTCAAGGACCCCATACCTACAGGAGAAAGGAGGCTTGCGTTCCTACTGCAACCAAAGCACAGTTGTTCCTGTTACACTGCAGTATTGTGAATAGGCTAAGGACCGATAGCCTACTTAGAGTGTTCCAAGGATGAGTGAGTTCGCTACATGCAGAACACTTTGGGAAGAAAAGTTGATTCAGGCAAGGGAACAGGGTGTAGCTAGAGTCTCTTTTGACTTGTTGGAAATCAGAAGGATTTAGACTTCGTGTTCACCGGAAAAGAAGACCTGATGGCACAAGCCTTGTTTCCCGTATTAAAAGCTCTATTCAGGTTGCCCTGAAACTACCTAAATAACTCTATTTCTGACTGGCCTCTAGTCACTGTAGTTACCCTCTGGAACGAAAAGATTTCTCTAAAGAAGTACGATGCTTCCATAGCATGGGTGGTAGCTCATCCTGTCAGGCTCTAGAGCTAAAGGGAAACTTGACGTCAGTACGTGCCTCACGCTAAGGCCTGAAGAGCCCTGCGGAAGCGAAAGCGTGTTGCAGTTTCCATTAGCTCGTATTCGCAGTTCTGCTTTACTTTAACGTTTCTACACTTTTGCAGACACTTAGGACCCTCGTGTGGACACCCCACTGCCTACAAATACAGTGAGTACCAGCAGGTTCCACTGCCCTTCTAAGAAACTTCCAGGCCGTAAGTCTTTCCAAGTCACTCTGCATTCAGAGAGCAGGGCAATACACTGCACCCTTCCTTGGGAAAGCTAGATGTCCTCAGCACACCAACAGCTCCAGGGATTCTGTTCTCTCACGTCCTACATGCCAAGGAAATCTGCCTCATTGTCTTCATTTGACTGCACTTAGAATCACAATCTGCTTCGTCGTCCTTCCAGGAACTCACACTCAAGGATCCCATACCTACAGGAGAAAGGAGGCTTGCATTTCTTCTGCAACCAAAGCACAGTTGTTCCTGTTACCCTGCAGGATTTTAGAATAGGCTAAGGCCCGATAGCCTACATAGAGCATTTCCAATTTGCGGGAGTTCGCTACATGCAGAACACTTTGTGAAGAAAAGTTGATTCAGGCAAGGGACCAGGGTAGAGCTAGAGTCTCTTTGGACTTGTTAGAAATCAGAAGGCTTCAGGCTGATTGTTCACCGGCAAAGAAGACCTGATGGCACAAGCCTTGCTTTCCTTTATTAAAAGCTCTTAGTCATGTTGCCCTGAAGCTACCTAAATAACTCTATTTCGGATGGCCTCTAGTCACTGTAGTTAACCCTCTGGAACAAAAAGCACTTTTCTCTAAAGAAGCACGGTGCTTCCATAGCATGGGTGTTAGCTCATCCTGTCAGGCTCTAGAGCTAAAGGGAAACTTGACGTGAGTACTTGCCTCACGCTAAGGCTTGAAGAGCCCTGCTGAAGCGAAAGCGTGTTGCAGTTGGCATCAGCTCGTATTCGCAGTTCTGCTTTACTTTAACGTTTCTACACATTTCCAGACACTTAGGACCCTCGTGTGGGCACCCCATTGCCTACAAATACAGTGAGTACCAGCAGGCTCCACTGCCCTTCTAAGAAACATCCAGGCCGTAAGCCTTTCCAAGTCACTCTATGTATTCAGAGAGTAGGGCAATACACTGCACCCTTCCTTGGGAACGCTAGATGTCCTCAGCACACCAACAGCTCCAGGGATTCTGTTCTCTCACGTCCTACATGCCATGGAAGTCTCCCTCATTGTCCTCATTTGAGCTGCACTTAGAAACACAATCTGCTTCGCCTTTCTTCTAGGAACTCACACTCAAGGACACCATACCTACAGGAGAAAGGAGGCTTGCATTCCTACTGCAACGAAAGCACAGTTTTCCTGTTACACTGCAGGATTTAAATAGGCTAAGGACCGATTGCTTACATAGAGCATTTCAAATTTGAGGGAGTTCGCTACATGCAGAACACTTTGGGAAGAAAAGTTGATTCAGGCAAGGGACCAGGGTAGAGCTAGAGTCTCTTTTGACTTGTTAGAAATCAGAAGGCTTCAGGCTGATGGTTCACCGGCAAAGAAACCTGATGGCACGAGCCTTGCTTTCCCTTATTAAAAGCTCTTAGTCATGCTGCCCTGAAGCTACCTAAATAACTCTCTTTTTGACTGGCCTCTAGTCACTGTAGTTACCCTCTGGAAGAAAAAGCAGTTTTCTCTAAGGAAACACGGTGCTTCCATAGTATGGGTGGGAGCTCATCTTATCAGGCTCTAGAGCTAAAGGGAAACTTGACGTGAGTACTTGCCTCACGCTAAGGCCTGAAGAGCTCTGCTGAAGCGAAAGCGTGTTGCAGTTTCCATTAGCTCGTATTCGCAGTTCTGCTTTACTTTAACGTTTCTACACTTTTGCAGACACTTAGGACCCTCGTGTGGGCACCCCATTGCCTACAAATACAGTGAGTACCAGCAGGCTCCACTGCCCTTCTAAGAAACTTCCAGGCCGTAAGCCTTTCCAAGTCAGTCTATGTATTCAGAGACTAGGGCAATACACTGCACCCTTCCTTGGGAAAGCCAGATGTCCTCAGCACACCAACAGCTCCAGGATTCTGTTCTCTCACGTCCTACATGCCATGGAAGTCTGCCACATTGTCCTCATTTGAGCTGCACTTAGAAACACAATCTGCTTCGCCTTTCTTCTAGGAACTCACACCCAAGGACCCCATACCTACAGTAGAAACGAGGCTTGCATTCCTACTGCAACGAAAGCACAGTTTTCCTGTTACACTGCAGGATTTAAATAGGCTAAGGACCGATTGCTTACATAGAGCATTTCAAATTTGAGGGAGTTCACTACATGCAGAACACTTTGGGAAGTAATGTTGATTCAGGCAAGGGAAGAGGGTGTAGCTGGAGTCTCTTTTGACTTGTTGGAAATCAGAAGGGTTTAGACTTCGTGTTCACCGGAAAAGATGACCTGATGGCACAAGCCTTGTTTCCCATATTAAAAGCTCTATTCAGGTTGCCCTGAAACTACCTAAATAACTCTATTTCTGACTGGCCTCTAGTCACTGTAGTTACCCTCTGGAACGAAAAGATTTCTCTAAAGAAGTACGATGCTTCCATAGCATGGGTGGTAGCTCATCCTGTCAGGCTCTAGAGCTAAAGGGAAACTTGACGTCAGTACGTGCCTCACGCTAAGGCCTGAAGAGCCCTGCGGAAGCGAAAGCGTGTTGCAGTTTCCATTAGCTCGTATTCGCAGTTCTGCTTTACTTTAACGTTTCTACACTTTTGCAGACACTTAGGACCCTCGTGTGGACACCCCACTGCCTACAAATACAGTGAGTACCAGCAGGTTCCACTGCCCTTCTAAGAAACTTCCAGGCCGTAAGTCTTTCCAAGTCACTCTGCATTCAGAGAGCAGGGCAATACACTGCACCCTTCCTTGGGAAAGCTAGATGTCCTCAGCACACCAACAGCTCCAGGGATTCTGTTCTCTCACGTCCTACATGCCATGGAAGTCTGCCTCATTGTCCTCACTTGAGCTGCACTTAGCAACACAATCTGCTTCGCCTTTCTTCTAGGAACTCACACCCAAGGACCTCATACCTACAGTAGAAACGAGGCTTGCATTCCTACTGCAACAAAACCACTGTTTTCCTGTTACACTGCAGGATTTTGAATAGGCTAAGGACCGATAGCCTACTCAAAGTGTTCCAAGGATGAGTGAGTTCGCTACATGCAGAACACTTTGGGAAGTAATGTTGATTCAGGCAAGGGAACAGGGTGTAGCTGGAGTCTCTTTTGACTTGTTGGAAATCAGAAGGGTTTAGACTTCGTGTTCACCGGAAAATATGACCTGATGGCACAAGCCTTGTTTCCCATATTAAAAGCTCTATTCAGGTTGCCCTGAAACTACCTAAATAACTCTATTTCTGACTGGCCTCTAGTCACTGTAGTTACCCTCTGGAACGAAAAGATTTCTCTAAAGAAGTACGATGCTTCCATAGCATGGGTGGTAGCTCATCCTGTCAGGCTCTAGAGCTAAAGGGAAACTTGACGTGAGTACGTGCCTCACGCTAAGGCCTGAAGAGCCCTGCAGAAGCGAAAGCGTGTTGCAGTTTCCATTAGCTCGTATTCGCAGTTCTGCTTTACTTTAACGTTTCTACACTTTTGCAGACACTTAGGACCCTCGTGTGGGCACCCCATTGCCTACAAATACAGTGAGTACCAGCAGGCTCCACTGCCCTTCTAAGAAACTTCCAGGCCGTAAGTCTTTCCAAGTCACTCTGCATTCAGAGAGCAGGGCAATACACTGCACCCTTCCATGGGAAAGCTAGATGTCCTCAGCACACCAACAGCTCCAGGGATTCTGTTCTCTCACGTCCTATATGCCAAGGAAATCTGCCTCATTGTCCTCACTTGAGCTGCACTTAGCAACACAATCTGCTTCGTCGTCCTTCCAGGAACTCACACTCAAGGATCCCATACCTACAGGAGAAAGGAGGCTTGCGTTCCTTCTGCAACCAAAGCACAGTTGTTCCTGTTACCCTGCAGGATTTTAGAATAGGCTAAGGCCCGATAGCCTACATAGAGCATTTCCAATTTGCGGGAGTTCGCTACATGCAGAACACTTTGTGAAGAAAAGTTGATTCAGTCAAGGGACCAGGGTAGAGCTAGAGTCTCTTTGGACTTGTTAGAAATCAGAAGGCTTCAGGCTGATTGTTCACCGGCAAAGAAGACCTGATGGCACAAGCCTTGCTTTCCTTTATTAAAAGCTCTTAGTCATGTTGCCCTGAAGCTACCTAAATAACTCTATTTCGGATGGCCTCTAGTCACTGTAGTTAACCCTCTGGAACAAAAAGCACTTTTCTCTAAAGGAGCACGGTGCTTCCATAGCATGGGTGTTAGCTCATCCTGTCAGGCTCTAGAGCTAAAGGGAAACTTGACGTGAGTACTTGCCTCACGCTAAGGCTTGAAGAGCCCTGCTGAAGCGAAAGCGTGTTGCAGTTGGCATCAGCTCGTATTCGCAGTTCTGCTTTACTTTAACGTTTCTACACATTTCCAGACACTTAGGACCCTCGTGTGGGCACCCCATTGCCTACAAATACAGTGAGTACCAGCAGGCTCCACTGCCCTTCTAAGAAACATCCAGGCCGTAAGCCTTTCCAAGTCACTCTATGTATTCAGAGAGTAGGGCAATACACTGCACCCTTCCTTGGGAACGCTAGATGTCCTCAGCACACCAACAGCTCCAGGGATTCTGTTCTCTCACGTCCTACATGCCATGGAAGTCTCCCTCATTGTCCTCATTTGAGCTGCACTTAGAAACACAATCTGCTTCGCCTTTCTTCTAGGAACTCACACTCAAGGACACCATACCTACAGGAGAAAGGAGGCTTGCATTCCTACTGCAACGAAAGCACAGTTTTCCTGTTACACTGCAGGATTTAAATAGGCTAAGGACCGATTTCTTACATAGAGCATTTCAAATTTGAGGGAGTTCGCTACATGCAGAACACTTTGGGAAGAAAAGTTGATTCAGGCAAGGGACCAGGGTAGAGCTAGAGTCTCTTTTGACTTGTTAGAAATCAGAAGGCTTCAGGCTGATGGTTCACCGGCAAAGAAACCTGATGGCACGAGCCTTGCTTTCCCTTATTAAAAGCTCTTAGTCATGCTGCCCTGAAGCTACCTAAATAACTCTCTTTTTGACTGGCCTCTAGTCACTGTAGTTACCCTCTGGAAGAAAAAGCAGTTTTCTCTAAGGAAACACGGTGCTTCCATAGTATGGGTGGGAGCTCATCTTATCAGGCTCTAGAGCTAAAGGGAAACTTGACGTGAGTACTTGCCTCACGCTAAGGCCTGAAGAGCTCTGCTGAAGCGAAAGCGTGTTGCAGTTTCCATTAGCTAGTATTCGCAGTTCTGCTTTACTTTAACGTTTCTACACTTTTGCAGACACTTAGGACCCTCGTGTGGGCACCCCATTGCCTACAAATACAGTGAGTACCAGCAGGCTCCACTGCCCTTCTAAGAAACATCCAGGCCGTAAGCCTTTCCAAGTCACTCTATGTATTCAGAGAGTAGGGCAATACACTGCACCCTTCCTTGGGAACGCTAGATGTCCTCAGCACACCAACAGCTCCAGGGATTCTGTTCTCTCACGTCCTACATGCCAAGGAAATCTGCCTCATTGTCTTCATTTGACTGCACTTACAATCACAATCTGCTTCGTCGTCCTTCCAGGAACTCACACTCAAGGATCCCATACCTACAGGAGAAAGGAGGCTTGCATTCCTTCTGCAACCAAAGCACAGTTGTTCCTGTTACCCTGCAGGATTTTAGAATAGGCTAAGGCCCGATAGCCTACATAGAGCATTTCCAATTTGCGGGAGTTCGCTACATGCAGAACACTTTGTGAAGAAAAGTTGATTCAGGCAAGGGACCAGGGTAGAGCTAGAGTCTCTTTGGACTTGTTAGAAATCAGAAGGCTTCAGGCTGATTGTTCACCAGCAAAGAAGACCTGATGGCACAAGCCTTGCTTTCCTTTATTAAAAGCTCTTAGTCATGTTGCCCTGAAGCTACCTAAATAACTCTATTTCTGATGGCCTCTAGTCACTGTAGTTAACCCTCTGGAACAAAAAGCAGTTTTCTCTAAAGAAGCACGGTGCTTCCATAGCATGGGTGTTAGCTCATCCTGTCAGGCTCTAGAGCTAAAGGGAAACTTGACGTGAGTACTTGCCTCACGCTAAGGCCTGAAGAGCTCTGCTGAAGCGAAAGCGTGTTGCAGTTTCCATTAGCTAGTATTCGCAGTTCTGCTTTACTTTAACGTTTCTCCGCTTTTCCAGACACTTAGGACCCTCGTTTGGGCACCCCATTGCCTACAAATATAGGGAGTACCAGCAGGCTCCACTGCCCTTCAAAGAAACATCCAGGCCGTAAGCCTTTCCAAGTCAGTCTATGTATTCAGAGACTAGGGCAATACACTGCACCCTTCCTGGGAAAGCCAGATGTCCTCAGCACACCAACAGCTCCAGGATTCTGTTCTCTCACATCCTACATGCCATGGAAGTCTGCCACATTGTCCTCATTTGAGCTGCACTTAGAAACACAATCTGCTTCGCCTTTCTTCTAGGAACTCACACCCAAGGACCCCATACCTACAGTAGAAACGAGGCTTGCATTCCTACTGCAACGAAACCACTGTTTTCCTGTTACACTGCAGGATTTTGAATAGGCTAAGGACCGATAGCCTACTCAAAGTGTTCCAAGGATGAGTGAGTTCGCTACATGCAGAACACTTTGGGAAGTAATGTTGATTCAGGCAAGGGAACAGGGTGTAGCTGGAGTCTCTTTTGACTTGTTGGAAATCAGAAGGGTTTAGACTTCGTGTTCACCGGAAAAGATCACCTGATGGCACAAGCCTTGTTTCCCATATTAAAAGCTCTATTCAGGTTGCCCTGAAACTACCTAAATAACTCTATTTCTGACTGGCCTCTAGTCACTGTAGTTACCCTCTGGAACGAAAAGATTTCTCTAAAGAAGTACGATGCTTCCATAGCATGGGTGGTAGCTCATCCTGTCAGGCTCTAGAGCTAAAGGGAAACTTGACGTCAGTACTTGCCTCACGCTAAGGCCTGAAGAGCCCTGCGGAAGCGAAAGCGTGTTGCAGTTTCCATTAGCTCGTATTCGCAGTTCTGCTTTACTTTAACGTTTCTACACTTTTGCAGACACTTAGGACCCTCGTGTGGGCACCCCACTGCCTACAAATACAGTGAGTACCAGCAGGTTCCACTGCCCTTCTAAGAAACTTCCAGGCCGTAAGTCTTTCCAAGTCACTCTGCATTCAGAGAGCAGGGCAATACATTGCACCCTTCCTTGGGAAAGCTACATGTCCTCAGCACACCAACAGCTCCAGGGATTCTGTTCTCTCACGTCCTACATGCCATGGAAGTCTGCCTCATTGTCCTCACTTGAGCTGCACTTAGCAACACAATCTGCTTCGCCTTTCTTCTAGGAACTCACACTCAAGGACCCCATACCTACAGGAGAAAGGAGGCTTGCGTTCCTACTGCAACCAAAGCACAGTTGTTCCTGTTACACTGCAGTATTGTGAATAGGCTAAGGACCGATAGCCTACTTAGAGTGTTCCAAGGATGAGTGAGTTCGCTACATGCAGAACACTTTGGGAAGAAAAGTTGATTCAGGCAAGGGAACAGGGTGTAGCTAGAGTCTCTTTTGACTTGTTGGAAATCAGAAGGATTTAGACTTCGTGTTCACCGGAAAAGAAGACCTGATGGCACAAGCCTTGTTTCCCGTATTAAAAGCTCTATTCAGGTTGCCCTGAAACTACCTAAATAACTCTATTTCTGACTGGCCTCTAGTCACTGTAGTTACCCTCTGGAACGAAAAGATTTCTCTAAAGAAGTACGATGCTTCCATAGCATGGGTGGTAGCTCATCCTGTCAGGCTCTAGAGCTAAAGGGAAACTTGACGTCAGTACGTGCCTCACGCTAAGGCCTGAAGAGCCCTGCGGAAGCGAAAGCGTGTTGCAGTTTCCATTAGCTCGTATTCGCAGTTCTGCTTTACTTTAACGTTTCTACACTTTTGCAGACACTTAGGACCCTCGTGTGGACACCCCACTGCCTACAAATACAGTGAGTACCAGCAGGTTCCACTGCCCTTCTAAGAAACTTCCAGGCCGTAAGTCTTTCCAAGTCACTCTGCATTCAGAGAGCAGGGCAATACACTGCACCCTTCCTTGGGAAAGCTAGATGTCCTCAGCACACCAACAGCTCCAGGGATTCTGTTCTCTCACGTCCTACATGCCAAGGAAATCTGCCTCATTGTCTTCATTTGACTGCACTTAGAATCACAATCTGCTTCGTCGTCCTTCCAGGAACTCACACTCAAGGATCCCATACCTACAGGAGAAAGGAGGCTTGCATTTCTTCTGCAACCAAAGCACAGTTGTTCCTGTTACCCTGCAGGATTTTAGAATAGGCTAAGGCCCGATAGCCTACATAGAGCATTTCCAATTTGCGGGAGTTCGCTACATGCAGAACACTTTGTGAAGAAAAGTTGATTCAGGCAAGGGACCAGGGTAGAGCTAGAGTCTCTTTGGACTTGTTAGAAATCAGAAGGCTTCAGGCTGATTGTTCACCGGCAAAGAAGACCTGATGGCACAAGCCTTGCTTTCCTTTATTAAAAGCTCTTAGTCATGTTGCCCTGAAGCTACCTAAATAACTCTATTTCGGATGGCCTCTAGTCACTGTAGTTAACCCTCTGGAACAAAAAGCACTTTTCTCTAAAGAAGCACGGTGCTTCCATAGCATGGGTGTTAGCTCATCCTGTCAGGCTCTAGAGCTAAAGGGAAACTTGACGTGAGTACTTGCCTCACGCTAAGGCTTGAAGAGCCCTGCTGAAGCGAAAGCGTGTTGCAGTTGGCATCAGCTCGTATTCGCAGTTCTGCTTTACTTTAACGTTTCTACACATTTCCAGACACTTAGGACCCTCGTGTGGGCACCCCATTGCCTACAAATACAGTGAGTACCAGCAGGCTCCACTGCCCTTCTAAGAAACATCCAGGCCGTAAGCCTTTCCAAGTCACTCTATGTATTCAGAGAGTAGGGCAATACACTGCACCCTTCCTTGGGAACGCTAGATGTCCTCAGCACACCAACAGCTCCAGGGATTCTGTTCTCTCACGTCCTACATGCCATGGAAGTCTCCCTCATTGTCCTCATTTGAGCTGCACTTAGAAACACAATCTGCTTCGCCTTTCTTCTAGGAACTCACACTCAAGGACACCATACCTACAGGAGAAAGGAGGCTTGCATTCCTACTGCAACGAAAGCACAGTTTTCCTGTTACACTGCAGGATTTAAATAGGCTAAGGACCGATTGCTTACATAGAGCATTTCAAATTTGAGGGAGTTCGCTACATGCAGAACACTTTGGGAAGAAAAGTTGATTCAGGCAAGGGACCAGGGTAGAGCTAGAGTCTCTTTTGACTTGTTAGAAATCAGAAGGCTTCAGGCTGATGGTTCACCGGCAAAGAAACCTGATGGCACGAGCCTTGCTTTCCCTTATTAAAAGCTCTTAGTCATGCTGCCCTGAAGCTACCTAAATAACTCTCTTTTTGACTGGCCTCTAGTCACTGTAGTTACCCTCTGGAACAAAAAGCAGTTTTCTCTAAGGAAACACGGTGCTTCCATAGTATGGGTGGGAGCTCATCTTATCAGGCTCTAGAGCTAAAGGGAAACTTGACGTGAGTACTTGCCTCACGCTAAGGCCTGAAGAGCTCTGCTGAAGCGAAAGCGTGTTGCAGTTTCCATTAGCTCGTATTCGCAGTTCTGCTTTACTTTAACGTTTCTACACTTTTGCAGACACTTAGGACCCTCGTGTGGGCACCCCATTGCCTACAAATACAGTGAGTACCAGCAGGCTCCACTGCCCTTCTAAGAAACTTCCAGGCCGTAAGCCTTTCCAAGTCAGTCTATGTATTCAGAGACTAGGGCAATACACTGCACCCTTCCTTGGGAAAGCCAGATGTCCTCAGCACACCAACAGCTCCAGGATTCTGTTCTCTCACGTCCTACATGCCATGGAAGTCTGCCACATTGTCCTCATTTGAGCTGCACTTAGAAACACAATCTGCTTCGCCTTTCTTCTAGGAACTCACACCCAAGGACCCCATACCTACAGTAGAAACGAGGCTTGCATTCCTACTGCAACGAAAGCACAGTTTTCCTGTTACACTGCAGGATTTAAATAGGCTAAGGACCGATTGCTTACATAGAGCATTTCAAATTTGAGGGAGTTCGCTACATGCAGAACACTTTGGGAAGTAATGTTGATTCAGGCAAGGGAAGAGGGTGTAGCTGGAGTCTCTTTTGACTTGTTGGAAAGCAGAAGGGTTTAGACTTCGTGTTCACCGGAAAAGATGACCTGATGGCACAAGCCTTGTTTCCCATATTAAAAGCTCTATTCAGGTTGCCCTGAAACTACCTAAATAACTCTATTTCTGACTAGCCTCTAGTCACTGTAGTTACCCTCTGGAACGAAAAGATTTCTCTAAAGAAGTACGATGCTTCCATAGCATGGGTGGTAGCTCATCCTGTCAGGCTCTAGAGCTAAAGGGAAACTTGACGTCAGTACGTGCCTCACGCTAAGGCCTGAAGAGCCCTGCGGAAGCGAAAGCGTGTTGCAGTTTCCATTAGCTCGTATTCGCAGTTCTGCTTTACTTTAACGTTTCTACACTTTTGCAGACACTTAGGACCCTCGTGTGGACACCCCACTGCCTACAAATACAGTGAGTACCAGCAGGTTCCACTGCCCTTCTAAGAAACTTCCAGGCCGTAAGTCTTTCCAAGTCACTCTGCATTCAGAGAGCAGGGCAATACACTGCACCCTTCCTTGGGAAAGCTAGATGTCCTCAGCACACCAACAGCTCCAGGGATTCTGTTCTCTCACGTCCTACATGCCATGGAAGTCTGCCTCATTGTCCTCACTTGAGCTGCACTTAGCAACACAATCTGCTTCGCCTTTCTTCTAGGAACTCACACTCAAGGACCCCATACCTACAGGAGAAAGGAGGCTTGCGTTCCTACTGCAACCAAAGCACAGTTGTTCCTGTTACACTGCAGTATTGTGAATAGGCTAAGGACCGATAGCCTACTTAGAGTGTTCCAAGGATGAGTGAGTTCGCTACATGCAGAACACTTTGGGAAGAAAAGTTGATTCAGGCAAGGGAACAGGGTGTAGCTAGAGTCTCTTTTGACTTGTTGGAAATCAGAAGGATTTAGACTTCGTGTTCACCGGAAAAGAAGACCTGATGGCACAAGCCTTGTTTCCCATATTAAAATCTCTATTCAGGTTGCCCTGAAACTACCTAAATAACTCTATTTCTGACTGGCCTCTAGTCACTGTAGTTACCCTCTGGAAAGAACAGATTTCTCTAAAGAAGTACGATGCTTCCATAGCATGGGTGGTAGCTCATCCTGTCAGGCTCTAGAGCTAAAGGGAAACTTGACGTGAGTACTAGCCTCACGCTAAGGCCTGAAGAGCCCTGCGGAATGAAAGCGTATTGCAGTTTCCATTAGCTCGTATTCGCAGTTCTGCTTTACTTTAACGTTTCTACACTTTTGCAGACACTTAGGACCCTCGTGTGGGCACCCCATTGCCTACAAATACAGTGAGTACCAGCAGGCTCCACTGCCCTTCTAAGAAACATCCAGGCCGTAAGCCTTTCCAAGTCACTCTATGTATTCAGAGAGTAGGGCAATACACTGCACCCTTCCTTGGGAAAGCTAGATGTCCTCAGCACACCAACAGCTCCAGGGATTCTGTTCTCTCACGTCCTACATGCCAAGGAAATCTGCCTCATTGTCTTCATTTGACTGCACTTAGAATCACAATCTGCTTCGTCGTCCTTCCAGGAACTCACACTCAAGGATCCCATACCTACAGGAGAAAGGAGGCTTGCATTTCTTCTGCAACCAAAGCACAGTTGTTCCTGTTACCCTGCAGGATTTTAGAATAGGCTAAGGCCCGATAGCCTACATAGAGCATTTCCAATTTGCGGGAGTTCGCTACATGCAGAACACTTTGTGAAGAAAAGTTGATTCAGGCAAGGGACCAGGGTAGAGCTAGAGTCTCTTTGGACTTGATAGAAATCAGAAGGCTTCAGGCTGATTGTTCACCGGCAAAGAAGACCTGATGGCACAAGCCTTGCTTTCCTTTATTAAAAGCTCTTAGTCATGTTGCCCTGAAGCTACCTAAATAACTCTATTTCGGATGGCCTCTAGTCACTGTAGTTAACCCTCTGGAACAAAAAGCACTTTTCTCTAAAGAAGCACGGTGCTTCCATAGCATGGGTGTTAGCTCATCCTGTCAGGCTCTAGAGCTAAAGGGAAACTTGACGTGAGTACTTGCCTCACGCTAAGGCTTGAAGAGCCCTGCTGAAGCGAAAGCGTGTTGCAGTTGGCATCAGCTCGTATTCGCAGTTCTGCTTTACTTTAACGTTTCTACACATTTCCAGACACTTAGGACCCTCGTGTGGGCACCCCATTGCCTACAAATACAGTGAGTACCAGCAGGCTCCACTGCCCTTCTAAGAAACATCCAGGCCGTAAGCCTTTCCAAGTCACTCTATGTATTCAGAGAGTAGGGCAATACACTGCACCCTTCCTTGGGAACGCTAGATGTCCTCAGCACACCAACAGCTCCAGGGATTCTGTTCTCTCACGTCCTACATGCCATGGAAGTCTCCCTCATTGTCCTCATTTGAGCTGCACTTAGAAACACAATCTGCTTCGCCTTTCTTCTAGGAACTCACACTCAAGGACACCATACCTACAGGAGAAAGGAGGCTTGCATTCCTACTGCAACGAAAGCACAGTTTTCCTGTTACACTGCAGGATTTAAATAGGCTAAGGACCGATTGCTTACATAGAGCATTTCAAATTTGAGGGAGTTCGCTACATGCAGAACACTTTGGGAAGAAAAGTTGATTCAGGCAAGGGACCAGGGTAGAGCTAGAGTCTCTTTTGACTTGTTAGAAATCAGAAGGCTTCAGGCTGATGGTTCACCGGCAAAGAAACCTGATGGCACGAGCCTTGCTTTCCCTTATTAAAAGCTCTTAGTCATGCTGCCCTGAAGCTACCTAAATAACTCTCTTTTTGACTGGCCTCTAGTCACTGTAGTTACCCTCTGGAACAAAAAGCAGTTTTCTCTAAGGAAACACGGTGCTTCCATAGTATGGGTGGGAGCTCATCTTATCAGGCTCTAGAGCTAAAGGGAAACTTGACGTGAGTACTTGCCTCACGCTAAGGCCTGAAGAGCTCTGCTGAAGCGAAAGCGTGTTGCAGTTTCCATTAGCTCGTATTCGCAGTTCTGCTTTACTTTAACGTTTCTACACTTTTGCAGACACTTAGGACCCTCGTGTGGGCACCCCATTGCCTACAAATACAGTGAGTACCAGCAGGCTCCACTGCCCTTCTAAGAAACTTCCAGGCCGTAAGCCTTTCCAAGTCAGTCTATGTATTCAGAGACTAGGGCAATACACTGCACCCTTCCTTGGGAAAGCCAGATGTCCTCAGCACACCAACAGCTCCAGGATTCTGTTCTCTCACGTCCTACATGCCATGGAAGTCTGCCACATTGTCCTCATTTGAGCTGCACTTAGAAACACAATCTGCTTCGCCTTTCTTCTAGGAACTCACACCCAAGGACCCCATACCTACAGTAGAAACGAGGCTTGCATTCCTACTGCAACGAAAGCACAGTTTTCCTGTTACACTGCAGGATTTAAATAGGCTAAGGACCGATTGCTTACATAGAGCATTTCAAATTTGAGGGAGTTCGCTACATGCAGAACACTTTGGGAAGTAATGTTGATTCAGGCAAGGGAAGAGGGTGTAGCTGGAGTCTCTTTTGACTTGTTGGAAAGCAGAAGGGTTTAGACTTCGTGTTCACCGGAAAAGATGACCTGATGGCACAAGCCTTGTTTCCCATATTAAAAGCTCTATTCAGGTTGCCCTGAAACTACCTAAATAACTCTATTTCTGACTAGCCTCTAGTCACTGTAGTTACCCTCTGGAACGAAAAGATTTCTCTAAAGAAGTACGATGCTTCCATAGCATGGGTGGTAGCTCATCCTGTCAGGCTCTAGAGCTAAAGGGAAACTTGACGTCAGTACGTGCCTCACGCTAAGGCCTGAAGAGCCCTGCGGAAGCGAAAGCGTGTTGCAGTTTCCATTAGCTCGTATTCGCAGTTCTGCTTTACTTTAACGTTTCTACACTTTTGCAGACACTTAGGACCCTCGTGTGGACACCCCACTGCCTACAAATACAGTGAGTACCAGCAGGTTCCACTGCCCTTCTAAGAAACTTCCAGGCCGTAAGTCTTTCCAAGTCACTCTGCATTCAGAGAGCAGGGCAATACACTGCACCCTTCCTTGGGAAAGCTAGATGTCCTCAGCACACCAACAGCTCCAGGGATTCTGTTCTCTCACGTCCTACATGCCATGGAAGTCTGCCTCATTGTCCTCACTTGAGCTGCACTTAGCAACACAATCTGCTTCGCCTTTCTTCTAGGAACTCACACTCAAGGACCCCATACCTACAGGAGAAAGGAGGCTTGCGTTCCTACTGCAACCAAAGCACAGTTGTTCCTGTTACACTGCAGTATTGTGAATAGGCTAAGGACCGATAGCCTACTTAGAGTGTTCCAAGGATGAGTGAGTTCGCTACATGCAGAACACTTTGGGAAGAAAAGTTGATTCAGGCAAGGGAACAGGGTGTAGCTAGAGTCTCTTTTGACTTGTTGGAAATCAGAAGGATTTAGACTTCGTGTTCACCGGAAAAGAAGACCTGATGGCACAAGCCTTGTTTCCCATATTAAAATCTCTATTCAGGTTGCCCTGAAACTACCTAAATAACTCTATTTCTGACTGGCCTCTAGTCACTGTAGTTACCCTCTGGAAAGAACAGATTTCTCTAAAGAAGTACGATGCTTCCATAGCATGGGTGGTAGCTCATCCTGTCAGGCTCTAGAGCTAAAGGGAAACTTGACGTGAGTACTAGCCTCACGCTAAGGCCTGAAGAGCCCTGCGGAATGAAAGCGTATTGCAGTTTCCATTAGCTCGTATTCGCAGTTCTGCTTTACTTTAACGTTTCTACACTTTTGCAGACACTTAGGACCCTCGTGTGGGCACCCCATTGCCTACAAATACAGTGAGTACCAGCAGGCTCCACTGCCCTTCTAAGAAACATCCAGGCCGTAAGCCTTTCCAAGTCACTCTATGTATTCAGAGAGTAGGGCAATACACTGCACCCTTCCTTGGGAAAGCTAGATGTCCTCAGCACACCAACAGCTCCAGGGATTCTGTTCTCTCACGTCCTACATGCCAAGGAAATCTGCCTCATTGTCTTCATTTGACTGCACTTAGAATCACAATCTGCTTCGTCGTCCTTCCAGGAACTCACACTCAAGGATCCCATACCTACAGGAGAAAGGAGGCTTGCATTTCTTCTGCAACCAAAGCACAGTTGTTCCTGTTACCCTGCAGGATTTTAGAATAGGCTAAGGCCCGATAGCCTACATAGAGCATTTCCAATTTGCGGGAGTTCGCTACATGCAGAACACTTTGTGAAGAAAAGTTGATTCAGGCAAGGGACCAGGGTAGAGCTAGAGTCTCTTTGGACTTGATAGAAATCAGAAGGCTTCAGGCTGATTGTTCACCGGCAAAGAAGACCTGATGGCACAAGCCTTGCTTTCCTTTATTAAAAGCTCTTAGTCATGTTGCCCTGAAGCTACCTAAATAACTCTATTTCGGATGGCCTCTAGTCACTGTAGTTAACCCTCTGGAACAAAAAGCACTTTTCTCTAAAGAAGCACGGTGCTTCCATAGCATGGGTGTTAGCTCATCCTGTCAGGCTCTAGAGCTAAAGGGAAACTTGACGTGAGTACTTGCCTCACGCTAAGGCTTGAAGAGCCCTGCTGAAGCGAAAGCGTGTTGCAGTTGGCATCAGCTCGTATTCGCAGTTCTGCTTTACTTTAACGTTTCTACACATTTCCAGACACTTAGGACCCTCGTGTGGGCACCCCATTGCCTACAAATACAGTGAGTACCAGCAGGCTCCACTGCCCTTCTAAGAAACATCCAGGCCGTAAGCCTTTCCAAGTCACTCTATGTATTCAGAGAGTAGGGCAATACACTGCACCCTTCCTTGGGAACGCTAGATGTCCTCAGCACACCAACAGCTCCAGGGATTCTGTTCTCTCACGTCCTACATGCCATGGAAGTCTCCCTCATTGTCCTCATTTGAGCTGCACTTAGAAACACAATCTGCTTCGCCTTTCTTCTAGGAACTCACACTCAAGGACACCATACCTACAGGAGAAAGGAGGCTTGCATTCCTACTGCAACGAAAGCACAGTTTTCCTGTTACACTGCAGGATTTAAATAGGCTAAGGACCGATTGCTTACATAGAGCATTTCAAATTTGAGGGAGTTCGCTACATGCAGAACACTTTGGGAAGAAAAGTTGATTCAGGCAAGGGACCAGGGTAGAGCTAGAGTCTCTTTTGACTTGTTAGAAATCAGAAGGCTTCAGGCTGATGGTTCACCGGCAAAGAAACCTGATGGCACGAGCCTTGCTTTCCCTTATTAAAAGCTCTTAGTCATGCTGCCCTGAAGCTACCTAAATAACTCTCTTTTGACTGGCCTCTAGTCACTGTAGTTACCCTCTGGAACAAAAAGCAGTTTTCTCTAAGGAAACACGGTGCTTCCATAGTATGGGTGGGAGCTCATCTTATCAGGCTCTAGAGCTAAAGTGAAACTTGACGTGAGTACTTGCCTCACGCTAAGGCCTGAAGAGCTCTGCTGAAGCGAAAGCGTGTTGCAGTTTCCATTAGCTCGTATTCGCAGTTCTGCTTTACTTTAACGTTTCTACACTTTTGCAGACACTTAGGACCCTCGTGTGGGCACCCCATTGCCTACAAATACAGTGAGTACCAGCAGGCTCCACTGCCCTTCTAAGAAACTTCCAGGCCGTAAGCCTTTCCAAGTCAGTCTATGTATTCAGAGACTAGGGCAATACACTGCACCCTTCCTTGGGAAAGCCAGATGTCCTCAGCACACCAACAGCTCCAGGATTCTGTTCTCTCACGTCCTACATGCCATGGAAGTCTGCCACATTGTCCTCATTTGAGCTGCACTTAGAAACACAATCTGCTTCGCCTTTCTTCTAGGAACTCACACCCAAGGACCCCATACTTACAGTAGAAACGAGGCTTGCATTCCTACTGCAACGAAAGCACAGTTTTCCTGTTACACTGCAGGATTTAAATAGGCTAAGGACCGATTGCTTACATAGAGCATTTCAAATTTGAGGGAGTTCGCTACATGCAGAACACTTTGGGAAGTAATGTTGATTCAGGCAAGGGAAGAGGGTGTAGCTGGAGTCTCTTTTGACTTGTTGGAAATCAGAAGGGTTTAGACTTCGTGTTCACCGGAAAAGATGACCTGATGGCACAAGCCTTGTTTCCCATATTAAAAGCTCTATTCAGGTTGCCCTGAAACTACCTAAATAACTCTATTTCTGACTGGCCTCTAGTCACTGTAGTTACCCTCTGGAACGAAAAGATTTCTCTAAAGAAGTACGATGCTTCCATAGCATGGGTGGTAGCTCATCCTGTCAGGCTCTAGAGCTAAAGGGAAACTTGACGTGAGTACTTGCCTCACGCTAAGGCCTGAAGAGCCCTGCTGAAGCGAAAGCGTGTTGCAGTTTCCATTAGCTCGTATTCGCAGTTCTGCTTTACTTTAACGTTTCTACACTTTTGCAGACACTTAGGACCCTCGTGTGGACACCCCACTGCCTACAAATACAGTGAGTACCAGCAGGTTCCACTGCCCTTCTAAGAAACTTCCAGGCCGTAAGTCTTTCCAAGTCACTCTGCATTCAGAGAGCAGGGCAATGCACTGCACCCTTCCTTGGGAAAGCTAGATGTCCTCAGCACACCAACAGCTCCAGGGATTCTGTTCTCTCACGTCCTACATGCCATGGAAGTCTGCCTCATTGTCCTCACTTGACCTGCACTTAGCAACACAATCTGCTTCGCCTTTCTTCTAGGATCTCACACTCAAGGACCCCATACCTACAGGAGAAAGGAGGCTTGCGTTCCTACTGCAACCAAAGCACAGTTGTTCCTGTTACACTGCAGTATTGTGAATAGGCTAAGGACCGATAGCCTACTTAGAGTGTTCCAAGGATGAGTGAGTTCGCTACATGCAGAACACTTTGGGAAGAAAAGTTGATTCAGGCAAGGGAACAGGGTGTAGCTAGAGTCTCTTTTGACTTGTTGGAAATCAGAAGGATTTAGACTTCGTGTTCACCGGAAAAGAAGACCTGATGGCACAAGCCTTGTTTCCCATATTAAAATCTCTATTCAGGTTGCCCTGAAACTACCTAAATAACTCTATTTCTGACTGGCCTCTAGTCACTGTAGTTACCCTCTGGAACGAACAGATTTCTCTAAAGAAGTACGATGCTTCCATAGCATGGGTGGTAGCTCATCCTGTCAGGCTCTAGAGCTAAAGGGAAACTTGACGTGAGTACTAGCCTCACGCTAAGGCCTGAAGAGCCCTGCGGAATGAAAGCGTATTGCAGTTTCCATTAGCTCGTATTCGCAGTTCTGTTTTACTTTAACGTTTCTACACTTTTGCAGACAGTTAGGACCCTCGTGTGGGCACCCCATTGCCTACAAATACAGTGAGTACCAGCAGGCTCCACTGCCCTTCTAAGAAACATCCAGGCCATAAGCCTTTCCAAGTCACTCTATGTATTCAGAGAGTAGGGCAATACACTGCACCCTTCCTTGGGAAAGCTAGATGTCCTCAGCACACCAACAGCTCCAGGGATTCTGTTCTCTCACGTCCTACATGCCAAGGAAATCTGCCTCATTGTCTTCATTTGACTGCACTTAGAATCACAGTCTGCTTCGTCGTCCTTCCAGGAACTCACACTCAAGGATCCCATACCTACAGGAGAAAGGAGGCTTGCATTCCTTCTGCAACCAAAGCACAGTTGTTCCTGTTACCCTGCAGGATTTTAGAATAGGCTAAGGCCCGATAGCCTACATAGAGCATTTCCAATTTGCGGGAGTTCGCTACATGCAGAACACTTTGTGAAGAAAAGTTGATTCAGGCAAGGGACCAGGGTAGAGCTAGAGTCTCTTTGGACTTGTTAGAAATCAGAAGGCTTCAGGCTGATTGTTCACCAGCAAAGAAGACCTGATGGCACAAGCCTTGCTTTCCTTTATTAAAAGCTCTTAGTCATGTTGCCCTGAAGCTACCTAAATAACTCTATTTCGGATGGCCTCTAGTCACTGTAGTTAACCCTCTGGAACAAAAAGCACTTTTCTCTAAAGAAGCACGGTGCTTCCATAGCATGGGTGTTAGCTCATCCTGTCAGGCTCTAGAGCTAAAGGGAAACTTGACGTGAGTACTTGCCTCACGCTAAGGCTTGAAGAGCCCTGCTGAAGCGAAAGCGTGTTGCAGTTGGCATCAGCTCGTATTCGCAGTTCTGCTTTACTTTAACGTTTCTACACATTTCCAGACACTTAGGACCCTCGTGTGGGCACCCCATTGCCTACAAATACAGTGAGTACCAGCAGGCTCCACTGCCCTTCTAAGAAACATCCAGGCCGTAAGCCTTTCCAAGTCACTCTATGTATTCAGAGAGTAGGGCAATACACTGCACCCTTCCTTGGGAACGCTAGATGTCCTCAGCACACCAACAGCTCCAGGGATTCTGTTCTCTCACGTCCTACATGCCATGGAAGTCTCCCTCATTGTCCTCATTTGAGCTGCACTTAGAAACACAATCTGCTTCGCCTTTCTTCTAGGAACTCACACTCAAGGACACCATACCTACAGGAGAAAGGAGGCTTGCATTCCTACTGCAACGAAAGCACAGTTTTCCTGTTACACTGCAGGATTTAAATAGGCTAAGGACCGATTGCTTACATAGAGCATTTCAAATTTGAGGGAGTTCGCTACATGCAGAACACTTTGGGAAGAAAAGTTGATTCAGGCAAGGGACCAGGGTAGAGCTAGAGTCTCTTTTGACTTGTTAGAAATCAGAAGGCTTCAGGCTGATGGTTCACCGGCAAAGAAACCTGATGGCACGAGCCTTGCTTTCCCTTATTAAAAGCTCTTAGTCATGCTGCCCTGAAGCTACCTAAATAACTCTCTTTTCGACTGGCCTCTAGTCACTGTAGTTAGCCCTCTGGAAGAAAAAGCAGTTTTCTCTAAGGAAACACGGTGCTTCCATAGTATGGGTGGGAGCTCATCTTATCAGGCTCTAGAGCTAAAGGGAAACTTGACGTGAGTACTTGCCTCACGCTAAGGCCTGAAGAGCTCTGCTGAAGCGAAAGCATGTTGCAGTTTCCATTAGCTCGTATTCGCAGTTCTGCTTTACTTTAACGTTTGTACACTTTTGCAGACACTTAGGACCCTCGTGTGGGCACCCCACTGCCTACAAATACAGTGAGTACCAGCAGGTTCCACTGCCCTTCTAAGATACTTCCAGGCCGTAGGTCTTTCCAAGTCACTCTGCATTCAGAGAGCAGGGCAATACACTGCACCCTTCCTTGGGAAAGCTACATGTCCTCAGCACACCAACAGCTCCAGGGATTCTGTTCTCTCACGTCCTACATGCCATGGAAGTCTGCCTCATTGTCCTCATTTGAGCTGCACTTAGCAACACAATCTGCTTCGCCTTTCTTCTAGGAACTCACACTCAAGGACCCCATACCTACAGGAGAAAGGAGGCTTGCGTTCCTACTGCAACCAAAGCACAGATGTTCCTGTTACACTGCAGGATTTAAATAGGCTAAGGCCCGATAGCCTACATAGAGCATTTCCAATTTGCGGGAGTTCGCTACATGCAGAACACTTTTTGAAGAAAAGTTGATTCAGGCAAGGGACCAGGGTGTAGCTGGAGTCTCTTTTGACTTGTTGGAAATCAGAAGGGTTTAGACTTCGTGTTCACCGGAAAAGATGACCTGATGGCACAAGCCTTGTTTCCCATATTAAAAGCTGTATTCAGGTTGCCCTGAAACTACCTAAATAACTCTATTTCTGACTGGCCTCTAGTCACTGTAGTTACCATCTGCAACGAAAAGATTTCTCTAAAGAAGTACGATGCTTCCATAGCATGGGTGGTAGCTCATCCTGTCAGGCTCTAGAGCTAAAGGGAAACTTGACGTCAGTACGTGCCTCACGCTAAGGCCTGAAGAGCCCTGCGGAAGCGAAAGCGTGTTGCAGTTTCCATTAGCTCGTATTCGCAGTTCTGCTTTACTTTAAGGTTTCTACACTTTTGCAGACACTTAGGACCCTCGTGTGGGCACCCCACTGCCTACAAATACAGTGAGTACCAGCAGGTTCCACTGCCCTTCTAAGAAACTTCCAGGCCGTAAGTCTTTCCAAGTCACTCTGCATTCAGAGAGCAGGGCAATACACTGCACCCTTCCTTGGGAAAGCTACATGTCCTCAGCACACCAACAGCTCCAGGGATTCTGTTCTCTCACGTCCTACATGCCATGGAAGTCTGCCTCATTGTCCTCACTTGAGCTGCACTTAGCAACACAATCTGCTTCGCCTTTCTTCTAGGAACTCACACTCAAGGACCCCATACCTACAGGAGAAAGAAGGCTTGCGTTCCTACTGCAACCAAAGCACAGTTGTTCCTGTTACACTGCAGTATTGTGAATAGGCTAAGGACCGATAGCCTACTTAGAGTGTTCCAAGGATGAGTGAGTTCGCTACATGCAGAACACTTTGGGAAGAAAAGTTGATTCAGGCAAGGGAACAGGGTGTAGCTAGAGTCTCTTTTGACTTGTTGGAAATCAGAAGGATTTAGACTTCGTGTTCACCGGAAAAGAAGACCTGATGGCACAAGCCTTGTTTCCCATATTAAAAGCTCTATTCAGGTTGCCCTGAAACTACCTAAATAACTCCATTTCTGACTGGCCTCTAGTCACTGTAGTTACCCTCTGGAACGAACAGATTTCTCTAAAGAAGTACGATGCTTCCATAGCATGGGTGGTAGCTCATCCTGTCAGGCTCTAGAGCTAAAGGGAAACTTGACGTGAGTACTAGCCTCACGCTAAGGCCTGAAGAGCCCTGCGGAATGAAAGCGTATTGCAGTTTCCATTAGCTCGTATTCGCAGTTCTGCTTTACTTTAACGTTTCTACACTTTTGCAGACACTTAGGACCCTCGTGTGGGCACCCCATTGCCTACAAATACAGTGAGTACCAGCAGGCTCCACTGCCCTTCTAAGAAACATCCAGGCCGTAAGCCTTTCCAAGTCACTCTATGTATTCAGAGAGTAGGGCAATAAACTGCACCCTTCCTTGGGAAAGCTAGATGTCCTCAGCACACCAACAGCTCCAGGGATTCTGTTCTCTCACGTCCTACATGCCAAGGAAATCTGCCTCATTGTCTTCATTTGACTGCACTTAGAATCACAGTCTGCTTCGTCGTCCTTCCAGGAACTCACACTCAAGGATCCCATACCTACAGGAGAAAGGAGGCTTGCATTCCTTCTGCAACCAATGCACAGTTGTTCCTGTTACCCTGCAGGATTTTAGAATAGGCTAAGGCCCGATAGCCTACATAGAGCATTTCCAATTTGCGGGAGTTCGCTACATGCAGAACACTTAGGGAAGAAAAGTTGATTCAGGCAAGGGACCAGGGTAGAGCTAGAGTCTCTTTGGACTTGTTAGAAATCAGAAGGCTTCAGGCTGATTGTTCACCAGCAAAGAAGACCTGATGGCACAAGCCTTGCTTTCCTTTATTAAAAGCTCTTAGTCATGTTGCCCTGAAGCTACCTAAATAACTCTATTTCGGATGGCCTCTAGTCACTGTAGTTAACCCTCTGGAACAAAAAGCAGTTTTCTCTAAAGAAGCACGGTGCTTCCATAGCATGGGTGTTAGCTCATCCTGTCAGGCTCTAGAGCTAAAGGGAAACTTGACGTGAGTACTTGCCTCACGCTAAGGCTTGAAGAGCCCTGCTGAAGCGAAAGCGTGTTGCAGTTGGCATCAGCTCGTATTCGCAGTTCTGCTTTACTTTAACGTTTCTACACATTTCCAGACACTTAGGACCCTCGTGTGGGCACCCCATTGCCTACAAATACAGTGAGTACCAGCAGGCTCCACTGCCCTTCTAAGAAACATCCAGGCCGTAAGCCTTTCTAAGTCACTCTATGTATTCAGAGAGTAGGGCAATACACTGCACCCTTCCTTGGGAACGCTAGATGTCCTCAGCACACCAACAGCTCCAGGGATTCTGTTCTCTCACGTCCTACATGCCATGGAAGTCTCCCTCAGTGTCCTCATTTGAGCTGCACTTAGAAACACAATCTGCTTCGCCTTTCTTCTAGGAACTCACACTCAAGGACACCATACCTACAGGAGAAAGGAGGCTTGCATTCCTACTGCAACGAAAGCACAGTTTTCCTGTTACACTGCAGGATTTAAATAGGCTAAGGACCGATTGCTTACATAGAGCATTTCAAATCTGAGGGAGTTCGCTACATGCAGAACACTTTGGGAAGAAAAGTTGATTCAGGCAAGGGACCAGGGTAGAGCTAGAGTCTCTTTGGACTTGTTAGAAATCAGAAGGCTTCAGGCTGATGGTTCACCGGCAAAGAAACCTGATGGCACGAGCCTTGCTTTCCCTTATTAAAAGCTCTTAGTCATGCTGCCCTGAAGCTACCTAAATAACTCTCTTTTCGACTGGCCTCTAGTCACTGTAGTTAGCCCTCTGGAACAAAAAGCAGTTTTCTCTAAGGAAACACGGTGCTTCCATAGTATGGGTGGGAGCTCATCTTATCAGGCTCTAGAGCTAAAGGGAAACTTGACGTGAGTACTTGCCTCACGCTAAGGCCTGAAGAGCTCTGCTGAAGCGAAAGCATGTTGCAGTTTCCATTAGCTCGTATTCGCAGTTCTGCTTTACTTTAACGTTTGTACACTTTTGCAGACACTTAGGACCCTCGTGTGGGCACCCCACTGCCTACAAATACAGTGAGTACCAGCAGGTTCCACTGCCCTTCTAAGATACTTCCAGGCCGTAAGTCTTTCCAAGTCACTCTGCATTCAGAGAGCAGGGCAATACACTGCACCCTTCCTTGGGAAAGCTACATGTCCTCAGCACACCAACAGCTCCAGGGATTCTGTTCTCTCACGTCCTACATGCCATGGAAGTCTGCCTCATTGTCCTCATTTGAGCTGCACTTAGCAACACATTCTGCTTCGCCTTTCTTCTAGGAACTCACACTCAAGGACCCCATACCTACAGGAGAAAGGAGGCTTGCGTTCCTACTGCAACCAAAGCACAGTTGTTCCTGTTACACTGCAGGATTTAAATAGGCTAAGGCCCGATAGCCTACATAGAGCATTTCCAATTTGCGGGAGTTCGCTACATGCAGAACACTTTTTGAAGAAAAGTTGATTCAGGCAAGGGACCAGGGTGTAGCTGGAGTCTCTTTTGACTTGTTGGAAATCAGAAGGGTTTAGACTTCGTGTTCACCGGAAAAGATGACCTGATGGCACAAGCCTTGTTTCCCATATTAAAAGCTCTATTCAGGTTGCCCTGAAACTACCTAAATAACTCTATTTCTGACTGGCCTCTAGTCACTGTAGTTACCCTCTGGAACGAAAAGATTTCTCTAAAGAAGTACGATGCTTCCATAGCATGGGTGGTAGCTCATCCTGTCAGGCTCTAGAGCTAAAGGGAAACTTGACGTCAGTACGTGCCTCACGCTAAGGCCTGAAGAGCCCTGCGGAAGCGAAAGCGTGTTGCAGTTTCCATTAGCTCGTATTCGCAGTTCTGCTTTACTTTAACGTTTCTACACTTTTGCAGACACTTAGGACCCTCGTGTGGGCACCCCACTGCCTACAAATACAGTGAGTACCAGCAGGTTCCACTGCCCTTCTAAGAAACTTCCAGGCCGTAAGTCTTTCCAAGTCACTCTGCATTCAGAGAGCAGGGCAATACACTGCACCCTTCCTTGGGAAAGCTAGATGTCCTCAGCAAACCAACAGCTCCAGGGATTCTGTTCTCTCACGTCCTACATGCCATGGAAGTCTGCCTCATTGTCCTCATTTGAGCTGCACTTAGAAACACAATCTGCTTCGCCTTTCTTCTAGGAACTCACACTCAAGGACCCCATACCTACAGGAGAAAGGAGGCTTGCGTTCCTACTGCAACCAAAGCACAGTTGTTCCTGTTACACTGCAGTATTGTGAATAGGCTAAGGACCGATAGCCTACTTAGAGTGTTCCAAGGATGAGTGAGTTCGCTACATGCAGAAAACTTTGGGAAGAAAAGTTGATTCAGGCAAGGGAACAGGGTGTACCTAGAGTCTCTTTTGACTTGTTGGAAATCAGAAGGATTTAGACTTCGTGTTCACCGGAAAAGAAGACCTGATGGCACAAGCCTTGTTTCCCATATTAAAATCTCTATTCAGGTTGCCCTGAAACTACCTAAATAACTCTATTTCTGACTGGCCTCTAGTCACTGTAGTTACCCTCTGGAACGAACAGATTTCTCTAAAGAAGTACGATGCTTCCATAGCATGGGTGGTAGCTCATCCTGTCAGGCTCTAGAGCTAAAGGGAAACTTGACGTGAGTACTAGCCTCACGCTAAGGCCTGAAGAGCCCTGCGGAATGAAAGCGTATTGCAGTTTCCATTAGCTCGTATTCGCAGTTCTGCTTTACTTTAACGTTTCTACACTTTTGCAGACACTTAGGACCCTCGTGTGGGCACCCCATTGCCTACAAATACAGTGAGTACCAGCAGGCTCCACTGCCCTTCTAAGAAACATCCAGGCCGTAAGCCTTTCCAAGTCACTCTATGTATTCAGAGAGTAGGGCAATACACTGCACCCTTCCTTGGGAAAGCTAGATGTCCTCAGCACACCAACAGCTCCAGGGATTCTGTTCTCTCACGTCCTACATGCCAAGGAAATCTGCCTCATTGTCTTCATTTGACTGCACTTAGAATCACAATCTGCTTCGTCGTCCTTCCAGGAACTCACACTCAAGGATCCCATACCTACAGGAGAAAGGAGGCTTGCATTCCTTCTGCAACCAAAGCACAGTTGTTCCTGTTACCCTGCAGGATTTTAGAATAGGCTAAGGCCCGATAGCCTACATAGAGCATTTCCAATTTGCGGGAGTTCGCTACATGCAGAACACTTTGTGAAGAAAAGTTGATTCAGGCAAGGGACCAGGGTAGAGCTAGAGTCTCTTTGGACTTGTTAGAAATCAGAAGGCTTCAGGCTGATTGTTCACCAGCAAAGAAGACCTGATGGCACAAGCCTTGCTTTCCTTTATTAAAAGCTCTTAGTCATGTTGCCCTGAAGCTACCTAAATAACTCTATTTCGGATGGCCTCTAGTCACTGTAGTTAACCCTCTGGAACAAAAAGCAGTTTTCTCTAAAGAAGCACGGTGCTTCCATAGCATGGGTGTTAGCTCATCCTGTCAGGCTCTAGAGCTAAAGGGAAACTTGACGTGAGTACTTGCCTCACGCTAAGGCTTGAAGAGCCCTGCTGAAGCGAAAGCGTGTTGCAGTTGGCATCAGCTCGTATTCGCAGTTCTGCTTTACTTTAACGTTTCTACACATTTCCAGACACTTAGGACCCTCGTGTGGGCACCCCATTGCCTACAAATACAGTGAGTACCAGCAGGCTCCACTGCCCTTCTAAGAAACATCCAGGCCGTAAGCCTTTCCAAGTCACTCTATGTATTCAGAGAGTAGGGCAATACACTGCACCCTTCCTTGGGAACGCTAGATGTCCTCAGCACACCAACAGCTCCAGGGATTCTGTTCTCTCACGTCCTACATGCCATGGAAGTCTCCCTCATTGTCCTCATTTGAGCTGCACTTAGAAACATAATCTGCTTCGCCTTTCTTCTAGGAACTCACACTCAAGGACACCATACCTACAGGAGAAAGGAGGCTTGCATTCCTACTGCAACGAAAGCACAGTTTTCCTGTTACACTGCAGGATTTAAATAGGCTAAGGACCGATTGCTTACATGGATCATTTCAAATTTGAGGGAGTTCGCTACATGCAGAACACTTTGGGAAGAAAAGTTGATTCAGGCAAGGGACCAGGGTAGAGCTAGAGTCTCTTTTGACTTGTTAGAAATCAGAAGGCTTCAGGCTGATGGTTCACCGGCAAAGAAACCTGATGGCACGAGCCTTGCTTTCCCTTATTAAAAGCTCTTAGTCATGCTGCCCTGAAGCTACCTAAATAACTCTCTTTTCGACTGGCCTCTAGTCACTGTAGTTAGCCCTCTGGAACAAAAAGCAGTTTTCTCTAAGGAAACACGGTGCTTCCATAGTATGGGTGGGAGCTCATCTTATCAGGCTCTAGAGCTAAAGGGAAACTTGACGTGAGTACTTGCCTCACGCTAAGGCCTGAAGAGCTCTGCTGAAGCGAAAGCATGTTGCAGTTTCCATTAGCTCGTATTCGCAGTTCTGCTTTACTTTAACGTTTGTACACTTTTGCAGACACTTAGGACCCTCGTGTGGGCACCCCACTGCCTACAAATACAGTGAGTACCAGCAGGTTCCACTGCCCTTCTAAGATACTTCCAGGCCGTAAGTCTTTCCAAGTCACTCTGCATTCAGAGAGCAGGGCAATACACTGCACCCTTCCTTGGGAAAGCTACATGTCCTCAGCACACCAACAGCTCCAGGGATTCTGTTCTCTCACGTCCTACATGCCATGGAAGTCTGCCTCATTGTCCTCATTTGAGCTGCACTTAGCAACACAATCTGCTTCGCCTTTCTTCTAGGAACTCACACTCAAGGACCCCATACCTACAGGAGAAAGGAGGCTTGCGTTCCTACTGCAACCAAAGCACAGTTGTTCCTGTTACACTGCAGGATTTAAATAGGCTAAGGCCCGATAGCCTACATAGAGCATTTCCAATTTGCGGGAGTTCGCTACATGCAGAACACTTTGTGAAGAAAAGTTGATTCAGGCAAGGGACCAGGGTGTAGCTGGAGTCTCTTTTGACTTGTTGGAAATCAGAAGGGTTTAGACTTCGTGTTCACCGGAAAAGATGACCTGATGGCACAAGCCTTGTTTCCCATATTAAAAGCTCTATTCAGGTTGCCCTGAAACTACCTAAATAACTCTATTTCTGACTGGCCTCTAGTCACTGTAGTTACCCTCTGGAACGAAAAGATTTCTCTAAAGAAGTACGATGCTTCCATAGCATGGGTGGTAGCTCATCCTGTCAGGCTCTAGAGCTAAAGGGAAACTTGACGTGAGTACTTGCCTCACGCTAAGGCCTGAAGAGCCCTGCGGAAGCGAAAGCGTGTTGCAGTTTCCATTAGCTCGTATTCGCAGTTCTGCTTTACTTTAACGTTTCTACACTTTTGCAGACACTTAGGACCCTCGTGTGGGCACCCCATTGCCTACAAATACAGTGAGTACCAGCAGGCTCCACTGCCCTTCTAAGAAACATCGAGGCCGTAAGCCTTTCCAAGTCACTATATGTATTCAGAGAGTAGGGCAATACACTGCACCCTTCCTTGGGAATGCTAGATGTCCTCAGCACACCAACAGCTCCAGGGTTTCTGTTCTCTCACGTCCTACATGCCAAGGAAATCTGCCTCATTGTCTTCATTTGACTGCACTTAGAATCACAATCTGCTTCGTCGTCCTTCCAGGAACTCACACTCAAGGACACCATACCTACAGGAGAAAGGAGGCTTGCGTTCCTACTGCAACCAAAGCACAGTTGTTCCTGTTACACTGCAGTATTGTGAATAGGCTAAGGACCGATAGCCTACTTAGAGTGTTCCAAGGATGAGTGAGTTCGCTACATGCAGAACACTTTGGGAAGAAAGGTTGATTCAGGCAAGGGAACACGGTGTAGCTAGAGTCTCTTTTGACTTGTTGGAAATCAGAAGGATTTAGACTTCGTGTTCACCGGAAAAGAAGACCTGATGGCACAAGCCTTGTTTCCCATATTAAAAGCTCTATTCAGGTTGCCCTGAAACTACCTAAATAACTCTATTTCTGACTGGCCTCTAGTCACTGTAGTTACCCTCTGGAACGAAAAGATTTCTCTAAAGAAGTACGATGCTTCCATAGCATGGGTGGTAGCTCATCCTGTCAGGCTCTAGAGCTAAAGGGAAACTTGACGTCAGTACGTGCCTCACGCTAAGGCCTGAAGAGCCCTGCGGAAGCGAAAGCGTGTTGCAGTTTCCATTAGCTCGTATTCGCAGTTCTGCTTTACTTTAACGTTTCTACACTTTTGCAGACACTTAGGACCCTCGTGTGGGCACCCCACTGCCTACAAATACAGTGAGTACCAGCAGGTTCCACTGCCCTTCTAAGAAACTTCCAGGCCGTAAGTCTTTCCAAGTCACTCTGCATTCAGAGAGCAGGGCAATACACTGCACCCTTCCTTGGGAAAGCTAGATGTCCTCAGCACACCAACAGCTCCAGGGATTCTGTTCTCTCACGTCCTACATGCCATGGAAGTCTGCCTCATTGTCCTCACTTGAGCTGCACTTAGCAACACAATCTGCTTCGCCTTTCTTCTAGGAACTCACACTCAAGGACCCCATACCTACAGGAGAAAGGAGGCTTGCGTTCCTACTGCAACCAAAGCACAGTTGTTCCTGTTACACTGCAGTATTGTGAATAGGCTAAGGACCGATAGCCTACTTAGAGTGTTCCAAGGATGAGTGAGTTCGCTACATGCAGAACACTTTGGGAAGAAAAGTTGATTCAGGCAAGGGACCAGGGTGTAGCTAGAGTCTCTTTTGACTTGTTGGAAATCAGAAGGATTTAGACTTCGTGTTCACCGGCAAAGAAGACCTGATGGCACAAGCCTTGCTTTCCTTTATTAAAAGCTCTTAGTCATGTTGCCCTGAAGCTACCTAAATAACTCTATTTCGGATGGCCTCTAGTCACTGTAGTTAACCCTCTGGATCAAAAAGCAGTTTTCTCTAAAGAAGCTACGGTGCTTCCATAGCATGGGTGTTAGCTCATCCTGTCAGGCTCTAGAGCTAAAGGGAAACTTGACGTGAGTACTTGCCTCACGCTAAGGCTTGAAGAGCCCTGCTGAAGCGAAAGCGTGTTGCAGTTGGCATCAGCTCGTATTCGCAGTTCTGCTTTACTTTAACGTTTCTACACATTTCCAGACACTTAGGACCCTCGTGTGGGCACCCCATTGCCTACAAATACAGTGAGTACCAGCAGGCTCCACTACCCTTCTAAGAAACATCCAGGCCGTAAGCCTTTCCAAGTCATTCTATGTATTCAGAGAGTAGGGCAATACACTGCACCCTTCCTTGGGAACGCTAGATGTCCTCAGCACACCAACAGCTCCAGGGATTCTGTTCTCTCACGTCCTACATGCCATGGAAGTCTCCCTCATTGTCCTCATTTGAGCTGCACTTAGAAACACAATCTGCTTCGCCTTTCTTCTAGGAACTCACACTCAAGGACACCATACCTACAGGAGAAAGGAGGCTTGCATTCCTACTGCAACGAAAGCACAGTTTTCCTGTTACACTGCAGGATTTAAATAGGCTAAGGACCGATTGCTTACATAGAGCATTTCCAATTTGCGGGAGTTCGCTACATGCAGAACACTTTGGGAAGAAAAGTTGATTCAGGCAAGGGACCAGGGTAGAGCTAGAGTCTCTTTTGACTTGTTAGAAATCAGAAGGCTTCAGGCTGATGGTTCACTGGCAAAGAAACCTGATGTCACGAGCCTTGCTTTCCCTTATTAAAAGCTCTTACTCATGCTGCCCTGAAGCTACCTAAATAACTCTCTTTTCGACTGGCCTCTAGTCACTGTAGTTAGCCCTCTGGAACAAAAAGCAGTTTTCTCTAAGGAAACACGGTGCTTCCATAGTATGGGTGGGAGCTCATCTTATCAGGCTCTAGAGCTAAAGGGAAACTTGACGTGAGTACTTGCCTCACGCTAAGGCCTGAAGAGCTCTGCTGAAGCGAAAGCATGTTGCAGTTTCCATTAGCTCGTATTCGCAGTTCTGCTTTACTTTAACGTTTGTACACTTTTGCAGACACTTAGGACCCTCGTGTGGGCACCCCACTGCCTACAAATACAGTGAGTACCAGCAGGCTCCACTGCCCTTCTAAGATATTTCCAGGCCGTAAGTCTTTCCAAGTCACTCTGCATTCAGAGAGCAGGGCAATACACTGCACCCTTCCTTGGGAAAGCTACATGTCCTCAGCACACCAACAGCTCCAGGGATTCTGTTCTCTCACGTCCTACATGCCATGGAAGTCTGCCTCATTGTACTCATTTGAGCTGCACTTAGCAACACAATCTGCTTCGCCTTTCTTCTAGGAACTCACACTCAAGGACCCCATACCTACAGGAGAAAGGAGGCTTGCGTTCCTACTGCAACCAAAGCACAGTTGTTCCTGTTACACTGCAGTATTGTGAATAGGCTAAGGACCGATAGCCTACATAGAGCATTTCCAATTTGCGGGAGTTCGCTACATGCAGAACACTTTTTGAAGAAAAGTTGATTCAGGCAAGGGACCAGGGTGTAGCTGGAGTCTCTTTTGACTTGTTGGAAATCAGAAGGGTTTAGACTTCGTGTTCACCGGAAAAGATGACCTGATGGCACAAGCCTTGTTTCCCATATTAAAAGCTCTATTCAGGTTGCCCTGAAACTACCTAAATAACTCTATTTCTGACTGGCCTCTAGTCACTGTAGTTACCCTCTGGAACGAAAAGATTTCTCTAAAGAAGTATGATGCTTCCATAGCATGGGTGGTAGCTCATCCTGTCAGGCTCTAGGGCTAAAGGGAAACTTGACGTGAGTACTTGCCTCACGCTAAGGCCTGAAGAGCCCTGCGGAAGCGAAAGCATGTTGCAGTTTCCATTAGCTCGTATTCGCAGTTCTGCTTTACTTTAACGTTTCTACACTTTTGCAGACACTTAGGACCCTCGTGTGGGCACCCCACTGCCTACAAATACAGTGAGTACCAGCAGGTTCCACTGCCCTTCTAAGAAACTTCCAGGCCGTAAGTCTTTCCAAGTCACTCTGCATTCAGAGAGCAGGGCAATACACTGCACCCTTCCTTGGGAAAGCTACATGTCCTCAGCACACCAACAGCTCCAGGGATTCTGTTCTCTCACGTCCTACATGCCATGGAAGTCTGCCTCATTGTCCTCACTTGAGCTGCACTTAGCAACACAATCTGCTTCGCCTTTCTTCTAGGAACTCACACTCAAGGACCCCATACCTACAGGAGAAAGGAGGCTTGCGTTCCTACTGCAACCAAAGCACAGTTGTTCCTGTTACACTGCAGTATTGTGAATAGGCTAAGGACCGATAGCCTACTTAGAGTGTTCCAAGGATGAGTGAGTTCGCTACATGCAGAACACTTTGGGAAGAAAGGTTGATTCAGGCAAGGGAACACGGTGTAGCTAGAGTCTCTTTTGACTTGTTGGAAATCAGAAGGATTTAGACTTCGTGTTCACCAGAAAAGAAGACCTGATGGCACAAGCCTTGTTTCCCATATTAAAAGCTTTATTCAGGTTGCCCTGAAACTACCTAAATAACTCTATTTCTGACTGGCCTCTAGTCACTGTAGTTACCCTCTGGAACGAAAAGATTTCTCTACAGAAGTACGATGCTTCCATAGCATGGGTGGTAGCTCATCCTGTCAGGCTCTAGAGCTAAAGGGAAACTTGACGTGAGTACTTGCCTCACGCTAAGGCCTGAAGAGCCCTGCGGAAGCGAAAGCGTGTTGCAGTTTCCATTAGCTCGTATTCGCAGTTCTGCTTTACTTTAACGTTTCTACACTTTTGCAGACACTTAGGACCCTCGTGTGGGCACCCCATTGCCTACAAATACAGTGAGTACCAGCAGGCTCCACTGCCCTTCTAAGAAACATCCAGGCCATAAGACTTTCCAAGTCACTCTATGTATTCAGAGAGTAGGGCAATACACTGCACCCTTCCTTGGGAAAGCTAGATGTCCTCAGCACACCAACAGCTCCAGGGATTCTGTTCTCTCACGTCCTACATGCCAAGGAAATCTGCCTCATTGTCTTCATTTGACTGCACTTAGAATCACAATCTGCTTCGTCGTCCTTCCAGGAACTCACACTCAAGGATCCCATACCTACAGGAGAAAGGAGGCTTGCATTCCTTCTGCAACCAAAGCACAGTTGTTCCTGTTACCCTGCAGGATTTTAGAATAGGCTAAGGCCCGATAGCCTACATAGAGCATTTCCAATTTGCGGGAGTTCGCTACATGCAGAACACTTTGTGAAGAAAAGTTGATTCAGGCAAGGGACCAGGGTAGAGCTAGAGTCTCTTTGGACTTGTTAGAAATCAGAAGGATTCAGGCTGATTGTTCACCGGCAAAGAAGACCTGATGGCACAAGCCTTGCTTTCCTTTATTAAAAGCTCTTAGTCATGTTGCCCTGAAGCTACCTAAATAACTCTATTTCGGATGGCCTCTAGTCACTGTAGTTAACCCTCTGGAACAAAAAGCAGTTTTCTCTAAAGAAGCTGCGGTGCTTCCATAGCATGGGTGTTAGCTCATCCTGTCAGGCTCTAGAGCTAAAGGGAAACTTGACGTGAGTACTTGCCTCACGCTAAGGCTTGAAGAGCCCTGCTGAAGCGAAAGCGTGTTGCAGTTGGCATCAGCTCGTATTCGCAGTTCTGCTTTACTTTAACGTTTCTACACATTTCCAGACACTTAGGACCCTCGTGTGGGCACCCCATTGCCTACAAATACAGTGAGTACCAGCAGGCTCCACTGCCCTTCTAAGAAACATCCAGGCCGTAAGCCTTTCCAAGTCACTCTATGTATTCAGAGAGTAGGGCAATACACTGCACCCTTCCTTGGGAACGCTAGATGTCCTCAGCACACCAACAGCTCCAGGGATTCTGTTCTCTCATGTCCTACATGCCATGGAAGTCTCCCTCATTGTCCTCATTTGAGCTGCACTTAGAAACACAATCTGCTTCGCCTTTCTTCTAGGAACTCACACTCAAGGACACCATACCTACAGGAGAAAGGAGGCTTGCATTCCTACTGCAACGAAAGCACAGTTTTCCTGTTACACTGCAGGATTTAAATAGGCTAAGGCACGATAGCCTACATAGAGCATTTCCAATTTGCGGGAGTTCGCTACATGCAGAACACTTTTTGAAGAAAAGTTGATTCAGGCAAGGGACCAGGGTGTAGCTGGAGTCTCTTTTGACTTGTTGGAAATCAGAAGGGTTTAGACTTCGTGTTCACCGGAAAAGATGACCTGATGGCACAAGCCTTGTTTCCCATATTAAAAGCTCTATTCAGGTTGCCCTGAAACTACCTAAATAACTCTATTTCTGACTGGCCTCTAGTCACTGTAGTTACCCTCTGCAACGAAAAGATTTCTCTAAAGAAGTACGATGCTTCCATAGCATGGGTGGTAGCTCATCCTGTCAGGCCCTAGAGCTAAAGGGAAACTTGACGTGAGTACTTGCCTCACGCTAAGGCCTGAAGAGCCCTGCGGAAGCGAAAGCGTGTTGCAGTTTCCATTAGCTCGTATTCGCAGTTCTGCTTTACTTTAACGTTTCTGCACTTTTGCAGACACTTAGGACCCTCGTGTGGGCACCCCACTGCCTACAAATACAGTGAGTACCAGCAGGTTCCACTGCCGTTCTAAGAAACTTCCAGGCCGTAAGTCTTTCCAAGTCACTCTGCATTCGGAGAGCAGGGCAATACACTGCACCCTTCCTTGGGAACGCTAGATGTCCTCAGCACACCAACAGCTCCAGGGATTCTGTTCTCTCATGTCCTACATGCCATGGAAGTCTGCCTCATTGTCCTCACTTGAGCTGCACTTAGCAACACATTCTGCTTCGCCTTTCTTCTAGGAACTCACACTCAAGGACCCCATACCTACAGGAGAAAGGAGGCTTGCGTTCCTACTGCAACCAAAGCACAGTTGTTCCTGTTACACTGCAGCATTGTGAATAGGCTAAAGACCGATAGCCTACTTAGAGTGTTCCAAGAATGAGTGAGTTCGCTACATGCAGAACACTTTGGGAAGAAAAGTTGATTCAGGCAAGGGAACACGGTGTAGCTAGAGTCTCTTTTGACTTGTTGGAAATCAGAAGGATTTAGACTTCGTGTTCACCGGAAAAGAAGACCTGATGGCACAAGCCTTGTTTCCCATATTAAAAGCTCTATTCAGGTTGCCCTGAAACTACCTAAATAACTCTATTTCTGACTGGCCTCTAGTCACTGTAGTTACCCTCTGGAACGAAAAGATTTCTCTAAAGAAGTACGATGCTTCCATAGCATGGGTGGTAGCTCATCCTGTCAGGCTCTAGAGCTAAAGGGAAACTTGACGTGAGTACTTGCCTCACGCTAAGGCCTGAAGAGCCCTGCGGAAGCGAAAGCATGTTGCAGTTTCCTTTATCTCGTATTCGCAGTTCTGCTTTACTTTAACGTTTCTACACTTTTGCAGACACTTAGGACCCTCGTGTGGGCACCCCATTGCCTACAAATACAGTGAGTACCAGCAGGCTCCACTGCCCTTCTAAGAAACATCCAGGCCGTAAGCCTTTCCAAGTCACTCTATGTATTCAGAGAGTAGGGCAATACACTGCACCCTTCCTTGGGAAAGCTAGATGTCCTCAGCACACCAACAGCTCCAGGGATTCTGTTCTCTCACGTCCTACATGCCAAGGAAATCTGCCTCATTGTCTTCATTTGACTGCATTTAGAATCACAATCTGCTTCGTCGTCCTTCCAGGAACTCACACTCAAGGATCCCATACCTACAGGAGAAAGGAGGCTTGCATTCCTACTGCAACGAAAGCACAGTTTTCCTGTTACACTGCAGGATTTAAATAGGCTAAGGACCGATTGCTTACATAGAGCATTTCAAATTTGAGGGAGTTCGCTACATGCAGAACACTTTGGGAAGAAAAGTTGATTCAGGCAAGGGACCAGGGTAGAGCTAGAGTCTCTTTTGACTTCTTAGAAATCAGAAGGCTTCAGGCTGATGGTTCACCGGCAAAGAAACCTGATGGCACGAGCCTTGCTTTCCCTTATTAAAAGCTCTTAGTCATGCTGCCCTGAAGCTACATAAATAACTCTCTTTTTGACTGGCCTCTAGTCACTGTAGTTACCCTCTGGAATAAAAAGCAGTTTTCTCTAAGGAAACACGGTGCTTCCATAGTATGGGTGGGAGCTCATCTTATCAGGCTCTAGAGCTAAAGGGAAACTTGACGTGAGTACTTGCCTCACGCTAAGGCCTGAAGAGCTCTGCTGAAGCGAAAGCGTGTTGCAGTTTCCATTAGCTAGTATTCGCAGTTCTGCTTTACTTTAACGTTTCTCCGCTTTTCCAGACACTTAGGACCCTCGTTTGGGCACCCCATTGCCTACAAATACAGTGAGTACCAGCAGGCTCCACTGCCCTTCTAAGAAACATCCAGGCCGTAAGCCTTTCCAAGTCAGTCTATGTATTCAGAGACTAGGGCAATACACTGCACCCTTCCTTGGGAAAGCCAGATGTCCTCAGCACACCAACAGCTCCAGGATTCTGTTCTCTCACGTCCTACATGCCATGGAAGTCTGCCACATTGTCCTCATTTGAGCTGCACTTAGAAACACAATCTGCTTCGCCTTTCTTCTAGGAACTCACACCCAAGGACCCCATACCTACAGTAGAAACGAGGCTTGCATTCCTACTGCAACGAAACCACTGTTTTCCTGTTACACTGCAGGATTTTGAATAGGCTATGGACCGATAGCCTACTCAAAGTGTTCCAAGGATGAGTGAGTTCGCTACATGCAGAACACTTTGGGAAGTAATGTTGATTCAGGCAAGGGAACAGGGTGTAGCTGGAGTCTCTTTTGACTTGTTGGAAATCAGAATGGTTTAGACTTCGTGTTCACCGGAAAAGATGACCTGATGGCACAAGCCTTGTTTCCCATATTAAAAGCTCTATTCAGGTTGCCCTGAAACTACCTAAATAACTCTATTTCTGACTGGCCTCTAGTCACTGTAGTTACCCTCTGGAACGAAAAGATTTCTCTAAAGAAGTACGATGCTTCCATAGCATGGGTGGTAGCTCATCCTGTCAGGCTCTAGAGCTAAAGGGAAACTTGACGTGAGTACTTGCCTCACGCTAAGGCCTGAAGAGCCCTGCGGAAGCGAAAGCGTGTTGCAGTTTCCATTAGCTCGTATTCGCAGTTCTGCTTTACTTTAACGTTTCTACACTTTTGCACACACTTAGGACCCTCGTGTGGGCACCCCACTGCCTACAAATACAGTGAGTACCAGCAGGTTCCACTGCCCTTCTAAGAAACTTCCAGGCCGTAAGTCTTTCCAAGTCACTCTGCATTCAGAGAGCAGGGCAATACACTGCACCCTTCCTTGGGAAAGCTACATGTCCTCAGCACACCAACAGCTCCAGGGATTCTGTTCTCTCACGTCCTACATGCCATGGAAGTCTGCCTCATTGTCCTCACTTGAGCTGCACTTAGCAACACAATCTGCTTCGCCTTGCTTCTAGGAACTCACACTCAAGGACCCCATACCTACAGGAGAAAGGAGGCTTGCGTTCCTACTGCAACCAAAGCAGAGTTGTTCCTGTTACACTGCAGTATTGTGAATAGGCTAAGGACCGATAGCCTACTTAGAGTGTTCCAAGGATGAGTGAGTTCGCTACATGCAGAACACTTTGGGAAGAAAAGTTGATTCAGGCAAGGGAACAGGGTGTAGCTGGTGTCTCTTTTGACTTGTTGGAAATCAGAAGGATTCAGACTTCGTGTTCACCGAAAAAGAAGACCTGATGGCACAAGCCTTGTTTCCCATATTAAAAGCTCTATTCAGGTTGCCCTGAAACTACCTAAATAACTCTATTTCTGACTGGCCTCTAGTCACTGTAGTTACCCTCTGGAACGAAAAGGTTTCTCTACAGAAGTACGATGCTTCCATAGCATGGGTGGTAGCTCATCCTGTCAGGCTCTAGAGCTAAAGGGAAACTTGACGTGAGTACTTGCCTCACGCTAAGGGCTGAAGAGCCCTGCGGAAGCGAAAGCGTGTTGCAGTTTCCATTAGCTCGTATTCGCAGTTCTGCTTTACTTTAACATTTCTACACTTTTGCAGACACTTAGGACCCTCGTGTGGGCACCCCATTGCCTACAAATACAGTGAGTACCAGCAGGCTCCACTGCCCTTCTAAGAAACATCCAGGCCGTAAGCCTTTCCAAGTCACTCTATGTATTCAGAGAGTAGGGCAATACACTGCACCCTTCCTTGGGAACGCTAGATGTCCTCAGCACACCAACAGCTCCAGGGATTCTGTTCTCTCATGTCCTACATGCCATGGAAGTCTCCCTCATTGTCCTCATTTGATCTGCACTTAGAAACACAATCTGCTTCGCCTTTCTTCTAGGAACTCACACTCAAGGACACCATACCTACAGGAGAAAGGAGGCTTGCATTCCTACTGCAACGAAAGCACAGTTTTCCTGTTACACTGCAGGATTTAAATAGGCTAAGGACCGATTGCTTACATAGAGCATTTCAAATTTGAGGGAGTTCGCTACATGCAGAACACTTTGGGAAGAAAAGTTGATTCAGGCAAGAGACCAGGGTAGAGCTAGAGTCTCTTTGGACTTGTTAGAAATCAGAAGGCTTCAGGCTGATGGTTCACCGGCAAAGAAACCTGATGGCACGAGCCTTGCTTTCCCTTATTAAAAGCTCTTAGTGATGCTGCCCTGAAGCTACCTAAATAACTCTCTTTTTGACTGGCCTCTAGTCACTGTAGTTAGCCCTCTGGAAGAAAAAGCAGTTTTCTCTAAGGAAACACGGTGCTTCCATAGTATGGGTGGGAGCTCATCTTATCAGGCTCTAGAGCTAAAGGGAAACTTGACGTGAGTACTTGCCTCACGCTAAGGCCTGAAGAGCTCTGCTGAAGCGAAAGCGTGTTGCAGTTTCCATTAGCTAGTATTCGCAGTTCTGCTTTACTTTAACGTTTCTCCGCTTTTCCAGACACTTAGGACCCTCGTTTGGGCACCCCATTGCCTACAAATACAGTGAGTACCAGCAGGCTCCACTGCCCTTCAAAGAAACATCCAGGCCGTAAGCCTTTCCAAGTCAGTCTATGTATTCAGAGACTAGGGCAATACACTGCACCCTTCCTTGGGAAAGCCAGATGTCCTCAGCACACCAACAGCTCCAGGATTCTGTTCTCTCACGTCCTACATGCCATGGAAGTCTGCCACATTGTCCTCATTTGAGCTGCACTTAGAAACACAATCTGCTTCGCCTTTCTTCTAGGAACTCACACCCAAGGACCCAATACCTACAGTAGAAACGAGGCTTGCATTCCTACTGCAACGAAACCACTGTTTTCCTGTTACACTGCAGGATTTTGAATAGGCTAAGGACCGATAGCCTACTCAAAGTGTTCCAAGGATGAGTGAGTTCGCTACATGCAGAACACTTTGGGAAGTAATGTTGATTCAGGCAAGGGAACAGGGTGTAGCTGGAGTCTCTTTTGACTTGTTGGAAATCAGAAGGGTTTAGACTTCGTGTTCACCGGAAAAGATGACCTGATGGCACAAGCCTTGTTTCCCATATTAAAAGCTCTATTCAGGTTGCCGTGAAACTACCTAAATAACTCTATTTCTGACTGGCCTCTAGTCACTGTAGTTACCCTCTGGAACGAAAAGATTTCTCTAAAGAAGTACGATGCTTCCATAGCATGGGTGGTAGCTCATCCTGTCAGGCTCTAGAGCTAAAGGGAAACTTGACGTGAGTACTTGCCTCACGCTAAGGCCTGAAGAGCCCTGCGGAAGCGAAAGCGTGTTGCAGTTTCCATTAGCTCGTATTCGCAGTTCTGCTTTACTTTAACGTTTCTACACTTTTGCAGACACTTAGGACCCTCGTGTGGGCACCCCACTGCCTACAAATACAGTGAGTACCAGCAGGTTCCACTGCCCTTCTAAGAAACTTCCAGGCCGTAAGTCTTTCCAAGTCACTCTGCATTCAGAGAGCAGGGCAATACACTGCACCCTTCCTTGGGAAAGCTACATGTCCTCAGCACACCAACAGCTCCAGGGATTCTGTTCTCTCACGTCCTACATGCCATGGAAGTCTGCCTCATTGTCCTCACTTGAGCTGCACTTAGCAACACAATCTGCTTCGCCTTTCTTCTAGGAACTCACACTCAAGGACCCCATACCTACAGGAGAAAGGAGGCTTGCGTTCCTACTGCAACCAAAGCACAGTTGTTCCTGTTACACTGCAGTATTGTGAATAGGCTAAGGACCGATAGCCTACTTAGAGTGTTCCAAGGATGAGTGAGTTCGCTACATGCAGAACACTTTGGGAAGAAAAGTTGATTCAGGCAAGGGAACAGGGTGTAGCTGGTGTCTCTTTTGACTTGTTGGAAATCAGAAGGATTCAGACTTCGTGTTCACCGGAAAAGAAGACCTGATGGCACAAGCCTTGTTTCCCATATTAAAAGCTCTATTCAGGTTGCCCTGAAACTACCTAAATAACTCTATTTCTGACTGGCCTCTAGTCACTGTAGTTACCCTCTGGAACGAAAAGGTTTCTCTACAGAAGTACGATGCTCCCATAGCATGGGTGGTAGCTCATCCTGTCAGGCTCTAGAGCTAAAGGGAAACTTGACGTGAGTACTTGCCTCACGCTAAGGCCTGAAGAGCCCTGCGGAAGCGAAAGCGTGTTGCAGTTTCCATTAGCTCGTATTCGCAGTTCTGCTTTACTTTAACATTTCTACACTTTTGCAGACACTTAGGACCCTCGTGTGGGCACCCCATTGCCTACAAATACAGTGAGTACCAGCAGGCTCCACTGCCCTTCTAAGAAACATCCAGGCCGTAAGCCTTTCCAAGTCACTCTATGTATTCAGAGAGTAGGGCAATACACTGCACCCTTCCTTGGGAAAGCTAGATGTCCTCAGCACACCAACAGCTCCAGGGATTCTGTTCTCTCACGTCCTACATGCCAAGGAAATCTGCCTCATTGTCTTCATTTGACTGCACTTAGAATCACAATCTGCTTCGTCGTCCTTCCAGGAACTCACACTCAAGGATCCCATACCTACAGGAGAAAGGAGGCTTGCATTCCTTCTGCAACCAAAGCACAGTTGTTCCTGTTACCCTGCAGGATTTTAGAATAGGCTAAGGCCCGATAGCCTACATAGAGCATTTCCAATTTGCGGGAGTTCGCTATATGCAGAACACTTTGTGAAGAAAAGTTGATTCAGGCAAGGGACCAGGGTAGAGCTAGAGTCTCTTTGGACTTGTTAGAAATCAGAAGGCTTCAGGCTGATTGTTCACCGGCAAAGAAGACCTGATGGCACAAGCCTTGCTTTCCTTTATTAAAAGCTCTTAGTCATGTTGCCCTGAAGCTACCTAAATAACTCTATTTCTGATGGCCTCTAGTCACTGTAGTTAACCCTCTGGAAGAAAAAGCAGTTTTCTCTAAGGAAACACGGTGCTTCCATAGTATGGGTGGGAGCTCATCTTATCAGGCTCTAGAGCTAAAGGGAAACTTGACGTGAGTACTTGCCTCACGCTAAGGCCTGAAGAGCTCTGCTGAAGCGAAAGCGTGTTGCAGTTTCCATTAGCTAGTATTCGCAGTTCTGCTTTACTTTAACGTTTCTCCGCTTTTCCAGACACTTAGGACCCTCGTTTGGGCACCCCATTGCCTACAAATATAGTGAGTACCAGCAGGCTCCACTGCCCTTCAAAGAAACATCCAGTCCGTAAGCCTTTCCAAGTCAGTCTTTGTATTCAGAGACTAGGGCAATACACTGCACCCTTCCTGGGAAAGCCAGATGTCCTCAGCACACCAACAGCTCCAGGATTCTGTTCTCTCACGTCCTACATGCCATGGACGTCTGCCACATTGTCCTCATTTGAGCTGCACTTAGAAACACAATCTGCTTCGCCTTTCTTCTAGGAACTCACACCCAAGGACCCCATACCTACAGTAGAAACGAGGCTTGCATTCCTACTGCAACGAAACCACTGTTTTCCTGTTACACTGCAGGATTTTGAATAGGCTAAGGACCGATAGCCTACTCAAAGTGTTCCAAGGATGAGTGAGTTCGCTACATGCAGAACACTTTGGGAAGTAATGTTGATTCAGGCAAGGGAACAGGGTGTAGCTGGAGTCTCTTTTGACTTGTTGGAAATCAGAAGGGTTTAGACTTCGTGTTCACCGGAAAAGATGACCTGATGGCACAAGCCTTGTTTCCCATATTAAAAGCTCTATTCAGGTTGCCCTGAAACTACCTAAATAACTCTATTTCTGACTGGCCTCTAGTCACTGTAGTTACCCTCTGGAACGAAAAGATTTCTCTAAAGAAGTACGATGCTTCCATAGCATGGGTGGTAGCTCATCCTGTCAGGCTCTAGAGCTAAAGGGAAACTTGACGTGAGTACTTGCCTCACGCTAAGGCCTGAAGAGCCCTGCGGAAGCGAAAGCGTGTTGCAGTTTCCATTAGCTCGTATTCGCAGTTCTGCTTTACTTTAACGTTTCTACACTTTTGCAGACACTTAGGACCCTCGTGTGGGCACCCCACTGCCTACAAATACAGTGAGTACCAGCAGGTTCCACTGCCCTTCTAAGAAACTTCCAGGCCGTAAGTCTTTCCAAGTCACTCTGCATTCAGAGAGCAGGGCAATACACTGCACCCTTCCTTGGGAAAGCTACATGTCCTCAGCACACCAACAGCTCCAGGGATTCTGTTCTCTCACGTCCTACATGCCATGGAAGTCTGCCTCATTGTCCTCACTTGAGCTGCACTTAGCAACACAATCTGCTTCGCCTTTCTTCTAGGAACTCACACTCAAGGACCCCATACCTACAGGAGAAAGGAGGCTTGCGTTCCTACTGCAACCAAAGCACAGTTGTTCCTGTTACACTGCAGTATTGTGAATAGGCTAAGGACCGATAGCCTACTTAGAGTGTTCCAAGGATGAGTGAGTTCGCTACATGCAGAACACTTTGGGAAGAAAAGTTGATTCAGGCAAGGGAACAGGGTGTAGCTGGTGTCTCTTTTGACTTGTTGGAAATCAGAAGGATTCAGACTTCGTGTTCACCGGAAAAGAAGACCTGATGGCACAAGCCTTGTTTCCCATATTAAAAGCTCTATTCAGGTTGCCCTGAAACTACCTAAATAACTCTATTTCTGACTGGCCTCTAGTCACTGTAGTTACCCTCTGGAACGAAAAGGTTTCTCTACAGAAGTACGATGCTTCCATAGCATGGGTGGTAGCTCATCCTGTCAGGCTCTAGAGCTAAAGGGAAACTTGACGTGAGTACTTGCCTCACGCTAAGGGCTGAAGAGCCCTGCGGAAGCGAAAGCGTGTTGCAGTTTCCATTAGCTCGTATTCGCAGTTCTGCTTTACTTTAACATTTCTACACTTTTGCAGACACTTAGGACCCTCGTGTGGGCACCCCATTGCCTACAAATACAGTGAGTACCAGCAGGCTCCACTGCCCTTCTAAGAAACATCCAGGCCGTAAGCCTTTCCAAGTCACTCTATGTATTCAGAGAGTAGGGCAATACACTGCACCCTTCCTTGGGAACGCTAGATGTCCTCAGCACACCAACAGCTCCAGGGATTCTGTTCTCTCATGTCCTACATGCCATGGAAGTCTCCCTCATTGTCCTCATTTGAGCTGCACTTAGAAACACAATCTGCTTCGCCTTTCTTCTAGGAACTCACACTCAAGGACACCATACCTACAGGAGAAAGGAGGCTTGCATTCCTACTGCAACGAAAGCACAGTTTTCCTGTTACACTGCAGGATTTAAATAGGCTAAGGACCGATTGCTTACATAGAGCATTTCAAATTTGAGGGAGTTCGCTACATGCAGAACACTTTGGGAAGAAAAGTTGATTCAGGCAAGGGACCAGGGTAGAGCTAGAGTCTCTTTGGACTTGTTAGAAATCAGAAGGCTTCAGGCTGATGGTTCACCGGCAAAGAAACCTGATGGCACGAGCCTTGCTTTCCCTTATTAAAAGCTCTTAGTGATGCTGCCCTGAAGCTACCTAAATAACTCTCTTTTTGACTGGCCTCTAGTCACTGTAGTTAGCCCTCTGGAAGAAAAAGCAGTTTTCTCTAAGGAAACACGGTGCTTCCATAGTATGGGTGGGAGCTCATCTTATCAGGCTCTAGAGCTAAAGGGAAACTTGACGTGAGTACTTGCCTCACGCTAAGGCCTGAAGAGCTCTGCTGAAGCGAAAGCGTGTTGCAGTTTCCATTAGCTAGTATTCGCAGTTCTGCTTTACTTTAACGTTTCTCCGCTTTTCCAGACACTTAGGACCCTCGTTTGGGCACCCCATTGCCTACAAATACAGTGAGTACCAGCAGGCTCCACTGCCCTTCAAAGAAACATCCAGGCCGTAAGCCTTTCCAAGTCAGTCTATGTATTCAGAGACTAGGGCAATACACTGCACCCTTCCTTGGGAAAGCCAGATGTCCTCAGCACACCAACAGCTCCAGGATTCTGTTCTCTCACGTCCTACATGCCATGGACGTCTGCCACATTGTCCTCATTTGAGCTGCACTTAGAAACACAATCTGCTTCGCCTTTCTTCTAGGAACTCACACCCAAGGACCCCATACCTACAGTAGAAACGAGGCTTGCATTCCTACTGCAACGAAACCACTGTTTTCCTGTTACACTGCAGGATTTTGAATAGGCTAAGGACCGATAGCCTACTCAAAGTGTTCCAAGGATGAGTGAGTTCGCTACATGCAGAACACTTTGGGAAGTAATGTTGATTCAGGCAAGGGAACAGGGTGTAGCTGGAGTCTCTTTTGACTTGTTGGAAATCAGAAGGGTTTAGACTTCGTGTTCACCGGAAAAGATGACCTGATGGCACAAGCCTTGTTTCCCATATTAAAAGCTCTATTCAGGTTGCCCTGAAACTACCTAAATAACTCTATTTCTGACTGGCCTCTAGTCACTGTAGTTACCCTCTGGAACGAAAAGATTTCTCTAAAGAAGTACGATGCTTCCATAGCATGGGTGGTAGCTCATCCTGTCAGGCTCTAGAGCTAAAGGGAAACTTGACGTGAGTACTTGCCTCACGCTAAGGCCTGAAGAGCCCTGCGGAAGCGAAAGCGTGTTGCAGTTTCCATTAGCTCGTATTCGCAGTTCTGCTTTACTTTAACGTTTCTACACTTTTGCAGACACTTAGGACCCTCGTGTGGGCACCCCACTGCCTACAAATACAGTGAGTACCAGCAGGTTCCACTGCCCTTCTAAGAAACTTCCAGGCCGTAAGTCTTTCCAAGTCACTCTGCATTCAGAGAGCAGGGCAATACACTGCACCCTTCCTTGGGAAAGCTACATGTCCTCAGCACACCAACAGCTCCAGGGATTCTGTTCTCTCACGTCCTACATGCCATGGAAGTCTGCCTCATTGTCCTCACTTGAGCTGCACTTAGCAACACAATCTGCTTCGCCTTTCTTCTAGGAACTCACACTCAAGGACCCCATACCTACAGGAGAAAGGAGGCTTGCGTTCCTACTGCAACCAAAGCACAGTTGTTCCTGTTACACTGCAGTATTGTGAATAGGCTAAGGACCGATAGCCTACTTAGAGTGTTCCAAGGATGAGTGAGTTCGCTACATGCAGAACACTTTGGGAAGAAAAGTTGATTCAGGCAAGGGAACAGGGTGTAGCTGGTGTCTCTTTTGACTTGTTGGAAATCAGAAGGATTCAGACTTCGTGTTCACCGGAAAAGAAGACCTGATGGCACAAGCCTTGTTTCCCATATTAAAAGCTCTATTCAGGTTGCCCTGAAACTACCTAAATAACTCTATTTCTGACTGGCCTCTAGTCACTGTAGTTACCCTCTGGAACGAAAAGGTTTCTCTACAGAAGTACGATGCTTCCATAGCATGGGTGGTAGCTCATCCTGTCAGGCTCTAGAGCTAAAGGGAAACTTGACGTGAGTACTTGCCTCACGCTAAGGGCTGAAGAGCCCTGCGGAAGCGAAAGCGTGTTGCAGTTTCCATTAGCTCGTATTCGCAGTTCTGCTTTACTTTAACATTTCTACACTTTTGCAGACACTTAGGACCCTCGTGTGGGCACCCCATTGCCTACAAATACAGTGAGTACCAGCAGGCTCCACTGCCCTTCTAAGAAACATCCAGGCCGTAAGCCTTTCCAAGTCACTCTATGTATTCAGAGAGTAGGGCAATACACTGCACCCTTCCTTGGGAACGCTAGATGTCCTCAGCACACCAACAGCTCCAGGGATTCTGTTCTCTCATGTCCTACATGCCATGGAAGTCTCCCTCATTGTCCTCATTTGAGCTGCACTTAGAAACACAATCTGCTTCGCCTTTCTTCTAGGAACTCACACTCAAGGACACCATACCTACAGGAGAAAGGAGGCTTGCATTCCTACTGCAACGAAAGCACAGTTTTCCTGTTACACTGCAGGATTTAAATAGGCTAAGGACCGATTGCTTACATAGAGCATTTCAAATTTGAGGGAGTTCGCTACATGCAGAACACTTTGGGAAGAAAAGTTGATTCAGGCAAGGGACCAGGGTAGAGCTAGAGTCTCTTTGGACTTGTTAGAAATCAGAAGGCTTCAGGCTGATGGTTCACCGGCAAAGAAACCTGATGGCACGAGCCTTGCTTTCCCTTATTAAAAGCTCTTAGTGATGCTGCCCTGAAGCTACCTAAATAACTCTCTTTTTGACTGGCCTCTAGTCACTGTAGTTAGCCCTCTGGAAGAAAAAGCAGTTTTCTCTAAGGAAACACGGTGCTTCCATAGTATGGGTGGGAGCTCATCTTATCAGGCTCTAGAGCTAAAGGGAAACTTGACGTGAGTACTTGCCTCACGCTAAGGCCTGAAGAGCTCTGCTGAAGCGAAAGCGTGTTGCAGTTTCCATTAGCTAGTATTCGCAGTTCTGCTTTACTTTAACGTTTCTCCGCTTTTCCAGACACTTAGGACCCTCGTTTGGGCACCCCATTGCCTACAAATACAGTGAGTACCAGCAGGCTCCACTGCCCTTCAAAGAAACATCCAGGCCGTAAGCCTTTCCAAGTCAGTCTATGTATTCAGAGACTAGGGCAATACACTGCACCCTTCCTTGGGAAAGCCAGATGTCCTCAGCACACCAACAGCTCCAGGATTCTGTTCTCTCACGTCCTACATGCCATGGACGTCTGCCACATTGTCCTCATTTGAGCTGCACTTAGAAACACAATCTGCTTCGCCTTTCTTCTAGGAACTCACACCCAAGGACCCCATACCTACAGTAGAAACGAGGCTTGCATTCCTACTGCAACGAAACCACTGTTTTCCTGTTACACTGCAGGATTTTGAATAGGCTAAGGACCGATAGCCTACTCAAAGTGTTCCAAGGATGAGTGAGTTCGCTACATGCAGAACACTTTGGGAAGTAATGTTGATTCAGGCAAGGGAACAGGGTGTAGCTGGAGTCTCTTTTGACTTGTTGGAAATCAGAAGGGTTTAGACTTCGTGTTCACCGGAAAAGATGACCTGATGGCACAAGCCTTGTTTCCCATATTAAAAGCTCTATTCAGGTTGCCCTGAAACTACCTAAATAACTCTATTTCTGACTGGCCTCTAGTCACTGTAGTTACCCTCTGGAACGAAAAGATTTCTCTAAAGAAGTACGATGCTTCCATAGCATGGGTGGTAGCTCATCCTGTCAGGCTCTAGAGCTAAAGGGAAACTTGACGTGAGTACTTGCCTCACGCTAAGGCCTGAAGAGCCCTGCGGAAGCGAAAGCGTGTTGCAGTTTCCATTAGCTCGTATTCGCAGTTCTGCTTTACTTTAACGTTTCTACACTTTTGCAGACACTTAGGACCCTCGTGTGGGCACCCCACTGCCTACAAATACAGTGAGTACCAGCAGGTTCCACTGCCCTTCTAAGAAACTTCCAGGCCGTAAGTCTTTCCAAGTCACTCTGCATTCAGAGAGCAGGGCAATACACTGCACCCTTCCTTGGGAAAGCTACATGTCCTCAGCACACCAACAGCTCCAGGGATTCTGTTCTCTCACGTCCTACATGCCATGGAAGTCTGCCTCATTGTCCTCACTTGAGCTGCACTTAGCAACACAATCTGCTTCGCCTTTCTTCTAGGAACTCACACTCAAGGACCCCATACCTACAGGAGAAAGGAGGCTTGCGTTCCTACTGCAACCAAAGCACAGTTGTTCCTGTTACACTGCAGTATTGTGAATAGGCTAAGGACCGATAGCCTACTTAGAGTGTTCCAAGGATGAGTGAGTTCGCTACATGCAGAACACTTTGGGAAGAAAAGTTGATTCAGGCAAGGGAACAGGGTGTAGCTGGTGTCTCTTTTGACTTGTTGGAAATCAGAAGGATTCAGACTTCGTGTTCACCGGAAAAGAAGACCTGATGGCACAAGCCTTGTTTCCCATATTAAAAGCTCTATTCAGGTTGCCCTGAAACTACCTAAATAACTCTATTTCTGACTGGCCTCTAGTCACTGTAGTTACCCTCTGGAACGAAAAGGTTTCTCTACAGAAGTACGATGCTTCCATAGCATGGGTGGTAGCTCATCCTGTCAGGCTCTAGAGCTAAAGGGAAACTTGACGTGAGTACTTGCCTCACGCTAAGGGCTGAAGAGCCCTGCGGAAGCGAAAGCGTGTTGCAGTTTCCATTAGCTCGTATTCGCAGTTCTGCTTTACTTTAACATTTCTACACTTTTGCAGACACTTAGGACCCTCGTGTGGGCACCCCATTGCCTACAAATACAGTGAGTACCAGCAGGCTCCACTGCCCTTCTAAGAAACATCCAGGCCGTAAGCCTTTCCAAGTCACTCTATGTATTCAGAGAGTAGGGCAATACACTGCACCCTTCCTTGGGAAAGCTAGATGTCCTCAGCACACCAACAGCTCCAGGGATTCTGTTCTCTCACGTCCTACATGCCAAGGAAATCTGCCTCATTGTCTTCATTTGACTGCACTTAGAATCACAATCTGCTTCGTCGTCCTTCCAGGAACTCACACTCAAGGATCCCATACCTACAGGAGAAAGGAGGCTTGCATTCCTTCTGCAACCAAAGCACAGTTGTTCCTGTTACACTGCAGGATTTAAATAGGCTAAGGACCGATTGCTTACATAGAGCATTTCAAATTTGCGGGAGTTCGCTACATGCAGAACACTTTGTGAAGAAAAGTTGATTCAGGCAAGGGACCAGGGTAGAGCTAGAGTCTCTTTGGACTTGTTAGAAATCAGAAGGCTTCAGGCTGATTGTTCACCGGCAAAGAAGACCTGATGGCACAAGCCTTGCTTTCCTTTATTAAAAGCTCTTAGTCATGTTGCCCTGAAGCTACCTAAATAACTCTATTTCGGATGGCCTCTAGTCACTGTAGTTAACCCTCTGGAAGAAAAAGCAGTTTTCTCTAAGGAAACACGGTGCTTCCATAGTATGGGTGGGAGCTCATCTTATCAGGCTCTAGAGCTAAAGGGAAACTTGACGTGAGTACTTGCCTCACGCTAAGGCCTGAAGAGCTCTGCTGAAGCGAAAGCGTGTTGCAGTTTCCATTAGCTAGTATTCGCAGTTCTGCTTTACTTTAACGTTTCTCCGCTTTTCCAGACACTTAGGACCCTCGTTTGGGCACCCCATTGCCTACAAATATAGTGAGTACCAGCAGGCTCCACTGCCCTTCAAAGAAACATCCAGTCCGTAAGCCTTTCCAAGTCAGTCTATGTATTCAGAGACTAGGGCAATACACTGCACCCTTCCTGGGAAAGCCAGATGTCCTCAGCACACCAACAGCTCCAGGATTCTGTTCTCTCACGTCCTACATGCCATGGACGTCTGCCACATTGTCCTCATTTGAGCTGCACTTAGAAACACAATCTGCTTCGCCTTTCTTCTAGGAACTCACACCCAAGGACCCCATACCTACAGTAGAAACGAGGCTTGCATTCCTACTGCAACGAAACCACTGTTTTCCTGTTACACTGCAGGATTTTGAATAGGCTAAGGACCGATAGCCTACTCAAAGTGTTCCAAGGATGAGTGAGTTCGCTACATGCAGAACACTTTGGGAAGTAATGTTGATTCAGGCAAGGGAACAGGGTGTAGCTGGAGTCTCTTTTGACTTGTTGGAAATCAGAAGGGTTTAGACTTCGTGTTCACCGGAAAAGATGACCTGATGGCACAAGCCTTGTTTCCCATATTAAAAGCTCTATTCAGGTTGCCCTGAAACTACCTAAATAACTCTATTTCTGACTGGCCTCTAGTCACTGTAGTTACCCTCTGGAACGAAAAGATTTCTCTAAAGAAGTACGATGCTTCCATAGCATGGGTGGTAGCTCATCCTGTCAGGCTCTAGAGCTAAAGGGAAACTTGACGTGAGTACTTGCCTCACGCTAAGGCCTGAAGAGCCCTGCGGAAGCGAAAGCGTGTTGCAGTTTCCATTAGCTCGTATTCGCAGTTCTGCTTTACTTTAACGTTTCTACACTTTTGCAGACACTTAGGACCCTCGTGTGGGCACCCCACTGCCTACAAATACAGTGAGTACCAGCAGGTTCCACTGCCCTTCTAAGAAACTTCCAGGCCGTAAGTCTTTCCAAGTCACTCTGCATTCAGAGAGCAGGGCAATACACTGCACCCTTCCTTGGGAAAGCTACATGTCCTCAGCACACCAACAGCTCCAGGGATTCTGTTCTCTCACGTCCTACATGCCATGGAAGTCTGCCTCATTGTCCTCACTTGAGCTGCACTTAGCAACACAATCTGCTTCGCCTTTCTTCTAGGAACTCACACTCAAGGACCCCATACCTACAGGAGAAAGGAGGCTTGCGTTCCTACTGCAACCAAAGCACAGTTGTTCCTGTTACACTGCAGTATTGTGAATAGGCTAAGGACCGATAGCCTACTTAGAGTGTTCCAAGGATGAGTGAGTTCGCTACATGCAGAACACTTTGGGAAGAAAAGTTGATTCAGGCAAGGGAACAGGGTGTAGCTGGTGTCTCTTTTGACTTGTTGGAAATCAGAAGGATTCAGACTTCGTGTTCACCGGAAAAGAAGACCTGATGGCACAAGCCTTGTTTCCCATATTAAAAGCTCTATTCAGGTTGCCCTGAAACTACCTAAATAACTCTATTTCTGACTGGCCTCTAGTCACTATAGTTACCCTCTGGAACGAAAAGGATTCTCTACAGAAGTACGATGCTTCCATAGCATGGGTGGTAGCTCATCCTGTCAGGCTCTAGAGCTAAAGGGAAACTTGACGTGAGTACTTGCCTCACGCTAAGGCCTGAAGAGCCCTGCGGAAGCGAAAGCGTGTTGCAGTTTCCATTAGCTCGTATTCGCAGTTCTGCTTTACTTTAACGTTTCTACACTTTTGCAGACACTTAGGACCCTCGTGTGGGCACCCCATTGCCTACAAATACAGTGAGTACCAGCAGGCTCCACTGCCCTTCTAAGAAACATCCAGGCCGTAAGCCTTTCCAAGTCACTCTATGTATTCAGAGAGTAGGGCAATACACTGCACCCTTCCTTGGGAAAGCTAGATGTCCTCAGCACACCAACAGCTCCAGGGATTCTGTTCTCTCACGTCCTACATGCCAAGGAAATCTGCCTCATTGTCTTCATTTGACTGCACTTAGAATCACAATCTGCTTCGTCGTCCTTCCAGGAACTCACACTCAAGGATCCCATACCTACAGGAGAAAGGAGGCTTGCATTCCTTCTGCAACCAAAGCACAGTTGTTCCTGTTACCCTGCAGGATTTTAGAATAGGCTAAGGCCCGATAGCCTACATAGAGCATTTCCAATTTGCGGGAGTTCGCTACATGCAGAACACTTTGTGAAGAAAAGTTGATTCAGGCAAGGGACCAGGGTAGAGCTAGAGTCTCTTTGGACTTGTTAGAAATCAGAAGGCTTCAGGCTGATTGTTCACCGGCAACGAAGACCTGATGGCACAAGCCTTGCTTTCCTTTATTAAAAGCTCTTAGTCATGTTGCCCTGAAGCTACCTAAATAACTCTATTTCGGATGGCCTCTAGTCACTGTAGTTAACCCTCTGGAAGAAAAAGCAGTTTTCTCTAAGGAAACACGGTGCTTCCATAGTATGGGTGGGAGCTCATCTTATCAGGCTCTAGAGCTAAAGGGAAACTTGACGTGAGTACTTGCCTCACGCTAAGGCCTGAAGAGCTCTGCTGAAGCGAAAGCGTGTTGCAGTTTCCATTAGCTAGTATTCGCAGTTCTGCTTTACTTTAACGTTTCTCCGCTTTTCCAGACACTTAGGACCCTCGTTTGGGCACCCCATTGCCTACAAATATAGTGAGTACCAGCAGGCTCCACTGCCCTTCAAAGAAACATCCAGTCCGTAAGCCTTTCCAAGTCAGTCTATGTATTCAGAGACTAGGGCAATACACTGCACCCTTCCTGGGAAAGCCAGATGTCCTCAGCACACCAACAGCTCCAGGATTCTGTTCTCTCACGTCCTACATGCCATGGACGTCTGCCACATTGTCCTCATTTGAGCTGCACTTAGAAACACAATCTGCTTCGCCTTTCTTCTAGGAACTCACACCCAAGGACCCCATACCTACAGTAGAAACGAGGCTTGCATTCCTACTGCAACGAAACCACTGTTTTCCTGTTACACTGCAGGATTTTGAATAGGCTAAGGACCGATAGCCTACTCAAAGTGTTCCAAGGATGAGTGAGTTCGCTACATGCAGAACACTTTGGGAAGTAATGTTGATTCAGGCAAGGGAACAGGGTGTAGCTGGAGTCTCTTTTGACTTGTTGGAAATCAGAAGGGTTTAGACTTCGTGTTCACCGGAAAAGATGACCTGATGGCACAAGCCTTGTTTCCCATATTAAAAGCTCTATTCAGGTTGCCCTGAAACTACCTAAATAACTCTATTTCTGACTGGCCTCTAGTCACTGTAGTTACCCTCTGGAACGAAAAGATTTCTCTAAAGAAGTACGATGCTTCCATAGCATGGGTGGTAGCTCATCCTGTCAGGCTCTAGAGCTAAAGGGAAACTTGACGTGAGTACTTGCCTCACGCTAAGGCCTGAAGAGCCCTGCGGAAGCGAAAGCGTGTTGCAGTTTCCATTAGCTCGTATTCGCAGTTCTGCTTTACTTTAACGTTTCTACACTTTTGCAGACACTTAGGACCCTCGTGTGGGCACCCCACTGCCTACAAATACAGTGAGTACCAGCAGGTTCCACTGCCCTTCTAAGAAACTTCCAGGCCGTAAGTCTTTCCAAGTCACTCTGCATTCAGAGAGCAGGGCAATACACTGCACCCTTCCTTGGGAAAGCTACATGTCCTCAGCACACCAACAGCTCCAGGGATTCTGTTCTCTCACGTCCTACATGCCATGGAAGTCTGCCTCATTGTCCTCACTTGAGCTGCACTTAGCAACACAATCTGCTTCGCCTTTCTTCTAGGAACTCACACTCAAGGACCCCATACCTACAGGAGAAAGGAGGCTTGCGTTCCTACTGCAACCAAAGCACAGTTGTTCCTGTTACACTGCAGTATTGTGAATAGGCTAAGGACCGATAGCCTACTTAGAGTGTTCCAAGGATGAGTGAGTTCGCTACATGCAGAACACTTTGGGAAGAAAAGTTGATTCAGGCAAGGGAACAGGGTGTAGCTGGTGTCTCTTTTGACTTGTTGGAAATCAGAAGGATTCAGACTTCGTGTTCACCGGAAAAGAAGACCTGATGGCACAAGCCTTGTTTCCCATATTAAAAGCTCTATTCAGGTTGCCCTGAAACTACCTAAATAACTCTATTTCTGACTGGCCTCTAGTCACTGTAGTTACCCTCTGGAACGAAAAGGTTTCTCTACAGAAGTACGATGCTTCCATAGCATGGGTGGTAGCTCATCCTGTCAGGCTCTAGAGCTAAAGGGAAACTTGACGTGAGTACTTGCCTCACGCTAAGGCCTGAAGAGCCCTGCGGAAGCGAAAGCGTGTTGCAGTTTCCATTAGCTCGTATTCGCAGTTCTGCTTTACTTTAACGTTTCTACACTTTTGCAGACACTTAGGACCCTCGTGTGGGCACCCCACTGCCTACAAATACAGTGAGTACCAGCAGGTTCCACTGCCCTTCTAAGAAACTTCCAGGCCGTAAGTCTTTCCAAGTCACTCTGCATTCAGAGAGCAGGGCAATACACTGCACCCTTCCTTGGGAAAGCTACATGTCCTCAGCACACCAACAGCTCCAGGGATTCTGTTCTCTCACGTCCTACATGCCATGGAAGTCTGCCTCATTGTCCTCACTTGAGCTGCACTTAGCAACACAATCTGCTTCGCCTTTCTTCTAGGAACTCACACTCAAGGACCCCATACCTACAGGAGAAAGGAGGCTTGCGTTCCTACTGCAACCAAAGCACAGTTGTTCCTGTTACACTGCAGTATTGTGAATAGGCTAAGGACCGATAGCCTACTTAGAGTGTTCCAAGGATGAGTGAGTTCGCTACATGCAGAACACTTTGGGAAGAAAAGTTGATTCAGGCAAGGGAACAGGGTGTAGCTGGTGTCTCTTTTGACTTGTTGGAAATCAGAAGGATTCAGACTTCGTGTTCACCGGAAAAGAAGACCTGATGGCACAAGCCTTGTTTCCCATATTAAAAGCTCTATTCAGGTTGCCCTGAAACTACCTAAATAACTCTATTTCTGACTGGCCTCTAGTCACTGTAGTTACCCTCTGGAACGAAAAGGTTTCTCTACAGAAGTACGATGCTTCCATAGCATGGGTGGTAGCTCATCCTGTCAGGCTCTAGAGCTAAAGGGAAACTTGACGTGAGTACTTGCCTCACGCTAAGGCCTGAAGAGCCCTGCGGAAGCGAAAGCGTGTTGCAGTTTCCATTAGCTCGTATTCGCAGTTCTGCTTTACTTTAACGTTTCTACACTTTTGCAGACACTTAGGACCCTCGTGTGGGCACCCCATTGCCTACAAATACAGTGAGTACCAGCAGGCTCCACTGCCCTTCTAAGAAACATCCAGGCCGTAAGCCTTTCCAAGTCACTCTATGTATTCAGAGAGTAGGGCAATACACTGCACCCTTCCTTGGGAAAGCTAGATGTCCTCAGCACACCAACAGCTCCAGGGATTCTGTTCTCTCACGTCCTACATGCCAAGGAAATCTGCCTCATTGTCTTCATTTGACTGCACTTAGAATCACAATCTGCTTCGTCGTCCTTCCAGGAACTCACACTCAAGGATCCCATACCTACAGGAGAAAGGAGGCTTGCATTCCTTCTGCAACCAAAGCACAGTTGTTCCTGTTACCCTGCAGGATTTTAGAATAGGCTAAGGCCCGATAGCCTACATAGAGCATTTCCAATTTGCGGGAGTTCGCTACATGCAGAACACTTTGTGAAGAAAAGTTGATTCAGGCAAGGGACCAGGGTAGAGCTAGAGTCTCTTTGGACTTGTTAGAAATCAGAAGGCTTCAGGCTGATTGTTCACCGGCAACGAAGACCTGATGGCACAAGCCTTGCTTTCCTTTATTAAAAGCTCTTAGTCATGTTGCCCTGAAGCTACCTAAATAACTCTATTTCTGATGGCCTCTAGTCACTGTAGTTAACCCTCTGGAAGAAAAAGCAGTTTTCTCTAAGGAAACACGGTGCTTCCATAGTATGGGTGGGAGCTCATCTTATCAGGCTCTAGAGCTAAAGGGAAACTTGACGTGAGTACTTGCCTCACGCTAAGGCCTGAAGAGCTCTGCTGAAGCGAAAGCGTGTTGCAGTTTCCATTAGCTAGTATTCGCAGTTCTGCTTTACTTTAACGTTTCTCCGCTTTTCCAGACACTTAGGACCCTCGTTTGGGCACCCCATTGCCTACAAATATAGTGAGTACCAGCAGGCTCCACTGCCCTTCAAAGAAACATCCAGTCCGTAAGCCTTTCCAAGTCAGTCTATGTATTCAGAGACTAGGGCAATACACTGCACCCTTCCTGGGAAAGCCAGATGTCCTCAGCACACCAACAGCTCCAGGATTCTGTTCTCTCACGTCCTACATGCCATGGACGTCTGCCACATTGTCCTCATTTGAGCTGCACTTAGAAACACAATCTGCTTCGCCTTTCTTCTAGGAACTCACACCCAAGGACCCCATACCTACAGTAGAAACGAGGCTTGCATTCCTACTGCAACGAAACCACTGTTTTCCTGTTACACTGCAGGATTTTGAATAGGCTAAGGACCGATAGCCTACTCAAAGTGTTCCAAGGATGAGTGAGTTCGCTACATGCAGAACACTTTGGGAAGTAATGTTGATTCAGGCAAGGGAACAGGGTGTAGCTGGAGTCTCTTTTGACTTGTTGGAAATCAGAAGGGTTTAGACTTCGTGTTCACCGGAAAAGATGACCTGATGGCACAAGCCTTGTTTCCCATATTAAAAGCTCTATTCAGGTTGCCCTGAAACTACCTAAATAACTCTATTTCTGACTGGCCTCTAGTCACTGTAGTTACCCTCTGGAACGAAAAGATTTCTCTAAAGAAGTACGATGCTTCCATAGCATGGGTGGTAGCTCATCCTGTCAGGCTCTAGAGCTAAAGGGAAACTTGACGTGAGTACTTGCCTCACGCTAAGGCCTGAAGAGCCCTGCGGAAGCGAAAGCGTGTTGCAGTTTCCATTAGCTCGTATTCGCAGTTCTGCTTTACTTTAACGTTTCTACACTTTTGCAGACACTTAGGACCCTCGTGTGGGCACCCCACTGCCTACAAATACAGTGAGTACCAGCAGGTTCCACTGCCCTTCTAAGAAACTTCCAGGCCGTAAGTCTTTCCAAGTCACTCTGCATTCAGAGAGCAGGGCAATACACTGCACCCTTCCTTGGGAAAGCTACATGTCCTCAGCACACCAACAGCTCCAGGGATTCTGTTCTCTCACGTCCTACATGCCATGGAAGTCTGCCTCATTGTCCTCACTTGAGCTGCACTTAGCAACACAATCTGCTTCGCCTTTCTTCTAGGAACTCACACTCAAGGACCCCATACCTACAGGAGAAAGGAGGCTTGCGTTCCTACTGCAACCAAAGCACAGTTGTTCCTGTTACACTGCAGTATTGTGAATAGGCTAAGGACCGATAGCCTACTTAGAGTGTTCCAAGGATGAGTGAGTTCGCTACATGCAGAACACTTTGGGAAGAAAAGTTGATTCAGGCAAGGGAACAGGGTGTAGCTGGTGTCTCTTTTGACTTGTTGGAAATCAGAAGGATTCAGACTTCGTGTTCACCGGAAAAGAAGACCTGATGGCACAAGCCTTGTTTCCCATATTAAAAGCTCTATTCAGGTTGCCCTGAAACTACCTAAATAACTCTATTTCTGACTGGCCTCTAGTCACTATAGTTACCCTCTGGAACGAAAAGGATTCTCTACAGAAGTACGATGCTTCCATAGCATGGGTGGTAGCTCATCCTGTCAGGCTCTAGAGCTAAAGGGAAACTTGACGTGAGTACTTGCCTCACGCTAAGGCCTGAAGAGCCCTGCGGAAGCGAAAGCGTGTTGCAGTTTCCATTAGCTCGTATTCGCAGTTCTGCTTTACTTTAACGTTTCTACACTTTTGCAGACACTTAGGACCCTCGTGTGGGCACCCCATTGCCTACAAATACAGTGAGTACCAGCAGGCTCCACTGCCCTTCTAAGAAACATCCAGGCCGTAAGCCTTTCCAAGTCACTCTATGTATTCAGAGAGTAGGGCAATACACTGCACCCTTCCTTGGGAAAGCTAGATGTCCTCAGCACACCAACAGCTCCAGGGATTCTGTTCTCTCACGTCCTACATGCCAAGGAAATCTGCCTCATTGTCTTCATTTGACTGCACTTAGAATCACAATCTGCTTCGTCGTCCTTCCAGGAACTCACACTCAAGGATCCCATACCTACAGGAGAAAGGAGGCTTGCATTCCTTCTGCAACCAAAGCACAGTTGTTCCTGTTACCCTGCAGGATTTTAGAATAGGCTAAGGCCCGATAGCCTACATAGAGCATTTCCAATTTGCGGGAGTTCGCTACATGCAGAACACTTTGTGAAGAAAAGTTGATTCAGGCAAGGGACCAGGGTAGAGCTAGAGTCTCTTTGGACTTGTTAGAAATCAGAAGGCTTCAGGCTGATTGTTCACCGGCAACGAAGACCTGATGGCACAAGCCTTGCTTTCCTTTATTAAAAGCTCTTAGTCATGTTGCCCTGAAGCTACCTAAATAACTCTATTTCGGATGGCCTCTAGTCACTGTAGTTAACCCTCTGGAAGAAAAAGCAGTTTTCTCTAAGGAAACACGGTGCTTCCATAGTATGGGTGGGAGCTCATCTTATCAGGCTCTAGAGCTAAAGGGAAACTTGACGTGAGTACTTGCCTCACGCTAAGGCCTGAAGAGCTCTGCTGAAGCGAAAGCGTGTTGCAGTTTCCATTAGCTAGTATTCGCAGTTCTGCTTTACTTTAACGTTTCTCCGCTTTTCCAGACACTTAGGACCCTCGTTTGGGCACCCCATTGCCTACAAATATAGTGAGTACCAGCAGGCTCCACTGCCCTTCAAAGAAACATCCAGTCCGTAAGCCTTTCCAAGTCAGTCTATGTATTCAGAGACTAGGGCAATACACTGCACCCTTCCTGGGAAAGCCAGATGTCCTCAGCACACCAACAGCTCCAGGATTCTGTTCTCTCACGTCCTACATGCCATGGACGTCTGCCACATTGTCCTCATTTGAGCTGCACTTAGAAACACAATCTGCTTCGCCTTTCTTCTAGGAACTCACACCCAAGGACCCCATACCTACAGTAGAAACGAGGCTTGCATTCCTACTGCAACGAAACCACTGTTTTCCTGTTACACTGCAGGATTTTGAATAGGCTAAGGACCGATAGCCTACTCAAAGTGTTCCAAGGATGAGTGAGTTCGCTACATGCAGAACACTTTGGGAAGTAATGTTGATTCAGGCAAGGGAACAGGGTGTAGCTGGAGTCTCTTTTGACTTGTTGGAAATCAGAAGGGTTTAGACTTCGTGTTCACCGGAAAAGATGACCTGATGGCACAAGCCTTGTTTCCCATATTAAAAGCTCTATTCAGGTTGCCCTGAAACTACCTAAATAACTCTATTTCTGACTGGCCTCTAGTCACTGTAGTTACCCTCTGGAACGAAAAGATTTCTCTAAAGAAGTACGATGCTTCCATAGCATGGGTGGTAGCTCATCCTGTCAGGCTCTAGAGCTAAAGGGAAACTTGACGTGAGTACTTGCCTCACGCTAAGGCCTGAAGAGCCCTGCGGAAGCGAAAGCGTGTTGCAGTTTCCATTAGCTCGTATTCGCAGTTCTGCTTTACTTTAACGTTTCTACACTTTTGCAGACACTTAGGACCCTCGTGTGGGCACCCCACTGCCTACAAATACAGTGAGTACCAGCAGGTTCCACTGCCCTTCTAAGAAACTTCCAGGCCGTAAGTCTTTCCAAGTCACTCTGCATTCAGAGAGCAGGGCAATACACTGCACCCTTCCTTGGGAAAGCTACATGTCCTCAGCACACCAACAGCTCCAGGGATTCTGTTCTCTCACGTCCTACATGCCATGGAAGTCTGCCTCATTGTCCTCACTTGAGCTGCACTTAGCAACACAATCTGCTTCGCCTTTCTTCTAGGAACTCACACTCAAGGACCCCATACCTACAGGAGAAAGGAGGCTTGCGTTCCTACTGCAACCAAAGCACAGTTGTTCCTGTTACACTGCAGTATTGTGAATAGGCTAAGGACCGATAGCCTACTTAGAGTGTTCCAAGGATGAGTGAGTTCGCTACATGCAGAACACTTTGGGAAGAAAAGTTGATTCAGGCAAGGGAACAGGGTGTAGCTGGTGTCTCTTTTGACTTGTTGGAAATCAGAAGGATTCAGACTTCGTGTTCACCGGAAAAGAAGACCTGATGGCACAAGCCTTGTTTCCCATATTAAAAGCTCTATTCAGGTTGCCCTGAAACTACCTAAATAACTCTATTTCTGACTGGCCTCTAGTCACTGTAGTTACCCTCTGGAACGAAAAGGTTTCTCTACAGAAGTACGATGCTTCCATAGCATGGGTGGTAGCTCATCCTGTCAGGCTCTAGAGCTAAAGGGAAACTTGACGTGAGTACTTGCCTCACGCTAAGGCCTGAAGAGCCCTGCGGAAGCGAAAGCGTGTTGCAGTTTCCATTAGCTCGTATTCGCAGTTCTGCTTTACTTTAACGTTTCTACACTTTTGCAGACACTTAGGACCCTCGTGTGGGCACCCCACTGCCTACAAATACAGTGAGTACCAGCAGGTTCCACTGCCCTTCTAAGAAACTTCCAGGCCGTAAGTCTTTCCAAGTCACTCTGCATTCAGAGAGCAGGGCAATACACTGCACCCTTCCTTGGGAAAGCTACATGTCCTCAGCACACCAACAGCTCCAGGGATTCTGTTCTCTCACGTCCTACATGCCATGGAAGTCTGCCTCATTGTCCTCACTTGAGCTGCACTTAGCAACACAATCTGCTTCGCCTTTCTTCTAGGAACTCACACTCAAGGACCCCATACCTACAGGAGAAAGGAGGCTTGCGTTCCTACTGCAACCAAAGCACAGTTGTTCCTGTTACACTGCAGTATTGTGAATAGGCTAAGGACCGATAGCCTACTTAGAGTGTTCCAAGGATGAGTGAGTTCGCTACATGCAGAACACTTTGGGAAGAAAAGTTGATTCAGGCAAGGGAACAGGGTGTAGCTGGTGTCTCTTTTGACTTGTTGGAAATCAGAAGGATTCAGACTTCGTGTTCACCGGAAAAGAAGACCTGATGGCACAAGCCTTGTTTCCCATATTAAAAGCTCTATTCAGGTTGCCCTGAAACTACCTAAATAACTCTATTTCTGACTGGCCTCTAGTCACTGTAGTTACCCTCTGGAACGAAAAGGTTTCTCTACAGAAGTACGATGCTTCCATAGCATGGGTGGTAGCTCATCCTGTCAGGCTCTAGAGCTAAAGGGAAACTTGACGTGAGTACTTGCCTCACGCTAAGGCCTGAAGAGCCCTGCGGAAGCGAAAGCGTGTTGCAGTTTCCATTAGCTCGTATTCGCAGTTCTGCTTTACTTTAACGTTTCTACACTTTTGCAGACACTTAGGACCCTCGTGTGGGCACCCCATTGCCTACAAATACAGTGAGTACCAGCAGGCTCCACTGCCCTTCTAAGAAACATCCAGGCCGTAAGCCTTTCCAAGTCACTCTATGTATTCAGAGAGTAGGGCAATACACTGCACCCTTCCTTGGGAAAGCTAGATGTCCTCAGCACACCAACAGCTCCAGGGATTCTGTTCTCTCACGTCCTACATGCCAAGGAAATCTGCCTCATTGTCTTCATTTGACTGCACTTAGAATCACAATCTGCTTCGTCGTCCTTCCAGGAACTCACACTCAAGGATCCCATACCTACAGGAGAAAGGAGGCTTGCATTCCTTCTGCAACCAAAGCACAGTTGTTCCTGTTACCCTGCAGGATTTTAGAATAGGCTAAGGCCCGATAGCCTACATAGAGCATTTCCAATTTGCGGGAGTTCGCTACATGCAGAACACTTTGTGAAGAAAAGTTGATTCAGGCAAGGGACCAGGGTAGAGCTAGAGTCTCTTTGGACTTGTTAGAAATCAGAAGGCTTCAGGCTGATTGTTCACCGGCAACGAAGACCTGATGGCACAAGCCTTGCTTTCCTTTATTAAAAGCTCTTAGTCATGTTGCCCTGAAGCTACCTAAATAACTCTATTTCTGATGGCCTCTAGTCACTGTAGTTAACCCTCTGGAAGAAAAAGCAGTTTTCTCTAAGGAAACACGGTGCTTCCATAGTATGGGTGGGAGCTCATCTTATCAGGCTCTAGAGCTAAAGGGAAACTTGACGTGAGTACTTGCCTCACGCTAAGGCCTGAAGAGCTCTGCTGAAGCGAAAGCGTGTTGCAGTTTCCATTAGCTAGTATTCGCAGTTCTGCTTTACTTTAACGTTTCTCCGCTTTTCCAGACACTTAGGACCCTCGTTTGGGCACCCCATTGCCTACAAATATAGTGAGTACCAGCAGGCTCCACTGCCCTTCAAAGAAACATCCAGTCCGTAAGCCTTTCCAAGTCAGTCTATGTATTCAGAGACTAGGGCAATACACTGCACCCTTCCTGGGAAAGCCAGATGTCCTCAGCACACCAACAGCTCCAGGATTCTGTTCTCTCACGTCCTACATGCCATGGACGTCTGCCACATTGTCCTCATTTGAGCTGCACTTAGAAACACAATCTGCTTCGCCTTTCTTCTAGGAACTCACACCCAAGGACCCCATACCTACAGTAGAAACGAGGCTTGCATTCCTACTGCAACGAAACCACTGTTTTCCTGTTACACTGCAGGATTTTGAATAGGCTAAGGACCGATAGCCTACTCAAAGTGTTCCAAGGATGAGTGAGTTCGCTACATGCAGAACACTTTGGGAAGTAATGTTGATTCAGGCAAGGGAACAGGGTGTAGCTGGAGTCTCTTTTGACTTGTTGGAAATCAGAAGGGTTTAGACTTCGTGTTCACCGGAAAAGATGACCTGATGGCACAAGCCTTGTTTCCCATATTAAAAGCTCTATTCAGGTTGCCCTGAAACTACCTAAATAACTCTATTTCTGACTGGCCTCTAGTCACTGTAGTTACCCTCTGGAACGAAAAGATTTCTCTAAAGAAGTACGATGCTTCCATAGCATGGGTGGTAGCTCATCCTGTCAGGCTCTAGAGCTAAAGGGAAACTTGACGTGAGTACTTGCCTCACGCTAAGGCCTGAAGAGCCCTGCGGAAGCGAAAGCGTGTTGCAGTTTCCATTAGCTCGTATTCGCAGTTCTGCTTTACTTTAACGTTTCTACACTTTTGCAGACACTTAGGACCCTCGTGTGGGCACCCCACTGCCTACAAATACAGTGAGTACCAGCAGGTTCCACTGCCCTTCTAAGAAACTTCCAGGCCGTAAGTCTTTCCAAGTCACTCTGCATTCAGAGAGCAGGGCAATACACTGCACCCTTCCTTGGGAAAGCTACATGTCCTCAGCACACCAACAGCTCCAGGGATTCTGTTCTCTCACGTCCTACATGCCATGGAAGTCTGCCTCATTGTCCTCACTTGAGCTGCACTTAGCAACACAATCTGCTTCGCCTTTCTTCTAGGAACTCACACTCAAGGACCCCATACCTACAGGAGAAAGGAGGCTTGCGTTCCTACTGCAAACAAAGCACAGTTGTTCCTGTTACACTGCAGTATTGTGAATAGGCTAAGGACCGATAGCCTACTTAGAGTGTTCCAAGGATGAGTGAGTTCGCTACATGCAGAACACTTTGGGAAGAAAAGTTGATTCAGGCAAGGGAACAGGGTGTAGCTGGTGTCTCTTTTGACTTGTTGGAAATCAGAAGGATTCAGACTTCGTGTTCACCGGAAAAGAAGACCTGATGGCACAAGCCTTGTTTCCCATATTAAAAGCTCTATTCAGGTTGCCCTGAAACTACCTAAATAACTCTATTTCTGACTGGCCTCTAGTCACTGTAGTTACCCTCTGGAACGAAAAGGTTTCTCTACAGAAGTACGATGCTTCCATAGCATGGGTGGTAGCTCATCCTGTCAGGCTCTAGAGCTAAAGGGAAACTTGACGTGAGTACTTGCCTCACGCTAAGGGCTGAAGAGCCCTGCGGAAGCGAAAGCGTGTTGCAGTTTCCATTAGCTCGTATTCGCAGTTCTGCTTTACTTTAACATTTCTACACTTTTGCAGACACTTAGGACCCTCGTGTGGGCACCCCATTGCCTACAAATACAGTGAGTACCAGCAGGCTCCACTGCCCTTCTAAGAAACATCCAGGCCGTAAGCCTTTCCAAGTCACTCTATGTATTCAGAGAGTAGGGCAATACACTGCACCCTTCCTTGGGAAAGCTAGATGTCCTCAGCACACCAACAGCTCCAGGGATTCTGTTCTCTCACGTCCTACATGCCAAGGAAATCTGCCTCATTGTCTTCATTTGACTGCACTTAGAATCACAATCTGCTTCGTCGTCCTTCCAGGAACTCACACTCAAGGATCCCATACCTACAGGAGAAAGGAGGCTTGCATTCCTTCTGCAACCAAAGCACAGTTGTTCCTGTTACCCTGCAGGATTTTAGAATAGGCTAAGGCCCGATAGCCTACATAGAGCATTTCCAATTTGCGGGAGTTCGCTACATGCAGAACACTTTGTGAAGAAAAGTTGATTCAGGCAAGGGACCAGGGTAGAGCTAGAGTCTCTTTGGACTTGTTAGAAATCAGAAGGCTTCAGGCTGATTGTTCACCGGCAAAGAAGACCTGATGGCACGAGCCTTGCTTTCCCTTATTAAAAGCTCTTAGTCATGTTGCCCTGAAGCTACCTAAATAACTCTCTTTTTGACTGGCCTCTAGTCACTGTAGTTAGCCCTCTGGAAGAAAAAGCAGTTTTCTCTAAGGAAACACGGTGCTTCCATAGTATGGGTGGGAGCTCATCTTATCAGGCTCTAGAGCTAAAGGGAAACTTGACGTGAGTACTTGCCACACGCTAAGGCCTGAAGAGCTCTGCTGAAGCGAAAGCGTGTTGCAGTTTCCATTAGCTAGTATTCGCAGTTCTGCTTTACTTTAACGTTTCTCCGCTTTTCCAGACACTTAGGACCCTCGTTTGGGCACCCCATTGCCTACAAATACAGTGAGTACCAGCAGGCTCCACTGCCCTTCAAAGAAACATCCAGGCCGTAAGCCTTTCCAAGTCAGTCTATGTATTCAGAGACTAGGGCAATACACTGCACCCTTCCTTGGGAAAGCCAGATGTCCTCAGCACACCAACAGCTCCAGGATTCTGTTCTCTCACGTCCTACATGCCATGGAAGTCTGCCACATTGTCCTCATTTGAGCTGCACTTAGAAACACAATCTGCTTCGCCTTTCTTCTAGGAACTCACACCCAAGGACCCCATACCTACAGGAGAAAGGAGGCTTGCATTCCTACTGCAACGAAAGCACAGTTTTCCTGTTACACTGCAGGATTTTGAATAGGCTAAGGACCGATAGCCTACTCAAAGTGTTCCAAGGATGAGTGAGTTCGCTACATGCAGAACACTTTGGGAAGTAATGTTGATTCAGGCAAGGGAACAGGGTGTAGCTGGAGTCTCTTTTGACTTGTTGGAAATCAGAAGGGTTTAGACTTCGTGTTCACCGGAAAAGATGACCTGATGGCACAAGCCTTGTTTCCCATATTAAAAGCTCTATTCAGGTTGCCCTGAAACTACCTAAATAACTCTATTTCTGACTGGCCTCTAGTCACTGTAGTTACCCTCTGGAACGAAAAGATTTCTCTACAGAAGTACGATGCTTCCATAGCATGGGTGGTAGCTCATCCTGTCAGGCTCTAGAGCTAAAGGGAAACTTGACGTGAGTACTTGCCTCACGCTAAGGCCTGAAGAGCCCTGCGGAAGCGAAAGCGTGTTGCAGTTTCCATTAGCTCGTATTCGCAGTTCTGCTTTACTTTAACGTTTCTACACTTTTGCAGACACTTAGGACCCTCGTGTGGGCACCCCACTGCCTACAAATACAGTGAGTACCAGCAGGTTCCACTGCCCTTCTAAGAAACTTCCAGGCCGTAAGTCTTTCCAAGTCACTCTGCATTCAGAGAGCAGGGCAATACACTGCACCCTTCCTTGGGAAAGCTACATGTCCTCAGCACACCAACAGCTCCAGGGATTCTGTTCTCTCACGTCCTACATGCCATGGAAGTCTGCCTCATTGTCCTCACTTGAGCTGCACTTAGCAACACAATCTGCTTCGCCTTTCTTCTAGGAACTCACACTCAAGGACCCCATACCTACAGGAGAAAGGAGGCTTGCGTTCCTACTGCAACCAAAGCACAGTTGTTCCTGTTACACTGCAGTATTGTGAATAGGCTAAGGACCGATAGCCTACTTAGAGTGTTCCAAGGATGAGTGAGTTCGCTACATGCAGAACACTTTGGGAAGAAAAGTTGATTCAGGCAAGGGAACAGGGTGTAGCTGGTGTCTCTTTTGACTTGTTGGAAATCAGAAGGATTCACACTTCGTGTTCACCGGAAAAGAAGACCTGATGGCACAAGCCTTGTTTCCCATATTAAAAGCTCTATTCAGGTTGCCCTGAAACTACCTAAATAACTCTATTTCTGACTGGCCTCTAGTCACTGTAGTTACCCTCTGGAACGAAAAGGTTTCTCTACAGAAGTACGATGCTTCCATAGCATGGGTGGTAGCTCATCCTGTCAGGCTCTAGAGCTAAAGGGAAACTTGACGTGAGTACTTGCCTCACGCTAAGGCCTGAAGAGCCCTGCGGAAGCGAAAGCGTGTTGCAGTTTCCATTAGCTCGTATTCGCAGTTCTGCTTTACTTTAACATTTCTACACTTTTGCAGACACTTAGGACCCTCGTGTGGGCACCCCATTGCCTACAAATACAGTGAGTACCAGCAGGCTCCACTGCCCTTCTAAGAAACATCCAGGCCGTAAGCCTTTCCAAGTCACTCTATGTATTCAGAGAGTAGGGCAATACACTGCACCCTTCCTTGGGAAAGCTAGATGTCCTCAGCACACCAACAGCTCCAGGGATTCTGTTCTCTCACGTCCTACATGCCAAGGAAATCTGCCTCATTGTCTTCATTTGACTGCACTTAGAATCACAATCTGCTTCGTCGTCCTTCCAGGAACTCACACTCAAGGATCCCATACCTACAGGAGAAAGGAGGCTTGCATTCCTTCTGCAACCAAAGCACAGTTGTTCCTGTTACCCTGCAGGATTTTAGAATAGGCTAAGGCCCGATAGCCTACATAGAGCATTTCCAATTTGCGGGAGTTCGCTACATGCAGAACACTTTGTGAAGAAAAGTTGATTCAGGCAAGGGACCAGGGTAGAGCTAGAGTCTCTTTGGACTTGTTAGAAATCAGAAGGCTTCAGGCTGATGGTTCACCGACAAAGAAGACCTGATGGCACAAGCCTTGCTTTCCTTTATTAAAAGCTCTTAGTCATGTTGCCCTGAAGCTACCTAAATAACTCTATTTCGGATGGCCTCTAGTCACTGTAGTTAACCCTCTGGAACAAAAAGCAGTTTTCTCTAAAGAAGCACGGTGCTTCCATAGCATGGGTGTTAGCTCATCCTGTCAGGCTCTAGAGCTAAAGGGAAACTTGACGTGAGTACTTGCCTCACGCTAAGGCTTGAAGAGCCCTGCTGAAGCGAAAGCGTGTTGCAGTTGGCATCAGCTCGTATTCGCAGTTCTGCTTTACTTTAACGTTTCTACACATTTCCAGACACTTAGGACCCTCGTGTGGGCACCCCATTGCCTACAAATACAGTGAGTACCAGCAGGCTCCACTGCCCTTCTAAGAAACATCCAGGCCGTAAGCCTTTCCAAGTCACTCTATGTATTCAGAGAGTAGGGCAATACACTGCACCCTTCCTTGGGAACGCTAGATGTCCTCAGCACACCAACAGCTCCAGGGATTCTGTTCTCTCACGTCCTACATGCCATGGAAGTCTCCCTCATTGTCCTCATTTGAGCTGCACTTAGAAACACAATCTGCTTCGCCTTTCTTCTAGGAACTCACACTCAAGGACACCATACCTACAGGAGAAAGGAGGCTTGCATTCCTACTGCAACGAAAGCACAGTTTTCCTGTTACACTGCAGGATTGAAATAGGCTAAGGACCGATTGCTTACATAGAGCATTTCAAATTTGAGGGAGTTCGTTACATGCAGAACACTTTGGGAAGAAAAGTTGATTCAGGCAAGGGACCAGGGTAGAGCTAGAGTCTCTTTGGACTTGTTAGAAATCAGAAGGCTTCAGGCTGATGGTTCACCGGCAAAGAAACCTGATGGCACGAGCCTTGCTTTCCCTTATTAAAAGCTCTTAGTGATGCTGCCCTGAAGCTACCTAAATAACTCTCTTTTTGACTGGCCTCTAGTCACTGTAGTTAGCCCTCTGGAAGAAAAAGCAGTTTTCTCTAAGGAAACACGGTGCTTCCATAGTATGGGTGGGAGCTCATCTTATCAGGCTCTAGAGCTAAAGGGAAACTTGACGTGAGTACTTGCCTCACGCTAAGGCCTGAAGAGCTCTGCTGAAGCGAAAGCGTGTTGCAGTTTCCATTAGCTAGTATTCGCAGTTCTGCTTTACTTTAACGTTTCTCCGCTTTTCCAGACACTTAGGACCCTCGTTTGGGCACCCCATTGCCTACAAATACAGTGAGTACCAGCAGGCTCCACTGCCCTTCAAAGAAACATCCAGGCCGTAAGCCTTTCCAAGTCAGTCTATGTATTCAGAGACTAGGGCAATACACTGCACCCTTTCTTGGGAAAGCCAGATGTCCTCAGCACACCAACAGCTCCAGGATTCTGTTCTCTCACGTCCTACATGCCATGGAAGTCTGCCACATTGTCCTCATTTGAGCTGCACTTAGAAACACAATCTGCTTCGCCTTTCTTCTAGGAACTCACACCCAAGGACCCCATACCTACAGTAGAAACGAGGCTTGCATTCCTACTGCAACGAAACCACTGTTTTCCTGTTACACTGCAGGATTTTGAATAGGCTAAGGACCGATAGCCTACTCAAAGTGTTCCAAGGATGAGTGAGTTCGCTACATGCAGAACACTTTGGGAAGTAATGTTGATTCAGGCAAGGGAACAGGGTGTAGCTGGAGTCTCTTTTGACTTGTTGGAAATCAGAAGGGTTTAGACTTCGTGTTCACCGGAAAAGAAGACCTGATGGCACAAGCCTTGTTTTCCATATTAAAAGCTCTATTCAGGTTGCCCTGAAACTACCTAAATAACTCTATTTCTGACTGGCCTCTAGTCACTGTAGTTACCCTCTGGAACGAAAAGATTTCTCTAAAGAAGTACGATGCTTCCATAGCATGGGTGGTAGCTCATCCTGTCAGGCTCTAGAGCTAAAGGGAAACTTGACTTCAGGACTTGCCTCACGCTAAGGCCTGAAGAGCCCTGCGGAAGCGAAAGCGTGTTGCAGTTTCCATTAGCTCGTATTCGCAGTTCTGCTTTACTTTAACGTTTCTACACTTTTGCAGACACTTAGGACCCTCGTGTGGGCACCCCACTGCCTACAAATACAGTGAGTACCAGCAGGTTCCACTGCCCTTCTAAGACACTTCCAGGCCGTAAGTCTTTCCAAGTCACTCTGCATTCAGAGAGCAGGGCAATACACTGCACCCTTCCTTGGGAAAGCTATATGTCCTCAGCACACCAACAGCTCCAGGGATTCTGTTCTCTCACGTCCTACATGCCATGGAAGTCTGCCTCATTGTCCTCACTTGAGCTGCACTTAGCAACACAATCTGCTTCGCCTTTCTTCTAGGAACTCACACTCAAGGACCCCATACCTACAGGAGAAAGGAGGCTTGCGTTCCTACTGCAACCAAAGCACAGTTGTTCCTGTTACACTGCAGTATTGTGAATAGGCTAAGGACCGATAGCCTACTTAGAGTGTTCCAAGGATGAGTGAGTTCGCTACATGCAGAACACTTTGGGAAGAAAGGTTGATTCAGGCAAGGGAACACGGTGTAGCTAGAGTCTCTTTTGACTTGTTGGAAATCAGAAGGATTTAGACTTCGTGTTCACCGGAAAAGAAGACCTGATGGCACAAGCCTTGTTTCCCATATTAAAATCTCTATTCAGGTTGCCCTGAAACTACCTAAATAACTCTATTTCTGACTGGCCTCTAGTCACTGTAGTTACCCTCTGGAACGATAAGCTTTCTCTACAGAAGTACGATGCTTCCATAGCATGGGTGGTAGCTCATCCTGTCAGGCTCTAGAGCTAAAGGGAAACTTGACGTGAGTACTTGCCTCACGCTAAGGCCTGAAGAGCCCTGCGGAAGCGAAAGCGTGTTGCAGTTTCCATTAGCTCGTATTCGCAGTTCTGCTTTACTTTAACGTTTCTACACTTTTGCAGACACTTAGGACCCTCGTGTGGGCACCCCATTGCCTACAAATACAGTGAGTACCAGCAGGCTCCACTGCCCTTCTAAGAAACATCCAGGCCGTAAACCTTTCCAAGTCACTCTATGTATTCAGAGAGTAGGGCAATACACTGCACCCTTCCTTGGGAAAGCTACATGTCCTCAGCACACCAACAGCTCCAGGGATTCTGTTCTCTCACGTCCTACATGCCAAGGAAATCTGCCTCATTGTCTTCATTTGACTGCACTTAGAATCACAATCTGCTTCGTCGTCCTTCCAGGAACTCACACTCAAGGATCCCATACCTACAGGAGAAAGGAGGCTTGCATTCCTTCTGCAACCAAAGCACAGTTGTTCCTGTTACCCTGCAGGATTTTAGAATAGGCTAAGGCCCGATAGCCTACATAGAGCATTTCCAATTTGCGGGAGTTCGCTACATGCAGAACACTTTTTGAAGAAAAGTTGATTCAGGCAAGGGACCAGGGTAGAGCTAGAGTCTCTTTGGACTTGTTAGAAATCAGAAGGCTTCAGGCTGATTGTTCACCGGCAAAGAAGACCTGATGGCACAAGCCTTGCTTTCCTTTATTAAAAGCTCTTAGTCATGTTGCCCTGAAGCTACCTAAATAACTCTATTTCGGATGGCCTCTAGTCACTGTAGTTAACCCTCTGGAACAAAAAGCAGTTTTCTCTAAAGAAGCTACGGTGCTTCCATAGCATGGGTGTTAGCTCATCCTGTCAGGCTCTAGAGCTAAAGGGAAACTTGACGTGAGTACTTGCCTCACGCTAAGGCTTGAAGAGCCCTGCTGAAGCGAAAGCGTGTTGCAGTTGGCATCAGCTCGTATTCGCAGTTCTGCTTTACTTTAACGTTTCTACACATTTCCAGACACTTAGGACCCTCGTGTGGGCACCCCATTGCCTACAAATACAGTGAGTACCAGCAGGCTCCACTGCCCTTCTAAGAAACATCCAGGCCGTAAGCCTTTCCAAGTCACTCTATGTATTCAGAGAGTAGGGCAATACACTGCACCCTTCCTTGGGAACGCTAGATGTCCTCAGCACACCAACAGCTCCAGGGATTCTGTTCTCTCACGTCCTACATGCCATGGAAGTCTCCCTCATTGTCCTCATTTGAGCTGCACTTAGAAACACAATCTGCTTCGCCTTTCTTCTAGGAACTCACACTCAAGGACACCATACCTACAGGAGAAAGGAGGCTTGCATTCCTACTGCAACGAAAGCACAGTTTTCCTGTTACACTGCAGGATTTAAATAGGCTAAGGACCGATTGCTTACATAGAGCATTTCAAATTTGCGGGAGTTCGCTACATGCAGAACACTTTGGGAAGAAAAGTTGATTCAAACAAGGGACCAGGGTAGAGCTAGAGTCTCTTTTGACTTGTTAGAAATCAGAAGGCTTCAGGCTGATGGTTCACCGGCAAAGAAACCTGATGGCACGAGCCTTGCTTTCCCTTATTAAAAGCTCTTAGTCATGCTGCCCTGAAGCTACCTAAATAACTCTCTTTTCGACTGGCCTCTAGTCACTGTAGTTAGCCCTCTGGAACAAAAAGCAGTTTTTTCTAAGGAAACACGGTGCTTCCATAGTATGGGTGGGAGCTCATCTTAGCAGGCTCTAGAGCTAAAGGGAAATTTGACGTGAGTACTTGCCTCACGCTAAGGCCTGAAGAGCTCTGCTGAAGCGAAAGCGTGTTGCAGTTTCCATTAGCTCGTATTCGCAGTTCTGCTTTACTTTAACGTTTGTACACTTTTGCAGACACTTAGGACCCTCGTGTGGGCACCCCACTGCCTACAAATACAGTGAGTACCAGCAGGTTCCACTGCCCTTCTAAGATACTTCCAGGCCGTAAGTCTTTCCAAGTCACTCTGCATTCAGAGAGCAGGGCAATACACTGCACCCTTCCTTGGGAAAGCTAGATGTCCTCAGCACACCAACAGCTCCAGGGATTCTGTTCTCTCACGTCCTACATGCCATGGAAGTCTGCCTCATTGTCCTCATTTGAGCTGCACTTAGCAACACAATCTGCTTCGCCTTTCTTCTAGGAACTCACACTCAAGGACCCCATACCTACAGGAGAAAGGAGGCTTGCGTTCCTACTGCAACCAAAGCACAGTTCTTCCTGTTACACTGCAGGATTTAAATAGGCTAAGGCCCGATAGCCTACATAGAGCATTTCCAATTTGCGGGAGTTCGCTACATGCAGAACACTTTTTGAAGAAAAGTTGATTCAGGCAAGGGAACACGGTGTAGCTGGAGTCTCTTTTGACTTGTTGGAAATCAGAAGGGTTTAGACTTCGTGTTCACCGGAAAAGATGACCTGATGGAAAAAGCCTTTTTTCCCATATTAAAAGCTCTATTCAGGTTGCCCTGAAACTACCTAAATAACTCTATTTCTGACTGGCCTCTAGTCACTGTAGTTACCCTCTGGAACGAAAAGATTTCTCTAAAGAAGTACGATGCTTCCATAGCATGGGTGGTAGCTCATCCTGTCAGGCTCTAGGGCTAAAGGGAAACTTGACGTGAGTACTTGCCTCACGCTAAGGCCTGAAGAGCCCTGCGGAAGCGAAAGCGTGTTGCAGTTTCCATTAGCTCGTATTCGCAGTTCTGCTTTACTTTAACGTTTCTACACTTTTGCAGACACTTAGGACCCTCGTGTGGGCACCCCACTGCCTACAAATACAGTGAGTACCAGCAGGTTCCACTGCCCTTCTAAGAAACTTCTAGGCCGTAAGTCTTTCCAAGTCACTCTGCATTCAGAGAGCAGGGCAATACACTGCACCCTTCCTTGGGAAAGCTACATGTCCTCAGCACACCAACAGCTCCAGGGATTCTGTTCTCTCACGTCCTACATGCCATGGAAGTCTGCCTCATTGTCCTCACTTGAGCTGCACTTAGCAACACAATCTGCTTCGCCTTTCTTCTAGGAACTCACACTCAAGGACCCCATACCTACAGGAGAAAGGAGGCTTGCGTTCCTACTGCAACCAAAGCACAGTTGTTCCTGTTACACTGCAGTATTGTGAATAGGCTAAGGACCGATAGCCTACTTAGAGTGTTCCAAGGATGAGTGAGTTCGCTACATGCAGAACACTTTGGGAAGTAATGTTGATTCAGGCAAGGGAACACGGTGTAGCTACAGTCTCTTTTGACTTGTTGGAAATCAGAAGGATTTAGACTTCGTGTTCACCGGAAAAGAAGACCTGATGGCACAAGCCTTGTTTCCCATATTAAAATCTCTATTCAGGTTGCCCTGAAACTACCTAAATAACTCTATTTCTGACTGGCCTCTAGTCACTGTAGTTACCCTCTGGAACGAAAAGGTTTCTCTACAGAAGTACGATGCTTCCATAGCATGGGTGGTAGCTCATCCTGTCAGGCTCTAGAGCTAAAGGGAAACTTGACGTGAGTACTTGCCTCACGCTAAGGCCTGAAGAGCCCTGCGGAAGCGAAAGCGTGTTGCAGTTTCCATTAGCTCGTATTCGCAGTTCTGCTTTACTTTAACGTTTCTCCGCTTTTGCAGACACTTAGGACCCTCGTGTGCGCACCCCATTGCCTACAAATACAGTGAGTACCAGCAGGCTCCACTGCCCTTCTAAGAAACATCCAGGCCGTAAACCTTTCCAAGTCACTCTATGTATTCAGAGAGTAGGGCAATACACTGCACCCTTCCTTGGGAAAGCTACATGTCCTCAGCTCACCAACAGCTCCAGGGATTCTGTTCTCTCACGTCCTACATGCCAAGGAAATCTGCCTCATTGTCTTCATTTGACTGCACTTAGAATCACAATCTGCTTCGTCGTCCTTCCAGGAACTCACACTCAAGGATCCCATACCTACAGGAGAAAGGAGGCTTGCATTCCTTCTGCAACCAAAGCACAGTTGTTCCTGTTACCCTGCAGGATTTTAGAATAGGCTAAGGCCCGATAGCCTACATAGAGCATTTCCAATTTGCGGGAGTTCGCTACATGCAGAACACTTTTTGAAGAAAAGTTGATTCAGGCAAGGGACCAGGGTAGAGCTAGAGTCTCTTTGGACTTGTTAGAAATCAGAAGGCTTCAGGCTGATTGTTCACCGGCAAAGAAGACCTGATGGCACAAGCCTTGCTTTCCTTTATTAAAAGCTCTTAGTCATGGTGCCCTGAAGCTACCTAAATAACTCTATTTCGGATGGCCTCTAGTCACTGTAGTTAACCCTCTGGAACAAAAAGCAGTTTTCTCTAAAGAAGCTACGGTGCTTCCATAGCATGGGTGTTAGCTCATCCTGTCAGGCTCTAGAGCTAAAGGGAAACTTGACGTGAGTACTTGCCTCACGCTAAGGCTTGAAGAGCCCTGCTGAAGCGAAAGCGTGTTGCAGTTGGCATCAGCTCGTATTCGCAGTTCTGCTTTACTTTAACGTTTCTACACATTTCCAGACACTTAGGACCCTCGTGTGGGCACCCCATTGCCTACAAATACAGTGAGTACCAGCAGGCTCCACTGCCCTTCTAAGAAACATCCAGGCCGTAAGCCTTTCCAAGTCACTCTATGTATTCAGAGAGTAGGGCAATACACTGCACCCTTCCTTGGGAACGCTAGATGTCCTCAGCACACCAACAGCTCCAGGGATTCTGTTCTCTCACGTCCTACATGCCATGGAAGTCTCCCTCATTGTCCTCATTTGAGCTGCACTTAGAAACACAATCTGCTTCGCCTTTCTTCTAGGAACTCACACTCAAGGACACCATACCTACAGGAGAAAGGAGGCTTGCATTCCTACTGCAACGAAAGCACAGTTTTCCTGTTACACTGCAGGATTTAAATAGGCTAAGGACCGATTGCTTACATAGAGCATTTCAAATTTGCGGGAGTTCGCTACATGCAGAACACTTTGGGAAGAAAAGTTGATTCAGGCAAGGGACCAGGGTAGAGCTAGAGTCTCTTTTGACTTGTTAGAAATCAGAAGGCTTCAGGCTGATGGTTCACCGGCAAAGAAACCTGATGGCACGAGCCTTGCTTTCCCTTATTGAAAGCTCTTAGTCATGCTGCCCTGAAGCTACCTAAATAACTCTCTTTTCGACTGGCCTCTAGTCACTGTAGTTAGCCCTCTGGAACAAAAAGCAGTTTTTTCTAAGGAAACACGGTGCTTCCATAGTATGGGTGGGAGCTCATCTTAGCAGGCTCTAGAGCTAAAGGGAAACTTGACGTGAGTACTTGCCTCACGCTAAGGCCTGAAGAGCTCTGCTGAAGCGAAAGCGTGTTGCAGTTTCCATTAGCTCGTATTCGCAGTTCTGCTTTACTTTAACGTTTGTACACTTTTGCAGACACTTAGGACCCTCGTGTGGGCACCCCACTGCCTACAAATACAGTGAGTTCCAGCAGGTTCCACTGCCCTTCTAAGATACTTCCAGGCCGTAAGTCTTTCCAAGTCACTCTGCATTCAGAGAGCAGGGCAATACACTGCACCCTTCCTTGGGAAAGCTAGATGTCCTCAGCACACCAACAGCTCCAGGGATTCTGTTCTCTCACGTCCTACATGCCATGGAAGTCTGCCTCATTGTCCTCATTTGAGCTGCACTTAGCAACACAATCTGCTTCGCCTTTCTTCTAGGAACTCACACTCAAGGACCCCATACCTACAGGAGAAAGGAGGCTTGCGTTCCTACTGCAACCAAAGCACAGTTCTTCCTGTTACACTGCAGGATTTAAATAGGCTAAGGCCCGATAGCCTACATAGAGCATTTCCAATTTGCGGGAGTTCGCTACATGCAGAACACTTTTTGAAGAAAAGTTGATTCAGGCAAGGGAACACGGTGTAGCTGGAGTCTCTTTTGACTTGTTGGAAATCAGAAGGGTTTAGACTTCGTGTTCACCGGAAAAGATGACCTGATGGCACAAGCCTTTTTTCCCATATTAAAAGCTCTATTCAGGTTGCCCTGAAACTACCTAAATAACTCTATTTCTGACTGGCCTCTAGTCACTGTAGTTACCCTCTGGAACGAAAAGATTTCTCTAAAGAAGTACGATGCTTCCATAGCATGGGTGGTAGCTCATCCTGTCAGGCTCTAGGGCTAAAGGGAAACTTGACGTGAGTACTTGCCTCACGCTAAGGCCTGAAGAGCCCTGCGGAAGCGAAAGCGTGTTGCAGTTTCCATTAGCTCGTATTCGCAGTTCTGCTTTACTTTAACGTTTCTACACTTTTGCAGACACTTAGGACCCTCGTGTGGGCACCCCACTGCCTACAAATACAGTGAGTACCAGCAGGTTCCACTGCCCTTCTAAGAAACTTCAAGGCCGTAAGTCTTTCCAAGTCACTCTGCATTCAGAGAGCAGGGCAATACACTGCACCCTTCCTTGGGAAAGCTACATGTCCTCAGCACACCAACAGCTCCAGGGATTCTGTTCTCTCACGTCCTACATGCCATGGAAGTCTGCCTCATTGTCCTCACTTGAGCTGCACTTAGCAACACAATCTGCTTCGCCTTGCTTCTAGGAACTCACACTCAAGGACCCCATACCTACAGGAGAAAGGAGGCTTGCGTTCCTACTGCAACCAAAGCACAATTGTTCCTGTTACACTGCAGTATTGTGAATAGGCTAAGGACCGATAGACTACTTAGAGTGTTCCAAGGATGAGTGAGTTCGCTACATGCAGAACACTTTGGGAAGAAAGGTTGATTCAGGCAAGGGAACACGGTGTAGCTAGAGTCTCTTTTGACTTGTTGGAAATCAGAAGGATTTAGACTTCGTGTTCACCGGAAAAGAAGACCTGATGGCACAAGCCTTGTTTCCCATATTAAAAGCTCTATTCAGGTTGCCCTGAAACTACCTAAATAACTCTATTTCTGACTGGCCTCTAGTCACTGTAGTTACCCTCTGGAACGAAAAGATTTCTCTAAAGAAGTACGATGCTTCCATAGCATGGGTGGTAGCTCATCCTGTCAGGCTCTAGAGCTAAAGGGAAACTTGACGTGAGTACTTGCCTCACGCTAAGGCCTGAAGAGCCCTGCGGAAGCGAAAGCGTGTTGCAGTTTCCATTAGCTCGTATTCGCAGTTCTGCTTTACTTTAACGTTTCTACACTTTTGCAGACACTTAGGACCCTCGTGTGGGCACCCCATTGCCTACAAATACAGTGAGTACCAGCAGGCTCCACTGCCCTTCTAAGAAACATCCAGGCCGTAAGCCTTTCCAAGTCACTCTATGTATTCAGAGAGTAGGGCAATACACTGCACCCTTCCTTGGGAAAGCTAGATGTCCTCAGCACACCAACAGCTCCAGGGATTCTGTTCTCTCACGTCCTACATGCCAAGGAAATCTGCCTCATTGTCTTCATTTGACTGCACTTAGAATCACAATCTGCTTCGTCGTCCTTCCAGGAACTCACACTCAAGGATCCCATACCTACAGGAGAAAGGAGGCTTGCATTCCTTCTGCAACCAAAGCACAGTTGTTCCTGTTACCCTGCAGGATTTTAGAATAGGCTAAGGCCCGATAGCCTACATAGAGCATTTCCAATTTGCGGGAGTTCGCTACATGCAGAACACTTTGTGAAGAAAAGTTGATTCAGGCAAGGGACCAGGGTAGAGCTAGAGTCTCTTTGGACTTGTTAGAAATCAGAAGGCTTCAGGCTGATTGTTCACCGGCAAAGAAGACCTGATGGCACAAGCCTTGCTTTCCTTTATTAAAAGCTCTTAGTCATGGTGCCCTGAAGCTACCTAAATAACTCTATTTCGGATGGCCTCTAGTCACTGTAGTTAACCCTCTGGAACAAAAAGCAGTTTTCTCTAAAGAAGCTACGGTGCTTCCATAGCATGGGTGTTAGCTCATCCTGTCAGGCTCTAGAGCTAAAGGGAAACTTGACGTGAGTACTTGCCTCACGCTAAGGCTTGAAGAGCCCTGCTGAAGCGAAAGCGTGTTGCAGTTGGCATCAGCTCGTATTCGCAGTTCTGCTTTACTTTAACGTTTCTACACATTTCCAGACACTTAGGACCCTCGTGTGGGCACCCCATTGCCTACAAATACAGTGAGTACCAGCAGGCTCCACTGCCCTTCTAAGAAACATCCAGGCCGTAAGCCTTTCCAAGTCACTCTATGTATTCAGAGAGTAGGGCAATACACTGCACCCTTCCTTGGGAACGCTAGATGTCCTCAGCACACCAACAGCTCCAGGGATTCTGTTCTCTCACGTCCTACATGCCATGGAAGTCTCCCTCATTGTCCTCATTTGAGCTGCACTTAGAAACACAATCTGCTTCGCCTTTCTTCTAGGAACTCACACTCAAGGACACCATACCTACAGGAGAAAGGAGGCTTGCATTCCTACTGCAACGAAAGCACAGTTTTCCTGTTACACTGCAGGATTTAAATAGGCTAAGGCCCGATAGCCTACATAGAGCATTTCCAATTTGCGGGAGTTCGCTACATGCAGAACACTTTTTGAAGAAAAGTTGACTCAGGCAAGGGACCAGGGTGTAGCTGGAGTCTCTTTTGACTTGTTGGAAATCAGAAGGGTTTAGACTTCGTGTTCACCGGAAAAGATGACCTGATGGCACAAGCCTTGTTTCCCATATTAAAAGCTCTATTCAGGTTGCCCTGAAACTACCTAAATAACTCTATTTCTGACTGGCCTCTAGTCACTGTAGTTACCCTCTGGAACGAAAAGATTTCTCTAAAGAAGTACGATGCTTCCATAGCATGGGTGGTAGCTCATCCTGTCAGGCTCTAGAGCTAAAGGGAAACTTGACGTCAGTACTTGCCTCACGCTAAGGCCTGAAGAGCCCTGCGGAAGCGAAAGCGTGTTGCAGTTTCCATTAGCTCGTATTCGCAGTTCTGCTTTACTTTAAGGTTTCTACACTTTTGCAGACACTTAGGACCCTCGTGTGGGCACCCCACTGCCTACAAATACAGTGAGTACCAGCAGGTTCCACTGCCCTTCTAAGAAACTTCCAGGCCGTAAGTCTTTCCAAGTCACTCTGCATTCAGAGAGCAGGGCAATACACTGCACCCTTCCTTGGGAAAGCTACATGTCCTCAGCACACCAACAGCTCCAGGGATTCTGTTCTCTCACGTCCTACATGCCATGGAAGTCTGCCTCATTGTCCTCACTTGAGCTGCACTTAGCAACACAATCGGCTTCGCCTTTCTTCTAGGAACTCACACTCAAGGACCCCATACCTACAGGAGAAAGGAGGCTTGCGTTCCTACTGCAACCAAAGCACAGTTGTTCCTGTTACACTGCAGTATTGTGAATAGGCTAAGGACCGATAGCCTACTTAGAGTGTTCCAAGGATGAGTGAGTTCGCTACATGCAGAACACTTTGGGAAGAAAGGTTGATTCAGGCAAGGGAACACGGTGTAGCTAGAGTCTCTTTTGACTTGTTGGAAATCAGAAGGATTTAGACTTCGTGTTCACCGGAAAAGAAGACCTGATGGCACAAGCCTTGTTTCCCATATTAAAAGCTCTATTCAGGTTGCCCTGAAACTACCTAAATAACTCTATTTCTGACTGGCCTCTAGTCACTGTAGTTACCCTCTGGAACGAAAAGATTTCTCTAAAGAAGTACGATGCTTCCATAGCATGGGTGGTAGCTCATCCTGTCAGGCTCTAGAGCTAAAGGGAAACTTGACGTGAGTACTTGCCTCACGCTAAGGCCTGAAGAGCCCTGCGGAAGCGAAAGCGTGTTGCAGTTTCCATTAGCTCGTATTCGCAGTTCTGCTTTACTTTAACGTTTCTACACTTTTGCAGACACTTAGGACCCTCGTGTGGGCACCCCATTGCCTACAAATACAGTGAGTACCAGCAGGCTCCACTGCCCTTCTAAGAAACATCCAGGCCGTAAGCCTTTCCAAGTCACTCTATGTATTCAGAGAGTAGGGCAATACACTGCACCCTTCCTTGGGAAAGCTAGATGTCCTCAGCACACCAACAGCTCCAGGGATTCTGTTGTCTCACGTCCTACATGCCAAGGAAATCTGCCTCATTGTCTTCATTTGACTGCACTTAGAATCACAATCTGCTTCGTCGTCCTTCCAGGAACTCACACTCAAGGATCCCATACCTACAGGAGAAAGGAGGCTTGCATTCCTTCTGCAACCAAAGCACAGTTGTTCCTGTTACCCTGCAGGATTTTAGAATAGGCTAAGGCCCGATAGCCTACATAGAGCATTTCCAATTTGCGGGAGTTCGCTACATGCAGAACACTTTGTGAAGAAAAGTTGATTCAGGCAAGGGACCAGGGTAGAGCTAGAGTCTCTTTGGACTTGTTAGAAATCAGAAGGCTTCAGGCTGATTGTTCACCGGCAAAGAAGACCTGATGGCACAAGCCTTGCTTTCCTTTATTAAAAGCTCTTAGTCATGGTGCCCTGAAGCTACCTAAATAACTCTATTTCGGATGGCCTCTAGTCACTGTAGTTAACCCTCTGGAACAAAAAGCAGTTTTCTCTAAAGAAGCTACGGTGCTTCCATAGCATGGGTGTTAGCTCATCCTGTCAGGCTCTAGAGCTAAAGGGAAACTTGACGTGAGTACTTGCCTCACGCTAAGGCTTGAAGAGCCCTGCTGAAGCGAAAGCGTGTTGCAGTTGGCATCAGCTCGTATTCGCAGTTCTGCTTTACTTTAACGTTTCTACACATTTCCAGACACTTAGGACCCTCGTGTGGGCACCCCATTGCCTACAAATACAGTGAGTACCAGCAGGCTCCACTGCCCTTCTAAGAAACATCCAGGCCGTAAGCCTTTCCAAGTCACTCTATGTATTCAGAGAGTAGGGCAATACACTGCACCCTTCCTTGGGAACGCTAGATGTCCTCAGCACACCAACAGCTCCAGGGATTCTGTTCTCTCACGTCCTACATGCCATGGAAGTCTCCCTCATTGTCCTCATTTGAGCTGCACTTAGAAACACAATCTGCTTCGCCTTTCTTCTAGGAACTCACACTCAAGGACACCATACCTACAGGAGAAAGGAGGCTTGCATTCCTACTGCAACGAAAGCACAGTTTTCCTGTTACACTGCAGGATTTAAATAGGCTAAGGCCCGATAGCCTACATAGAGCATTTCCAATTTGCGGGAGTTCGCTACATGCAGAACACTTTTTGAAGAAAAGTTGACTCAGGCAAGGGACCAGGGTGTAGCTGGAGTCTCTTTTGACTTGTTGGAAATCAGAAGGGTTTAGACTTCGTGTTCACCGGAAAAGATGACCTGATGGCACAAGCCTTGTTTCCCATATTAAAAGCTCTATTCAGGTTGCCCTGAAACTACCTAAATAACTCTATTTCTGACTGGCCTCTAGTCACTGTAGTTACCCTCTGGAACGAAAAGATTTCTCTAAAGAAGTACGATGCTTCCATAGCATGGGTGGTAGCTCATCCTGTCAGGCTCTAGAGCTAAAGGGAAACTTGACGTCAGTACTTGCCTCACGCTAAGGCCTGAAGAGCCCTGCGGAAGCGAAAGCGTGTTGCAGTTTCCATTAGCTCGTATTCGCAGTTCTGCTTTACTTTAAGGTTTCTACACTTTTGCAGACACTTAGGACCCTCGTGTGGGCACCCCACTGCCTACAAATACAGTGAGTACCAGCAGGTTCCACTGCCCTTCTAAGAAACTTCCAGGCCGTAAGTCTTTCCAAGTCACTCTGCATTCAGAGAGCAGGGCAATACACTGCACCCTTCCTTGGGAAAGCTACATGTCCTCAGCACACCAACAGCTCCAGGGATTCTGTTCTCTCACGTCCTACATGCCATGGAAGTCTGCCTCATTGTCCTCACTTGAGCTGCACTTAGCAACACAATCTGCTTCGCCTTTCTTCTAGGAACTCACACTCAAGGACCCCATACCTACAGGAGAAAGGAGGCTTGCGTTCCTACTGCAACCAAAGCACAGTTGTTCCTGTTACACTGCAGTATTGTGAATAGGCTAAGGACCGATAGCCTACTTAGAGTGTTCCAAGGATGAGTGAATTCGCTACATGCAGAACACTTTGGGAAGAAAGGTTGATTCAGGCAAGGGAACACGGTGTAGCTAGAGTCTCTTTTGACTTGTTGGAAATCAGAAGGATTTAGACTTCGTGTTCACCGGAAAAGAAGACCTGATGGCACAAGCCTTGTTTCCCATATTAAAAGCTCTATTCAGGTTGCCCTGAAACTACCTAAATAACTCTATTTCTGACTGGCCTCTAGTCACTGTAGTTACCCTCTGGAACGAAAAGATTTCTCTAAAGAAGTACGATGCTTCCATAGCATGGGTGGTAGCTCATCCTGTCAGGCTCTAGAGCTAAAGGGAAACTTGACGTGAGTACTTGCCTCACGCTAAGGCCTGAAGAGCCCTGCGGAAGCGAAAGCGTGTTGCAGTTTCCATTAGCTCGTATTCGCAGTTCTGCTTTACTTTAACGTTTCTACACTTTTGCAGACACTTAGGACCCTCGTGTGGGCACCCCATTGCCTACAAATACAGTGAGTACCAGCAGGCTCCACTGCCCTTCTAAGAAACATCCAGGCCGTAAGCCTTTCCAAGTCACTCTATGTATTCAGAGAGTAGGGCAATACACTGCACCCTTCCTTGGGAAAGCTAGATGTCCTCAGCACACCAACAGCTCCAGGGATTCTGTTCTCTCACGTCCTACATGCCAAGGAAATCTGCCTCATTGTCTTCATTTGACTGCACTTAGAATCACAATCTGCTTCGTCGTCCTTCCAGGAACTCACACTCAAGGATCCCATACCTACAGGAGAAAGGAGGCTTGCATTCCTTCTGCAACCAAAGCACAGTTGTTCCTGTTACCCTGCAGGATTTTAGAATAGGCTAAGGCCCGATAGCCTACATAGAGCATTTCCAATTTGCGGGAGTTCGCTACATGCAGAACACTTTGTGAAGAAAAGTTGATTCAGGCAAGGGACCAGGGTAGAGCTAGAGTCTCTTTGGACTTGTTAGAAATCAGAAGGCTTCAGGCTGATTGTTCACCGGCAAAGAAGACCTGATGGCACAAGCCTTGCTTTCCTTTATTAAAAGCTCTTAGTCATGGTGCCCTGAAGCTACCTAAATAACTCTATTTCGGATGGCCTCTAGTCACTGTAGTTAACCCTCTGGAACAAAAAGCAGTTTTCTCTAAAGAAGCTACGGTGCTTCCATAGCATGGGTGTTAGCTCATCCTGTCAGGCTCTAGAGCTAAAGGGAAACTTGACGTGAGTACTTGCCTCACGCTAAGGCTTGAAGAGCCCTGCTGAAGCGAAAGCGTGTTGCAGTTGGCATCAGCTCGTATTCGCAGTTCTGCTTTACTTTAACGTTTGTACACATTTCCAGACACTTAGGACCCTCGTGTGGGCACCCCATTGCCTACAAATACAGTGAGTACCAGCAGGCTCCACTGCCCTTCTAAGAAACATCCAGGCCGTAAGCCTTTCCAAGTCACTCTATGTATTCAGAGAGTAGGGCAATACACTGCACCCTTCCTTGGGAACGCTAGATGTCCTCAGCACACCAACAGCTCCAGGGATTCTGTTCTCTCACGTCCTACATGCCATGGAAGTCTCCCTCATTGTCCTCATTTGAGCTGCACTTAGAAACACAATCTGCTTCGCCTTTCTTCTAGGAACTCACACTCAAGGACACCATACCTACAGGAGAAAGGAGGCTTGCATTCCTACTGCAACGAAAGCACAGTTTTCCTGTTACACTGCAGGATTTAAATAGGCTAAGGACCGATTGCTTACATAGAGCATTTCAAATTTGAGGGAGTTCGCTACATGCAGAACACTTTGGGAAGAAAAGTTGATTCAGGCAAGGGACCAGGGTAGAGCTAGAGTCTCTTTTGACTTGTTAGAAATCAGAAGGCTTCAGGCTGATGGTTCACCGGCAAAGAAACCTGATGGCACGAGCCTTGCTTTCCCTTATTAAAAGCTCTTAGTCATGCTGCCCTGAAGCTACCTAAATAACTCTCTTTTCGACTGGCCTCTAGTCACTGTAGTTAGCCCTCTGGAACAAAAAGCAGTTTTCTCTAAGGAAACACGGTGCTTCCATAGTATGGGTGGGAGCTCATCTTATCAGGCTCTAGAGCTAAAGGGAAACTTGACGTGAGTACTTGCCTCACGCTAAGGCCTGAAGAGCTCTGCTGAAGCGAAAGCATGTTGCAGTTTCCATTAGCTCGTATTCGCAGTTCTGCTTTACTTTAACGTTTGTACACTTTTGCAGACACTTAGGACCCTCGTGTGAGCACCCCACTGCCTACAAATACAGTGAGTACCAGCAGGTTCCACTGCCCTTCTAAGATACTTCCAGGCCGTAAGTCTTTCCAAGTCACTCTGCATTCAGAGAGCAGGGCAATATACTGCACCCTTCCTTGGGAAAGCTACATGTCCTCAGCACACCAACAGCTCCAGGGATTCTGTTCTCTCACGTCCTACATGCCATAGAAGTCTGCCTCATTGTCCTCATTTGAGCTGCACTTAGCAACACAATCTGCTTCGCCTTTCTTCTAGGAACTCACACTCAAGGACCCCATACCTACAGGAGAAAGGAGGCTTGCGTTCCTACTGCAACCAAAGCACAGTTGTTCCTGTTACACTGCAGGATTTAAATAGGCTAAGGCCCGATAGCCTACATAGAGCATTTCCAATTTGCGGGAGTTCGCTACATGCAGAACACTTTTTGAAGAAAAGTTGATTCAGGCAAGGGACCAGGGTGTAGCTGGAGTCTCTTTTGACTTGTTGGAAATCAGAAGGGTGTAGACTTCGTGTTCACCGGAAAAGATGACCTGATGGCACAAGCCTTGTTTCCCATATTAAAAGCTCTATTCAGGTTGCCCTGAAACTACCTAAATAACTCTATTTCTGACTGGCCTCTAGTCACTGTAGTTACCCTCTGGAACGAAAAGATTTCTCTAAAGAAGTACGATGCTTCCATAGCATGGGTGGTAGCTCATCCTGTCAGGCTCTAGGGCTAAAGGGAAACTTGACGTGAGTACTTGCCTCACGCTAAGGCCTGAAGAGCCCTGCGGAAGCGAAAGCATGTTGCAGTTTCCATTAGCTCGTATTCGCAGTTCTGCTTTACTTTAACGTTTCTACACTTTTGCAGACACTTAGGACCCTCGTGTGGGCACCCCACTGCCTACAAATACAGTGAGTACCAGCAGGTTCCACTGCCCTTCTAAGAAACTTCCAGGCCGTAAGTCTTTCCAAGTCACTCTGCATTCAGAGAGCAGGGCAATACACTGCACCCTTCCTTGGGAAAGCTACATGTCCTCAGCACACCAACAGCTCCAGGGATTCTGTTCTCTCACGTCCTACATGCCATGGAAGTCTGCCTCATTGTCCTCACTTGAGCTGCACTTAGCAACACAATCTGCTTCGCCTTGCTTCTAGGAACTCACACTCAAGGACCCCATACCTACAGGAGAAAGGAGGCTTGCGTTCCTACTGCAACCAAAGCAGAGTTGTTCCTGTTACACTGCAGTATTGTGAATAGGCTAAGGACCGATAGCCTACTTAGAGTGTTCCAAGGATGAGTGAGTTCGCTACATGCAGAACACTTTGGGAAGAAAGGTTGATTCAGGCAAGGGAACACGGTTTAGCTAGAGTCTCTTTTGACTTGTTGGAAATCAGAAGGATTTAGACTTCGTGTTCACCGGAAAAGAAGACCTGATGGCACAAGCCTTGTTTCCCATATTAAAAGCTCTATTCAGGTTGCCCTGAAACTACCTAAATAACTCTATTTCTGACTGGCCTCTAGTCACTGTAGTTACCCTCTGGAACGAAAAGATTTCTCTAAAGAAGTACGATGCTTCCATAGCATGGGTGGTAGCTCATCCTGTCAGGCTCTAGAGCTAAAGGGAAACTTGACGTGAGTACTTGCCTCACGCTAAGGCCTGAAGAGCCCTGCGGAAGCGAAAGCGTGTTGCAGTTTCCATTAGCTCGTATTCGCAGTTCTGCTTTACTTTAACGTTTCTACACTTTTGCAGACACTTAGGACCCTCGTGTGGGCACCCCATTGCCTACAAATACAGTGAGTACCAGCAGGCTCCACTGCCCTTCTAAGAAACATCCAGGCCGTAAGCCTTTCCAAGTCACTCTATGTATTCAGAGAGTAGGGCAATACACTGCACCCTTCCTTGGGAAAGCTAGATGTCCTCAGCACACCAACAGCTCCAGGGATTCTGTTCTCTCACGTCCTACATGCCAAGGAAATCTGCCTCATTGTCTTCATTTGACTGCCCTTAGAATCACAATCTGCTTCGTCGTCCTTCCAGGAACTCACACTCAAGGATCCCATACCTACAGGAGAAAGGAGGCTTGCATTCCTTCTGCAACCAAAGCACAGTTGTTCCTGTTACCCTGCAGGATTTTAGAATAGGCTAAGGCCCGATAGCCTACATAGAGCATTTCCAATTTGCGGGAGTTCGCTACATGCAGAACACTTTGTGAAGAAAAGTTGATTCAGGCAAGGGACCAGGGTAGAGCTAGAGTCTCTTTGGACTTGTTAGAAATCAGAAGGCTTCAGGCTGATGGTTCACCGGCAAAGAAGACCTGATGGCACAAGCCTTGCTTTCCTTTATTAAAAGCTCTTAGTCATGGTGCCCTGAAGCTACCTAAATAACTCTATTTCGGATGGCCTCTAGTCACTGTAGTTAACCCTCTGGAACAAAAAGCAGTTTTCTCTAAAGAAGCACGGTGCTTCCATAGCATGGGTGTTAGCTCATCCTGTCAGGCTCTAGAGCTAAAGGGAAACTTGACGTGAGTACTTGCCTCACGCTAAGGCTTGAAGAGCCCTGCTGAAGCGAAAGCGTGTTGCAGTTGGCATCAGCTCGTATTCGCAGTTCTGCTTTACTTTAACGTTTGTACACTTTTGCAGACACTTAGGACCCTCGTGTGAGCACCCCACTGCCTACAAATACAGTGAGTACCAGCAGGTTCCACTGCCCTTCTAAGAAACATCCAGGCCGTAAGCCTTTCCAAGTCACTCTATGTATTCAGAGAGTAGGGCAATACACTGCACCCTTCCTTGGGAACGCTAGATGTCCTCAGCACACCAACAGCTCCAGGGATTCTGTTCTCTCACGTCCTACATGCCATGGAAGTCTCCCTCATTGTCCTCATTTGAGCTGCACTTAGAAACACAATCTGCTTCGCCTTTCTTCTAGGAACTCACACTCAAGGACACCATACCTACAGGAGAAAGGAGGCTTGCATTCCTACTGCAACGAAAGCACAGTTTTCCTGTTACACTGCAGGATTTAAATAGGCTAAGGCCCGATAGCCTACATAGAGCATTTCCAATTTGCGGGAGTTCGCTACATGCAGAACACTTTTTGAAGAAAAGTTGACTCAGGCAAGGGACCAGGGTGTAGCTGGAGTCTCTTTTGACTTGTTGGAAATCAGAAGGGTTTAGACTTCGTGTTCACCGGAAAAGATGACCTGATGGCACAAGCCTTGTTTCCCATATTAAAAGCTCTATTCAGGTTGCCCTGAAACTACCTAAATAACTCTATTTCTGACTGGCCTCTAGTCACTGTAGTTACCCTCTGGAACGAAAAGATTTCTCTAAAGAAGTACGATGCTTCCATAGCATGGGTGGTAGCTCATCCTGTCAGGCTCTAGAGCTAAAGGGAAACTTGACGTCAGTACTTGCCTCACGCTAAGGCCTGAAGAGCCCTGCGGAAGCGAAAGCGTGTTGCAGTTTCCATTAGCTCGTATTCGCAGTTCTGCTTTACTTTAAGGTTTCTACACTTTTGCAGACACTTAGGACCCTCGTGTGGGCACCCCACTGCCTACAAATACAGTGAGTACCAGCAGGTTCCACTGCCCTTCTAAGAAACTTCCAGGCCGTAAGTCTTTCCAAGTCACTCTGCATTCAGAGAGCAGGGCAATACACTGCACCCTTCCTTGGGAAAGCTACATGTCCTCAGCACACCAACAGCTCCAGGGATTCTGTTCTCTCACGTCCTACATGCCATGGAAGTCTGCCTCATTGTCCTCACTTGAGCTGCACTTAGCAACACAATCGGCTTCGCCTTTCTTCTAGGAACTCACACTCAAGGACCCCATACCTACAGGAGAAAGGAGGCTTGCGTTCCTACTGCAACCAAAGCACAGTTGTTCCTGTTACACTGCAGTATTGTGAATAGGCTAAGGACCGATAGCCTACTTAGAGTGTTCCAAGGATGAGTGAGTTCGCTACATGCAGAACACTTTGGGAAGAAAGGTTGATTCAGGCAAGGGAACACGGTGTAGCTAGAGTCTCTTTTGACTTGTTGGAAATCAGAAGGATTTAGACTTCGTGTTCACCGGAAAAGAAGACCTGATGGCACAAGCCTTGTTTCCCATATTAAAAGCTCTATTCAGGTTGCCCTGAAACTACCTAAATAACTCTATTTCTGACTGGCCTCTAGTCACTGTAGTTACCCTCTGGAACGAAAAGATTTCTCTAAAGAAGTACGATGCTTCCATAGCATGGGTGGTAGCTCATCCTGTCAGGCTCTAGAGCTAAAGGGAAACTTGACGTGAGTACTTGCCTCACGCTAAGGCCTGAAGAGCCCTGCGGAAGCGAAAGCGTGTTGCAGTTTCCATTAGCTCGTATTCGCAGTTCTGCTTTACTTTAACGTTTCTACACTTTTGCAGACACTTAGGACCCTCGTGTGGGCACCCCATTGCCTACAAATACAGTGAGTACCAGCAGGCTCCACTGCCCTTCTAAGAAACATCCAGGCCGTAAGCCTTTCCAAGTCACTCTATGTATTCAGAGAGTAGGGCAATACACTGCACCCTTCCTTGGGAAAGCTAGATGTCCTCAGCACACCAACAGCTCCAGGGATTCTGTTCTCTCACGTCCTACATGCCAAGGAAATCTGCCTCATTGTCTTCATTTGACTGCACTTAGAATCACAATCTGCTTCGTCGTCCTTCCAGGAACTCACACTCAAGGATCCCATACCTACAGGAGAAAGGAGGCTTGCATTCCTTCTGCAACCAAAGCACAGTTGTTCCTGTTACCCTGCAGGATTTTAGAATAGGCTAAGGCCCGATAGCCTACATAGAGCATTTCCAATTTGCGGGAGTTCGCTACATGCAGAACACTTTGTGAAGAAAAGTTGATTCAGGCAAGGGACCAGGGTAGAGCTAGAGTCTCTTTGGACTTGTTAGAAATCAGAAGGCTTCAGGCTGATTGTTCACCGGCAAAGAAGACCTGATGGCACAAGCCTTGCTTTCCTTTATTAAAAGCTCTTAGTCATGGTGCCCTGAAGCTACCTAAATAACTCTATTTCGGATGGCCTCTAGTCACTGTAGTTAACCCTCTGGAACAAAAAGCAGTTTTCTCTAAAGAAGCTACGGTGCTTCCATAGCATGGGTGTTAGCTCATCCTGTCAGGCTCTAGAGCTAAAGGGAAACTTGACGTGAGTACTTGCCTCACGCTAAGGCTTGAAGAGCCCTGCTGAAGCGAAAGCGTGTTGCAGTTGGCATCAGCTCGTATTCGCAGTTCTGCTTTACTTTAACGTTTCTACACATTTCCAGACACTTAGGACCCTCGTGTGGGCACCCCATTGCCTACAAATACAGTGAGTACCAGCAGGCTCCACTGCCCTTCTAAGAAACATCCAGGCCGTAAGCCTTTCCAAGTCACTCTATGTATTCAGAGAGTAGGGCAATACACTGCACCCTTCCTTGGGAACGCTAGATGTCCTCAGCACACCAACAGCTCCAGGGATTCTGTTCTCTCACGTCCTACATGCCATGGAAGTCTCCCTCATTGTCCTCATTTGAGCTGCACTTAGAAACACAATCTGCTTCGCCTTTCTTCTAGGAACTCACACTCAAGGACACCATACCTACAGGAGAAAGGAGGCTTGCATTCCTACTGCAACGAAAGCACAGTTTTCCTGTTACACTGCAGGATTTAAATAGGCTAAGGACCGATTGCTTACATAGAGCATTTCAAATTTGAGGGAGTTCGCTACATGCAGAACACTTTGGGAAGAAAAGTTGATTCAGGCAAGGGACCAGGGTAGAGCTAGAGTCTCTTTTGACTTGTTAGAAATCAGAAGGCTTCAGGCTGATGGTTCACCGGCAAAGAAACCTGATGGCACGAGCCTTGCTTTCCCTTATTAAAAGCTCTTAGTCATGCTGCCCTGAAGCTACCTAAATAACTCTCTTTTCGACTGGCCTCTAGTCACTGTAGTTAGCCCTCTGGAACAAAAAGCAGTTTTCTCTAAGGAAACACGGTGCTTCCATAGTATGGGTGGGAGCTCATCTTATCAGGCTCTAGAGCTAAAGGGAAACTTGACGTGAGTACTTGCCTCACGCTAAGGCCTGAAGAGCTCTGCTGAAGCGAAAGCATGTTGCAGTTTCCATTAGCTCGTATTCGCAGTTCTGCTTTACTTTAACGTTTGTACACTTTTGCAGACACTTAGGACCCTCGTGTGAGCACCCCACTGCCTACAAATACAGTGAGTACCAGCAGGTTCCACTGCCCTTCTAAGATACTTCCAGGCCGTAAGTCTTTCCAAGTCACTCTGCATTCAGAGAGCAGGGCAATACACTGCACCCTTCCTTGGGAAAGCTACATGTCCTCAGCACACCAACAGCTCCAGGGATTCTGTTCTCTCACGTCCTACATGCCATGGAAGTCTGCCTCATTGTCCTCATTTGAGCTGCACTTAGCAACACAATCTGCTTCGCCTTTCTTCTAGGAACTCACACTCAAGGACCCCATACCTACAGGAGAAAGGAGGCTTGCGTTCCTACTGCAACCAAAGCACAGTTGTTCCTGTTACACTGCAGGATTTAAATAGGCTAAGGCCCGATAGCCTACATAGAGCATTTCCAATTTGCGGGAGTTCGCTACATGCAGAACACTTTTTGAAGAAAAGTTGATTCAGGCAAGGGACCAGGGTGTAGCTGGAGTCTCTTTTGACTTGTTGGAAATCAGAAGGGTTTAGACTTCGTGTTCACCGGAAAAGATGACCTGATGGCACAAGCCTTGTTTCCCATATTAAAAGCTGTATTCAGGTTGCCCTGAAACTACCTAAATAACTCTATTTCTGACTGGCCTCTAGTCACTGTAGTTACCCTCTGGAACGAAAAGATTTCTCTAAAGAAGTACGATGCTTCCATAGCATGGGTGGTAGCTCATCCTGTCAGGCTCTAGGGCTAAAGGGAAACTTGACGTGAGTACTTGCCTCACGCTAAGGCCTGAAGAGCCCTGCGGAAGCGAAAGCATGTTGCAGTTTCCATTAGCTCGTATTCGCAGTTCTGCTTTACTTTAACGTTTCTACACTTTTGCAGACACTTAGGACCCTCGTGTGGGCACCCCACTGCCTACAAATACAGTGAGTACCAGCAGGTTCCACTGCCCTTCTAAGAAACTTCCAGGCCGTAAGTCTTTCCAAGTCACTCTGCATTCAGAGAGCAGGGCAATACACTGCACCCTTCCTTGGGAAAGCTACATGTCCTCAGCACACCAACAGCTCCAGGGATTCTGTTCTCTCACGTCCTACATGCCATGGAAGTCTGCCTCATTGTCCTCACTTGAGCTGCACTTAGCAACACAATCTGCTTCGCCTTGCTTCTAGGAACTCACACTGAAGGACCCCATACCTACAGGAGAAAGGAGGCTTGCGTTCCTACTGCAACCAAAGCAGAGTTGTTCCTGTTACACTGCAGTATTGTGAATAGGCTAAGGACCGATAGCCTACTTAGAGTGTTCCAAGGATGAGTGAGTTCGCTACATGCAGAACACTTTGGGAAGAAAGGTTGATTCAGGCAAGGGAACACGGTTTAGCTAGAGTCTCTTTTGACTTGTTGGAAATCAGAAGGATTTAGACTTCGTGTTCACCGGAAAAGAAGACCTGATGGCACAAGCCTTGTTTCCCATATTAAAAGCTCTATTCAGGTTGCCCTGAAACTACCTAAATAACTCTATTTCTGACTGGCCTCTAGTCACTGTAGTTACCCTCTGGAACGAAAAGATTTCTCTAAAGAAGTACGATGCTTCCATAGCATGGGTGGTAGCTCATCCTGTCAGGCTCTAGAGCTAAAGGGAAACTTGACGTGAGTACTTGCCTCACGCTAAGGCCTGAAGAGCCCTGCGGAAGCGAAAGCGTGTTGCAGTTTCCATTAGCTCGTATTCGCAGTTCTGCTTTACTTTAACGTTTCTACACTTTTGCAGACACTTAGGACCCTCGTGTGGGCACCCCATTGCCTACAAATACAGTGAGTACCAGCAGGCTCCACTGCCCTTCTAAGAAACATCCAGGCCGTAAGCCTTTCCAAGTCACTCTATGTATTCAGAGAGTAGGGCAATACACTGCACCCTTCCTTGGGAAAGCTAGATGTCCTCAGCACACCAACAGCTCCAGGGATTCTGTTCTCTCACGTCCTACATGCCAAGGAAATCTGCCTCATTGTCTTCATTTGACTGCACTTAGAATCACAATCTGCTTCGTCGTCCTTCCAGGAACTCACACTCAAGGATCCCATACCTACAGGAGAAAGGAGGCTTGCATTCCTTCTGCAACCAAAGCACAGTTGTTCCTGTTACCCTGCAGGATTTTAGAATAGGCTAAGGCCCGATAGCCTACATAGAGCATTTCCAATTTGCGGGAGTTCGCTACATGCAGAACACTTTGTGAAGAAAAGTTGATTCAGGCAAGGGACCAGGGTAGAGCTAGAGTCTCTTTGGACTTGTTAGAAATCAGAAGGCTTCAGGCTGATGGTTCACCGGCAAAGAAGACCTGATGGCACAAGCCTTGCTTTCCTTTATTAAAAGCTCTTAGTCATGGTGCCCTGAAGCTACCTAAATAACTCTATTTCGGATGGCCTCTAGTCACTGTAGTTAACCCTCTGGAACAAAAAGCAGTTTTCTCTAAAGAAGCACGGTGCTTCCATAGCATGGGTGTTAGCTCATCCTGTCAGGCTCTAGAGCTAAAGGGAAACTTGACGTGAGTACTTGCCTCACGCTAAGGCTTGAAGAGCCCTGCTGAAGCGAAAGCGTGTTGCAGTTGGCATCAGCTCGTATTCGCAGTTCTGCTTTACTTTAACGTTTGTACACTTTTGCAGACACTTAGGACCCTCGTGTGAGCACCCCACTGCCTACAAATACAGTGAGTACCAGCAGGTTCCACTGCCCTTCTAAGATACTTCCAGGCCGTAAGTCTTTCCAAGTCACTCTGCATTCAGAGAGCAGGGCAATACACTGCACCCTTCCTTGGGAAAGCTACATGTCCTCAGCACACCAACAGCTCCAGGGATTCTGTTCTCTCACGTCCTACATGCCATAGAAGTCTGCCTCATTGTCCTCATTTGAGCTGCACTTAGCAACACAATCTGCTTCGCCTTTCTTCTAGGAACTCACACTCAAGGACCCCATACCTACAGGAGAAAGGAGGCTTGCGTTCCTACTGCAACCAAAGCACAGTTGTTCCTGTTACACTGCAGGATTTAAATAGGCTAAGGCCCGATAGCCTACATAGAGCATTTCCAATTTGCGGGAGTTCGCTACATGCAGAACACTTTTTGAAGAAAAGTTGATTCAGGCAAGGGACCAGGGTGTAGCTGGAGTCTCTTTTGACTTGTTGGAAATCAGAAGGGTGTAGACTTCGTGTTCACCGGAAAAGATGACCTGATGGCACAAGCCTTGTTTCCCATATTAAAAGCTCTATTCAGGTTGCCCTGAAACTACCTAAATAACTCTATTTCTGACTGGCCTCTAGTCACTGTAGTTACCCTCTGGAACGAAAAGATTTCTCTAAAGAAGTACGATGCTTCCATAGCATGGGTGGTAGCTCATCCTGTCAGGCTCTAGGGCTAAAGGGAAACTTGACGTGAGTACTTGCCTCACGCTAAGGCCTGAAGAGCCCTGCGGAAGCGAAAGCATGTTGCAGTTTCCATTAGCTCGTATTCGCAGTTCTGCTTTACTTTAACGTTTCTACACTTTTGCAGACACTTAGGACCCTCGTGTGGGCACCCCACTGCCTACAAATACAGTGAGTACCAGCAGGTTCCACTGCCCTTCTAAGAAACTTCCAGGCCGTAAGTCTTTCCAAGTCACTCTGCATTCAGAGAGCAGGGCAATACACTGCACCCTTCCTTGGGAAAGCTACATGTCCTCAGCACACCAACAGCTCCAGGGATTCTGTTCTCTCACGTCCTACATGCCATGGAAGTCTGCCTCATTGTCCTCACTTGAGCTGCACTTAGCAACACAATCTGCTTCGCCTTGCTTCTAGGAACTCACACTCAAGGACCCCATACCTACAGGAGAAAGGAGGCTTGCGTTCCTACTGCAACCAAAGCAGAGTTGTTCCTGTTACACTGCAGTATTGTGAATAGGCTAAGGACCGATAGCCTACTTAGAGTGTTCCAAGGATGAGTGAGTTCGCTACATGCAGAACACTTTGGGAAGAAAGGTTGATTCAGGCAAGGGAACACGGTTTAGCTAGAGTCTCTTTTGACTTGTTGGAAATCAGAAGGATTTAGACTTCGTGTTCACCGGAAAAGAAGACCTGATGGCACAAGCCTTGTTTCCCATATTAAAAGCTCTATTCAGGTTGCCCTGAAACTACCTAAATAACTCTATTTCTGACTGGCCTCTAGTCACTGTAGTTACCCTCTGGAACGAAAAGATTTCTCTAAAGAAGTACGATGCTTCCATAGCATGGGTGGTAGCTCATCCTGTCAGGCTCTAGAGCTAAAGGGAAACTTGACGTGAGTACTTGCCTCACGCTAAGGCCTGAAGAGCCCTGCGGAAGCGAAAGCGTGTTGCAGTTTCCATTAGCTCGTATTCGCAGTTCTGCTTTACTTTAACGTTTCTACACTTTTGCAGACACTTAGGACCCTCGTGTGGGCACCCCATTGCCTACAAATACAGTGAGTACCAGCAGGCTCCACTGCCCTTCTAAGAAACATCCAGGCCGTAAGCCTTTCCAAGTCACTCTATGTATTCAGAGAGTAGGGCAATACACTGCACCCTTCCTTGGGAAAGCTAGATGTCCTCAGCACACCAACAGCTCCAGGGATTCTGTTCTCTCACGTCCTACATGCCAAGGAAATCTGCCTCATTGTCTTCATTTGACTGCACTTAGAATCACAATCTGCTTCGTCGTCCTTCCAGGAACTCACACTCAAGGATCCCATACCTACAGGAGAAAGGAGGCTTGCATTCCTTCTGCAACCAAAGCACAGTTGTTCCTGTTACCCTGCAGGATTTTAGAATAGGCTAAGGCCCGATAGCCTACATAGAGCATTTCCAATTTGCGGGAGTTCGCTACATGCAGAACACTTTGTGAAGAAAAGTTGATTCAGGCAAGGGACCAGGGTAGAGCTAGAGTCTCTTTGGACTTGTTAGAAATCAGAAGGCTTCAGGCTGATGGTTCACCGGCAAAGAAGACCTGATGGCACAAGCCTTGCTTTCCTTTATTAAAAGCTCTTAGTCATGGTGCCCTGAAGCTACCTAAATAACTCTATTTCGGATGGCCTCTAGTCACTGTAGTTAACCCTCTGGAACAAAAAGCAGTTTTCTCTAAAGAAGCACGGTGCTTCCATAGCATGGGTGTTAGCTCATCCTGTCAGGCTCTAGAGCTAAAGGGAAACTTGACGTGAGTACTTGCCTCACGCTAAGGCTTGAAGAGCCCTGCTGAAGCGAAAGCGTGTTGCAGTTGGCATCAGCTCGTATTCGCAGTTCTGCTTTACTTTAACGTTTCTACACATTTCCAGACACTTAGGACCCTCGTGTGGGCACCCCATTGCCTACAAATACAGTGAGTACCAGCAGGCTCCACTGCCCTTCTAAGAAACATCCAGGCCGTAAGCCTTTCCAAGTCACTCTATGTATTCAGAGAGTAGGGCAATACACTGCACCCTTCCTTGGGAACGCTAGATGTCCTCAGCACACCAACAGCTCCAGGGATTCTGTTCTCTCATGTCCTACATGCCATGGAAGTCTCCCTCATTGTCCTCATTTGAGCTGCACTTAGAAACACAATCTGCTTCGCCTTTCTTCTAGGAACTCACACTCAAGGACACCATACCTACAGGAGAAAGGAGGCTTGCATTCCTACTGCAACGAAAGCACAGTTTTCCTGTTACACTGCAGGATTTAAATAGGCTAAGGCCCGATAGCCTACATAGAGCATTTCCAATTTGCGGGAGTTCGCTACATGCAGAACACTTTTTGAAGAAAAGTTGATTCAGGCAAGGGACCAGGGTGTAGCTGGAGTCTCTTTTGACTTGTTGGAAATCAGAAGGGTTTAGACTTCGTGTTCACCGGAAAAGATGACCTGATGGCACAAGCCTTGTTTCCCATATTAAAAGCTCTATTCAGGTTGCCCTGAAACTACCTAAATAACTCTATTTCTGACTGGCCTCTAGTCACTGTAGTTACCCTCTGGAACGAAAAGATTTCTCTAAAGAAGTACGATGCTTCCATAGCATGGGTGGTAGCTCATCCTGTCAGGCTCTAGAGCTAAAGGGAAACTTGACGTCAGTACTTGCCTCACGCTAAGGCCTGAAGAGCCCTGCGGAAGCGAAAGCGTGTTGCAGTTTCCATTAGCTCGTATTCGCAGTTCTGCTTTACTTTAAGGTTTCTACACTTTTGCAGACACTTAGGACCCTCGTGTGGGCACCCCACTGCCTACAAATACAGTGAGTACCAGCAGGTTCCACTGCCCTTCTAAGAAACTTCCAGGCCGTAAGTCTTTCCAAGTCACTCTGCATTCAGAGAGCAGGGCAATACACTGCACCCTTCCTTGGGAAAGCTACATGTCCTCAGCACACCAACAGCTCCAGGGATTCTGTTCTCTCACGTCCTACATGCCATGGAAGTCTGCCTCATTGTCCTCACTTGAGCTGCACTTAGCAACACAATCTGCTTCGCCTTTCTTCTAGGAACTCACACCCAAGGACCCCATACCTACAGTAGAAACGAGGCTTGCATTCCTACTGCAACGAAACCACTGTTTTCCTGTTACACTGCAGGATTTTGAATAGGCTAAGGACCGATAGCCTACTCAAAGTGTTCCAAGGATGAGTGAGTTCGCTACATGCAGAACACTTTGGGAAGTAATGTTGATTCAGGCAAGGGAACAGGGTGTAGCTGGAGTCTCTTTTGACTTGTTGGAAATCAGAAGGGTTTAGACTTCGTGTTCACCGGAAAAGATGACCTGATGGCACAAGCCTTGTTTCCCATATTAAAAGCTCTATTCAGGTTGCCCTGAAACTACCTAAATAACTCTATTTCTGACTGGCCTCTAGTCACTGTAGTTACCCTCTGGAACGAAAAGATTTCTCTAAAGAAGTACGATGCTTCCATAGCATGGGTGGTAGCTCATCCTGTCAGGCTCTAGAGCTAAAGGGAAACTTGACGTCAGTACTTGCCTCACGCTAATGCCTGAAGAGCCCTGCGGAAGCGAAAGCGTGTTGCAGTTTCCATTAGCTCGTATTCGCAGTTCTGCTTTACTTTAAGGTTTCTACACTTTTGCAGACACTTAGGACCCTCGTGTGGGCACCCCACTGCCTACAAATACAGTGAGTACCAGCAGGTTCCACTGCCCTTCTAAGAAACTTCCAGGCCGTAAGTCTTTCCAAGTCACTCTGCATTCAGAGAGCAGGGCAATACACTGCACCCTTCCTTGGGAAAGCTACATGTCCTCAGCACACCAACAGCTCCAGGGATTCTGTTCTCTCACGTCCTACATGCCATGGAAGTCTGCCTCATTGTCCTCACTTGAGCTGCACTTAGCAACACAATCTGCTTCGCCTTTCTTCTAGGAACTCACACCCAAGGACCCCATACCTACAGTAGAAACGAGGCTTGCATTCCTACTGCAACGAAACCACTGTTTTCCTGTTACACTGCAGGATTTTGAATAGGCTAAGGACCGATAGCCTACTCAAAGTGTTCCAAGGATGAGTGAGTTCGCTACATGCAGAACACTTTGGGAAGTAATGTTGATTCAGGCAAGGGAACAGGGTGTAGCTGGAGTCTCTTTTGACTTGTTGGAAATCAGAAGGGTTTAGACTTCGTGTTCACCGGAAAAGATGACCTGATGGCACAAGCCTTGTTTCCCATATTAAAAGCTCTATTCAGGTTGCCCTGAAACTACCTAAATAACTCTATTTCTGACTGGCCTCTAGTCACTGTAGTTACCCTCTGGAACGAAAAGATTTCTCTAAAGAAGTACGATGCTTCCATAGCATGGGTGGTAGCTCATCCTGTCAGGCTCTAGAGCTAAAGGGAAACTTGACGTGAGTACTTGCCTCACGCTAAGGCCTGAAGAGCCCTGCGGAAGCGAAAGCGTGTTGCAGTTTCCATTAGCTCGTATTCGCAGTTCTGCTTTACTTTAACGTTTCTACACTTTTGCAGACACTTAGGACCCTCGTGTGGGCACACCACTGCCTACAAATACAGTGAGTACCAGCAGGTTCCACTGCCCTTCTAAGAAACTTCCAGGCCGTAAGTCTTTCCAAGTCACTCTGCATTCAGAGAGCAGGGCAATACACTGCACCCTTCCTTGGGAAAGCTACATGTCCTCAGCACACCAACAGCTCCAGGGATTCTGTTCTCTCACGTCCTACATGCCATGGAAGTCTGCCTCATTGTCCTCACTTGAGCTGCACTTAGCAACACAATCTGCTTCGCCTTTCTTCTAGGAACTCACACTCAAGGACCCCATACCTACAGGAGAAAGGAGGCTTGCGTTCCTACTGCAACCAAAGCACAGTTGTTCCTGTTACACTGCAGTATTGTGAATAGGCTAAGGACCGATAGCCTACTTAGAGTGTTCCAAGGATGAGTGAATTCGCTACATGCAGAACACTTTGGGAAGAAAAGTTGATTCAGGCAAGGGAACAGGGTGTAGCTAGAGTCAATTTTGACTTGTTGGAAATCAGAAGGATTTAGACTTCGTGTTCACCGGAAAAGAAGACCTGATGGCACAAGCCTTGTTTCCCATATTAAAAGCTCTATTCAGGTTGCCCTGAAACTACCTAAATAACTCTATTTCTGACTGGCCTCTAGTCACTGTAGTTACCCTCTGGAACGAAAAGATTTCTCTAAAGAAGTACGATGCTTCCATAGCATGGGTGGTAGCTCATCCTGTCAGGCTCTAGAGCTAAAGGGAAACTTGACGTGAGTACTTGCCTCACGCTAAGGCCTGAAGAGCCCTGCGGAAGCGAAAGCGTGTTGCAGTTTCCATTAGCTCGTATTCGCAGTTCTGCTTTACTTTAACGTTTCTACACTTTTGCAGACACTTAGGACCCTCGTGTGGGCACCCCATTGCCTACAAATACAGTGAGTACCAGCAGGCTCCACTGCCCTTCTAAGAAACATCCAGGCCGTAAGCCTTTCCAAGTCACTCTATGTATTCAGAGAGTAGGGCAATACACTGCACCCTTCCTTGGGAAAGCTAGATGTCCTCAGCACACCAACAGCTCCAGGGATTCTGTTCTCTCACGTCCTACATGCCAAGGAAATCTGCCTCATTGTCTTCATTTGACTGCACTTAGAATCACAATCTGCTTCGTCGTCCTTCCAGGAACTCACACTCAAGGATCCCATACCTACAGGAGAAAGGAGGCTTGCATTCCTTCTGCAACCAAAGCACAGTTGTTCCTGTTACCCTGCAGGATTTTAGAATAGGCTAAGGCCCGATAGCCTACATAGAGCATTTCCAATTTGCGGGAGTTCGCTACATGCAGAACACTTTGTGAAGAAAAGTTGATTCAGGCAAGGGACCAGGGTAGAGCTAGAGTCTCTTTGGACTTGTTAGAAATCAGAAGGCTTCAGGCTGATGGTTCACCGGCAAAGAAGACCTGATGGCACAAGCCTTGCTTTCCTTTATTAAAAGCTCTTAGTCATGGTGCCCTGAAGCTACCTAAATAACTCTATTTCGGATGGCCTCTAGTCACTGTAGTTAACCCTCTGGAACAAAAAGCAGTTTTCTCTAAAGAAGCACGGTGCTTCCATAGCATGGGTGTTAGCTCATCCTGTCAGGCTCTAGAGCTAAAGGGAAACTTGACGTGAGTACTTGCCTCACGCTAAGGCTTGAAGAGCCCTGCTGAAGCGAAAGCGTGTTGCAGTTGGCATCAGCTCGTATTCGCAGTTCTGCTTTACTTTAACGTTTCTACACATTTCCAGACACTTAGGACCCTCGTGTGGGCACCCCATTGCCTACAAATACAGTGAGTACCAGCAGGCTCCACTGCCCTTCTAAGAAACATCCAGGCCGTAAGCCTTTCCAAGTCACTCTATGTATTCAGAGAGTAGGGCAATACACTGCACCCTTCCTTGGGAACGCTAGATGTCCTCAGCACACCAACAGCTCCAGGGATTCTGTTCTCTCATGTCCTACATGCCATGGAAGTCTCCCTCATTGTCCTCATTTGAGCTGCACTTAGAAACACAATCTGCTTCGCCTTTCTTCTAGGAACTCACACTCAAGGACACCATACCTACAGGAGAAAGGAGGCTTGCATTCCTACTGCAACGAAAGCACAGTTTTCCTGTTACACTGCAGGATTTAAATAGGCTAAGGCCCGATAGCCTACATAGAGCATTTCCAATTTGCGGGAGTTCGCTACATGCAGAACACTTTTTGAAGAAAAGTTGACTCAGGCAAGGGACCAGGGTGTAGCTGGAGTCTCTTTTGACTTGTTGGAAATCAGAAGGGTTTAGACTTCGTGTTCACCGGAAAAGATGACCTGATGGCACAAGCCTTGTTTCCCATATTAAAAGCTCTATTCAGGTTGCCCTGAAACTACCTAAATAACTCTATTTCTGACTGGCCTCTAGTCACTGTAGTTACCCTCTGGAACGAAAAGATTTCTCTAAAGAAGTACGATGCTTCCATAGCATGGGTGGTAGCTCATCCTGTCAGGCTCTAGAGCTAAAGGGAAACTTGACGTCAGTACTTGCCTCACGCTAAGGCCTGAAGAGCCCTGCGGAAGCGAAAGCGTGTTGCAGTTTCCATTAGCTCGTATTCGCAGTTCTGCTTTACTTTAAGGTTTCTACACTTTTGCAGACACTTAGGACCCTCGTGTGGGCACCCCACTGCCTACAAATACAGTGAGTACCAGCAGGTTCCACTGCCCTTCTAAGAAACTTCCAGGCCGTAAGTCTTTCCAAGTCACTCTGCATTCAGAGAGCAGGGCAATACACTGCACCCTTCCTTGGGAAAGCTACATGTCCTCAGCACACCAACAGCTCCAGGGATTCTGTTCTCTCACGTCCTACATGCCATGGAAGTCTGCCTCATTGTCCTCACTTGAGCTGCACTTAGCAACACAATCTGCTTCGCCTTTCTTCTAGGAACTCACACCCAAGGACCCCATACCTACAGTAGAAACGAGGCTTGCATTCCTACTGCAACGAAACCACTGTTTTCCTGTTACACTGCAGGATTTTGAATAGGCTAAGGACCGATAGCCTACTCAAAGTGTTCCAAGGATGAGTGAATTCGCTACATGCAGAACACTTTGGGAAGAAAAGTTGATTCAGGCAAGGGAACAGGGTGTAGCTAGAGTCAATTTTGACTTGTTGGAAATCAGAAGGATTTAGACTTCGTGTTCACCGGCAAAGAAGACCTGATGGCACAAGCCTTGTTTCCCATATTAAAAGCTCTATTCAGGTTGCCCTGAAACTACCTAAATAACTCTATTTCTGACTGGCCTCTAGTCACTGTAGTTACCCTCTGGAACGAAAAGGTTTCTCTACAGAAGTACGATGCTTCCATAGCATGGGTGGTAGCTCATCCTGTCAGGCTCTAGAGCTAAAGGGAAACTTGACGTGAGTACTTGCCTCACGCTAAGGCCTGAAGAGCCCTGCGGAAGCGAAAGCATGTTGCAGTTTCCATTAGCTCGTATTCGCAGTTCTGCTTTACTTTAACGTTTCTACACTTTTGCAGACACTTAGGACCCTCGTGTGGGCACCCCACTGCCTACAAATACAGTGAGTACCAGCAGGTTCCACTGCCCTTCTAAGAAACTTCCAGGCCGTAAGTCTTTCCAAGTCACTCTGCATTCAGAGAGCAGGGCAATACACTGCACCCTTCCTTGGGAAAGCTACATGTCCTCAGCACACCAACAGCTCCAGGGATTCTGTTCTCTCACGTCCTACATGCCATGGAAGTCTGCCTCATTGTCCTCACTTGAGCTGCACTTAGCAACACAATCTGCTTCGCCTTGCTTCTAGGAACTCACACTCAAGGACCCCATACCTACAGGAGAAAGGAGGCTTGCGTTCCTACTGCAACCAAAGCACAGTTGTTCCTGTTACACTGCAGTATTGTGAATAGGCTAAGGACCGATAGCCTACTTAGAGTGTTCCAAGGATGAGTGAGTTCGCTACATGCAGAACACTTTGGGAAGAAAGGTTGATTCAGGCAAGGGAACACGGTGTAGCTAGAGTCTCTTTTGACTTGTTGGAAATCAGAAGGATTTAGACTTCGTGTTCACCGGAAAAGAAGACCTGATGGCACAAGCCTTGTTTCCCATATTAAAAGCTCTATTCAGGTTGCCCTGAAACTACCTAAATAACTCTATTTCTGACTGGCCTCTAGTCACTGTAGTTACCCTCTGGAACGAAAAGATTTCTCTAAAGAAGTACGATGCTTCCATAGCATGGGTGGTAGCTCATCCTGTCAGGCTCTAGAGCTAAAGGGAAACTTGACGTGAGTACTTGCCTCACGCTAAGGCCTGAAGAGCCCTGCGGAAGCGAAAGCGTGTTGCAGTTTCCATTAGCTCGTATTCGCAGTTCTGCTTTACTTTAACGTTTCTACACTTTTGCAGACACTTAGGACCCTCGTGTGGGCACCCCATTGCCTACAAATACAGTGAGTACCAGCAGGCTCCACTGCCCTTCTAAGAAACATCTAGGCCGTAAGCCTTTCCAAGTCACTCTATGTATTCAGAGAGTAGGGCAATACACTGCACCCTTCCTTGGGAAAGCTAGATGTCCTCAGCACACCAACAGCTCCAGGGATTCTGTTCTCTCACGTCCTACATGCCAAGGAAATCTGCCTCATTGTCTTCATTTGACTGCACTTAGAATCACAATCTGCTTCGTCGTCCTTCCAGGAACTCACACTCAAGGATCCCATACCTACAGGAGAAAGGAGGCTTGCATTCCTTCTGCAACCAAAGCACAGTTGTTCCTGTTACCCTGCAGGATTTTAGAATAGGCTAAGGCCCGATAGCCTACATAGAGCATTTCCAATTTGCGGGAGTTCGCTACATGCAGAACACTTTGTGAAGAAAAGTTGATTCAGGCAAGGGACCAGGGTAGAGCTAGAGTCTCTTTGGACTTGTTAGAAATCAGAAGGCTTCAGGCTGATGGTTCACCGGCAAAGAAGACCTGATGGCACAAGCCTTGCTTTCCTTTATTAAAAGCTCTTAGTCATGGTGCCCTGAAGCTACCTAAATAACTCTATTTCGGATGGCCTCTAGTCACTGTAGTTAACCCTCTGGAACAAAAAGCAGTTTTCTCTAAAGAAGCACGGTGCTTCCATAGCATGGGTGTTAGCTCATCCTGTCAGGCTCTAGAGCTAAAGGGAAACTTGACGTGAGTACTTGCCTCACGCTAAGGCTTGAAGAGCCCTGCTGAAGCGAAAGCGTGTTGCAGTTGGCATCAGCTCGTATTCGCAGTTCTGCTTTACTTTAACGTTTCTACACATTTCCAGACACTTAGGACCCTCGTGTGGGCACCCCATTGCCTACAAATACAGTGAGTACCAGCAGGCTCCACTGCCCTTCTAAGAAACATCCAGGCCGTAAGCCTTTCCAAGTCACTCTATGTATTCAGAGAGTAGGGCAATACACTGCACCCTTCCTTGGGAACGCTAGATGTCCTCAGCACACCAACAGCTCCAGGGATTCTGTTCTCTCATGTCCTACATGCCATGGAAGTCTCCCTCATTGTCCTCATTTGAGCTGCACTTAGAAACACAATCTGCTTCGCCTTTCTTCTAGGAACTCACACTCAAGGACACCATACCTACAGGAGAAAGGAGGCTTGCATTCCTACTGCAACGAAAGCACAGTTTTCCTGTTACACTGCAGGATTTAAATAGGCTAAGGCCCGATAGCCTACATAGAGCATTTCCAATTTGCGGGAGTTCGCTACATGCAGAACACTTTTTGAAGAAAAGTTGATTCAGGCAAGGGACCAGGGTGTAGCTGGAGTCTCTTTTGACTTGTTGGAAATCAGAAGGGTTTAGACTTCGTGTTCACCGGAAAAGATGACCTGATGGCACAAGCCTTGTTTCCCATATTAAAAGCTCTATTCAGGTTGCCCTGAAACTACCTAAATAACTCTATTTCTGACTGGCCTCTAGTCACTGTAGTTACCCTCTGGAACGAAAAGATTTCTCTAAAGAAGTACGATGCTTCCATAGCATGGGTGGTAGCTCATCCTGTCAGGCTCTAGAGCTAAAGGGAAACTTGACGTCAGTACTTGCCTCACGCTAAGGCCTGAAGAGCCCTGCGGAAGCGAAAGCGTGTTGCAGTTTCCATTAGCTCGTATTCGCAGTTCTGCTTTACTTTAAGGTTTCTACACTTTTGCAGACACTTAGGACCCTCGTGTGGGCACCCCACTGCCTACAAATACAGTGAGTACCAGCAGGTTCCACTGCCCTTCTAAGAAACTTCCAGGCCGTAAGTCTTTCCAAGTCACTCTGCATTCAGAGAGCAGGGCAATACACTGCACCCTTCCTTGGGAAAGCTACATGTCCTCAGCACACCAACAGCTCCAGGGATTCTGTTCTCTCACGTCCTACATGCCATGGAAGTCTGCCTCATTGTCCTCACTTGAGCTGCACTTAGCAACACAATCTGCTTCGCCTTTCTTCTAGGAACTCACACCCAAGGACCCCATACCTACAGTAGAAACGAGGCTTGCATTCCTACTGCAACGAAACCACTGTTTTCCTGTTACACTGCAGGATTTTGAATAGGCTAAGGACCGATAGCCTACTCAAAGTGTTCCAAGGATGAGTGAGTTCGCTACATGCAGAACACTTTGGGAAGTAATGTTGATTCAGGCAAGGGAACAGGGTGTAGCTGGAGTCTCTTTTGACTTGTTGGAAATCAGAAGGGTTTAGACTTCGTGTTCACCAGAAAAGATGACCTGATGGCACAAGCCTTGTTTCCCATATTAAAAGCTCTATTCAGGTTGCCCTGAAACTACCTAAATAACTCTATTTCTGACTGGCCTCTAGTCACTGTAGTTACCCTCTGGAACGAAAAGATTTCTCTAAAGAAGTACGATGCTTCCATAGCATGGGTGGTAGCTCATCCTGTCAGGCTCTAGAGCTAAAGGGAAACTTGACGTCAGTACTTGCCTCACGCTAAGGCCTGAAGAGCCCTGCGGAAGCGAAAGCGTGTTGCAGTTTCCATTAGCTCGTATTCGCAGTTCTGCTTTACTTTAAGGTTTCTACACTTTTGCAGACACTTAGGACCCTCGTGTGGGCACCCCACTGCCTACAAATACAGTGAGTACCAGCAGGTTCCACTGCCCTTCTAAGAAACTTCCAGGCCGTAAGTCTTTCCAAGTCACTCTGCATTCAGAGAGCAGGGCAATACACTGCACCCTTCCTTGGGAAAGCTACATGTCCTCAGCACACCAACAGCTCCAGGGATTCTGTTCTCTCACGTCCTACATGCCATGGAAGTCTGCCTCATTGTCCTCACTTGAGCTGCACTTAGCAACACAATCTGCTTCGCCTTTCTTCTAGGAACTCACACTCAAGGACCCCATACCTACAGGAGAAAGGAGGCTTGCGTTCCTACTGCAACCAAAGCACAGTTGTTCCTGTTACACTGCAGTATTGTGAATAGGCTAAGGACTGATAGCCTACTTAGAGTGTTCCAAGGATGAGTGAATTCGCTACATCCAGAACACTTTGGGAAGAAAAGTTGATTCAGGCAAGGGAACAGGGTGTAGCTAGAGTCAATTTTGACTTGTTGGAAATCAGAAGGATTTAGACTTCGTGTTCACCGGCAAAGAAGACCTGATGGCACAAGCCTTGTTTCCCATATTAAAAGCTCTATTCAGGTTGCCCTGAAACTACCTAAATAACTCTATTTCTGACTGGCCTCTAGTCACTGTAGTTACCCTCTGGAACGAAAAGATTTCTCTACAGAAGTACGATGCTTCCATAGCATGGGTGGTAGCTCATCCTGTCAGGCTCTAGAGCTAAAGGGAAACTTGACGTGAGTACTTGCCTCACGCTAAGGCTTGAAGAGCCCTGCTGAAGCGAAAGCGTGTTGCAGTTGGCATCAGCTCGTATTCGCAGTTCTGCTTTACTTTAACGTTTCTACACATTTCCAGATACTTAGGACCCTCGTGTGGGCACCCCATTGCCTACAAATACAGTGAGTTCCAGCAGGCTCCACTGCCCTTCTAAGAAACATCCAGGCCGTAAGCCTTTCCAAGTCACTCTATGTATTCAGAGAGTAGGGCAATACACTGCACCCTTCCTTGGGAACGCTAGATGTCCTCAGCACACCAACAGCTCCAGGGATTCTGTTCTCTCATGTCCTACATGCCATGGAAGTCTCCCTCATTGTCCTCATTTGAGCTGCACTTAGAAACACAATCTGCTTCGCCTTTCTTCTAGGAACTCACACTCAAGGACACCATACCTACAGGAGAAAGGAGGCTTGCATTCCTACTGCAACGAAAGCACAGTTTTCCTGTTACACTGCAGGATTTAAATAGGCTAAGGACCGATTGCTTACATAGAGCATTTCCAATTTGAGGGAGTTCGCTACATGCAGAACACTTTGGGAAGAAAAGTTGATTCAGGCAAGGGACCAGGGTAGAGCTAGAGTCTCTTTGGACTTGTTAGAAATCAGAAGGCTTCAGGCTGATGGTTCACCGGCAAAGAAACCTGATGGCACGAGCCTTGCTTTCCCTTATTAAAAGCTCTTAGTGATGCTGCCCTGAAGCTACCTAAATAACTCTCTTTTTGACTGGCCTCTAGTCACTGTAGTTAGCCCTCTGGAAGAAAAAGCAGTTTTCTCTAAGGAAACACGGTGCTTCCATAGTATGGGTGGGAGCTCATCTTATCAGGCTCTAGAGCTAAAGGGAAACTTGACGTGAGTACTTGCCTCACGCTAAGGCCTGAAGAGCTCTGCTGAAGCGAAAGCGTGTTGCAGTTTCCATTAGCTAGTATTCGCAGTTCTGCTTTACTTTAACGTTTCTCCGCTTTTCCAGACACTTAGGACCCTCGTTTGGGCACCCCATTGCCTAAAAATACAGTGAGTACCAGCAGGCTCCACTGCCCTTCAAAGAAACATCCAGGCCGTAAGCCTTTCCAAGTCAGTCTATGTATTCAGAGACTAGGGCAATACACTGCACCCTTCCTTGGGAAAGCCAGATGTCCTCAGCACACCAACAGCTCCAGGATTCTGTTCTCTCACGTCCTACATGCCATGGAAGTCTGCCACATTGTCCTCATTTGAGCTGCACTTAGAAACACAATCTGCTTCGCCTTTCTTCTAGGAACTCACACCCAAGGACCCCATACCTACAGTAGAAACGAGGCTTGCATTCCTACTGCAACGAAACCACTGTTTTCCTGTTACACTGCAGGATTTTGAATAGGCTAAGGACCGATAGCCTACTCAAAGTGTTCCAAGGATGAGTGAGTTCGCTACATGCAGAACACTTTGGGAAGTAATGTTGATTCAGGTAAGGGAACAGGGTGTAGCTGGAGTCTCTTTTGACTTGTTGGAAATCAGAAGGGTTTAGACTTCGTGTTCACCGGAAAAGATGACCTGATGGCACAAGCCTTGTTTCCCATATTAAAAGCTCTATTCAGGTTGCCCTGAAACTACCTAAATAACTCTATTTCTGACTGGCCTCTAGTCACTGTAGTTACCCTCTGGAACGAAAAGATTTCTCTACAGAAGTACGATGCTTCCATAGCATGGGTGGTAGCTCATCCTGTCAGGCTCTAGAGCTAAAGGGAAACTTGACGTGAGTACTTGCCTCACGCTAAGGCCTGAAGAGCCCTGCGGAAGCGAAAGCGTGTCGCAGTTTCCATTAGCTCGTATTCGCAGTTCTGCTTTACTTTAACGTTTCTACACTTTTGCAGACACTTAGGACCCTCGTGTGGGCACCCCACTGCCTACAAATACAGTGAGTACCAGCAGGTTCCACTGCCCTTCTAAGAAACTTCCAGGCCGTAAGTCTTTCCAAGTCACTCTGCATTCAGAGAGCAGGGCAATACACTGCACCCTTCCTTGGGAAAGCTACATGTCCTCAGCACACCAACAGCTCCAGGGATTCTGTTCTCTCACGTCCTACATGCCATGGAAGTCTGCCTCATTGTCCTCACTTGAGCTGCACTTAGCAACACAATCTGCTTCGCCTTTCTTCTAGGAAATCACACTCAAGGACCCCATACCTACAGGAGAAAGGAGGCTTGAGTTCCTACTGCAACCAAAGCACAGTTGTTCCTGTTACACTGCAGTATTGTGAATAGGCTAAGGACCGATAGCCTACTTAGAGTGTTCCAAGGATGAGTGAGTTCGCTACATGCAGAACACTTTGGGAAGAAAAGTTGATTCAGGCAAGGGAACAGGGTGTAGCTGGTGTCTCTTTTGACTTGTTGGAAATCAGAAGGATTCACACTTCGTGTTCACCGGCAAAGAAGACCTGATGGCACAAGCCTTGTTTCCCATATTAAAAGCTCTATTCAGGTTGCCCTGAAACTACCTAAATAACTCTATTTCTGACTGGCCTCTAGTCACTGTAGTTACCCTCTGGAACGAAAAGGTTTCTCTACAGAAGTACGATGCTTCCATAGCATGGGTGGTAGCTCATCCTGTCAGGCTCTAGAGCTAAAGGGAAACTTGACGTCAGTACTTGGCTCACGCTAAGGCCTGAAGAGCCCTGCGGAAGCGAAAGCGTGTTGCAGTTTCCATTAGCTCGTATTCGCAGTCCTGCTTTACTTTAACATTTCTACACTTTTGCAGACACTTAGGACCCTCGTGTGGGCACCCCATTGCCTACAAATACAGTGAGTACCAGCAGGCTCCACTGCCCTTCTAAGAAACATCCAGGCCGTAAGCCTTTCCAAGTCACTCTATGTATTCAGAGAGTAGGGCAATACACTGCACCCTTCCTTGGGAAAGCTACATGTCCTCAGCACACCAACAGCTCCAGGGATTCTGTTCTCTCACGTCCTACATGCCAAGGAAATCTGCCTCATTGTCTTCATTTGACTGCACTTAGAATCACAATCTGCTTCGTCGTCCTTCCAGGAACTCACACTCAAGGATCCCATACCTACAGGAGAAAGGAGGCTTGCATTCCTTATGCAACCAAAGCACAGTTGTTCCTGTTACCCTGCAGGATTTTAGAATAGGCTAAGGCCCGATAGCCTACATAGAGCATTTCCAATTTGCGGGAGTTCGCTACATGCAGAACACTTTGTGAAGAAAAGTTGATTCAGGCAAGGGACCAGGGTAGAGCTAGAGTCTCTTTGGACTTGTTAGAAATCAGAAGGCTTCAGGCTGATTGTTCACCGGCAAAGAAGACCTGATGGCACAAGCCTTGCTTTCCTTTATTAAAAGCTCTTAGTCATGTTGCCCTGAAACTACCTAAATAACTCTATTTCGGATGGCCTCTAGTCACTGTAGTTAACCCTCTGGAACAAAAAGCACTTTTCTCTAAAGAAGCACGGTGCTTCCATAGCATGGGTGTTAGCTCATCCTGTCAGGCTCTAGAGCTAAAGGGAAACTTGACGTGAGTACTTGTCTCACGCTAAGGCTTGAAGAGCCCTGCTGAAGCGAAAGCGTGTTGCAGTTGGCATCAGCTCGTATTCGCAGTTCTGCTTTACTTTAACGTTTCTACACATTTCCAGACACTTAGGACCCTCGTGTGGGCACCCCATTGCCTACAAATACAGTGAGTACCAGCAGGCTCCACTGCCCTTCTAAGAAACATCCAGGCCGTAAGCCTTTCCAAGTCACTCTATGTATTCAGAGAGTAGGGCAATACACTGCACCCTTCCTTGGGAACGCTAGATGTCCTCAGCACACCAACAGCTCCAGGGATTCTGTTCTCTCACGTCCTACATGCCATGGAAGTCTCCCTCATTGTCCTCATTTGAGCTGCACTTAGAAACACAATCTGCTTCGCCTTTCTTCTAGGAACTCACACTCAAGGACACCATACCTACAGGAGAAAGGAGGCTTGCATTCCTACTGCAACGAAAGCACAGTTTTCCTGTTACACTGCAGGATTTAAATAGGCTAAGGACCGATTGCTTACATAGAGCATTTCCAATTTGAGGGAGTTCGTTACATGCAGAACACTTTGGGAAGAAAAGTTGATTCAGGCAAGGGACCAGGGTAGAGCTAGAGTCTCTTTTGACTTGTTAGAAATCAGAAGGCTTCAGGCTGATGGTTCACCGGCAAAGAAACCTGATGGCACGAGCCTTGCTTTCCCTTATTAAAAGCTCTTAGTGATGCTGCCCTGAAGCTACCTAAATAACTCTCTTTTTGACTGGCCTCTAGTCACTGTAGTTAGCCCTCTGGAAGAAAAAGCAGTTTTCTCTAAGGAAACACGGTGCTTCCATAGTATGGGTGGGAGCTCATCTTATTAGGCTCTAGAGCTAAAGGGAAACTTGACGTGCGTACTTGTCTCACGCTAAGGCCTGAAGAGCTCTGCTGAAGCGAAAGCGTGTTGCAGTTTCCATTAGCTAGTATTCGCAGTTCTGCTTTACTTTAACGTTTCTCCGCTTTTCCAGACACTTAGGACCCTCGTTTGGGCACCCCATTGCCTACAAATACAGTGAGTACCAGCAGGCTCCACTGCCCTTCAAAGAAACATCCAGGCCATAAGCCTTTCCAAGTCAGTCTATGTATTCAGAGACTAGGGCAATACACTGCACGCTTCCTTGGGAAAGCCAGATGTCCTCAGCACACCAACAGCTCCAGGATTCTGTTCTCTCACGTCCTACATGCCATGGAAGTCTGCCACATTGTCCTCATTTGAGCTGCACTTAGAAACACAATCTGCTTCGCCTTTCTTCTAGGAACTCACACCCAAGGACCCCATACCTACAGTAGAAACGAGGCTTGCATTCCTACTGAAACGAAACCACTGTTTTCCTGTTACACTGCAGGATTTTGAATAGGCTAAGGACCGATAGCCTACTCAAAGTGTTCCAAGGATGAGTGAGTTCGCTACATGCAGAACACTTTGGGAAATAATGTTGATTCAGGCAAGGGAACAGGGTGTAGCTGGAGTCTCTTTTGACTTGTTGGAAATCAGAAGGGTTTAGACTTCGTGTTCACCGGAAAAGATGACCTGATGGCACAAGCCTTGCTTCCCATATTAAAAGCTCTATTCAGGTTGCCCTGAAACTACCTAAATAACTCTATTTCTGACTGGCCTCTAGTCACTGTAGTTACCCTCTGGAACGAAAAGATTTCTCTAAAGAAGTACGATGCTTCCATAGCATGGGTGGTAGCTCATCCTGTCAGGCTCTAGAGCTAAAGGGAAACTTGACGTCAGTACTTGCCTCACGCTAAGGTCTGAAGAGCCCTGCGGAAGCGAAAGCGTGTTGCAGTTTCCATTAGCTCGTATTCGCAGTTCTGCTTTACTTTAACGTTTCTACACTTTTGCAGACACTTAGGACCCTCGTGTGGGCACCCCACTGCCTACAAATACAGTGAGTACCAGCAGGTTCCACTGCCCTTCTAAGAAACTTCCAGGCCGTAAGTCTTTCCAAGTCACTCTGCATTCAGAGAGCAGGGCAATACACTGCACCCTTCCTTGGGAAAGCTACATGTCCTCAGCACACCAACAGCTCCAGGGATTCTGTTCTCTCACGTCCTACATGCCATGGAAGTCTGCCTCATTGTCCTCACTTGAGCTGCACTTAGCAACACAATCTGCTTCGCCTTTCTTCTAGGAACTCACACTCAAGGACCCCATACCTACAGGAGAAAGGAGGCTTGAGTTCCTACTGCAACCAAAGCACAGTTGTTCCTGTTACACTGCAGTATTGTGAATAGGCTAAGGACCGATAGCCTACTTAGAGTGTTTCAAGGATGAGTGAGTTCGCTACATGCAGAACACTTTGGGAAGAAAAGTTGATTCAGGCAAGGGAACAGGGTGTAGCTGGTGTCTCTTTTGACTTGTTGGAAATCAGAAGGATTCACACTTCGTGTTCACTGGAAAAGAAGACCTGATGGCACAAGCCTTGTTTCCCATATTAAAAGCTCTATTCAGGTTGCCCTGAAACTACCTAAATAACTCTATTTCTGACTGGCCTCTAGTCACTGTAGTTACCCTCTGGAACGAAAAGGTTTCTCTACAGAAGTACGATGCTTCCATAGCATGGGTGGTAGCTCATCCTGTCAGGCTCTAGAGCTAAAGGGAAACTTGACGTCAGTACTTGGCTCACGCTAAGGCCTGAAGAGCCCTGCGGAAGCGAAAGCGTGTTGCAGTTTCCATTAGCTCGTATTCGCAGTCCTGCTTTACTTTAACATTTCTACACTTTTGCAGACACTTAGGACCCTCGTGTGGGCACCCCATTGCCTACAAATACAGTGAGTACCAGCAGGCTCCACTGCCCTTCTAAGAAACATCCAGGCCGTAAGCCTTTCCAAGTCACTCTATGTATTCAGAGAGTAGGGCAATACACTGCACCCTTCCTTGGGAAAGCTACATGTCCTCAGCACACCAACAGCTCCAGGGATTCTGTTCTCTCACGTCCTACATGCCAAGGAAATCTGCCTCATTGTCTTCATTTGACTGCACTTAGAATCACAATCTGCTTCGTCGTCCTTCCAGGAACTCACACTCAAGGATCCCATACCTACAGGAGAAAGGAGGCTTGCATTCCTTATGCAACCAAAGCACAGTTGTTCCTGTTACCCTGCAGGATTTTAGAATAGGCTAAGGCCCGATAGCCTACATAGAGCATTTCCAATTTGCGGGAGTTCGCTACATGCAGAACACTTTGTGAAGAAAAGTTGATTCAGGCAAGGGACCAGGGTAGAGCTAGAGTCTCTTTGGACTTGTTAGAAATCAGAAGGCTTCAGGCTGATTGTTCACCGGCAAAGAAGACCTGATGGCACAAGCCTTGCTTTCCTTTATTAAAAGCTCTTAGTCATGTTGCCCTGAAACTACCTAAATAACTCTATTTCGGATGGCCTCTAGTCACTGTAGTTAACCCTCTGGAACAAAAAGCACTTTTCTCTAAAGAAGCACGGTGCTTCCATAGCATGGGTGTTAGCTCATCCTGTCAGGCTCTAGAGCTAAAGGGAAACTTGACGTGAGTACTTGTCTCACACTAAGGCTTGAAGAGCCCTGCTGAAGCGAAAGCGTGTTGCAGTTGGCATCAGCTCGTATTCGCAGTTCTGCTTTACTTTAACGTTTCTACACATTTCCAGACACTTAGGACCCTCGTGTGGGCACCCCATTGCCTACAAATACAGTGAGTACCAGCAGGCTCCACTGCCCTTCTAAGAAACATCCAGGCCGTAAGCCTTTCCAAGTCACTCTATGTATTCAGAGAGTAGGGCAATACACTGCACCCTTCCTTGGGAACGCTAGATGTCCTCAGCACACCAACAGCTCCAGGGATTCTGTTCTCTCACGTCCTACATGCCATGGAAGTCTCCCTCATTGTCCTCATTTGAGCTGCACTTAGAAACACAATCTGCTTCGCCTTTCTTCTAGGAACTCACACTCAAGGACACCATACCTACAGGAGAAAGGAGGCTTGCATTCCTACTGCAACGAAAGCACAGTTTTCCTGTTACACTGCAGGATTTAAATAGGCTAAGGACCGATTGCTTACATAGAGCATTTCAAATTTGAGGGAGTTCGTTACATGCAGAACACTTTGGGAAGAAAAGTTGATTCAGGCAAGGGACCAGGGTAGAGCTAGAGTCTCTTTTGACTTGTTAGAAATCAGAAGGCTTCAGGCTGATGGTTCACCGGCAAAGAAACCTGATGGCACGAGCCTTGCTTTCCCTTATTAAAAGCTCTTAGTGATGCTGCCCTGAAGCTACCTAAATAACTCTCTTTTTGACTGGCCTCTAGTCACTGTAGTTAGCCCTCTGGAAGAAAAAGCAGTTTTCTCTAAGGAAACACGGTGCTTCCATAGTATGGGTGGGAGCTCATCTTATTAGGCTCTAGAGCTAAAGGGAAACTTGACGTGAGTACTTGTCTCACGCTAAGGCCTGAAGAGCTCTGCTGAAGCGAAAGCGTGTTGCAGTTTCCATTAGCTAGTATTCGCAGTTCTGCTTTACTTTAACGTTTCTCCGCTTTTCCAGACACTTAGGACCCTCGTTTGGGCACCCCATTGCCTACAAATACAGTGAGTACCAGCAGGCTCCACTGCCCTTCAAAGAAACATCCAGGCCATAAGCCTTTCCAAGTCAGTCTATGTATTCAGAGACTAGGGCAATACACTGCACCCTTCCTTGGGAAAGCCAGATGTCCTCAGCACACCAACAGCTCCAGGATTCTGTTCTCTCACGTCCTACATGCCATGGAAGTCTGCCACATTGTCCTCATTTGAGCTGCACTTAGAAACACAATCTGCTTCGCCTTTCTTCTAGGAACTCACACCCAATGACCCCATACCTACAGTAGAAACGAGGCTTGCATTCCTACTGAAACGAAACCACTGTTTTCCTGTTACACTGCAGGATTTTGAATAGGCTAAGGACCGATAGCCTACTCAAAGTGTTCCAAGGATGAGTGAGTTCGCTACATGCAGAACACTTTGGGAAATAATGTTGATTCAGGCAAGGGAACAGGGTGTAGCTGGAGTCTCTTTTGACTTGTTGGAAATCAGAAGGGTTTAGACTTCGTGTTCACCGGAAAAGATGACCTGATGGCACAAGCCTTGCTTCCCATATTAAAAGCTCTATTCAGGTTGCCCTGAAACTACCTAAATAACTCTATTTCTGACTGGCCTCTAGTCACTGTAGTTACCCTCTGGAACAAAAAGATTTCTCTAAAGAAGTACGATGCTTCCATAGCATGGGTGGTAGCTCATCCTGTCAGGCTCTAGAGCTAAAGGGAAACTTGACGTCAGTACTTGCCTCACGCTAAGGTCTGAAGAGCCCTGCGGAAGCGAAAGCGTGTTGCAGTTTCCATTAGCTCGTATTCGCAGTTCTGCTTTACTTTAACGTTTCTACACTTTTGCAGACACTTAGGACCCTCGTGTGGGCACCCCACTGCCTACAAATACAGTGAGTACCAGCAGGCTCCACTGCCCTTCTAAGAAACTTCCAGGCCGTAAGTCTTTCCAAGTCACTCTGCATTCAGAGAGCAGGGCAATACACTGCACCCTTCCTTGGGAAAGCTACATGTCCTCAGCACACCAACAGCTCCAGGGATTCTGTTCTCTCACGTCCTACATGCCATGGAAGTCTGCCTCATTGTCCTCACTTGAGCTGCACTTAGCAACACAATCTGCTTCGCCTTTCTTCTAGGAACTCACACTCAAGGACCCCATACCTACAGGAGAAAGGAGGCTTGAGTTCCTACTGCAACCAAAGCACAGTTGTTCCTGTTACACTGCAGTATTGTGAATAGGCTAAGGACCGATAGCCTACTTAGAGTGTTTCAAGGATGAGTGAGTTCGCTACATGCAGAACACTTTGGGAAGAAAAGTTGATTCAGGCAAGGGAACAGGGTGTAGCTGGTGTCTCTTTTGACTTGTTGGAAATCAGAAGGATTCACACTTCGTGTTCACTGGAAAAGAAGACCTGATGGCACAAGCCTTGTTTCCCATATTAAAAGCTCTATTCAGGTTGCCCTGAAACTACCTAAATAACTCTATTTCTGACTGGCCTCTAGTCACTGTAGTTACCCTCTGGAACGAAAAGGTTTCTCTACAGAAGTACGATGCTTCCATAGCATGGGTGGTAGCTCATCCTGTCAGGCTCTAGAGCTAAAGGGAAACTTGACGTCAGTACTTGGCTCACGCTAAGGCCTGAAGAGCCCTGCGGAAGCGAAAGCGTGTTGCAGTTTCCATTAGCTCGTATTCGCAGTCCTGCTTTACTTTAACATTTCGACACTTTTGCAGACACTTAGGACCCTCGTGTGGGCACCCCATTGCCTACAAATACAGTGAGTACCAGCAGGCTCCACTGCCCTTCTAAGAAACATCCAGGCCGTAAGCCTTTCCAAGTCACTCTATGTATTCAGAGAGTAGGGCAATACACTGCACCCTTCCTTGGGAAAGCTACATGTCCTCAGCACACCAACAGCTCCAGGGATTCTGTTCTCTCACGTCCTACATGCCAAGGAAATCTAACTCATTGTCTTCAATTGACTGCACTTAGAATCACAATCTGCTTCGTCGTCCTTCCAGGAACTCACACTCAAGGATCCCATACCTACAGGAGAAAGGAGGCTTGCATTCCTTCTGCAACCAAAGCACAGTTGTTCCTGTTACCCTGCAGGATTTTAGAATAGGCTAAGGCCCGATAGCCTACATAGAGCATTTCCAATTTGCGGGAGTTCGCTACATGCAGAACACTTTGTGAAGAAAAGTTGATTCAGGCAAGGGACCAGGGTAGAGCTAGAGTCTCTTTGGACTTGTTAGAAATCAGAAAGCTTCAGGCTGATGGTTCACCGGCAAAGAAGACCTGATGGCACAAGCCTTGCTTTCCTTTATTAAAAGCTCTTAGTCATGGTGCCCTGAAGCTACCTAAATAACTCTATTTCGGATGGCCTCTAGTCACTGTAGTTAACCCTCTGGAACAAAAAGCAGTTTTCTCTAAAGAAGCTACGGTGCTTCCATAGCATGGGTGTTAGCTCATCCTGTCAGGCTCTAGAGCTAAAGGGAAACTTGACGTGAGTACTTGCCTCACGCTAAGGCTTGAAGAGCCCTGCTGAAGCGAAAGCGTGTTGCAGTTGGCATCAGCTCGTATTCGCAGTTCTGCTTTACTTTAACGTTTCTACACATTTCCAGACACTTAGGACCCTCGTGTGGGCACCCCATTGCCTACAAATACAGTGAGTACCAGCAGGCTCCACTGCCCTTCTAAGAAACATCCAGGCCGTAAGCCTTTCCAAGTCACTCTATGTATTCAGAGAGTAGGGCAATACACTGCACCCTTCCTTGGGAACGCTAGATGTCCTCAGCACACCAACAGCTCCAGGGATTCTGTTCTCTCATGTCCTACATGCCATGGAAGTCTCCCTCATTGTCCTCATTTGAGCTGCACTTAGAAACACAATCTGCTTCGCCTTTCTTCTAGGAACTCACAGTCAAGGACACCATACCTACAGGAGAAAGGAGGCTTGCATTCCTACTGCAACGAAAGCACAGTTTTCCTGTTACACTGCAGGATTTAAATAGGCTAAGGCCCGATAGCCTACATAGAGCATTTCCAATTTGCGGGAGTTCGCTACATGCAGAACACTTTTTGAAGAAAAGTTGATTCAGGCAAGGGACCAGGGTGTAGCTGGAGTCTCTTTTGACTTGTTGGAAATCAGAAGGGTTTAGACTTCGTGTTCACCGGAAAAGATGACCTGATGGCACAAGCCTTGTTTCCCATATTAAAAGCTCTATTCAGGTTGCCCTGAAACTACCTAAATAACTCTATTTCTGACTGGCCTCTAGTCACTGTAGTTACCCTCTGGAACGAAAAGATTTCTCTAAAGAAGTACGATGCTTCCATAGCATGGGTGGTAGCTCATCCTGTCAGGCTCTAGAGCTAAAGGGAAACTTGACGTCAGTACTTGCCTCACGCTAAGGCCTGAAGAGCCCTGCGGAAGCGAAAGCGTGTTGCAGTTTCCATTAGCTCGTATTCGCAGTTCTGCTTTACTTTAAGGTTTCTACACTTTTGCAGACACTTAGGACCCTCGTGTGGGCACCCCACTGCCTACAAATACAGTGAGTACCAGCAGGTTCCACTGCCCTTCTAAGAAACTTCCAGGCCGTAAGTCTTTCCAAGTCACTCTGCATTCAGAGAGCAGGGCAATACACTGCACCCTTCCTTGGGAAAGCTACATGTCCTCAGCACACCAACAGCTCCAGGGATTCTGTTCTCTCACGTCCTACATGCCATGGAAGTCTGCCTCATTGTCCTCACTTGAGCTGCACTTAGCAACACAATCTGCTTCGCCTTTCTTCTAGGAACTCACACTCAAGGACCCCATACCTACAGGAGAAAGGAGGCTTGCGTTCCTACTGCAACCAAAGCACAGTTGTTCCTGTTACACTGCAGTATTGTGAATAGGCTAAGGACCGATAGCCTACTTAGAGTGTTCCAAGGATGAGTGAATTCGCTACATGCAGAACACTTTGGGAAGAAAAGTTGATTCAGGCAAGGGAACAGGGTGTAGCTAGAGTCAATTTTGACTTGTTGGAAATCAGAAGGATTTAGACTTCGTGTTCACCGGAAAAGAAGACCTGATGGCACAAGCCTTGTTTCCCATATTAAAAGCTCTATTCAGGTTGCCCTGAAACTACCTAAATAACTCTATTTCTGACTGGCCTCTAGTCACTGTAGTTACCCTCTGGAACGAAAAGGTTTCTCTACAGAAGTACGATGCTTCCATAGCATGGGTGGTAGCTCATCCTGTCAGGCTCTAGAGCTAAAGGGAAACTTGACGTGAGTACTTGCCTCACGCTAAGGCCTGAAGAGCTCTGCTGAAGCGAAAGCGTGTTGCAGTTTCCATTAGCTAGTATTCGCAGTTCTGCTTTACTTTAACGTTTCTCCGCTTTTCCAGACACTTAGGACCCTCGTTTGGGCACCCCATTGCCTACAAATACAGTGAGTACCAGCAGGCTCCACTGCCCTTCAAAGAAACATCCAGGCCGTAAGCCTTTCCAAGTCAGTCTATGTATTCAGAGACTAGGGCAATACACTGCACCCTTCCTTGGGAAAGCCAGATGTCCTCAGCACACCAACAGCTCCAGGATTCTGTTCTCTCACGTCCTACATGCCATGGAAGTCTGCCACATTGTCCTCATTTGAGCTGCACTTAGAAACACAACCTGCTTCGCCTTTCTTCTAGGAACTCACACCCAAGGACCCCATACCTACAGTAGAAACGAGGCTTGCATTCCTACTGCAACGAAACCACTGTTTTCCTGTTACACTGCAGGATTTTGAATAGGCTAAGGACCGATAGCCTACTCAAAGTGTTCCAAGGATGAGTGAGTTCGCTACATGCAGAACACTTTGGGAAGTAATGTTGATTCAGGCAAGGGAACAGGGTGTAGCTGGAGTCTCTTTTGACTTGTTGGAAATCAGAAGGGTTTAGACTTCGTGTTCACCGGAAAAGATGACCTGATGGCACAAGCCTTGTTTCCCATATTAAAAGCTCTATTCAGGTTGCCCTGAAACTACCTAAATAACTCTATTTCTGACTGGCCTCTAGTCACTGTAGTTACCCTCTGGAACGAAAAGATTTCTCTAAAGAAGTACGATGCTTCCATAGCATGGGTGGTAGCTCATCCTGTCAGGCTCTAGGGCTAAAGGGAAACTTGAAGTGAGTACTTGCCTCACGCTAAGGCCTGAAGAGCCCTGCGGAAGCGAAAGCGTGTTGCAGTTTCCATTAGCTCGTATTCGCAGTTCTGCTTTACTTTAAGGTTTCTACACTTTTGCAGACACTTAGGACCCTCGTGTGGGCACCCCACTGCCTACAAATACAGTGAGTACCAGCAGGTTCCACTGCCCTTCTAAGAAACTTCCAGGCCGTAAGTCTTTCCAAGTCACTCTGCATTCAGAGAGCAGGGCAATACACTGCACCCTTCCTTGGGAAAGCTACATGTCCTCAGCACACCAACAGCTCCAGGGATTCTGTTCTCTCACGTCCTACATGCCATGGAAGTCTGCCTCATTGTCCTCACTTGAGCTGCACTTAGCAACACAATCTGCTTCGCCTTTCTTCTAGGAACTCACACTCAAGGACCCCATACCTACAGGAGAAAGGAGGCTTGTGTTCCTACTGCAACCAAAGCACAGTTGTTCCTGTTACACTGCAGTATTGTGAATAGGCTAAGGACCGATAGCCTACTTAGAGTGTTCCAAGGATGAGTGAGTTCGCTACATGCAGAACACTTTGGGAAGAAAGGTTGATTCAGGCAAGGGAACACGGTGTAGCTAGAGTCTCTTTTGACTTGTTGGAAATCAGAAGGATTTAGACTTCGTGTTCACCGGCAAAGAAGACCTGATGGCACAAGCCTTGTTTCCCATATTAAAAGCTCTATTCAGGTTGCCCTGAAACTACCTAAATAACTCTATTTCTGACTGGCCTTTAGTCACTGTAGTTACCCTCTGGAACGAAAAGGTTTCTCTACAGAAGTACGATGCTTCCATAGCATGGGTGGTAGCTCATCCTGTCAGGCTCTAGAGCTAAAGGGAAACTTGACGTCAGTACTTGCCTCACGCTAAGGCCTGAAGAGCCCTGCGGAAGCGAAAGCGTGTTGCAGTTTCCATTAGCTCGTATTCGCAGTTCTGCTTTACTTTAACGTTTCTACACTTTTGCAGACACTTAGGACCCTCGTGTGGGCACCCCATTGCCTACAAATACAGTGAGTACCAGCAGGCTCCACTGCCCTTCTAAGAAACATTCAGGCCGTAAGCCTTTCCAAGTCACTCTATGTATTCAGAGAGTAGGGCAATACACTGCACCCTTCCTTGGGAAAGCTAGATGTCCTCAGCACACCAACAGCTCCAGGGATTCTGTTCTCTCACGTCCTACATGCCATGGAAGTCTGCCACATTGTCCTCATTTGAGCTGCACTTAGAAACACAATCTGCTTCGCCTTTCTTCTAGGAACTCACACCCAAGGACCCCATACCTACAGTAGAAACGAGGCTTGCATTGCTACTGCAACGAAACCACTGTTTTCCTGTTACACTGCAGGATTTTGAATAGGCTAAGGACCGATAGCCTAGTCAAAGTGTTCCAAGGATGAGTGAGTTCGCTACATGCAGAACACTTTGGGAAGTAATGTTGATTCAGGCAAGGGAACAGGGTGTAGCTGGAGTCTCTTTTGACTTGTTGGAAATCAGAAGGGTTTAGACTTCGTGTTCACCGGAAAAGATGACCTGATGGCACAAGCCTTGTTTCCCATATTAAAAGCTCTATTCAGGTTGCCCTGAAACTACCTAAATAACTCTATTTCTGACTGGCCTCTAGTCACTGTAGTTACCCTCTGGAACGAAAAGATTTCTCTAAAGAAGTACGATGCTTCCATAGCATGGGTGGTAGCTCATCCTGTCAGGCTCTAGAGCTAAAGGGAAACTTGACGTGAGTACTTGCCTCACGCTAAGGCCTGAAGAGCCCTGCGGAAGCGAAAGCGTGTTGCAGTTTCCATTAGCTCGTATTCGCAGTTCTGCTTTACTATAACGTTTCTACACTTTTGCAGACACTTAGGACCCTCGTGTGGGCACCCCATTGCCTACAAATACAGTGAGTACCAGCAGGCTCCACTGCCCTTCTAAGAAACATCCAGGCCGTAAGCCTTTCCAAGTCACTCTATGTATTCAGAGAGTAGGGCAATACACTGCACCCTTCCTTGGGAAAGCTACATGTCCTCAGCACAAAAACAGCTCCAGGGATTCTGTTCTCTCACGTCCTACATGCCAAGGAAATCTGCCTCATTGTCTTCATTTGACTGCACTTAGAATCACAATCTGCTTCGTCGTCCTTCCAGGAACTCACACTCAAGGATCCCATACCTACAGGAGAAAGGAGGCTTGCATTCCTTCTGCAACCAAAGCACAGTTGTTCCTGTTACCCTGCAGGATTTTAGAATAGGCTAAGGCCCGATAGCCTACATAGAGCATTTCCAATTTGCGGGAGTTCGCTACATGCAGAACACTTTGTGAAGAAAAGTTGATTCAGGCAAGGGACCAGGGTAGAGCTAGAGTCTCTTTGGACTTGTTAGAAATCAGAAGGCTTCAGGCTGATTGTTCACCGGCAAAGAAGACCTGATGGCACAAGCCTTGCTTTCCTTTATTAAAAGCTCTTAGTCATGTTGCCCTGAAGCTACCTAAATAACTCTATTTCTGATGGCCTCTAGTCACTGTAGTTAACCCTCTGGAACAAAAAGCAGTTTTCTCTAAAGAAGCACGGTGCTTCCATAGCATGGGTGTTAGCTCATCCTGTCAGGCTCTAGAGCTAAAGGGAAACTTGACGTGAGTACTTGCCTCACGCTAAGGCTTGAAGAGCCCTGCTGAAGCGAAAGCGTGTTGCAGTTGGCATCAGCTCGTATTCGCAGTTCTGCTTTACTTTAACGTTTCTACACATTTCCAGACACTTAGGACCCTCGTGTGGGCACCCCATTGCCTACAAATACAGTGAGTACCAGCAGGCTCCACTGCCCTTCTAAGAAACATCCAGGCCGTAAGCCTTTCCAAGTCACTCTATGTATTCAGAGAGTAGGGCAATACACTGCACCCTTCCTTGGGAACGCTAGATGTCCTCAGCACACCAACAGCTCCAGGGATTCTGTTCTCTCATGTCCTACATGCCATGGAAGTCTCCCTCATTGTCCTCATTTGAGCTGCACTTAGAAACACAATCTGCTTCGCCTTTCTTCTAGGAACTCACACTCAAGGACCCCATACCTACAGGAGAAAGGAGGCTTGCATTCCTACTGCAACGAAAGCACAGTTTTCCTGTTACACTGCAGGATTTAAATAGGCTAAGGACCAATTGCTTACATAGAGCATTTCAAATTTGAGGGAGTTCGTTACATGCAGAACACTTTGGGAAGAAAAGTTGATTCAGGCAAGGGACCAGGGTAGAGCTAGAGTCTCTTTTGACTTGTTAGAAATCAGAAGGCTTCAGGCTGATGGTTCACCGGCAAAGAAAACTGATGGCACGAGCCTTGCTTTCCCTTATTAAAAGCTCTTAGTCATGCTGCCCTGAAGCTACCTAAATAACTCTCTTTTTGACTGGCCTCTAGTCACTGTAGTTAGCCCTCTGGAAGAAAAAGCAGTTTTCTCTAAGGAAACACGGTGCTTCCATAGTATGGGTGGGAGCTCATCTTATCAGGCTCTAGAGCTAAAGGGAAACTTGACGTGAGTACTTGCCTCACGCTAAGGCCTGAAGAGCTCTGCTGAAGCGAAAGCGTGTTGCAGTTTCCATTAGCTAGTATTCGCAGTTCTGCTTTACTTTAACGTTTCTCCGCTTTTCCAGACACTTAGGACCCTCGTTTGGACACCCCATTGCCTACAAATACAGTGAGTACCAGCAGGCTCCACTGCCCTTCAAAGAAACATCCAGGCCGTAAGCCTTTCCAAGTCAGTCTATGTATTCAGAGACTAGGGCAATACACTGCACCCTTCCTTGGGAAAGCCAGATGTCCTCAGCACACCATCAGCTCCAGGTTTCTGTTCTCTCACGTCCTACATGCCATGGAAGTCTGCCACATTGTCCTCATTTGAGCTGCACTTAGAAACACAATCTGCTTCGCCTTTCTTCTAGTCACTCACACCCAAGGACCCCATACCTACAGTAGAAACGAGGCTTGCATTCCTACTGCAACGAAACCACTGTTTTCCTGTTACACTGCAGGATTTTGAATAGGCTAAGGACCGATAGCCTACTCAAAGTGTTCCAAGGATGAGTGAGTTCGCTACATGCAGAACACTTTGGGAAGTAATGTTGATTCAGGCAAGGGAACAGGGTGTAGCTGGAGTCTCTTTTGACTTGTTGGAAATCAGAAGGGTTTAGACTTCGTGTTCACCGGAAAATATGACCTGATGGCACAAGCCTTGTTTCCGATATTAAAAGCTCTATTCAGGTTGCCCTGAAACTACCTAAATAACTCTATTTCTGACTGGCCTCTAGTCACTGTAGTTACCCTCTGGAACGAAAAGATTTCTCTAAAGAAGTACGATGCTTCCATAGCATGGGTGGTAGCTCATCCTGTCAGGCTCTAGAGCTAAAGGGAAACTTGACGTCAGTACTTGCCTCACGCTAAGGCCTGAAGAGCCCTGCGGAAGCGAAAGCGTGTTGCAGTTTCCATTAGCTCGTATTCGCAGTTCTGCTTTACTTTAACGTTTCTACACTTTTGCAGACACTTAGGACCCTCGTGTGGGCACCCCACTGCCTACAAATACAGTGAGTACCAGCAGGTTCCACTGCCCTTCTAAGAAACTTCCAGGCCGTAAGTCTTTCCAAGTCACTCTGCATTCAGAGAGCAGGGCAATACACTGCACCCTTCCTTGGGAAAGCTACATGTCCTCAGCACACCAACAGCTCCATGGATTCTGTTCTCTCACGTCCTACATGCCATGGAAGTCTGCCTCATTGTCCTCACTTGAGCTGCACTTAGCAACACAATCTGCTTCGCCTTTCTTCTAGGAACTCACACTCAAGGACCCCATACCTACAGGAGAAAGGAGGCTTGCGTTCCTACTGCAAACAAAGCACAGTTGTTCCTGTTACACTGCAGTATTGTGAATAGGCTAAGGACCGATAGCCTACTTAGAGTGTTCCAAGGATGAGTGAGTTCGCTACATGCAGAACACTTTGGGAAGAAAGGTTGATTCAGGCAAGGGAACACGGTGTAGCTAGAGTCTCTTTTGACTTGTTGGAAATCAGAAGGATTTAGACTTCGTGTTCACCGGAAAAGAAGACCTGATGGCACAAGCCTTGTTTCCCATATTAAAAGCTCTATTCAGGTTGCCCTGAAACTACCTAAATAACTCTATTTCTGACTGGCCTCTAGTCACTGTAGTTACCCTCTGGAACGAAAAGGTTTCTCTACAGAAGTACGATGCTTCCATAGCATGGGTGGTAGCTCATCCTGTCAGGCTCTAGAGCTAAAGGGAAACTTGACGTCAGTACTTGCCTCACGCTAAGGCTTGAAGAGCCCTGCTGAAGCGAAAGCGTGTTGCAGTTGGCATCAGCTCGTATTCGCAGTTCTGCTTTACTTTAACGTTTCTACACATTTCCAGACACTTAGGACCCTCGTGTGGGCACCCCATTGCCTACAAATACAGTGAGTACCAGCAGGCTCCACTGCCCTTCTAAGAAACATCCAGGCCGTAAGCCTTTCCAAGTCACTCTATGTATTCAGAGAGTAGGGCAATACACTGCACCCTTCCTTGGGAACGCTAGATGTCCTCAGCACACCAACAGCTCCAGGGATTCTGTTCTCTCACGTCCTACATGCCATGGAAGTCTCCCTCATTGTCCTCATTTGAGCTGCACTTAGAAACACAATCTGCTTCGCCTTTCTTCTAGGAACTCACACTCAAGGACCCCATACCTACAGGAGAAAGGAGGCTTGCATTTCTACTGCAACGAAAGCACAGTTTTGCTGTTACACTGCAGGATTTAAATAGGCTAAGGACCGATTGCTTACATAGAGCATTTCAAATTTGAGGGAGTTCGTTACATGCAGAACACTTTGGGAAGAAAAGTTGATTCAGGCAAGGGACCAGGGTAGAGCTAGAGTCTCTTTTGACTTGTTAGAAATCAGAAGGCTTCAGGCTGATGGTTCACCGGCAAAGAAACCTGATGGCACGAGCCTTGCTTTCCCTTATTAAAAGCTCTTAGTGATGCTGCCCTGAAGCTACCTAAATAACTCTCTTTTTGACTGGCCTCTAGTCACTGTAGTTAGCCCTCTGGAAGAAAAAGCAGTTTTCTCTAAGGAAACACGGTGCTTCCATAGTATGGGTGGGAGCTCATCTTATCAGGCTCTAGAGCTAAAGGGAAACTTGACGTGAGTACTTGCCTCACGCTAAGGCCTGAAGAGCTCTGCTGAAGCGAAAGCGTGTTGCAGTTTCCATTAGCTAGTATTCGCAGTTCTGCTTTACTTTAACGTTTCTCCGCTTTTCCTGACACTTAGGACCCTCGTTTGGGCACCCCATTGCCTACAAATACAGTGAGTACCAGCAGGCTCCACTGCCCTTCAAAGAAACATCCAGGCCGTAAGCCTTTCCAAGTCAGTCTATGTATTCAGAGACTAGGGCAATACACTGCACCCTTCCTTGGGAAAGCCAGATGTCCTCAGCACACCAACAGCTCCAGGATTCTGTTCTCTCACGTCCTACATGCCATGGAAGTCTGCCACATTGTCCTCATTTGAGCTGCACTTAGAAACACAATCTGCTTCGCCTTTCTTCTAGGAACTCACACCCAAGGACCCCATACCTACAGTAGAAACGAGGCTTGCATTCCTACTGCAACGAAACCACTGTTTTCCTGTTACACTGCAGGATTTTGAATAGGCTAAGGACCGATAGCCTACTCAAAGTGTTCCAAGGATGAGTGAGTTCGCTACATGCAGAACACTTTGGGAAGTAATGTTGATTCAGGCAAGGGAACAGGGTGTAGCTGGAGTCTCTTTTGACTTGTTGGAAATCAGAAGGGTTTAGACTTCGTGTTCAGCGGAAAAGATGACCTGATGGCACAAGCCTTGTTTCCCATATTAAAAGCTCTATTCAGGTTGCCCTGAAACTACCTAAATAACTCTATTTCTGACTGGCCTCTAGTCACTGTAGTTACCCTCTGGAACGAAAAGATTTCTCTAAAGAAGTACGATGCTTCCATAGCATGGGTGGTAGCTCATCCTGTCAGGCTCTAGAGCTAAAGGGAAACTTGACGTGAGTACTTGCCTCACGCTAAGGCCTGAAGAGCCCTGCGGAAGCGAAAGCGTGTTGCAGTTTCCATTAGCTCGTATTCGCAGTTCTGCTTTACTTTAACGTTTCTACACTTTTGCAGACACTTAGGACCCTCGTGTGGGCACCCCATTGCCTACAAATACAGTGAGTACCAGCAGGCTCCACTGCCCTTCTAAGAAACATCCAGGCCGTAAGCCTTTCCAAGTCACTCTATGTATTCAGAGAGTAGGGCAATACACTGCACCCTTCCTTGGGAAAGCTACATGTCCTCAGCACATCAACAGCTCCAGGGATTCTGTTCTCTCACGTCCTACATGCCAAGGAAATCTGCCTCATTGTCTTCATTTGACTGCACTTAGAATCACAATCTGCTTCGTCGTCCTTCCAGGAACTCACACTCAAGGATCCCATACCTACAGGAGAAAGGAGGCTTGCATTCCTTCTGCAACCAAAGCACAGTTGTTCCTGTTACCCTGCAGGATTTTAGAATAGGCTAAGGCCCGATAGCCTACATAGAGCATTTCCAATTTGCGGGAGTTCGCTACATGCAGAACACTTTGTGAAGAAAAGTTGATTCAGGCAAGGGACCAGGGTAGAGCTAGAGTCTCTTTGGACTTGTTAGAAATCAGAAGGCTTCAGGCTGATTGTTCACCGGCAAAGAAGACCTGATGGCACAAGCCTTGCTTTCCTTTATTAAAAGCTCTTAGTCATGTTGCCCTGAAGCTACCTAAATAACTCTATTTCGGATGGCCTCTAGTCACTGTAGTTAGCCCTCTGGAAGAAAAAGCACTTTTCTCTAAAGAAGCACGGTGCTTCCATAGCATGGGTGTTAGCTCATCCTGTCAGGCTCTAGAGCTAAAGGGAAACTTGACGTGAGTACTTGCCTCACGCTAAGGCTTGAAGAGCCCTGCTGAAGCGAAAGCCTGTTGCAGTTGGCATCAGCTCGTATTCGCAGTTCTGCTTTACTTTAACGTTTCTACACATTTCCAGACACTTAGGACCCTCGTGTGGGCACCCCATTGCCTACAAATACAGTGAGTACCAGCAGGCTCCACTGCCCTTCTAAGAAACATCCAGGCCGTAAGCCTTTCCAAGTCACTCTATGTATTCAGAGAGTAGGGCAATACACTGCACCCTTCCTTGGGAACGCTAGATGTCCTCAGCACACCAACAGCTCCAGGGATTCTGTTCTCTCACGTCCTACATGCCATGGAAGTCTCCCTCATTGTCCTCATTTGAGCTGCACTTAGAAACACAATCTGCTTCGCCTTTCTTCTAGGAACTCACACTCAAGGACCCCATACCTACAGGAGAAAGGAGGCTTGCATTTCTACTGCAACGAAAGCACAGTTTTGCTGTTACACTGCAGGATTTAAATAGGCTAAGGACCGATTGCTTACATAGAGCATTTCAAATTTGAGGGAGTTCGTTACATGCAGAACACTTTGGGAAGAAAAGTTGATTCAGGCAAGGGACCAGGGTAGAGCTAGAGTCTCTTTTGACTTGTTAGAAATCAGAAGGCTTCAGGCTGATGGTTCACCGGCAAAGAAACCTGATGGCACGAGCCTTGCTTTCCCTTATTAAAAGCTCTTAGTGATGCTGCCCTGAAGCTACCTAAATAACTCTCTTTTTGACTGGCCTCTAGTCACTGTAGTTAGCCCTCTGGAAGAAAAAGCAGTTTTCTCTAAGGAAACACGGTGCTTCCATAGTATGGGTGGGAGCTCATCTTATCAGGCTCTAGAGCTAAAGGGAAACTTGACGTGAGTACTTGCCTCACGCTAAGGCCTGAAGAGCTCTGCTGAAGCGAAAGCGTGTTGCAGTTTCCATTAGCTAGTATTCGCAGTTCTGCTTTACTTTAACGTTTCTCCGCTTTTCCAGACACTTAGGACCCTCGTTTGGGCACCCCATTGCCTACAAATACAGTGAGTACCAGCAGGCTCCACTGCCCTTCAAAGAAACATCCAGGCCGTAAGCCTTTCCAAGTCAGTCTATGTATTCAGAGACTAGGGCAATACACTGCACCCTTCCTTGGGAAAGCCAGATGTCCTCAGCACACCAACAGCTCCAGGATTCTGTTCTCTCACGTCCTACATGCCATGGAAGTCTGCCACATTGTCCTCATTTGAGCTGCACTTAGAAACACAACCTGCTTCGCCTTTCTTCTAGGAACTCACACCCAAGGACCCCATACCTACAGTAGAAACGAGGCTTGCATTCCTACTGCAACGAAACCACTGTTTTCCTGTTACACTGCAGGATTTTGAATAGGCTAAGGACCGATAGCCTACTCAAAGTGTTCCAAGGATGAGTGAGTTCGCTACATGCAGAACACTTTGGGAAGTAATGTTGATTCAGGCAAGGGAACAGGGTGTAGCTGGAGTCTCTTTTGACTTGTTGGAAATCAGAAGGGTTTAGACTTCGTGTTCACCGGAAAAGATGACCTGATGGCACAAGCCTTGTTTCCCATATTAAAAGCTCTATTCAGGTTGCCCTGAAACTACCTAAATAACTCTATTTCTGACTGGCCTCTAGTCACTGTAGTTACCCTCTGGAACGAAAAGATTTCTCTAAAGAAGTACGATGCTTCCATAGCATGGGTGGTAGCTCATCCTGTCAGGCTCTAGAGCTAAAGGGAAACTTGACGTGAGTACTTGCCTCACGCTAAGGCCTGAAGAGCCCTGCGGAATGAAAGCGTGTTGCAGTTTCCATTAGCTCGTATTCGCAGTTCTGCTTTACTTTAACGTTTCTACACTTTTGCAGACACTTAGGACCCTCGTGTGGGCACCCCATTGCCTACAAATACAGTGAGTACCAGCAGGCTCCACTGCCCTTCTAAGAAACATCCAGGCCGTAAGCCTTTCCAAGTCACTCTATGTATTCAGAGAGTAGGGCAATACACTGCACCCTTCCTTGGGAAAGCTACATGTCCTCAGCACAAAAACAGCTCCAGGGATTCTATTCTCTCACGTCCTACATGCCAAGGAAATCTGCCTCATTGTCTTCATTTGACTGCACTTAGAATCACAATCTGCTTCGTCGTCCTTCCAGGAACTCACACTCAAGGATCCCATACCTACAGGAGAAAGGAGGCGTGCATTCCTTCTGCAACCAAAGCACAGTTGTTCCTGTTACCCTGCAGGATTTTAGAATAGGCTAAGGCCCGATAGCCTACATAGAGCATTTCCAATTTGCGGGAGTTCGCTACATGCAGAACACTTTGTGAAGAAAAGTTGATTCAGGCAAGGGACCAGGGTAGAGCTAGAGTCTCTTTGGACTTGTTAGAAATCAGAAGGCTTCAGGCTGATTGTTCACCGGCAAAGAAGACCTGATGGCACAAGCCTTGCTTTCCTTTATTAAAAGCTCTTAGTCATGTTGCCCTGAAGCTACCTAAATAACTCTATTTCGGATGGCCTCTAGTCACTGTAGTTAGCCCTCTGGAACAAAAAGCAGTTTTCTCTAAAGAAGCACGGTGCTTCCATAGCATGGGTGTTAGCTCATCCTGTCAGGCTCTAGAGCTAAAGGGAAACTTGACGTGAGTACTTGCCTCACGCTAAGGCTTGAAGAGCCCTGCTGAAGCGAAAGCGTGTTGCAGTTGGCATCAGCTCGTATTCGCAGTTCTGCTTTACTTTAAAGTTTCTACACATTTCCAGACAATTAGGACCCTCGTGTGGGCACCCCATTGCCTACAAATACAGTGAGTACCAGCAGGCTCCACTGCCCTTCTAAGAAACATCCAGGCCGTAAGCCTTTCCAAGTCACTCTATGTATTCAGAGAGTAGGGCAATACACTGCACCCTTCCCTGGGAACGCTAGATGTCCTCAGCACACCAACAGCTCCAGGGATTCTGTTCTCTCACGTCCTACATGCCATGGAAGTCTCCCTCATTGTCCTCATTTGAGCTGCACTTAGAAACACAATCTGCTTCGCCTTTCTTCTAGGAACTCACACTCAAGGACCCCATACCTACAGGAGAAAGGAGGCTTGCATTCCTACTGCAATGAAAGCACAGTTTTCCTGTTACACTGCAGGATTTAAATAGGCTAAGGACCGATTTCTTACATAGAGCATTTCAAATTTGAGGGAGTTCGTTACATGCAGAACACTTTGGGAAGAAAAGTTGATTCAGGTAAGGGACCAGGGTAGAGCTAGAGTCTCTTTTGACTTGTTAGAAATCAGAAGGCTTCAGGCTGTTGGTTCACCGGCAAAGAAACCTGATGGCACGAGCCTTGCTTTCCCTTATTAAAAGCTCTTAGTGATGCTGCCCTGAAGCTACCTAAATAACTCTCTTTTTGACTGGCCTCTAGTCACTGTAGTTAGCCCTCTGGAAGAAAAAGCAGTTTTCTCTAAGGAAACACGGTGCTTCCATAGTATGGGTGGGAGCTCATCTTATCAGGCTCTAGAGCTAAAGGGAAACTTGACGTGAGTACTTGCCTCACGCTAAGGCCTGAAGAGCTCTGCTGAAGCGAAAGCGTGTTGCAGTTTCCATTAGCTAGTATTCGCAGTTCTGCTTTACTTTAACGTTTCTCCGCTTTTCCAGACACTTTGGACCCTCGTTTGGGCACCCCATTGCCTACAAATACAGTGAGTACCAGCAGGCTCCACTGCCCTTCAAAGAAACATCCAGGCCGTAAGCCTTTCCAAGTCAGTCTATGTATTCAGAGACTAGGGCAATACACTGCACCCTTCCTTGGGAAAGCCAGATGTCCTCAGCACACCAACAGCTCCAGGATTCTGTTCTCTCACGTCCTACATGCCATGGAAGTCTGCCACATTGTCCTCATTTGAGCTGCACTTAGAAACACAATCTGCTTCGCCTTTCTTCTAGGAACTCACACCCAAGGACCCCATACCTACAGTAGAAACGAGGCTTGCATTCCTACTACAACGAAACCACTGTTTTCCTGTTACACTGCAGGATTTTGAATAGGCTAAGGACCGATAGCCTACTCAAAGTGTTCCAAGGATGAGTGAGTTCGCTACATGCAGAACACTTTGGGAAGTAATGTTGATTCAGGCAAGGGAACAGGGTGTAGCTGGAGTCTCTTTTGACTTGTTGGAAATCAGAAGGGTTTAGACTTCGTGTTCACCGGAAAAGATGACCTGATGGCACAAGCCTTGTTTCCCATATTAAAAGCTCTATTCAGGTTGCCCTGAAACTACCTAAATAACTCTATTTCTGACTGGCCTCTAGTCACTGTAGTTACCCTCTGGAACGAAAAGATTTCTCTAAAGAAGTACGATGCTTCCATAGCATGGGTGGTAGCTCATCCTGTCAGGCTCTAGAGCTAAAGGGAAACTTGACGTGAGTACTTGCCTCACGCTAAGGCCTGAAGAGCCCTGCGGAAGCGAAAGCGTGTTGCAGTTTCCATTAGCTCGTATTCGCAGTTCTGCTTTACTTTAACGTTTCTACACTTTTGCAGACACTTAGGACCCTCGTGTGGGCACCCCACTGCCTACAAATACAGTGAGTACCAGCAGGTTCCACTGCCCTTCTAAGAAACTTCCAGGCCGTAAGTCTTTCCAAGTCACTCTGCATTCAGAGAGCAGGGCAATACACTGCACCCTTCCTTGGGAAAGCTAGATGTCCTCAGCACACCAACAGCTCCAGGGATTCTGTTCTCTCACGTCCTACATGCCATGGAAGTCTGCCTCATTGTCCTCACTTGAGCTGCACTTAGCAGCACAATCTGCTTCGCCTTTCTTCTAGGAACTCACACTCAAGGACCCCATACCTACAGGAGAAAGGAGGCTTGCATTCCTTCTGCAACCAAAGCACAGTTGTTCCTGTTACCCTGCAGGATTTTAGAATAGGCTAAGGCCCGATAGCCTACATAGAGCATTTCCAATTTGCGGGAGTTCGCTACATGCAGAACACTTTGTGAAGAGAAGTTGATTCAGGCAAGGGACCAGAGTAGAGCTAGAGTCTCTTTGGACTTGTTAGAAATCAGAAGGCTTCAGGCTGATGGTTCACCGGCAAAGAAGACCTGATGGCACAAGCCTTGCTTTCCTTTATTAAAAGCTCTTAGTCATGTTGCCCTGAAGCTACCTAAATAACTCTATTTCTGATGGACTCTAGTCACTGTAGTTAACCCTCTGGAACAAAAAGCAGTTTTCTCTAAAGAAGCACGGTGCTTCCATAGCATGGGTGTTAGCTCATCCTGTCAGGCTCTAGAGCTAAAGGGAAACTTGACGTGAGTACTTGCCTCACGCTAAGGCCTGAAGAGCCCTGCGGAAGCGAAACCGTGTTGCAGTTTCCATTAGCTCGTATTCGCAGTTCTGCTTTACTTTAACGTTTCTACACTTTTGCAGACACTTAGGACCCTCGTGTGGGCACCCCATTGCCTACAAATACAGTGAGTACCAGCAGGCTCCACTGCCCTTCTAAGAAACATCCAGGCCGTAAGCCTTTCCAAGTCACTCTATGTATTCAGAGAGTAGGGCAATACACTGCACCCTTCCTTGGGAAAGCTACATGTCCTCAGCACACCAACAGCTCCAGGGATTCTGTTCTCTCACGTCCTACATGCCAAGGAAATCTGCCTCATTGTCTTCATTTGACTGCACTTAGAATCACAATCTGCTTCGTCGTCCTTCCAGGAACTCACACTCAAGGATCCCATACCTACAGGAGAAAGGAGGCTTGCATTCCTTCTGCAACCAAAGCACAGTTGTTCCTGTTACCCTGCAGGATTTTAGAATAGGCTAAGGCCCGATAGCCTACATAGAGCATTTCCAATTTGCGGGAGTTCGCTACATGCAGAACACTTTGTGAAGAAAAGTTGATTCAGGCAAGGGACCAGGGTAGAGCTAGAGTCTCTTTGGACTTGTTAGAAATCAGAAGGCTTCAGGCTGATTGTTCACCGGCAAAGAAGACCTGATGGCACAAGCCTTTCTTTCCTTTATTAAAAGCTCTTAGTCATGTTGCCCTGAAGCTACCTAAATAACTCTATTTCGGATGGCCTCTAGTCACTGTAGTTAGCCCTCTGGAACAAAAAGCAGTTTTCTCTAAAGAAGCACGGTGCTTCCATAGCATGGGTGTTAGCTCATCCTGTCAGGCTCTAGAGCTAAAGGGAAACTTGACGTGAGTACTTGCCTCACGCTAAGGCTTGAAGAGCCCTGCTGAAGCGAAAGCGTGTTGCAGTTGGCATCAGCTCGTATTCGCAGTTCTGCTTTACTTTAAAGTTTCTACACATTTCCAGACACTTAGGACCCTCGTGTGGGCACCCCAATGCCTACAAATACAGTGAGTACCAGCAGGCTCCACTGCCCTTCTAAGAAACATCCAGGCCGTAAGCCTTTCCAAGTCACTCTATGTATTCAGAGAGTAGGGCAATACACTGCACCCTTCCTTGGGAACGCTAGATGTCCTCAGCACACCAACAGCTCCAGGGATTCTGTTCTCTCACGTACTACATGCCATGGAAGTCTCCCTCATTGTCCTCATTTGAGCTGCACTTAGAAACACAATCTGCTTCGCCTTTCTTCTAGGAACTCACACTCAAGGACCCCATACCTACAGGAGAAAGGAGGCTTGCATTCCTACTGCAACGAAAGCACAGTTTTCCTGTTACACTGCAGGATTTAAATAGGCTAAGGACCGATTGCTTACATAGAGCATTTCAAATTTGAGGGAGTTCGTTACATGCAGAACACTTTGGGAAGAAAAGTTGATTCAGGCAAGGGACCAGGGTAGAGCTAGAGTCTCTTTTGACTTGTTAGAAATCAGAAGGCTTCAGGCTGTTGGTTCACCGGCAAAGAAACCTGATGGCACGAGCCTTGCTTTCCCTTATTAAAAGCTCTTAGTGATGCTGCCCTGAAGCTACCTAAATAACTCTCTTTTTGACTGGCCTCTAGTCACTGTAGTTAGCCCTCTGGAAGAAAAAGCAGTTTTCTCTAAGGAAACACGGTGCTTCCATAGTATGGGTGGGAGCTCATCTTATCAGGCTCTAGAGCTAAAGGGAAACTTGACGTGAGTACTTGCCTCACGCTAAGGCCTGAAGAGCTCTGCTGAAGCGAAAGCGTGTTGCAGTTTCCATTAGCTAGTATTCGCAGTTCTGCTTTACTTTAACGTTTCTCTGCTTTTCCAGACACTTAGGACCCTCGTTTGGGCACCCCATTGCCTACAAATACAGTGAGTACCAGCAGGCTCCACTGCCCTTCAAAGAAACATCCAGGCCGTAAGCCTTTCCAAGTCAGTCTATGTATTCAGAGACTAGGGCAATACACTGCACACTTCCTTGGGAAAGCCAGATGTCCTCAGCACACCAACAGCTCCAGGATTCTGTTCTCTCACGTCCTACATGCCATGGAAGTCTGCCACATTGTCCTCATTTGAGCTGCACTTAGAAACACAATCTGCTTCGCCTTTCTTCTAGGAACTCACACCCAAGGACCCCATACCTACAGTAGAAACGAGGCTTGCATTCCTACTACAACGAAACCACTGTTTTCCTGTTACACTGCAGGATTTTGAATAGGCTAAGGACCGATAGCCTACTCAAAGTGTTCCAAGGATGAGTGAGTTCGCTACATGCAGAACACTTTGGGAAGTAATGTTGATTCAGGCAAGGGAACAGGGTGTAGCTGGAGTCTCTTTTGACTTGTTGGAAATCAGAAGGGTTTAGACTTCGTGTTCACCGGAAAAGATGACCTGATGGCACAAGCCTTGTTTCCCATATTAAAAGCTCTATTCAGGTTGCCCTGAAACTACCTAAATAACTCTATTTCTGACTGGCCTCTAGTCACTGTAGTTACCCTCTGGAACGAAAAGATTTCTCTAAAGAAGTACGATGCTTCCATAGCATGGGTGGTAGCTCATCCTGTCAGGCTCTAGAGCTAAAGGGAAACTTGACGTGAGTACTTGCCTCACGCTAAGGCCTGAAGAGCCCTGCGGAAGCGAAAGCGTGTTGCAGTTTCCATTAGCTCGTATTCGCAGTTCTGCTTTATTTTAACGTTTCTACACTTTTGCAGACACTTAGGACCCTCGTGTGGGCACCCCACTGCCTACAAATACAGTGAGTACCAGCAGGTTCCACTGCCCTTCTAAGAAACTTCCAGGCCGTAAGTCTTTCCAAGTCACTCTGCATTCAGAGAGCAGGGCAATACACTGCACCCTTCCTTGGGATAGCTAGATGTCCTCAGCCCACCAACAGCTCCAGGGATTCTGTTCTCTCACGTCCTACATGCCATGGAAGTCTGCCTCATTGTCCTCACTTGAGCTGCACTTAGCAGCACAATCTGCTTCGCCTTTCTTCTAGGAACTCACACTCAAGGACCCCATACCTACAGGAGAAAGGAGGCTTGCATTCCTTCTGCAACCAAAGCACAGTTGTTCCTGTTACCCTGCAGGATTTTAGAATAGGCTAAGGACCGATAGCCTACATAGAGCATTTCCAATTTGCGGGAGTTCGCTACATGCAGAACACTTTGTGAAGAGAAGTTGATTCAGGCAAGGGACCAGAGTAGAGCTAGAGTCTCTTTGGACTTGTTAGAAATCAGAAGGCTTCAGGCTGATGGTTCACCGGCAAAGAAGACCTGATGGCACAAGCCTTGCTTTCCTTTATTAAAAGCTCTTAGTCATGTTGCCCTGAAGCTACCTAAATAACTCTATTTCTGATGGACTCTAGTCACTGTAGTTAACCCTCTGGAACAAAAAGCAGTTTTCTCTAAAGAAGCACGGTGCTTCCATAGCATGGGTGTTAGCTCATCCTGTCAGGCTCTAGAGCTAAAGGGAAACTTGACGTGAGTACTTGCCTCACGCTAAGGCCTGAAGAGCCCTGCGGAAGCGAAAGCGTGTTGCAGTTTCCATTAGCTCGTATTCGCAGTTCTGCTTTACTTTAACGTTTCTACACTTTTGCAGACACTTAGGACCCTCGTGTGGGCACCCCATTGCCTACAAATACAGTGAGTACCAGCAGGCTCCACTGCCCTTCTAAGAAACATCCAGGCCGTAAGCCTTTCCAAGTCACTCTATGTATTCAGAGAGTAGGGCAATACACTGCACCCTTCCTTGGGAAAGCTACATGTCCTCAGCACACCAACAGCTCCAGGGATTCTGTTCTCTCACGTCCTACATGCCAAGGAAATCTGCCTCATTGTCTTCATTTGACTGCACTTAGAATCACAATCTGCTTCGTCGTCCTTCCAGGAACTCACACTCAAGGATCCCATACCTACAGGAGAAAGGAGGCTTGCATTCCTTCTGCAACCAAAGCACAGTTGTTCCTGTTACCCTGCAGGATTTTAGAATAGGCTAAGGCCCGATAGCCTACATAGAGCATTTCCAATTTGCGGGAGTTCGCTACATGCAGAACACTTTGTGAAGAAAAGTTGATTCAGGCAAGGGACCAGGGTAGAGCTAGAGTCTCTTTGGACTTGTTAGAAATCAGAAGGCTTCAGGCTGATGGTTCACCGGCAAAGAAGACCTGATGGCACTAGCCTTGCTTTCCTTTATTAAAAGCTCTTTTCATGTTGCCCTGAAGCTACCTAAATAACTCTATTTCTGATGGCCTCTAGTCACTGTAGTTAACCCTCTGGAACAAAAAGCAGTTTTCTCTAAAGAAGCACGGTGCTTCCATAGCATGGGTGTTAGCTCATCCTGTCAGGCTCTAGAGCTAAAGGGAAACTTGACGTGAGTACTTGCCTCACGCTAAGGCCTGAAGAGCCCTGCTGAAGCGAAAGCGTGTTGCAGTTGGCATCAGCTCGTATTCGCAGTTCTGCTTTACTTTAACGTTTCTACACATTTCCAGACACTTAGGACCCTCGTGTGGGCACCCCATTGCCTACAAATACAGTGAGTACCAGCAGGCTCCACTGCCCTTCTAAGAAACATCCAGGCCGTAAGCCTTTCCAAGTCACTCTATGTATTCAGAGAGTAGGGCAATACACTGCACCCTTCCTTGGGAACGCTAGATGTCCTCAGCACACCAACAGCTCCAGGGATTCTGTTCTCTCATGTCCTACATGCCATGGAAGTCTCCCTCATTGTCCTCATTTGAGCTGCACTTAGAAACACAATCTGCTTCGCCTTTCTTCTAGGAACTCACACTCAAGGACCCCATACCTACAGGAGAAAGGAGGCTTGCATTTCTACTGCAACGAAAGCACAGTTTTGCTGTTACACTGCAGGATTTAAATAGGCTAAGGACCGATTGCTTACATAGAGCATTTCAAATTTGAGGGAGTTCGTTACATGCAGAACACTTTGGGAAGAAAAGTTGATTCAGGCAAGGGACCAGGGTAGAGCTAGAGTCTCTTTTGACTTGTTAGAAATCAGAAGGCTTCAGGCTGATGGTTCACCGGCAAAGAAACCTGATGGCACGAGCCTTGCTTTCCCTTATTAAAAGCTCTTAGTCATGCTGCCCTGAAGCTACCTAAATAACTCTCTTTTTGACTGGCCTCTAGTCACTGTAGTTAGCCCTCTGGAAGAAAAAGCAGTTTTCTCTAAGGAAACACGGTGCTTCCATAGTATGGGTGGGAGCTCATCTTATCAGGCTCTAGAGCTAAAGGGAAACTTGACGTGAGTACTTGCCTCACGCTAAGGCCTGAAGAGCTCTGCTGAAGCGAAAGCGTGTTGCAGTTTCCATTAGCTAGTATTCGCAGTTCTGCTTTACTTTAACGTTTCTCCGCTTTTCCAGACACTTAGGACCCTCGTTTGGGCACCCCATTGCCTACAAATACAGTGAGTACCAGCAGGCTCCACTGCCCTTCAAAGAAACATCCAGGCCGTAAGCCTTTCCAAGTCAGTCTATGTATTCAGAGACTAGGGTAATACACTGCACCTTCCTTGGGAAAGCCAGATGTCCTCAGCACACCAACAGCTCCAGGATTCTGTTCTCTCACGTCCTACATGCCATGGAAGTCTGCCACATTGTGCTCATTTGAGCTGCACTTAGAAACACAAACTGCTTCGCCTTTCTTCTAGGAACTCACACTCAAGGACCCCATACCTACAGGAGAAAGGAGGCTTGCGTTCCTACTGCAACCAAAGCACAGTTGTTCCTGTTACACTGCAGTATTGTGAATAGGCTAAGGACCGATAGCCTACTTAGAGTGTTCCAAGGATTAGTGAGTTCGCTACATGCAGAACACTTTGGGAAGAAAGGTTGATTCAGGCAAGGGAACACGGTGTAGGTAGAGTCCCTTTTGACTTGTTGGAAATCAGAAGGATTTAGACTTCGTGTTCACCGGAAAAGAAGACCTGATGGCACAAGCCTTGTTTCCGATATTAAAAGCTCTATTCAGGTTGCCCTGAAACTACCTAAATAACTCTATTTCTGACTGGCCTCTAGTCACTGTAGTTACCCTCTGGAACGAAAAGGTTTCTCTACAGAAGTACGATGCTTCCATAGCATGGGTGGTAGCTCATCCTGTCAGGCTCTAGAGCTAAAGGGAAACTTGACGTGAGTACTTGCCTCACGCTAAGGCCTGAAGAGCCCTGCGGAAGCGAAAGCGTGTTGCAGTTTCCATTAGCTCGTATTCGCAGTTCTGCTTTACTTTAACGTTTCTACACTTTTGCAGACACTTAGGACCCTCGTGTGGGCACCCCATTGCCTACAAATACAGTGAGTACCAGCAGGCTCCACTGCCCTTCTAAGAAACATCCAGGCCGTAAGCCTTTCCAAGTCACTCTATGTATTCAGAGAGTAGGGCAATACACTGCACCCTTCCTTGGGAAAGCTACATGTCCTCAGCACACCAACAGCTCCAGGGATTCTGTTCTCTCACGTCCTACATGCCAAGGAAATCTGCCTCATTGTCTTCATTTGACTGCACTTAGAATCACAATCTGCTTCGTCGTCCTTCCAGGAACTCACACTCAAGGATCCCATACCTACAGGAGAAAGGAGGCTTGCATTCCTTCTGCAACCAAAGCACAGTTGTTCCTGTTACCCTGCAGGATTTTAGAATAGGCTAAGGCCCGATAGCCTACATAGAGCATTTCCAATTTGCGGGAGTTCGCTACATGCAGAACACTTTGTGAAGAAAAGTTGATTCAGGCAAGGGACCAGGGTAGAGCTAGAGTCTCTTTGGACTTGTTAGAAATCAGAAGGCTTCAGGCTGATGGTTCACTGGTAAAGAAGACCTGATGGCACAAGCCTTGCTTTCCTTTATTAAAAGCTCTTAGTCATGTTGCCCTGAAGCTACCTAAATAACTCTATTTCGGATGGCCTCTAATCACTGTAGTTAACCCTCTGGAACAAAAAGCAGTTTTCTCTAAAGAAGCACGGTGCTTCCATAGCATGGGTGTTAGCTCATCCTGTCAGGCTCTAGAGCTAAAGGGAAACTTGACGTGAGTACTTGCCTCACGCTAAGGCTTGAAGAGCCCTGCTGAAGCGAAAGCGTGTTGCAGTTGGCATCAGCTCGTATTCGCAGTTCTGCTTTACTTTAACGTTTCTACACATTTCCAGACACTTAGGACCCTCGTGTGGGCACCCCATTGCCTACAAATACAGTGAGTACCAGCAGGCTCCACTGCCCTTCTAAGAAACATCCAGGCCGTAAGCCTTTCCAAGTCACTCTATGTATTCAGAGAGTAGGGCAATACACTGCACCCTTCCTTGGGAACGCTAGATGTCCTCAGCACACCAACAGCTCCAGGGATTCTGTTCTCTCACGTCCTACATGCCATGGAAGTCTCCCTCATTGTCCTCATTTGAGCTGCACTTAGAAACACAATCTGCTTCGCCTTTCTTCTAGGAACTCACACTCAAGGACCCCATACCTACAGGAGAAAGGAGGCTTGCATTTCTACTGCAACGAAAGCACAGTTTTGCTGTTACACTGCAGGATTTAAATAGGCTAAGGACCGATTGCTTACATAGAGCATTTCAAATTTGAGGGAGTTCGTTACATGCAGAACACTTTGGGAAGAAAAGTTGATTCAGGCAAGGGACCAGGGTAGAGCTAGAGTCTCTTTTGACTTGTTAGAAATCAGAAGGCTTCAGGCTGATGGTTCACCGGCAAAGAAACCTGATGGCACGAGCCTTGCTTTCCCTTATTAAAAGCTCTTAGTCATGCTGCCCTGAAGCTACCTAAATAACTCTCTTTTTGACTGGCCTCTAGTCACTGTAGTTAGCCCTCTGGAAGAAAAAGCAGTTTTCTCTAAGGAAACACGGTGCTTCCATAGTATGGGTGGGAGCTCATCTTATCAGGCTCTAGAGCTAAAGGGAAACTTGACGTGAGTACTTGCCTCACGCTAAGGCCTGAAGAGCTCTGCTGAAGCGAAAGCGTGTTGCAGTTTCCATTAGCTAGTATTCGCAGTTCTGCTTTACTTTAACGTTTCTCCGCTTTTCCAGACACTTAGGACCCTCGTTTGGGCACCCCATCGCCTACAAATACAGTGAGTACCAGCAGGCTCCACTGCCCTTCAAAGAAACATCCAGGCCGTAAGCCTTTCCAAGTCAGTCTATGTATTCAGAGACTAGGGCAATACACTGCACCCTTCCTTGGGAAAGCCAGATGTCCTCAGCACACCAACAGCTCCAGGATTCTGTTCTCTCACGTCCTACATGCCATGGAAGTCTGCCACATTGTGCTCATTTGAGCTGCACTTAGAAACACAACCTGCTTCGCCTTTCTTCTAGGAACTCACACCCAAGGACCCCATACCTACAGTAGAAACGAGGCTTGCATTCCTACTGCAACGAAACCACTGTTTTCCTGTTACACTGCAGGATTCTGAATAGGCTAAGGACCGATAGCCTACTCAAAGTGTTCCAAGGATGAGTGAGTTCGCTACCTGCAGAACACTTTGGGAAGTAATGTTGATTCAGGCAAGGGAACAGGGTGTAGCTGGAGTCTCTTTTGACTTGTTGGAAATCAGAAGGGTTTAGACTTCGTGTTCACCGGAAAAGATGACCTGATGGCACAAGCCTTGTTTCCCATATTAAAAGCTCTATTCAGGTTGCCCTGAAACTACCTAAATAACTCTATTTCTGACTGGCCTCTAGTCACTGTAGGTACCCTCTGGAACGAAAAGATTTCTCTAAAGAAGTACGATGCTTCCATAGCATGGGTGGTAGCTCATCCTGTCAGGCTCTAGAGCTAAAGGGAAACTTGACGTGAGTACTTGCCTCACGCTAAGGCCTGAAGAGCCCTGCGGAAGCGAAAGCGTGTTGCAGTTTCCATTAGCTCGTATTCGCAGTTCTGCTTTACTTTAACGTTTCTACACTTTTGCAGACACTTAGGACCCTCGTGTGGGCACCCCATTGCCTACAAATACAGTGAGTACCAGCAGGTTCCACTGCCCTTCTAAGAAACTTCCAGGCCGTAAGTCTTTCCAAGTCACTCTGCATTCAGAGAGTAGGGCAATACACTGCACCCTTCCTTGGGAAAGCTACATGTCCTCAGCACACCAACAGCTCCAGGGATTCTGTTCTCTCACGTCCTACATGCCATGGAAGTCTGCCTCATTGTCCTCACTTGAGCTGCACTTAGCAACACAATCTGCTTCGCCTTTCTTCTAGGAACTCACACTCAAGGACCCCATACCTACAGGAGAAAGGAGGCTTGCGTTCCTACTGCAACCAAAGCACAGTTGTTCCTGTTACACTGCAGTATTGTGAATAGGCTAAGGACCGATAGCCTACTTAGAGTGTTCCAAGGATGAGTGAGTTCGCTACATGCAGAACACTTTGGGAAGAAAGGTTGATTCAGGCAAGGGAACAGGGTGTAGCTAGAGTCTCTTTTGACTTGTTGGAAATCAGAAGGATTTAGACTTCGTGTTCACCGGCAAAGAAGACCTGATGGCACAAGCCTTGTTTCCCATATTAAAAGCTCTATTCAGGTTGCCCTGAAACTACCTAAATAACTCTATTTCTGACTGGCCTCTAGTCACTGTAGTTACCCTCTGGAACGAAAAGGTTTCTCTACAGAAGTACGATGCTTCCATAGCATGGGTGGTAGCTCATCCTGTCAGGCTCTAGAGCTAAAGGGAAACTTGACGTGAGTACTTGCCTCACGCTAAGGCCTGAAGAGCCCTGCGGAAGCGAAAGCGTGTTGCAGTTTCCATTAGCTCGTATTCGCAGTTCTGGTTTACTTTAACGTTTCTACACTTTTGCAGACACTTAGGACCCTCGTGTGGGCACCCCACTGCCTACAAATACAGTGAGTACCAGCAGGCTCCACTGCCCTTCTAAGAAACATCCAGGCCGTAAGCCTTTCCAAGTCACTCTATGTATTCAGAGAGTAGGGCAATACACTGCACCCTTCCTTGGGAAAGCTAGATGTCCTCAGCACACCAACAGCTCCAGGGATTCTGTTCTCTCACGTCCTACATGCCAAGGAAATCTGCCTCATTGTCTTCATTTGACTGCACTTAGAATCACAATCTGCTTCGTCGTCCTTCCAGGAACTCACACTCAAGGATCCCATACCTACAGGAGAAAGGAGGCTTGCATTCCTTCTGCAACCAAAGCACAGTTGTTCCTGTTACCCTGCAGGATTTTAGAATAGGCTAAGGCCCGATAGCCTACATAGAGCATTTCCAATTTGCGGGAGTTCGCTACATGCAGAACACTTTGTGAAGAAAAGTTGATTCAGGCAAGGGACCAGGGTAGAGCTAGAGTCTCTTTGGACTTGTTAGAAATCAGAAGGCTTCAGGCTGATGGTTCACCGGCAAAGAAGACCTGATGGCACAAGCCTTGCTTTCCTTTATTAAAAGCTCTTAGTCATGTTGCCCTGAAGCTACATAAATAACTCTATTTCGGATGGCCTCTAGTCACTGTAGTTAACCCTCTGGAACAAAAAGCAGTTTTCTCTAAAGAAGCACGGTGCTTCCATAGCATGGGTGTTAGCTCATCCTGTCAGGCTCTAGAGCTAAAGGGAAACTTGACGTGAGTACTTGCCTCACGCTAAGGCTTGAAGAGCCCTGCTGAAGCGAAAGCGTGTTGCAGTTGGCATCAGCTCGTATTCGCAGTTCTGCTTTACTTTAACGTTTCTACACATTTCCAGACACTTAGGACCCTCGTGTGGGCCCCCCATTGCCTACAAATACAGTGAGTACCAGCAGGCTCCACTGCCCTTCTAAGAAACATCCAGGCCGTAAGCCTTTCCAAGTCACTCTATGTATTCAGAGAGTAGGGCAATACACTGCACCCTTCCTTGGGAACGCTAGATGTCCTCAGCACACCAACAGCTCCAGGGATTCTGTTCTCTCACGTCCTACATGCCATGGAAGTCTCCCTCATTGTCCTCATTTGAGCTGCACTTAGAAACACAATCTGCTTCGCCTTTCTTCTAGGAACTCACACTCAAGGACCCCATACCTACAGGAGAAAGGAGGCTTGCATTCCTACTGCAACGAAAGCACAGTTTTCCTGTTACACTGCAGGATTTAAATAGGCTAAGGACCGATTGCTTACATAGAGCATTTCAAATTTGAGGGAGTTCATTACATGCAGAACACTTTGGGAAGAAAAGTTGATTCAGGCAAGGGACCAGGGTAGAGCTAGAGTCTCTTTGGACTTGTTAGAAATCAGAAGGCTTCAGGCTGATGGTTCACCGGCAAAGAAACCTGATGGCACGAGCCTTGCTTTCCCTTATTAAAAGCTCTTAGTGATGATGCCCTGAAGCTACCTAAATAACTCTCTTTTTGACTGGCCTCTAGTCACTGTAGTTAGCCCTCTGGAAGAAAAAGCAGTTTTCTCTAAGGAAACACGGTGCTTCCATAGTATGGGTGGGAGCTCATCTTATCAGGCTCTAGAGCTAAAGGGAAACTTGACGTGAGTACTTGCCTCAAGCTAAGGCCTGAAGAGTTCTGCTGAAGCGAAAGCGTGTTGCAGTTTCCATTAGTTAGTATTCGCAGTTCTGCTTTACTTTAACGTTTCTCCGCTTTTCCAGACACTTAGGACCCTCGTTTGGGCACCCCATTGCCTACAAATACAGTGAGTACCAGCAGGCTCCACTGCCCTTCAAAGAAACATCCAGGCCGTAAGCCTTTCCAAGTCAGTCTATGTATTCAGAGACTAGGGCAATACACTGCACCCTTCCTGGGAAAGCCAGATGTCCTCAGCACACCAACAGCTCCAGGATTCTGTTCTCTCACGTCCTACATGCCATGGAAGTCTGCCACATTGTCCTCATTTGAGCTGCACTTAGAAACACAATCTGCTTCGCCTTTCTTCTAGGAACTCACACCCAAGAACCCAATACCTACAGTAGAAACGAGGCTTGCATTCCTACTGCAACGAAACCACTGTTTTCCTGTTACACTGCAGGATTTTGAATAGGCTAAGGACCGATAGCCTAGTCAAAGTGTTCCAAGGATGAGTGAGTTCGCTACATGCAGAACACTTTGGGAAGTAATGTTGATTCAGGCAAGGGACCAGGGTGTAGCTGGAGTCTCTTTTGACTTGTTGGAAATCAGAAGGGTTTAGACTTCGTGTTCACCGGCAAAGAAGACCTGATGGCACAAGCCTTGTTTCCCATATTAAAAGCTCTATTCAGGTTGCCCTGAAACTACCTAAATAACTCTATTTCTGACTGGCCTCTAGTCACTGTAGTTACCCTCTGGAACGAAAAGATTTCTCTAAAGAAGTACGATGCTTCCATAGCATGGGTGGTAGCTCATCCTGTCAGGCTCTAGAGCTAAAGGGAAACTTGACGTGAGTACTTGCCTCACGCTAAGGCCTGAAGAGCCCTGCGGAAGCGAAAGCGTGTTGCAGTTTCCATTAGCTCGTATTCGCAGTTCTGCTTTACTTTAACGTTTCTACACTTTTGCAGACACTTAGGACCCTCGTGTGGGCACCCCATTGCCTACAAATACAGTGAGTACCAGCAGGTTCCACTGCCCTTCTAAGAAACTTCCAGGCCGTAAGTCTTTCCAAGTCACTCTGCATTCAGAGAGCAGGGCAATACACTGCACCCTTCCTTGGGAAAGCTACATGTCCTCAGCACACCAACAGCTCCAGGGATTCTGTTCTCTCACGTCCTACATGCCATGGAAGTCTGCCTCATTGTCCTCACTTGAGCTGCACTTAGCAACACAATCTGCTTCGCCTTTCTTCTAGGAACTCACACTCAAGGACCCCATACCTACAGGAGAAAGGAGGCTTGCGTTCCTACTGCAACCAAAGCACAGTTGTTCCTGTTACACTGCAGTATTGTGAATAGGCTAAGGACCGATAGCCTACTTAGAGTGTTCCAAGGATGAGTGAGTTCGCTACATGCAGAACACTTTGGGAAGTAATGTTGATTCAGGCAAGGGAACAGGGTGTAGCTGGAGTCTCTTTTGACTTGTTGGAAATCAGAAGGGTTTAGACTTCGTGTTCACCGGAAAAGATGACCTGATGGCACAAGCCTTGTTTCCCATATTAAAAGCTCTATTCAGGTTGCCCTGAAACTACCTAAATAACTCTATTTCTGACTGGCCTCTAGTCACTGTAGTTACCCTCTGGAACGAAAAGATTTCTCTAAAGAAGTACGATGCTTCCATAGCATGGGTGGTAGCTCATCCTGTCAGGCTCTAGAGCTAAAGGGAAACTTGACGTCAGTACTTGCCTCACGCTAAGGCCTGAAGAGCCCTGCGGAAGCGAAAGCGTGTTGCAGTTTCCATTAGCTCGTATTCGCAGTTCTGCTTTACTTTAACGTTTCTACACTTTTGCAGACACTTAGGACCCTCGTGTGGGCACCCCATTGCCTACAAATACAGTGAGTACCAGCAGGCTCCACTGCCCTTCTAAGAAACATCCAGGCCGTAAGCCTTTCCAAGTCACTCTATGTATTCAGAGATTAGGGCAATACACTGCACCCTTCCTTGGGAAAGCTAGATGTCCTCAGCACACCAACAGCTCCAGGGATTCTGTTCTCTCACGTCCTACATGCCAAGGAAATCTGCCTCATTGTCTTCATTTGACTGCACTTAGAATCACAATCTGCTTCGTCGTCCTTCCAGGAACTCACACTCAAGGATCCCATACCTACAGGAGAAAGGAGGCTTGCATTCCTTCTGCAACCAAAGCACAGTTGTTCCTGTTACCCTGCAGGATTGTAGAATAGGCTAAGGCCCGATAGCCTACATAGAGCATTTCCAATTTGCGGGAGTTCGCTACATGCAGAACACTTTGGGAAGAAAAGTTGATTCAGGCAAGGGACCAGGGTAGAGCTAGAGTCTCTTTGGACTTGTTAGAAATCAGAAGGCTTCAGGCTGATTGTTCACCGGCAAAGAAGACCTGATGGCACAAGCCTTGCTTTCCTTTATTAAAAGCTCTTAGTCATGTTGCCCTGAAGCTACCTAAATAACTCTATTTCGGATGGCCTCTAGTCACTGTAGTTAACCCACTGGAACAAAAAGCACTTTTCTCTAAAGAAGCACGGTGCTTCCATAGCATGGGTGTTAGCTCATCCTGTCAGGCTCTAGAGCTAAAGGGAAACTTGACGTGAGTACTTGCCTCACGCTAAGGCTTGAAGAGCCCTGCTGAAGCGAAAGCGTGTTGCAGTTGGCATCAGCTCGTATTCGCAGTTCTGCTTTACTTTAACGTTTCTACACATTTCCAGACACTTAGGACCCTCGTGTGGGCACCCCATTGCCTACAAATACAGTGAGTACCAGCAGGCTCCACTGCCCTTCTAAGAAACATCCAGGCCGTAAGCCTTTCCAAGTCACTCTATGTATTCAGAGAGTAGGGCAATACACTGCACCCTTCCTTGGGAACGCTAGATGTCCTCAGCACACCAACAGCTCCAGGGATTCTGTTCTCTCATGTCCTACATGCCATGGAAGTCTCCCTCATTGTCCTCATTTGAGCTGCACTTAGAAACACAATCTGCTTCGCCTTTCTTCTAGGAACTCACACTCAAGGACCCCATACCTACAGGAGAAAGGAGGCTTGCATTCCTACTGCAACGAAAGCACAGTTTTCCTGTTACACTGCAGGATTTAAATAGGCTAAGGACCAATTGCTTACATAGAGCATTTCCAATTTGAGGGAGTTCGCTACATGCAGAACACTTTGGGAAGAAAAGTTGATTCAGGCAAGGGACCAGGGTAGAGCTAGAGTCTCTTTTGACTTGTTAGAAATCAGAAGGCTTCAGGCTGATGGTTCACCAGCAAAGAAACCTGATGGCACGAGCCTTGCTTTCCCTTATTAAAAGCTTTTAGTCATGCTGCCCTGAAGCTACCAAATAACTCTCTTTTTGACTGGCCTCTAGTCACTGTAGTTAGCCCTCTGGAACAAAAAGCAGTTTTCTCTAAGGAAACACGGTGCTTCCATAGTATGGGTGGGAGCTCATCTTATCAGGCTCTAGAGCTAAAGGGAAACTTGACGTGAGTACTTGCCTCACGCTAAGGCCTGAAGAGCCCTGCGGAAGCGAAAGCGTGTTGCAGTTTCCATTAGCTCGTATTCGCAGTTCTGCTTTACTTTAACGTTTCTACACTTTTGCAGACACTTAGGACCCTCGTGTGGGCACCCCATTGCCTACAAATACAGTGAGTACCAGCAGGCTCCACTGCCCTTCAAAGAAACATCCAGGCCGTAAGCCTTTCCAAGTCAGTCTATGTATTCAGAGACTAGGGCAATACACTGCACCCTTCCTTGGGAACGCTAGATGTCCTCAGCACACCAACAGCTCCAGGATTCTGTTCTCTCACGTCCTACATGCCATGGAAGTCTGCCACATTGTCCTCATTTGAGCTGCACTTAGAAACACAATCTGCTTCGCCTTTCTTCTAGGAACTCACACCCAAGGACCCCATACCTACAGTAGAAACGAGGCTTGCATTCCTACTGCAACGAAACCACTGTTTTCCTGTTACACTGCAGGATTTTGAATAGGCTAAGGACCGATAGCCTACTCAAAGTGTTCCAAGGATGAGTGAGTTCGCTACATGCAGAACACTTTGGGAAGTAATGTTGATTCAGGCAAGGGAACAGGGTGTAGCTGGAGTCTCTTTTGACTTGTTGGAAATCAGAAGGGTTTAGACTTCGTGTTCACCGGAAAAGATGACCTGATGGCACAAGCCTTGTTTCCCATATTAAAAGCTCTATTCAGGTTGCCCTGAAACTACCTAAATAACTCTATTTCTGACTGGCCTCTAGTCACTGTAGGTACCCTCTGGAACGAAAAGATTTCTCTAAAGAAGTACGATGCTTCCATAGCATGGGTGGTAGCTCATCCTGTCAGGCTCTAGAGCTAAAGTGAAACTTGACGTCAGTACTTGCCTCACGCTAAGGCCTGAAGAGCCCTGCGGAAGCGAAAGCGTGTTGCAGTTTCCATTAGCTCGTATTCGCAGTTCTGCTTTACTTTAACGTTTCTACACTTTTGCAGACACTTAGGACCCTCGTGTGGGCACCCCACTGCCTACAAATACAGTGAGTACCAGCAGGTTCCACTGCCCTTCTAAGAAACTTCCAGGCCGTAAGTCTTTCCAAGTCACTCTGCATTCAGAGAGCAGGGCAATACACTGCACCCTTCCTTGGGAAAGCTACATGTCCTCAGCACACCAACAGCTCCAGGGATTCTGTTCTCTCACGTCCTACATGCCATGGAAGTCTGCCTCATTGTCCTCACTTGAGCTGCACTTAGCAACACAATCTGCTTCGCCTTTCTTCTAGGAACTCACACTCAAGGACCCCATACCTACAGGAGAAAGGAGGCTTGCGTTCCTCCTGCAACCAAAGCACAGTTGTTCCTGTTACACTGCAGTATTGTGAATAGGCTAAGGACCGATAGCCTACTTAGAGTGTTCCAAGGATGAGTGAGTTCGCTACATGCAGAACACTTTGGGAAGAAAAGTTGATTCAGGCAAGGGAACAGGGTGTAGCTAGAGTCTCTTTTGACTTGTTGGAAATCAGAAGGATTTAGACTTCGTGTTCACCGGAAAAGAAGACCTGATGGCACAAGCCTTGTTTCCCATATTAAAAGCTCTATTCAGGTTGCCCTGAAACTACCTAAATAACTCTATTTCTGACTGGCCTCTAGTCACTGTAGTTACCCTCTGGAACGAAAAGGTTTCTCTACAGAAGTACGATGCTTCCATAGCATGGGTGGTAGCTCATCCTGTCAGGCTCTAGAGCTAAAGGGAAACTTGACGTGAGTACTTGCCTCACGCTAAGGCCTGAAGAGCCCTGCGGAAGCGAAAGCGTGTTGCAGTTTCCATTAGCTCGTATTCGCAGTTCTGCTTTACTTTAACGTTTCTACACTTTTGCAGACACTTAGGACCCTCGTGTGGGCACCCCATTGCCTACAAATACAGTGAGTACCAGCAGGCTCCACTGCCCTTCAAAGAAACATCCAGGCCGTAAGCCTTTCCAAGTCAGTCTATGTATTCAGAGACTAGGACAATACACTGCACCCTTCCTTGGGAAACCAGATGTCCTCAGCACACCAACAGCTCCAGGATTCTGTTCTCTCACGTCCTACATGCCATGGAAGTCTGCCACATTGTCCTCATTTGAGCTGCACTTAGAAACACAATCTGCTTCGCCTTTCTTCTAGGAACTCACACCCAAGGACCCCATACCTACAGTAGAAACGAGGCTTGCATTCCTACTGCAATGAAACCACTGTTTTCGTGTTACACTGCAGGATTTTGAATAGGCTAAGGACCGATAGCCTACTCAAAGTGTTCCAAGGATGAGTGAGTTCGCTACATGCAGAACACTTTGGGAAGTAATGTTGATTCAGGCAAGGGAACAGGGTGTAGCTGGAGTCTCTTTTGACTTGTTGGAAATCAGAAGGGTTTAGACTTCGTGTTCACCGGAAAAGATGACCTGATGGCACAAGCCTTGTTTCCCATATTAAAAGCTCTATTCAGGTTGCCCTGAAACTACCTAAATAACTCTATTTCTGACTGGCCTCTAGTCACTGTAGTTACCCTCTGGAACGAAAAGGTTTCTCTACAGAAGTACGATGCTTCCATAGCATGGGTGGTAGATCATCCTGTCAGGTTCTAGAGCTAAAGGGAAACTTGACGTGAGTACTTGCCTCACGCTAAGGCCTGAAGAGCCCTGCGGAAGCGAAAGCGTGTTGCAGTTTCCATTAGCTCGTATTCGCAGTTCTGCTTTACTTTAACGTTTCTACACTTTTGCAGACACTTAGGACCCTCGTGTGGGCACCCCATTGCCTACAAATACAGTGAGTACCAGCAGGCTCCACTGCCCTTCAAAGAAACATCCAGGCCGTAAGCCTTTCCAAGTCAGTCTATGTATTCAGAGACTAGGGCAATACACTGCACCCTTCCTTGGGAAACCAGATGTCCTCAGCACACCAACAGCTCCAGGATTCTGTTCTCTCACGTCCTACATGCCATGGAAGTCTGCCACATTGTCCTCATTTGAGCTGCACTTAGAAACACAATCTGCTTCGCCTTTCTTCTAGGAACTCACACCCAAGGACCCCATACCTACAGTAGAAACGAGGCTTGCATTCCTACTGCAATGAAACCACTGTTTTCCTGTTACACTGCAGGATTTTGAATAGGCTAAGGACCGATAGCCTACTCAAAGTGTTCCAAGGATGAGTGAGTTCGCTACATGCAGAACACTTTGGGAAGTAATGTTGATTCAGGCAAGGGAACAGGGTGTAGCTGGAGTCTCTTTTGACTTGTTGGAAATCAGAAGGGTTTAGACTTCGTGTTCACCGGAAAAGATGACCTGATGGCACAAGCCTTGTTTCCCATATTAAAAGCTCTATTCAGGTTGCCCTGAAACTACCTAAATAACTCTATTTCTGACTGGCCTCTAGTCACTGTAGTTACCCTCTGGAACGAAAAGATTTCTCTAAAGAAGTACGATGCTTCCATAGCATGGGTGGTAGCTCATCCTGTCAGGCTCTAGAGCTAAAGTGAAACTTGACGTCAGTACTTGCCTCACGCTAAGGCCTGAAGAGCCCTGCGGAAGCGAAAGCGTGTTGCAGTTTCCATTAGCTCGTATTCGCAGTTCTGCTTTACTTTAACGTTTCTACACTTTTGCAGACACTTAGGACCCTCGTGTGGGCACCCCACTGCCTACAAATACAGTGAGTACCAGCAGGTTCCACTGCCCTTCTAAGAAACTTCCAGGCCGTAAGTCTTTCCAAGTCACTCTGCATTCAGAGAGCAGGGCAATACACTGCACCCTTCCTTGGGAAAGCTACATGTCCTCAGCACACCAACAGCTCCAGGGATTCTGTTCTCTCACGTCCTACATGCCATGGAAGTCTGCCTCATTGTCCTCACTTGAGCTGCACTTAGCAACACAATCTGCTTCGCCTTTCTTCTAGGAACTCACACTCAAGGACCCCATACCTACAGGAGAAAGGAGGCTTGCGTTCCTACTGCAACCAAAGCACAGTTGTTCCTGTTACACTGCAGTATTGTGAATAGGCTAAGGACCGATAGCCTACTTAGAGTGTTCCAAGGATGAGTGAGTTCGCTACATGCAGAACACTTTGGGAAGAAAAGTTGATTCAGGCAAGGGAACAGGGTGTAGCTAGAGTCTCTTTTGACTTGTTGGAAATCAGAAGGATTTAGACTTCGTGTTCACCGGAAAAGAAGACCTGATGGCACAAGCCTTGTTTCCCATATTAAAAGCTCTATTCAGGTTGCCCTGAAACTACCTAAATAACTCTATTTCTGACTGGCCTCTAGTCACTGTAGTTACCCTCTGGAACGAAAAGGTTTCTCTACAGAAGTACGATGCTTCCATAGCATGGGTGGTAGCTCATCCTGTCAGGCTCTAGAGCTAAAGGGAAACTTGACGTGAGTACTTGCCTCACGCTAAGGCCTGAAGAGCCCTGCAGAAGCGAAAGCGTGTTGCAGTTTCCATTAGCTCGTATTCGCAGTTCTGCTTTACTTTAACGTTTCTACACTTTTGCAGACACTTAGGACCCTCGTGTGGGCACCCCATTGCCTACAAATACAGTGAGTACCAGCAGGCTCCACTGCCCTTCAAAGAAACATCCAGGCCGTAAGCCTTTCCAAGTCAGTCTATGTATTCAGAGACTAGGGCAATACACTGCACCCTTCCTTGGGAAACCAGATGTCCTCAGCACACCAACAGCTCCAGGATTCTGTTCTCTCACGTCCTACATGCCATGGAAGTCTGCCACATTGTCCTCATTTGAGCTGCACTTAGAAACACAATCTGCTTCGCCTTTCTTCTAGGAACTCACACCCAAGGACCCCATACCTACAGTAGAAACGAGGCTTGCATTCCTACTGCAACGAAACCACTGTTTTCCTGTTACACTGCAGGATTTTGAATAGGCTAAGGACCGATAGCCTACTCAAAGTGTTCCAAGGATGAGTGAGTTCGCTACATGCAGAACACTTTGGGAAGTAATGTTGATTCAGGCAAGGGAACAGGGTGTAGCTGGAGTCTCTTTTGACTTGTTGGAAATCAGAAGGGTTTAGACTTCGTGTTCACCGGAAAAGATGACCTGATGGCACAAGCCTTGTTTCCCATATTAAAAGCTCTATTCAGGTTGCCCTGAAACTACCTAAATAACTCTATTTCTGACTGGCCTCTAGTCACTGTAGTTACCCTCTGGAACGAAAAGATTTCTCTAAAGAAGTACGATGCTTCCATAGCATGGGTGGTAGCTCATCCTGTCAGGCTCTAGAGCTAAAGTGAAACTTGACGTCAGTACTTGCCTCACGCTAAGGCCTGAAGAGCCCTGCGGAAGCGAAAGCGTGTTGCAGTTTCCATTAGCTCGTATTCGCAGTTCTGCTTTACTTTAAGGTTTCTACACGTTTGCAGACACTTAGGACCCTCGTGTGGGCACCCCACTGCCTACAAATACAGTGAGTACCAGCAGGTTCCACTGCCCTTCTAAGAAACTTCCAGGCCGTAAGTCTTTCCAAGTCACTCTGCATTCAGAGAGCAGGGCAATAGACTGCACCCTTCCTTGGGAAAGCTACATGTCCTCAGCACACCAACAGCTCCAGGGATTCTGTTCTCTCACGTCCTACATGCCATGGAAGTCTGCCTCATTGTCCTCACTTGAGCTGCACTTAGCAACACAATCTGCTTCGCCTTTCTTCTAGGAACTCACACTCAAGGACCCCATACCTACAGGAGAAAGGAGGCTTGCGTTCCTACTGCAACCAAAGCACAGTTGTTCCTGTTACACTGCAGTATTGTGAATAGGCTAAGGACCGATAGCCTACTTAGAGTGTTCCAAGGATGAGTGAGTTCGCTACATGCAGAACACTTTGGGAAGAAAAGTTGATTCAGGCAAGGGAACAGGGTGTAGCTAGAGTCTCTTTTGACTTGTTGGAAATCAGAAGGATTTAGACTTCGTGTTCACCGGAAAAGAAGACCTGATGGCACAAGCCTTGTTTCCCATATTAAAAGCTCTATTCAGGTTGCCCTGAAACTACCTAAATAACTCTATTTCTGACTGGCCTCTAGTCACTGTAGTTACCCTCTGGAACGAAAAGGTTTCTCTACAGAAGTACGATGCTTCCATAGCATGGGTGGTAGCTCATCCTGTCAGGCTCTAGAGCTAAAGGGAAACTTGACGTGAGTACTTGCCTCACGCTAAGGCCTGAAGAGCCCTGCGGAAGCGAAAGCGTGTTGCAGTTTCCATTAGCTCGTATTCGCAGTTCTGCTTTACTTTAACGTTTCTACACTTTTGCAGACACTTAGGACCCTCGTGTGGGCACCCCATTGCCTACAAATACAGTGAGTACCAGCAGGCTCCACTGCCCTTCAAAGAAACATCCAGGCCGTAAGCCTTTCCAAGTCAGTCTATGTATTCAGAGACTAGGGCAATACACTGCACCCTTCCTTGGGAAAGCCAGATGTCCTCAGCACACCAACAGCTCCAGGATTCTGTTCTCTCACGTCCTACATGCCATGGAAGTCTGCCACATTGTCCTCATTTGAGCTGCACTTAGAAACACAATCTGCTTCGCCTTTCTTCTAGGAACTCACACCCAAGGACCCCATACCTACAGTAGAAACGAGGCTTGCATTCCTACTGCAACGAAACCACTGTTTTCCTGTTACACTGCAGGATTTTGAATAGGCTAAGGACCGATAGCCTACTCAAAGTGTTCCAAGGATGAGTGAGTTCGCTACATGCAGAACACTTTGGGAAGTAATGTTGATTCAGGCAAGGGAACAGGGTGTAGCTGGAGTCTCTTTTGACTTGTTGGAAATCAGAAGGGTTTAGACTTCGTGTTCACCGGAAAAGATGACCTGATGGCACAAGCCTTGTTTCCCATATTAAAAGCTCTATTCAGGTTGCCCTGAAACTACCTAAATAACTCTATTTCTGACTGGCCTCTAGTCACTGTAGTTACCCTCTGGAACGAAAAGGTTTCTCTACAGAAGTACGATGCTTCCATAGCATGGGTGGTAGCTCATCCTGTCAGGCTCTAGAGCTAAAGGGAAACTTGACGTCAGTACTTGCCTCACGCTAAGGCCTGAAGAGCCCTGCGGAAGCGAAAGCGTGTTGCAGTTTCCATTAGCTCGTATTCGCAGTTCTGCTTTACTTTAACGTTTCTACACTTTTGCAGACACTTAGGACCCTCGTGTGGGCACCCCACTGCCTACAAATACAGTGAGTACCAGCAGGTTCCACTGCCCTTCTAAGAAACTTCCAGGCCGTAAGTCTTTCCAAGTCACTCTGCATTCAGAGAGCAGGGCAATACACTGCACCCTTCCTTGGGAAAGCTACATGTCCTCAGCACACCAACAGCTCCAGGGATTCTGTTCTCTCACGTCCTACATGCCATGGAAGTCTGCCTCATTGTCCTCACTTGAGCTGCACTTAGCAACACAATCTGATTCGCCTTTCTTCTAGGAACTCACACTCAAGGACCCCATACCTACAGGAGAAAGGAGGCTTGCGTTCCTACTGCAACCAAAGCACAGTTGTTCCTGTTACACTGCAGTATTGTGAATAGGCTAAGGACCGATAGCCTACTTAGAGTGTTCCAAGGATGAGTGAGTTCGCTACATGCAGAACACTTTGGGAAGAAAAGTTGATTCAGGCAAGGGAACAGGGTGTAGCTAGAGTCTCTTTTGACTTGTTGGAAATCAGAAGGATTTAGACTTCGTGTTCACCGGAAAAGAAGACCTGATGGCACAAGCCTTGTTTCCCATATTAAAAGCTCTATTCAGGTTGCCCTGAAACTACCTAAATAACTCTATTTCTGACTGGCCTCTAGTCACTGTAGTTACCCTCTGGAACGAAAAGGTTTCTCTACAGAAGTACGATGCTTCCATAGCATGGGTGGTAGCTCATCCTGACAGGCTCTAGAGCTAAAGGGAAACTTGACGTGAGTACTTGCCTCACGCTAAGGCCTGAAGAGCCCTGCGGAAGCGAAAGCGTGTTGCAGTTTCCATTAGCTCGTATTCGCAGTTCTGCTTTACTTTAACGTTTCTACACTTTTGCAGACACTTAGGACCCTCGTGTGGGCACCCCATTGCCTACAAATACAGTGAGTACCAGCAGGCTCCACTGCCCTTCAAAGAAACATCCAGGCCGTAAGCCTTTCCAAGTCAGTCTATGTATTCAGAGACTAGGGCAATACACTGCACCCTTCCTTGGGAAACCAGATGTCCTCAGCACACCAACAGCTCCAGGATTCTGTTCTCTCACGTCCTACATGCCATGGAAGTCTGCCACATTGTCCTCATTTGAGCTGCACTTAGAAACACAATCTGCTTTGCCTTTCTTCTAGGAACTCACACCCAAGGACCCCATACCTACAGTAGAAACGAGGCTTGCATTCCTACTGCAATGAAACCACTGTTTTCCTGTTCCACTGCAGGATTTTGAATAGGCTAAGGACCGATAGCCTACTCAAAGTGTTCCAAGGATGAGTGAGTTCGCTACATGCAGAACACTTTGGGAAGTAATGTTGATTCAGGCAAGGGAACAGGGTGTAGCTGGAGTCTCTTTTGACTTGTTGGAAATCAGAAGGGTTTAGACTTCGTGTTCACCGGAAAAGATGACCTGATGGCACAAGCCTTGTTTCCCATATTAAAAGCTCTATTCAGGTTGCCCTGAAACTACCTAAATAACTCTATTTCTGACTGGCCTCTAGTCACTGTAGTTACCCTCTGGAACGAAAAGATTTCTCTAAAGAAGTACGATGCTTCCATAGCATGGGTGGTAGCTCATCCTGTCAGGCTCTAGAGCTAAAGGGAAACTTGACGTCAGTACTTGCCTCACGCTAAGGCCTGAAGAGCCCTGCGGAAGCGAAAGCGTGTTGCAGTTTCCATTAGCTCGTATTCGCAGTTCTGCTTTACTTTAACGTTTCTACACTTTTGCAGACACTTAGGACCCTCGTGTGGGCACCCCACTGCCTACAAATACAGTGAGTACCAGCAGGTTCCACTGCCCTTCTAAGAAACTTCCAGGCCGTAAGTCTTTCCAAGTCACTCTGCATTCAGAGAGCAGGGCAATAGACTGCACCCTTCCTTGGGAAAGCTACATGTCCTCAGCACACCAACAGCTCCAGGGATTCTGTTCTCTCACGTCCTACATGCCATGGAAGTCTGCCTCATTGTCCTCACTTGAGCTGCACTTAGCAACACAATCTGCTTCGCCTTTCTTCTAGGAACTCACACTCAAGGATCCCATACCTACAGGAGAAAGGAGGCTTGCGTTCCTACTGCAACCAAAGCACAGTTGTTCCTGTTACACTGCAGTATTGTGAATAGGCTAAGGACCGATAGCCTACTTAGAGTGTTCCAAGGATGAGTGAGTTCGCTACATGCAGAACACTTTGGGAAGAAAAGTTGATTCAGGCAAGGGAACAGGGTGTAGCTAGAGTCTCTTTTGACTTGTTGGAAATCAGAAGGATTTAGACTTCGTGTTCACCGGAAAAGAAGACCTGATGGCACAAGCCTTGTTTCCCATATTAAAAGCTCTATTCAGGTTGCCCTGAAACTACCTAAATAACTCTATTTCTGACTGGCCTCTAGTCACTGTAGTTACCCTCTGGAACGAAAAGGTTTCTCTACAGAAGTACGATGCTTCCATAGCATGGGTGGTAGCTCATCCTGTCAGGCTCTAGAGCTAAAGGGAAACTTGACGTGAGTACTTGCCTCACGCTAAGGCCTGAAGAGCCCTGCGGAAGCGAAAGCGTGTTGCAGTTTCCATTAGCTCGTATTCGCAGTTCTGCTTTACTTTAACGTTTCTCCGCTTTTGCAGACACTTAGGACCCTCGTGTGGGCACCCCATTGCCTACAAATACAGTGAGTACCAGCAGGCTCCACTGCCCTTCAAAGAAACATCCAGGCCGTAAGCCTTTCCAAGTCAGTCTATGTATTCAGAGACTAGGGCAATACACTGCACCCTTCCTTGGGAAACCAGATGTCCTCAGCACACCAACAGCTCCAGGATTCTGTTCTCTCACGTCCTACATGCCATGGAAGTCTGCCACATTGTCCTCATTTGAGCTGCACTTAGAAACACAATCGGCTTCGCCTTTCTTCTAGGAACTCACACCCAAGGACCCCATACCTACAGTAGAAACGAGGCTTGCATTCCTACTGCAACGAAACCACTGTTTTCCTGTTACACTGCAGGATTTTGAATAGGCTAAGGACCGATAGCCTACTCAAAGTGTTCCAAGGATGAGTGAGTTCGCTACATGCAGAACACTTTGGGAAGTAATGTTGATTCAGGCAAGGGAACAGGGTGTAGCTGGAGTCTCTTTTGACTTGTTGGAAATCAGAATGGTTTAGACTTCGTGTTCACCGGAAAAGATGACCTGATGGCACAAGCCTTGTTTCCCATATTAAAAGCTCTATTCAGGTTGCCCTGAAACTACCTAAATAACTCTATTTCTGACTGGCCTCTAGTCACTGTAGTTACCCTCTGGAACGAAAAGATTTCTCTAAAGAAGTACGATGCTTCCATAGCATGGGTGGTAGCTCATCCTGTCAGGCTCTAGAGCTAAAGGGAAACTTGACGTCAGTACTTGCCTCACGCTAAGGCCTGAAGAGCCCTGCGGAAGCGAAAGCGTGTTGCAGTTTCCATTAGCTCGTATTCGCAGTTCTGCTTTACTTTAACGTTTCTACACTTTTGCAGACACTTAGGACCCTCGTGTGGGCACCCCACTGCCTACAAATACAGTGAGTACCAGCAGGTTCCACTGCCCTTCTAAGAAACTTCCAGGCCGTAAGTCTTTCCAAGTCACTCTGCATTCAGAGAGCAGGGCAATACACTGCACCCTTCCTTGGGAAAGCTACATGTCCTCAGCACACCAACAGCTCCAGGGATTCTGTTCTCTCACGTCCTACATGCCATGGAAGTCTGCCTCATTGTCCTCACTTGAGCTGCACTTAGCAACACAATCTGCTTCGCCTTTCTTCTAGGAACTCACACTCAAGGACCCCATACCTACAGGAGAAAGGAGGCTTGCGTTCCTACTGCAACCAAAGCACAGTTGTTCCTGTTACACTGCAGTATTGTGAATAGGCTAAGGAACGATAGCCTACTTAGAGTGTTCCAAGGATGAGTGAGTTCGCTACATGCAGAACACTTTGGGAAGAAAAGTTGATTCAGGCAAGGGAACAGGGTGTAGCTAGAGTCTCTTTAGACTTGTTGGAAATCAGAAGGATTTAGACTTCGTGTTCACCGGCAAAGAAGACCTGATGGCACAAGCCTTGCTTTCCTTTATTAAAAGCTCTTAGTCATGTTGCCCTGAAGCTACCTAAATAACTCTATTTCGGATGGCCTCTAGTCACTGTAGTTAACCCTCTGGAACAAAAAGCAGTTTTCTCTAAAGAAGCACGGTGCTTCCATAGCATGGGTGTTAGCTCATCCTGTCAGGCTCTAGAGCTAAAGGGAAACTTGACGTGAGTACTTGCCTCACGCTAAGGCTTGAAGAGCCCTGCTGAAGAGAAAGCGTGTTGCAGTTGGCATCAGCTCGTATTCGCAGTTCTGCTTTACTTTAACGTTTCTACACATTTCCAGACACTTAGGACCCTCGTGTGGGCACCCCATTGCCTACAAATACAGTGAGTACCAGCAGGCTCCACTGCCCTTCTAAGAAACATCCAGGCCATAAGCCTTCCAAGTCACTCTATGTATTCAGAGAGTAGGGCAATACACTGCACCCTTCCTTGGGAACGCTAGATGTCCTCAGCACACCAACAGCTCCAGGGATTCTGTTCTCTCATGTCCTACATGCCATGGAAGTCTCCCTCATTGTCCTCATTTCAGCTGCACTTAGAAACACAATCTGCTTCGCCTTTCTTCTAGGAACTCACACTCAAGGACCCCATACCTACAGGAGAAAGGAGGCTTGCGTTCCTACTGCAACCAAAGCACAGTTGGTCCTGTTACACTGCAGTATTGTGAATAGGCTAAGGACCGATAGCCTACTTAGAGTGTTCCAAGGATGAGTGAGTTCGCTACATGCAGAACACTTTGGGAAGAAAAGTTGATTCAGGCAAGAGAACAGGGTGTAGCTAGAGTCTCTTATGACTTGTTGGAAATCAGATGGCTTTAGACTTCGTGTTCACCGGCAAAGAAGACCTGATGGCACAAGCCTTGTTTCCCATATTAAAAGCTCTATTCAGGTTGCCCTGAAACTACCTAAATAACTCTATTTCTGACTGGCCTCTAGTCACTGTAGTTACCCTCTGGAACGAAAAGGTTTCTCTACAGAAGTACGATGCTTCCATAGCATGGGTGGTAGCTCATCCTGTCAGGCTCTAGAGCTAAAGGGAAACTTGACGTGAGTACTTGCCTCACGCTAAGGCCTGAAGAGCCCTGAGGAAGCGAAAGCGTGTTGCAGTTTCCATTAGCTCGTACTCGCAGTTCTGCTTTACTTTAACGTTTCTACACTTTTGCAGACACTTAGGGCCCTCGTGTGGGCACCCCATTGCCTACAAATACAGTGAGTACCAGCAGGCTCCACTGCCCTTCTAAGAAACATCCAGGCCGTAAGCCTTTCCAAGTCACTCTATGTATTCAGAGAGTAGGGCAATACACTGCACCCTTCCTTGGGAAAGCTAGATGTCCTCAGCACACCAACAGCTCCAGGGATTCTGTTCTCTCACGTCCTACATGCCAAGGAAATCTGCCTCATTGTCTTCATTTGACTGCACTTAGAATCACAATCTGCTTCGTCGTCCTTCCAGGAACTCACACTCAAGGATCCCATACCTACAGGAGAAAGGAGGCTTGCATTCCTTCTGCAACCAAAGCACAGTTGTTCCTGTTACCCTGCAGGATTTTAGAATAGGCTAAGGCTCGATAGCCTACATAGAGCATTTCCAATTTGCGGGAGTTCGCTACATGCAGAACACTTTGTGAAGAAAAGTTGATTCAGGCAAGGGACCAGGGTAGAGCTAGAGTCTCTTTGGACTTGTTAGAAATCAGAAGGCTTCAGGCTGATGGTTCATCGGCAAAGAAGACCTGATGGCACAAGCCTTGCTTTCCTTTATTAAAAGCTCTTAGTCATGTTGCCCTGAAGCTACCTAAATAACTATTTCTGATGGCCTCTAGTCACTGTAGTTAACCCTCTGGAACAAAAAGCACTTTTCTCTAAAGAAGCACGGTGCTTCCATAGCATGGGTGTTAGCTCATCCTGTCAGGCTCTAGAGCTAAAGGGAAACTTGACGTGAGTACTTGCCTCACGCTAAGGCTTGAAGAGCCCTGCTGAAGAGAAAGCGTGTTGCAGTTGGCATCAGCTCGTATTCGCAGTTCTGCTTTACTTTAACGTTTCTACACATTTCCAGACACTTAGGACCCTCGTGTGGGCACCCCATTGCCTACAAATACAGTGAGTACCAGCAGGCTCCACTGCCCTTCTAAGAAACATCCAGGCCGTAAGCCTTTCCAAGTCACTCTATGTATTCAGAGAGTAGGGCAATACACTGCACCCTTCCTTGGGAACGCTAGATGTCCTCAGCACACCAGCAGTTCCAGGGATTCTGTTCTCTCATGTCCTACATGCCATGGAAGTCTCCCTCATTGTCCTCATTTGAGCTGCACTTAGAAACACAATCTGCTTCGCCTTTCTTCTAGGAACTCACACTCAAGGACCCCATACCTACAGGAGAAAGGAAGCTTGCATTCCTACTGCAACGAAAGCACAGTTTTCCTGTTACACTGCAGGATTTAAATAGGCTAAGTACCGATTGCTTACATAGAGCATTTCAAATTTGAGGGAGTTCGCTACATGCAGAACACTTTGGGAAGAAAAGTTGATTCAGGCAAGGGACCAGGGTAGAGCTAGAGTCTCTTTGGACTTGTTAGAAATCAGAAGGCTTCTGGCTGATGGTTCACCGGCAAAGAAACCTGATGGCACGAGCCTTGCTTTCCTTTATTAAAAGCTCTTAGTCATGTTGCCCTGTAGCTACCTAAATAACTCTATTTCTGATGGCCTCTAGTCACTGTAGTTAACCCTCTGGAAGAAAAAGCTGTTTTCTCTAAGGAAACACGGTGCTTCCATAGTATGGGTGGGAGCTCATCTTATCAGGCTCTAGAGCTAAAGGGAAACTTGACGTGAGTACTTGCCTCACGCTAAGGCCTGAAGAGCTCTGCTGAAGCGAAAGCGTGTTGCAGTTTCCATTAGCTAGTATTCGCAGTTCTGCTTTACTTTAACGTTTCTCCGCTTTTCCAGACACTTTGGACCCTCGTTTGGGCACCCCATTGCCTACAAATACAGTGAGTACCAGCAGGCTCCACTGCCCCTCAAAGAAACATCCAGGCCGTAAGCCTTTCCAAGTCAGTCTATGTATTCAGAGACTAGGGCAATACACTGCACCCTTCCTTGGGAAAGCCAGATGTCCTCAGCACACCAACAGCTCCAGGATTCTGTTCTCTCACGTCCTACATGCCATGGAAGTCTGCCACATTGTCCTCATTTGAGCTGCACTTAGAAACACAATCTGCTTCGCCTTTCTTCTAGGAACTCACACCCAAGGACCCCATACCTACAGTAGAAACGAGGCTTGCATTCCTACTGCAACGAAACCACTGTTTTCCTGTTACACTGCAGGATTTTGAATAGGCTAAGGACCGATAGCCTACTCAAAGTGTTCCAAGGATGAGTGAGTTCGCTACATGCAGAACACTTTGGGAAGTAATGTTGATTCAGGCAAGGGAACAGGGTGTAGCTGGAGTCTCTTTTGACTTGTTGGAAATCAGAAGGGTTTAGACTTCGTGTTCACCGGAAAAGATGACCTGATGGCACAAGCCTTGTTTCCCATATTAAAAGCTCTATTCAGGTTGCCCTGAAACTACCTAAATAACTCTATTTCTGACTGGCCTCTAGTCACTGTAGTTACCCTCTGGAACGAAAAGATTTCTCTAAAGAAGTACGATGCTTCCATAGCATGGGTGGTAGCTCATCCTGTCAGGCTCTAGAGCTAAAGGGAAACTTGACGTCAGTACTTGCCTCACGCTAAGGCCTGAAGAGCCCTGCGGAAGCGAAAGCGTGTTGCAGTTTCCATTAGCTCGCATTTGCAGTTCTGCTTTACGTTAACGTTTCTACACTTTTGCAGACACTTAGGACCCTCGTGTGGGCACCCCACTGCCTACAAATACAGTGAGTACCAGCAGGTTCCACTGCCTTTCTAAGAAACTTCCAGGCCGTAAGACTTTCCAAGTCACTCTGCATTCAGAGAGCAGGGCAATACACTGCACCCTTCCTTGGGAAAGCTACATGTCCTCAGCACACCAACAGCTCCAGGGATTCTGTTCTGTCACGTCCTACATGCCATGGAAGTCTGCCTCATTGTCCTCACTTGAGCTGCACTTAGCAACACAATCTGCTTCGCCTTTCTTCTAGGAACTCACACTCAAGGACCCCATACCTACAGGAGAAAGGAGGCTTGCGTTCCTACTGCAACCAAAGCACAGTTGTTCCTGTTACACTGCAGTATTGTGAATAGGCTAAGGACCGATAGCCTACTTAGAGTGTTCCAAGGATGAGTGAGTTCGCTACATGCAGAACACTTTGGGAAGAAAAGTTGATTCAGGCAAGGGAACAGGGTGTAGCTAGAGTCTCTTTTGACTTGTTGGAAATCAGAAGGATTTAGACTTCGTGTTCACCGGCAAAGAAGACCGGATGGCACAAGCCTTGTTTCCCATATTAAAAGCTCTATTCAGGTTGCCCTGAAACTACCTAAATAACTCTATTTCTGACTGGCCTCTAGTCACTGTAGTTACCCTCTGGAACGAAAAGGTTTCTCTACAGAAGTACGATGCTTCCATAGCATGGGTGGTAGCTCATCCTGTTAGGCTCTAGAGCTAAAGGGAAACTTGACGTGAGTACTTGCCTCACGCTAAGGCCTGAAGAGCCCTGAGGAAGCGAAAGCGTGTTGCAGTTTCCATTAGCTCGTATTCGCAGTTCTGCTTTACTTTAACGTTTCTACACTTTTGCAGACACTTAGGACCCTCGTGTGGGCACCCCATTGCCTACAAATACAGTGAGTACCAGCAGGCTCCACTGCCCTTCTAAGAAACATCCAGGCCGTAAGCCTTTCCAAGTCACTCTATGTATTCAGAGAGTAGGGCAATACACTGCACCCTTCCTTGGGAAAGCTAGATGTCCTCAGCACACCAACAGCTCCAGGGATTCTGTTCTCTCACGTCCTACATGCCAAGGAAATCTGCCTCATTGTCTTCATTTGACTGCACTTAGAATCACAATCTGCTTCGTCGTCCTTCCAGGAACTCACACTCAAGGATCCCATACCTACAGAAGAAAGGAGGCTTGCATTCCTTCTGTAACCAAAGCACAGTTGTTCCTGTTACCCTGCAGGATTTTAGAATAGGCTAAGGCCCGATAGCCTACATAGAGCATTTCCAATTTGCGGGAGTTCGCTATATGCAGAACACTTTGTGAAGAAAAGTTGATTCAGGCAAGGGACCAGGGTAGAGCTAGAGTCTCTTTGGACTTGTTAGAAATCAGAAGGCTTCAGGCTGATGGTTCACCGGCAAAGAAGACCTGATGGCACAAGCCTTGCTTTCCTTTATTAAAAGCTCTTAGTCATGTTGCCCTGAAGCTACTTAAATAACTATTTCTGATGGCCTCTAGTCACTGTAGTTAACCCTCTGGAACAAAAAGCACTTTTCTCTAAAGAAGCACGGTGCTTCCATAGCATGGGTGTTAGCTCATCCTGTCAGGCTCTAGAGCTAAAGGGAAACTTGACGTGAGTACTTGCCTCACGCTAAGGCTTGAAGAGCCCTGCTGAAGCGAAAGCGTGTTGCAGTTGGCATCAGCTCGTATTCGCAGTTCTGCTTTACTTTAACGTTTCTACACATTTCCAGACACTTAGGACCCTCGTGTGGGCACCCCATTGCCTACAAATACAGTGAGTACCAGCAGGCTCCACTGCCCTTCTAAGAAACATCCAGGCCGTAAGCCTTTCCAAGTCACTCTATGTATTCAGAGAGTAGGGCAATACACTGCACCCTTCCTTGGGAACGCTAGATGTCCTCAGCACACCAGCAGCTCCAGGGATTCTGTTCTCTCACGTCCTACATGCCATGGAAGTCTCCCTCATTGTCCTCATTTGAGCTGCACTTAGAAACACAATCTGCTTCGCCTTTCTTCTAGGAACTCACACTCAAGGACCCCATACCTACAGGAGAAAGGAAGCTTGCATTCCTACTGCAACGAAAGCACAGTTTTCCTGTTACACTGCAGGATTTAAATAGGCTAAGGACCGATTGCTTACATAGAGCATTTCAAATTTGAGGGAGTTCGCTACATGCAGAACACTTTGGGAAGAAAAGTTGATTCAGGCAAGGGACCAGGGTAGAGCTAGAGTCTCTTTTGACTTGTTAGAAATCAGAAGGCTTCAGGCTGATGGTTCACCGGCAAAGAAACCTGATGGCACGAGCCTTGCTTTCCTTTATTAAAAGCTCTTAGTCATGCTGCCCTGTAGCTACCTAAATAACTCTATTTCTGATGGCCTCTAGTCACTGTAGTTAACCCTCTGGAAGAAAAAGCTGTTTTCTCTAAGGAAACACGGTGCTTCCATAGTATGGGTGGGAGCTCATCTTATCAGGCTCTAGAGCTAAAGGGAAACTTGACGTGAGTACTTGCCTCACGCTAAGGCCTGAAGAGCTCTGCTGAAGCGAAAGCGTGTTGCAGTTTCCATTAGCTAGTATTCGCAGTTCTGCTTTACTTTAACGTTTCTCCGCTTTTCCAGACACTTAGGACCCTCGTTTGGGCACCCCATTGCCTACAAATACAGTGAGTACCAGCAGGCTCCACTGCCCTTCAAAGAAACATCCAGGCCGTAAGCCTTTCCAAGTCAGTCTATGTATTCAGAGACTAGGGCAATACACTGCACCCTTCCTTGGGAAAGCCAGATGTCCTCAGCACACCAACAGCTCCAGGATTCTGTTCTCTCACGTCCTACATGCCATGGAAGTCTGCCACATTGTCCTCATTTGAGCTGCACTTAGAAACACAATCTGCTTCGCCTTTCTTCTAGGAACTCACACCCAAGGACCCCATACCTACAGTAGAAACGAGGCTTGCATTCCTACTGCAACGAAACCACTGTTTTCCTGTTACACTGCAGGATTTTGAATAGGCTAAGGACCGATAGCCTACTCAAAGTGTTCCAAGGATGAGTGAGTTCGCTACATGCAGAACACTTTGGGAAGTAATGTTGATTCAGGCAAGGGAACAGGGTGTAGCTGGAGTCTCTTTTGACTTGTTGGAAATCAGAAGGGTTTAGACTTCGTGTTCACCGGAAAAGATGACCTGATGGCACAAGCCTTGTTTCCCGTATTAAAAGCTCTATTCAGGTTGCCCTGAAACTACCTAAATAACTCTATTTCTGACTGGCCTCTAGTCACTGTAGTTACCCTCTGGAACGAAAAGATTTCTCTAAAGAAGTACGATGCTTCCATAGCATGGGTGGTAGCTCATCCTGTCAGGCTCTAGAGCTAAAGGGAAACTTGACGTGAGTACTTGCCTCACGCTAAGGCCTGAAGAGCCCTGCGGAAGCGAAAGCGTGTTGCAGTTTCCATTAGCTCGTATTCGCAGTTCTGCTTTACTTTAACGTTTCTACACTTTTGCAGACACTTAGGACCCTCGTGTGGGCACCCCACTGCCTACAAATACAGTGAGTACCAGCAGGTTCCACTGCCCTTCTAAGAAACTTCCAGGCCGTAAGTCTTTCCAAGTCACTCTGCATTCAGAGAGCAGGGCAATACACTGCACCCTTCCTTGGGAAAGCTACATGTCCTCAGCACACCAACAGCTCCAGGGATTCTGTTCTCTCACGTCCTACATGCCATGGAAGTCTGCCTCATTGTCCTCACTTGAGCTGCACTTAGCAACACAATCTGCTTCGCCTTTCTTCTAGGAACTCACACTCAAGGACCCCATACCTACAGGAGAAAGGAGGCTTGCGTTCCTACTGCAACCAAAGCACAGTTGTTCCTGTTACACTGCAGTATTGTGAATAGGCTAAGGACCGATAGCCTACTTAGAGTGTTCCAAGGATGAGTGAGTTCGCTACATGCAGAACACTTTGGGAAGAAAAGTTGATTCAGGCAAGGGAACAGGGTGTAGCTAGAGTCTCTTTTGACTTGTTGGAAATCAGAAGGATTTAGACTTCGTGTTCACCGGCAAAGAAGACCTGATGGCACAAGCCTTGTTTCCCATATTAAAAGCTCTATTCAGGTTGCCCTGAAACTACCTAAATAACTCTATTTCTGACTGGCCTCTAGTCACTGTAGTTACCCTCTGGAACGAAAAGGTTTCTCTACAGAAGTACGATGCTTCCATAGCATGGGTGGTAGCTCATCCTGTCAGGCTCTAGAGCTAAAGGGAAACTTGACGTGAGTACTTGCCTCACGCTAAGGCCTGAAGAGCCCTGCGGAAGCGAAAGCGTGTTGCAGTTTCCATTAGCTCGTATTCGCAGTTCTGCTTTACTGTAACGTTTCTACACTTTTGCAGACACTTAGGACCCTCGTGTGGGCACCCCACTGCCTACAAATACAGTGAGTAACAGCAGGCTCCACTGCCCTTCTAAGAAACATCCAGGCCGTAAGCCTTTCCAAGTCACTCTATGTATTCAGAGAGTAGGGCAATACACTGCACCCTTCCTTGGGAAAGCTAGATGTCCTCAGCACACCAACAGCTCCAGGGATTCTGTTCTCTCACGTCCTACATGCCAAGGAAATCTGCCTCATTGTCTTCATTTGACTGCACTTAGAATCACAATCTGCTTCGTTGTCCTTCCAGGAACTCACACTCAAGGATCCCATACCTACAGGAGAAAGGAGGCTTGCATTCCTTCTGCAACCAAAGCACAGTTGTTCCTGTTACCCTGCAGGATTTTAGAATAGGCTAAGGCCCGATAGCCTACATAGAGCATTTCCAATTTGCGGGAGTTCGCTACATGCAGAACACTTTGTGAAGAAAAGTTGATTCAGGCAAGGGACCAGGGTAGAGCTAGAGTCTCTTTGGACTTGTTAGAAATCAGAAGGCTTCAGGCTGATTGTTCACCGGCAAAGAAGACCTGATGGCACAAGCCTTGCTTTCCTTTATTAAAAGCTCTTACTCATGTTGCCCTGAAGCTACCTAAATAACTCTATTTCTGATGGCCTCTAGTCACTGTAGTTAACCCTCTGGAAGAAAAAGCAGTTTTCTCTAAGGAAACACGGTGCTTCCATAGTATGGGTGGGAGCTCATCCTGTCAGGCTCTAGAGCTAAAGGGAAACTTGACGTGAGTACTTGCCTCACGCTAAGGCCTGAAGAGCCCTGCGGAAGCGAAAGCGTGTTGCAGTTTCCATTAGCTCGTATTCGCAGTTCTGCTTTACTTTAACGTTTCTCCGCTTTTCCAGACACTTAGGACCCTCGTTTGGGCACCCCATTGCCTACAAATACAGTGAGTACCAGCAGGCTCCACTGCCCTTCAAAGAAACATCCAGGCCGTAACCCTTTCCAAGTCAGTCTATGTATTCAGAGACTAGGGCAATACACTGCACCCTTCCTTGGGAAAGCCAGATGTCCTCAGCACACCAACAGCTCCAGGATTCTGTTCTCTCACGTCCTACATGCCATGGAAGTCTGCCACATTGTCCTCATTTGAGCTGCACTTAGAAACACAATCTGCTTCTCCTTTCTTCTAGGAACTCACACCCAAGGAACCCATACCTACAGTAGAAACGAGGCTTGCATTCCTACTGCAACGAAACCACTGTTTTCCTGTTACACTGCAGGATTTTGAATAGGCTAAGGACCGATAGCCTACTCAAAGTGTTCCAAGGATGAGTGAGTTCGCTATATGCAGAACACTTTGGGAAGTAATGTTGATTCAGGCAAGGGAACAGGGTGTAGCTGGAGTCTCTTTTGACTTGTTGGAAATCAGAAGGGTTTAGACTTCGTGTTCACCGGAAAAGAAGACCTGATGGCACAAGCCTTGTTTCCCATATTAAAAGCTCTATTCCGGTTGCCCTGAAACTACCTAAATAACTCTATTTCTGACTGGCCTCTAGTCACTGTAGTTACCCTCTGGAACGAAAAGATTTCTCTAAAGAAGTACGATGCTTCCATAGCATGGGTGGTAGCTCATCCTGTCAGGCTCTAGAGCTAAAGGGAAACTTGACGTCAGTACTTGCCTCACGCTAAGGCCTGAAGAGCCCTGCGGAAGCGAAAGCGTGTTGCAGTTTCCATTAGCTCGTATTCGCAGTTCTGCTTTACTTTAACGTTTCTACACTTTTGCAGACACTTAGGACCCTCGTGTGGGCACCCCACTGCCTACAAATACAGTGAGTACCAGCAGGTTCCACTGCCCTTCTAAGAAACTTCCAGGCCGTAAGTCTTTCCAAGTCACTCTGCATTCAGAGAGCAGGGCAATACACTGCACCCTTCCTTGGGAAAGCTACATGTCCTCAGCACACCAACAGCTCCAGGGATTCTGTTCTCTCACGTCCTACATGCCATGGAAGTCTGCCTCATTGTCCTCACTTGAGCTGCACTTAGCAACACAATCTGCTTCGCCTTTCTTCTAGGAACTCACACTCAAGGACCCCATACCTACAGGAGAAAGGAGGCTTGCGTTCCTCCTGCAACCAAAGCACAGTTGTTCCTGTTACCCTGCAGTATTGTGAATAGGCTAAGGACCGATAGCCTACTTAGAGTGTTCCAAGGATGAGTGAGTTCGCTACATGCAGAACACTTTGGGAAGAAAAGTTGATTCAGGCAAGGGACCAGGGTAGAGCTAGAGTCTCTTTGGACTTGTTAGAAATCAGAAGGCTTCAGGCTGATGGTTCACCGGCAAAGAAGACCTGATGGCACAAGCCTTGCTTTCCTTTATTAAAAGCTCTTAGTCATGTTGCCCTGAAGCTACCTAAATAACTCTATTTCTGATGGCCTCTAGTCACTGTAGTTAACCCTCTGGAACAAACAGCAGTTTTCTCTAAAGAAGCACGGTGCTTCCATAGCATGGGTGTTAGCTCATCCTGTCAGGCTCTAGAGCTAAAGGGAAACTTGAAGTGAGTACTTGCCTCACGCTAAGGCTTGAAGAGCCCTGCTGAAGCGAAAGCGTGTTGCAGTTGGCATCAACTCGTATTCGCAGTTCTGCTTTACTTTAAAGTTTCTACACATTTCCAGACACTTAGGACCCTCATGTGGGCACCCCATTGTCTACAAATACAGTGAGTACCAGCAGGCTCCACTGCCCTTCTAAGAAACATCCAGGCCATAAGCCTTTCCAAGTCACTCTATGTATTCAGAGAGTAGGGCAATACACTGCACCCTTCCTTGGGAACGCTAGATGTCCTCAGCACACCAACAGCTCCAGGGATTCTGTTCTCTCACGTCCTACGTGCCATGGAAGTCTGCCTCATTGTCCTCATTTGAGCTGCACTTAGAAACACAATCTGCTTCGCCTTTCTTCTAGGAACTCACACTCAAGGACACCATACCTACAGGATAATGGAGGCTTGCATTCCTACTGCAACGAAAGCACAGTTTTCCTGTTACACTGCAGGATTTAAATAGGCTAAGGACCGATTGCTTACATAGAGCATTTCAAATTTGAGGGAGTTCGCTACATGCAGAACACTTTGGGAAGAAAAGGTGATTCAGGCAAGGGACCAGGGTAGAGCTAGAGTCTCTTTTGACTTGTTAGAAATCAGAAGGCTTCAGGCTGATGGTTCACCAGCAAAGAAACCTGATGGCACGAGCCTTGCTTTCCCTTATTAAAAGCTCTTAGTCATGCTGCCCTGAAGCTACCTAAATAACTCTCTTTTTGACTGGCCTCTAGTCACTGTAGTTAGCCCTCTGGAACAAAAAGCAGTTTTCTCTAAGGAAACACGGTGCTTCCATAGTATGGGTGGGAGCTCATCTTATCAGGCTCTAGAGCTAAAGGGAAACTTGACGTGAGTACTTGCCTCACGCTAAGGCCTGAAGAGCTCTGCTGAAGCGAAAGCGTGTTGCAGTTTCCATTAGCTCGTATTCGCAGTTCTGCTTTACTTTAACGTTTCTCCGCTTTTCCAGACACTTAGGACCCTCGTTTGGGCACCCCATTGCCTACAAATACAGTGAGTACCAGCAGGCTCCACTGCCCCTCAAAGAAACATCCAGGCCGTAAGCCTTTCCAAGTCAGTCTATGTATTCAGAGACTAGGGCAATACACTGCACCCTTCCTTGGGAAAGCCAGATGTCCTCAGCACACCAACAGCTGCAGGATTCTGTTCTCTCACGTCCTACATGCCATGGAAGTCTGCCACATTGTCCTCATTTGAGCTGCACTTAGAAACACAATCTGCTTCGCCTTTCTTCTAGGAACTCACACCCAAGGACCCCATACCTACAGTAGAAACGAAGCTTGCATTCCTACTGCAACGAAACCACTGTTTTCCTGTTACACTGCAGGATTTTGAATAGGCTAAGGACCGATAGCCTACTCAAAGTGTTCCAAGGATGAGTGAGTTCGCTACATGCAGAACACTTTGGGAAGTAATGTTGATTCAGGCAAGGGAACAGGGTGTAGCTGGAGTCTCTTTTGACTTGTTGGAAATCAGAAGGGTTTAGACTTCGTGTTCACCGGAAAAGAAGACCTGATGGCACAAGCCTTGTTTCCCATATTAAAAGCTCTATTCAGGTTGCCCTGAAACTACCTAAATAACTCTATTTCTGACTGGCCTCTAGTCACTGTAGTTACCCTCTGGAACGAAAAGATTTCTCTAAAGAAGTACGATGCTTCCATAGCATGGGTGGTAGCTCATCCTGTCAGGCTCTAGAGCTAAAGGGAAACTTGACGTCAGTACTTGCCTCACGCTAAGGCCTGAAGAGCCCTGCGGAAGCGAAAGCGTGTTGCAGTTTCCATTAGCTCGCATTCGCAGTTCTGCTTTACTTTAACGTTTCTACACTTTTGCAGACACTTAGGACCCTCGTGTGGGCACCCCACTGCCTACAAATACAGTGAGTACCAGCAGGTTCTACTGCCCTTCTAAGAAACATCCAGGCCGTAAGCCTTTCCAAGTCACTCTATGTATTCAGAGAGTAGGGCAATACACTGCACCCTTCCTTGGGAAAGCTAGATGTCCTCAGCACACCAACAGCTCCAGGGATTCTGTTCTCTCACGTCCTACATGCCAAGGAAATCTGCCTCATTGTCTTCATTTGACTGCACTTAGAATCACAATCTGCTTCGTCGTCCTTCCAGGAACTCACACTCAAGGATCCCATACCTACAGGAGAAAGGAGGCTTGCATTCCTTCTGCAACCAAAGCACAGTTGTTCCTGTTACCCTGCAGGATTTTAGAATAGGCTAAGGCCCGATAGCCTACATAGAGCATTTCCAATTTGCGGGAGTTCGCTACATGCAGAACACTTTGTGAAGAAAAGTTGATTCAGGCAAGGGACCAGGGTAGAGCTAGAGTCTCTTTGGACTTGTTAGAAATCAGAAGGCTTCAGGCTGATGGTTCACCGGCAAAGAAGACCTGATGGCACAAGTCTTGCTCTCCTTTATTAAAAGCTCTTAGTCATGTTGCCCTGAAGCTACCTAAATAACTATTTCTGATGGCCTCTAGTCACTGTAGTTAACCCTCTGGAACAAAAAGCACTTTTCTCTAAAGAAGCACGGTGCTTCCATAGCATGGGTGTTAGCTCATCCTGTCAGGCTCTAGAGCTAAAGGGAAACTTGATGTGAGTACTTGCCTCACGCTAAGGCTTGAAGAGCCCTGCTGAAGCGAAAGCGTGTTGCAGTTGGCATCAGCTCGTATTCGCAGTTCTGCTTTACTTTAACGTTTCTACACATTTGCAGACAATTAGGACCCTCGTGTGGGCACCCCATTGCCTACAAATACAGTGAGTACCAGCAGGTTCCACTGCCCTTCTAAGAAACATCCAGGCCGTAAGCCTTTCCAAGTCACTCTATGTATTCAGAGAGTAGGGCAATACACTGCACCCTTCCTTGGGAACGCTAGATGTCCTCAGCACACCAACAGCTCCAGGGATTCTGTTCTCTCATGTCCTACATGCCATGGAAGTCTCCCTCATTGTCCTCATTTGAGCTGCACTTAGAAACACAATCTGCTTCGCCTTTCTTCTAGGAACTCACACTCAAGGACCCCATACATACAGGAGAAAGGAGGCTTGCATTCCTACTGCAACGAAAGCACAGTTTTCCTGTTACACTGCAGGATTTAAATAGGCTAAGGACCGATTGCTTACATAGGGCATTTCCAATTTGAGGGAGTTCGCTACATGCAGAACACTTTGGGAAGAAAAGTTGATTCAGGCAAGGGACCAGGGTAGAGCTAGAGTCTCTTTTGACTTGTTAGAAATCAGAAGGCTTCAGGCTGATGGTTCACCGGCAAAGAAACCTGATGGCACGAGCCTTGCTTTCCCTTATTAAAAGCTCTTAGTCATGCTGCCCTGAAGCTACCTAAATAACTCTCTTTTTGACTGGCCTCTAGTCACTGTAGTTAGCCCTCTGGAACAAAAAGCAGTTTTCTCTAAGGAAACACGGTGCTTCCATAGTATGGGTGGGAGCTCATCTTATCAGGCTCTAGAGCTAAAGGGAAACTTGACGTGAGTACTTGCCTCACGCTAAGGCCTGAAGAGCTCTGCTGAAGCGAAAGCGTGTTGCAGTTTCCATTAGCTAGTATTCGCAGTTCTGCTTTACTTTAACGTTTCTCCGCTTTTCCAGACACTTAGGACCCTCGTTTGGGCACCCCATTGCCTACAAATACAGTGAGTACCAGCAGGCTCCACTGCCCTTCAAAGAAACATCCAGGCCGTAAGACTTTCCAAGTCAGTCTATGTATTCAGAGACTAGGGCAATACACTGCACCCTTCCTTGGGAAAGCCAGATGTCCTCAGCACACCAACAGCTCCAGGATTCTGTTCTCTCACGTCCTACATGCCATGGAAGTCTGCCACATTGTCCTCATTTGAGCTGCACTTAGAAACACAATCTGCTTCGCCTTTCTTCTAGGAACTCACACCCAAGGACCCCATACCTACAGTAGAAACGAGGCTTGCATTCCTACTGCAACGAAACCACTGTTTTCCTGTTACACTGCAGGATTTTGAATAGGCTAAGGACCGATAGCCTACTCAAAGTGTTCCAAGGATGAGTGAGTTCGCTACATGCAGAACACTTTGGGAAGTAATGTTGATACAGGCAAGGGAACAGGGTGTAGCTGGAGTCTCTTTTGACTTGTTGGAAATCAGAAGGGTTTAGACTTCGTGTTCACCGGAAAAGAAGACCTGATGGCACAAGCCTTGTTTCCCATATTAAAAGCTCTATTCAGGTTGCCCTGAAACTACCTAAATAACTCTATTTCTGACTGGCCTCTAGTCACTGTAGTTACCCTCTGGAACGAAAAGGTTTCTCTACAGAAGTACGATGCTTCCATAGCATGGGTGGTAGCTCATCCTGTCAGGCTCTAGAGCTAAAGGGAAACTTGACGTGAGTACTTGCCTCACGCTAAGGCCTGAAGAGCCCTGCGGAAGCGAAAGCGTGTTGCAGTTTCCATTAGCTCGTATTCGCAGTTCTGCTTTACTTTAACGTTTCTACACTTTTGCAGACACTTAGGACCCTCGTGTGGGCACCCCACTGCCTACAAATACAGTGAGTACCAGCAGGTTCCACTGCCCTTCTAAGAAACTTCCAGGCCGTAAGTCTTTCCAAGTCACTCTGCATTCAGAGAGCAGGGCAATACACTGCACCCTTCCTTGGGAAAGCTACATGTCCTCAGCACACCAACAGCTCCAGGGATTCTGTTCTCTCACGTCCTACATGCCATGGAAGTCTGCCTCATTGTCCTCACTTGAGCTGCACTTAGCAACACAATCTGCTTCGCCTTTCTTCTAGGAACTCACACTCAAGGACCCCATACCTACAGGAGAAAGGAGGCTTGCGTTCCTACTGCAACCAAAGCCCAGTTATTCCTGTTAGACTGCAGTATTGTGAATAGGCTAAGGACCGATAGCCTACTTAGAGTGTTCCAAGGATGAGTGAGTTCGCTACATGCAGAACACTTTGGGAAGAAAAGTTGATTCAGGCAAGGGAACAGGGGGTAGCTAGAGTCTCTTTTGACTTGTTGGAAATCAGAAGGATTTAGACTTCCTGTTCACCGGCAAAGAAGACCTGATGGCACAAGCCTTGTTTCCCATATTAAAAGCTCTATTCAGGTTGCCCTGAAACTACCTAAATAACTCTATTTCTGACTGGCCTCTAGTCACTGTAGTTACCCTCTGGAACGAAAAGGTTTCGTTACAGAAGTACTATGCTTCCATAGCATGGGTGGTAGCTCATCCTGTCAGGCTCTAGAGCTAAAGGGAAACTTGACGTGAGTACTTGCCTCACGCTAAGGCCTGAAGAGCCCTGCGGAAGCGAAAGCGTGTTGCAGTTTCCATTAGCTCGTATTCGCAGTTCTGCTTTACTTTAACGTTTCTCCGCTTTTCCAGACACTTAGGACCCTCGTTTGGGCACCCCATTGCCTACAAATACAGTGAGTACCAGCAGGCTCCACTGCCCTTCAAAGAAACATCCAGGCCGTAAGCCTTTCCAAGTCAGTCTATGTATTCAGAGACTAGGGCAATACACTGCACCCTTCCTTGGGAAAGCCAGATGTCCTCAGCACACCAACAGCTCCAGGATTCTGTTCTCTCACGTCCTACATGCCAAGGAAATCTGCCTCATTGTCTTCGTTTGACTGCACTTAGAATCACAATCTGCTTCGTCGTCCTTCCAGGAACTCACACTCAAGGATCCCATACCTACAGGAGAAAGGAGGCTTGTATTCCTTCTGCAACCAAAGCACAGTTGTTCCTGTTACCCTGCAGGATTTTAGAATAGGCTAAGGCCCGATAGCCTACATAGAGCATTTCCAATTTGCGGGAGTTCGCTACATGCAGAACACTTTGTGAAGAAAAGTTGATTCAGGCAAGGGACCAGGGTAGAGCTAGAGTCTCTTTGGACTTGTTAGAAATCAGAAGGCTTCAGGCTGATGGTTCACCGGCAAAGAAGACCTGACGGCACAAGCCTTGCTTTCCTTTATTAAAAGCTCTTAGTCATGTTGCCCTGAAGCTACCTAAATAATACTATTTCTGATGGCCTCTAGTCACTGTACTTAACCCTCTGGAACAAAAAGCAGTTTTCTCTAAAGAAGCACGGTGCTTCCATAGCATGGGTGTTAGCTCATCCTGTCAGGCTCTAGAGCTAAAGGGAAACTTGACGTGAGTACTTGCCTCACGCTAAGGCTTGAAGAGCCCTGCTGAAGCGAAAGCGTGTTGCAGTTGGCATCAGCTCGTATTCGCAGTTCTGCTTTACTTTAACGTTTCTACGCATTTCCAGACACTTAGGACCCTCGTGTGGGCACCCCATTGCCTACAAATACAGTGAGTACCAGCAGGCTCCACTGCCCTTCTAAGAAACATCCAGGCCGTAAGCCTTTCCAAGTCACTCTATGTATTCAGAGAGTAGGGCAATGCACTGCACCCTTCCTTGGGAACGCTAGATGTCCTCAGCACACCAGCAGCTCCAGGGATTCTGTTCTCTCACGTCCTACATGCCATGGAAGTCTCCCTCATTGTCCTCATTTGAGCTGCACTTAGAAACACAATCTGCTTCGCCTTTCTTCTAGGAACTCACACTCAAGGACCCCATACCTACAGGAGAAAGGAAGCTTGCATTCCTACTGCAATGAAAGCACAGTTTTCCTGTTACACTGCAGGATTTAAATAGGCTAAGTACCGATTGCTTACATAGAGCATTTCAAATTTGAGGGAGTTCGCTACATGCAGAACACTTTGGGAAGAAAAGTTGATTCAGGCAAGGGACCAGGGTAGAGCTAGAGTCTCTTTGGACTTGTTAGAAATCAGAAGGCTTCTGGCTGATGGTTCACAGGCAAAGAAACCTGATGGCACGAGCCTTGCTTTCCTTTATTAAAAGCTCTTAGTCATGTTGCCCTGTAGCTACCTAAATAACTCTATTTCTGATGGCCTCTAGTCACTGTAGTTAACCCTCTGGAAGAAAAAGCTGTTTTCTCTAAGGAAACACGGTGCTTCCATAGTATGGGTGGGAGCTCATCTTATCAGGCTCTAGAGCTAAAGGGAAACTTGACGTGAGTACTTGCCTCACGCTAAGGCCTGAAGAGCTCTGCTGAAGCGAAAGTGTGTTGCAGTTTCCATTAGCTAGTATTCGCAGTTCTGCTTTACTTTAACGTTTCTCCGCTTTTCCAGACACTTTGGACCCTCGTTTGGGCACCCCATTGCCTACAAATACAGTGAGTACCAGCAGGCTCCACTGCCCCTCAAAGAAACATCCAGGCCGTAAGCCTTTCCAAGTCAGTCTATGTATTCAGAGACTAGGGCAATACACTGCACCCTTCCTTGGGAAAGCCAGATGTCCTCAGCACACCAACAGCTCCAGGATTCTGTTCTCTCACGTCCTACATGCCATGGAAGTCTGCCACATTGTCCTCATTTGAGCTGCACTTAGAAACACAATCTGCTTCGCCTTTCTTCTAGGAACTCACACCCAAGGACCCCATACCTCCAGTAGAAACGAAGCTTGCATTCCTACTGCAACGAAACCACTGTTTTCCTGTTACACTGCAGGATTTTGAATAGGCTAAGGACCGATAGCCTACTCAAAGTGTTCCAAGGATGAGTGAGTTCGCTACATGCAGAACACTTTGGGAAGTAATGTTGATTCAGGCAAGGGAACAGGGTGTAGCTGGAGTCTCTTTTGACTTTTTGGAAATCAGAAGGGTTTAGACTTCGTGTTCACCGGAAAAGATGACCTGATGGCACAAGCCTTGTTTCCCATATTAAAAGCTCTATTCAGGTTGCCCTGAAACTACCTAAATAACTCTATTTCTGACTGGCCTCTAGTCATTGTAGTTACCCTCTGGAACGAAAAGATTTCTCTAAAGAAGTACGATGCTTCCATAGCATGGGTGGTAGCTCATCCTGTCAGGCTCTAGAGCTAAAGGGAAACTTGACGTCAGTACTTGCCTCACGCTAAGGGCTGAAGAGCCCTGCGGAAGCGAAAGCGTGTTGCAGTTTCCATTAGCTCGCATTCGCAGTTCTGCTTTACTTTAACGTTTCTACACTTTTGCAGACACTTAGGACCCTCGTGTGGGCACCCCACTGCCTACAAATACAGTGAGTACCAGCAGGTTCCACTGCCCTTCTAAGAAACTTCCAGGCCGTAAGTCTTTCCAAGTCACTCTGCATTCAGAGAGCAGGGCAATACACTGCACCCTTCCTTGGGAAAGCTACATGTCCTCAGCACACCAACAGCTCCAGGGATTCTGTTCTGTCACGTCCTACATGCCATGGAAGTCTGCCTCATTGTCCTCACTTGAGCTGCACTTAGCAACACAATCTGCTTCGCCTTTCTTCTAGGAACTCACACTCAAGGACCCCATACCTACAGGAGAAAGGAGGCTTGCGTTCCTACTGCAACCAAAGCACAGTTGTTCCTGTTACACTGCAGTATTGTGAATAGGCTAAGGACCGATAGTCTACTTAGAGTGTTCCAAGGATGAGTGAGTTCGCTACATGCAGAACACTTTGGGAAGAAAAGTTGATTCAGGCAAGGGAACAGGGTGTAGCTAGAGTCTCTTTTGACTTGTTGGAAATCAGAAGGATTTAGACTTCGTGTTCACCGGCAAAGAAGACCTGATGGCACAAGCCTTGTTTCCCATATTAAAAGCTCTATTCAGGTTGCCCTGAAACTACCTAAATAACTCTATTTCTGACTGGCCTCTAGTCACTGTAGTTACCCTCTGGAACGAAAAGGTTTCTCTACAGAAGTACGATGCTTCCATAGCATGGGTGGTAGCTCATCCTGTCAGGCTCTAGAGCTAAAGGGAAACTTGACGTGAGTACTTGCCTCACGCTAAGGCCTGAAGAGCCCTGAGGAAGCGAAAGCGTGTTGCAGTTTCCATTAGCTCGTATTCGCAGTTCTGCTTTACTTTAACGTTTCTACACTTTTGCAGACACTTAGGACCCTCGTGTGGGCACCCCATTGCCTACAAATACAGTGAGTACCAGCAGGCTCCACTGCCCTTCTAAGAAACATCCAGGCCGTAAGCCTTTCCAAGTCACTCTATGTATTCAGAGAGTAGGGCAATACACTGCACCCTTCCTTGGGAAAGCTAGATGTCCTCAGCACACCAACAGCTCCAGGGATTCTGTTCTCTCACGTCCTACATGCCAAGGAAATCTGCCTCATTGTCTTCATTTGACTGCACTTAGAATCACAATCTGCTTCGTCGTCCTTCCAGGAACTCACACTCAAGGATCCCATACCTACAGGAGAAAGGAGGCTTGCATTCCTTCTGCAACCAAAGCACAGTTGTTCCTGTTACCCTGCAGGATTTTAGAATAGGCTAAGGCTCGATAGCCTACATAGAGCATTTCCAATTTGCGGGAGTTCGCTACATGCAGAACACTTTGTGAAGAAAAGTTGATTCAGGCAAGGGACCAGGGTAGAGCTAGAGTCTCTTTGGACTTGTTAGAAATCAGAAGGCTTCAGGCTGATGGTTCACCGGCAAAGAAGACCTGATGGCACAAGCCTTGCTTTCCTTTATTAAAAGCTCTTAGTCATGTTGCCCTGAAGCTACCTAAATAACTATTTCTGATGGCCTCTAGTCACTGTAGTTAACCCTCTGGAACAAAAAGCACTTTTCTCTAAAGAAGCACGGTGCTTCCATAGCATGGGTGTTAGCTCATCCTGTCAGGCTCTAGAGCTAAAGGGAAACTTGAAGTGAGTACTTGCCTCACGCTAAGGCTTGAAGAGCCCTGCTGAAGCGAAAGCGTGTTGCAGTTGGCATCAGCTCGTATTCGCAGTTCTGCTTTACTTTAACGTTTCTACACATTTCCAGACACTTAGGACCCTCGTGTGGGCACCCCATTGCCTACAAATACAGTGAGTACCAGCAGGCTCCACTGCCCTTCTAAGAAACATCCAGGCCGTAAGCCTTTCCAAGTCACTCTATGTATTCAGAGAGTAGGGCAATACACTGCACCCTTCCTTGGGAAAGCTAGATGTCCTCAGCACACCAGCAGCTCCAGGGATTCTGTTCTCTCACGTCCTACATGCCATGGAAGTCTCCCTCATTGTCCTCATTTGAGCTGCACTTAGAAACACAATCTGCTTCGCCTTTCTTCTAGGAACTCACACTCAAGGACCCCATACCTACAGGAGAAAGGAAGCTTGCATTCCTACTGCAACGAAAGCACAGTTTTCCTGTTACACTGCAGGATTTAAATAGGCTAAGTACCGATTGCTTACATAGAGCATTTCAAATTTGAGGGAGTTCGCTACATGCAGAACACTTTGGGAAGAAAAGTTGATTCAGGCAAGGGACCAGGGTAGAGCTAGAGTCTCTTTGGACTTGTTAGAAATCAGAAGGCTTCAGGCTGATGGTTCACCGGCAAAGAAACCTGATGGCACGAGCCTTGCTTCCCTTTATTAAAAGCTCTTAGTCATGTTGCCCTGTAGCTACCTAAATAACTCTATTTCTGATGGCCTCTAGTCACTGTAGTTAACCCTCTGGAAGAAAAAGCTGTTTTCTCTAAGGAAACACGGTGCTTCCATAGTATGGGTGGGAGCTCATCTTATCAGGCTCTAGAGCTAAAGGGAAACTTGACGTGAGTACTTGCCTCACGCTAAGGCCTGAAGAGCTCTGCTGAAGCGAAAGCGTGTTGCAGTTTCCATTAGCTAGTATTCGCAGTTCTGCTTTACTTTAACGTTTCTCCGCTTTTCCAGACACTTTGGACCCTCGTTTGGGCACCCCATTGCCTACAAATACAGTGAGTACCAGCAGGCTCCACTGCCCCTCAAAGAAACATCCAGGCCGTAAGCGTTTCCAAGTCAGTCTATGTATTCAGAGACTAGGGCAATACACTGCACCCTTCCTTGGGAAAGCCAGATGTCCTCAGCACACCAACAGCTCCAGGATTCTGTTCTCTCACGTCCTACATGCCATGGAAGTCTGCCACATTGTCCTCATTTGAGCTGCACTTAGAAACACAATCTGCTTCGCCTTTCTTCTAGGAACTCACACCCAAGGACCCCATACCTACAGTAGAAACGAAGCTTGCATTCCTACTGCAACGAAACCACTGTTTTCCTGTTACACTGCAGGATTTTGAATAGGCTAAGGACCGATAACCTACTCAAAGTGTTCCAAGGATGAGTGAGTTCGCTACATGCAGAACACTTTGGGAAGTAATGTTGATTCAGGCAGGGGAACAGGGTGTAGCTGGAGTCTCTTTTGACTTGTTGGAAATCAGAAGGGTTTAGACTTCGTGTTCACCGGAAAAGATGACCTGATGGCACAAGCCTTGTTTCCCATATTAAAAGCTCTATTCAGGTTGCCCTGAAACTACCTAAATAACTCTATTTCTGACTGGCCTCTAGTCACTGTAGTTACCCTCTGGAACGAAAAGATTTCTCTAAAGAAGTACGATGCTTCCATAGCATGGGTGGTAGCTCATCCTGTCAGGCTCTAGAGCTAAAGGGAAACTTGACGTGAGTACTTGCCTCACGCTAAGGGCTGAAGAGCCCTGCGGAAGCGAAAGCGTGTTGCAGTTTCCATTAGCTCGCATTCGCAGTTCTGCTTTACGTTAACGTTTCTACACTTTTGCAGACACTTAGGACCCTCGTGTGGGCACCCCACTGCCTACAAATACAGTGAGTACCAGCAGGTTCCACTGCCCTTCTAAGAAACTTCCAGGCCGTAAGTCTTTCCAAGTCACTCTGCATTCAGAGAGCAGGGCAATACACTGCACCCTTCCTTGGGAAAGCTAGATGTCCTCAGCACACCAACAGCTCCAGGGATTCTGTTCTCTCACGTCCTACATGCCAAGGAAATCTGCCTCATTGTCTTCATTTGACTGCACTTAGAATCACAATCTGCTTCGTCGTCCTTCCAGGAACTCACACTCAAGGATCCCATACCTACAGGAGAAAGGAGGCTTGCATTCCTTCTGCAACCAAAGCACAGTTGTTCCTGTTACCCTGCAGGATTTTAGAATAGGCTAAGGCTCGATAGCCTACATAGAGCATTTCCAATTTGCGGGAGTTCGCTACATGCAGAACACTTTGTGAAGAAAAGTTGATTCAGGCAAGGGACCAGGGTAGAGCTAGAGTCTCTTTGGACTTGTTAGAAATCAGAAGGCTTCAGGCTGATGGTTCACCGGCAAAGAAGACCTGATGGCACAAGCCTTGCTTTCCTTTATTAAAAGCTCTTAGTCATGTTGCCCTGAAGCTACCTAAATAACTATTTCTGATGGCCTCTAGTCACTGTAGTTAACCCTCTGGAACAAAAAGCACTTTTCTCTAAAGAAGCACGGTGCTTCCATAGCATGGGTGTTAGCTCATCCTGTCAGGCTCTAGAGCTAAAGGGAAACTTGACGTGAGTACTTGCCTCACGCTAAGGCTTGAAGAGCCCTGCTGAAGCGAAAGCGTGTTGCAGTTGGCATCAGCTCGTATTCGCAGTTCTGCTTTACTTTAACGTTTCTACACATTTCCAGACACTTAGGACCCTCGTGTGGGCACCCCATTGCCTACAAATACAGTGAGTACCAGCAGGCTCCACTGCCCTTCTAAGAAACATCCAGGCCGTAAGCCTTTCCAAGTCACTCTATGTATTCAGAGAGTAGGGCAATACACTGCACCCTTCCTTGGGAAAGCTAGATGTCCTCAGCACACCAGCAGCTCCAGGGATTCTGTTCTCTCACGTCCTACATGCCATGGAAGTCTCCCTCATTGTCCTCATTTGAGCTGCACTTAGAATCACAATCTGCTTCGCCTTTCTTCTAGGAACTCACACTCAAGGACCCCATACCTACAGGAGAAAGGAAGCTTGCATTCCTACTGCAACGAAAGCACAGTTTTCCTGTTACACTGCAGGATTTAAATAGGCTAAGTACCGATTGCTTACATAGAGCATTTCAAATTTGAGGGAGTTCGCTACATGCAGAACACTTTGGGAAGAAAAGTTGATTCAGGCAAGGGACCAGGGTAGAGCTAGAGTCTCTTTGGACTTGTTAGAAATCAGAAGGCTTCAGGCTGATGGTTCACCGGCAAAGAAACCTGATGGCACGAGCCTTGCTTCCCTTTATTAAAAGCTCTTAGTCATGTTGCCCTGTAGCTACCTAAATAACTCTATTTCTGATGGCCTCTAGTCACTGTAGTTAACCCTCTGGAAGAAAAAGCTGTTTTCTCTAAGGAAACACGGTGCTTCCATAGTATGGGTGGGAGCTCATCTTATCAGGCTCTAGAGCTAAAGGGAAACTTGACGTGAGTACTTGCCTCACGCTAAGGCCTGAAGAGCTCTGCTGAAGCGAAAGCGTGTTGCAGTTTCCATTAGCTAGTATTCGCAGTTCTGCTTTACTTTAACGTTTCTCCGCTTTTCCAGACACTTTGGACCCTCGTTTGGGCACCCCATTGCCTACAAATACAGTGAGTACCAGCAGGCTCCACTGCCCCTCAAAGAAACATCCAGGCCGTAAGCGTTTCCAAGTCAGTCTATGTATTCAGAGACTAGGGCAATACACTGCACCCTTCCTTGGGAAAGCCAGATGTCCTCAGCACACCAACAGCTCCAGGATTCTGTTCTCTCACGTCCTACATGCCATGGAAGTCTGCCACATTGTCCTCATTTGAGCTGCACTTAGAAACACAATCTGCTTCGCCTTTCTTCTAGGAACTCACACCCAAGGACCCCATACCTACATTAGAAACGAAGCTTGCATTCCTACTGCAACGAAACCACTGTTTTCCTGTTACACTGCAGGATTTTGAATAGGCTAAGGACCGATAGCCTACTCAAAGTGTTCCAAGGATGAGTGAGTTCGCTACATGCAGAACACTTTGGGAAGTAATGTTGATTCAGGCAAGGGAACAGGGTGTAGCTGGAGTCTCTTTTGACTTGTTGGAAATCAGAAGGGTTTAGACTTCGTGTTCACCGGAAAAGATGACCTGATGGCACAAGCCTTGTTTCCCATATTAAAAGCTCTATTCAGGTTGCCCTGAAACTACCTAAATAACTCTATTTCTGACTGGCCTCTAGTCACTGTAGTTACCCTCTGGAACGAAAAGATTTCTCTAAAGAAGTACGATGCTTCCATAGCATGGGTGGTAGCTCATCCTGTCAGGCTCTAGAGCTAAAGGGAAACTTGACGTCAGTACTTGCCTCACGCTAAGGCCTGAAGAGCCCTGCGGAAGCGAAAGCGTGTTGCAGTTTCCATTAGCTCGCATTCGCAGTTCTGCTTTACGTTAACGTTTCTACACTTTTGCAGACACTTAGGACCCTCGTGTGGGCACCCCACTGCCTACAAATACAGTGAGTACCAGCAGGTTCCACTGCCCTTCTAAGAAACTTCCAGGCCGTAAGTCTTTCCAAGTCACTCTGCATTCAGAGAGCAGGGCAATACACTGCACCCTTCCTTGGGAAAGCTACATGTCCTCAGCACACCAACAGCTCCAGGGATTCTGTTCTGTCACGTCCTACATGCCATGGAAGTCTGCCTCATTGTCCTCACTTGAGCTGCACTTAGCAACACAATCTGCTTCGCCTTTCTTCTAGGAACTCACACTCAAGGACCCCATACCTACAGGAGAAAGGAGGCTTGCGTTCCTACTGCAACCAAAGCACAGTTGTTCCTGTTACACTGCAGTATTGTGAATAGGCTAAGGACCGATAGCCTACTTAGAGTGTTCCAAGGATGAGTGAGTTCGCTACATGCAGAACACTTTGGGAAGAAAAGTTGATTCAGGCAAGGGAACAGGGTGTAGCTAGAGTCTCTTTTGACTTGTTGGAAATCAGAAGGATTTAGACTTCCTGTTCACCGGAAAAGAAGACCTGATGGCACAAGCCTTGTTTCCCATATTAAAAGCTCTATTCAGGTTGCCCTGAAACTACCTAAATAACTCTATTTCTGACTGGCCTCTAGTCACTGTAGTTACCCTCTGGAACGAAAAGGTTTCTCTACAGAAGTACGATGCTTCCATAGCATGGGTGGTAGCTCATCCTGTCAGGCTCTAGAGCTAAAGGGAAACTTGACGTGAGTACTTGCCTCACGCTAAGGCCTGAAGAGCCCTGAGGAAGCGAAAGCGTGTTGCAGTTTCCATTAGCTCGTATTCGCAGTTCTGCTTTACTTTAACGTTTCTACACTTTTGCAGACACTTAGGGCCCTCGTGTGGGCACCCCATTGCCTACAAATACAGTGAGTACCAGCAGGCTCCACTGCCCTTCTAAGAAACATCCAGGCCGTAAGCCTTTCCAAGTCACTCTATGTAGTCAGAGAGTAGGGCAATACACTGCACCCTTCCTTGGGAAAGCTAGATGTCCTCAGCACACCAACAGCTCCAGGGATTCTGTTCTCTCACGTCCTACATGCCAAGGAAATCTGCCTCATTGTCTTCATTTGACTGCACTTAGAATCACAATCTGCTTCGTTGTCCTTCCAGGAACTCACACTCAAGGATCCCATACCTACAGGAGAAAGGAGGCTTGCATTCCTTCTGCAACCAAAGCACAGTTGTTCCTGTTACCCTGCAGGATTTTAGAATAGGCTAAGGCCCGATAGCCTACATAGAGCATTTCCAATTTGCGGGAGTTCGCTACATGCAGAACACTTTGTGAAGAAAAGTTGATTCAGGCAAGGGACCAGGGTAGAGCTAGAGTCTCTTTGGACTTGTTAGAAATCAGAAGGCTTCAGGCTGATGGTTCACCGGCAAAGAAGACCTGATGGCACAAGCCTTGCTTTCCTTTATTAAAAGCTCTTAGTCATGTTGCCCTGAAGCTACCTAAATAACTATTTCTGATGGCCTCTAGTCACTGTAGTTAACCCTCTGGAACAAAAAGCACTTTTCTCTAAAGAAGCACGGTGCTTCCATAGCATGGGTGTTAGCTCATCCTGTCAGGCTCTAGAGCTAAAGGGAAACTTGACGTGAGTACTTGCCTCACGCTACGGCTTGAAGAGCCCTGCTGAAGCGAAAGCGTGTTGCAGTTGGCATCAGCTCGTATTCGCAGTTCTGCTTTACTTTAACGTTTCTACACATTTCCAGACACTTAGGACCCTCGTGTGGACACCCCATTGCCTACAAATACAGTGAGTACCAGCAGGCTCCACTGCCCTTCTAAGAAACATCCAGGCCATAAGCCTTCCAAGTCATTCTATGTATTCAGAGAGTAGGGCAATACACTGCACCCTTCCTTGGGAACGCTAGATGTCCTCAGCACACCAACAGCTCCAGGGATTCTGTTCTCTCATGTCCTACATGCCATGGAAGTCTCCCTCATTGTCCTCATTTGAGCTGCACTTAGAAACACAATCTGCTTCGCCTTTCTTCTAGGAACTCACACTCAAGGACCCCATACCTACAGGAGAAAGGAGGCTTGCGTTCCTACTGCAACCAAAGCACAGTTGTTCCTGTTACACTGCAGTATTGTGAATAGGCTAAGGACCGATAGCCTACTTAGAGTGTTCCAAGGATGAGTGAGTTCGCTACATGCAGAACACTTTGGGAAGAAAAGTTGATTCAGGCAAGGGAACAGGGTGTAGCTAGAGTCTCTTTTGACTTGTTGGAAATCAGAAGGATTTAGACTTCGTGTTCACCGGCAAAGAAGACCTGATGGCACAAGCCTTGTTTCCCATATTAAAAGCTCTATTCAGGTTGCCCTGAAACTACCTAAATAACTCTATTTCTGACTGGCCTCTAGTCACTGTAGTTACCCTCTGGAACGAAAAGGTTTCTCTACAGAAGTACGATGCTTCCATAGCATGGGTGGTAGCTCATCCTGTCAGGCTCTAGAGCTAAAGGGAAACTTGACGTGAGTACTTGCCTCACGCTAAGGCCTGAAGAGCCCTGAGGAAGCGAAAGCGTGTTGCAGTTTCCATTAGCTAGTATTCGCAGTTCTGCTTTACTTTAACGTTTCTACACTTTTGCAGACACTTAGGGCCCTCGTGTGGGCACCCCATTGCCTACAAATACAGTGAGTACCAGCAGGCTCCACTGCCCTTCTAAGAAACATCCAGGCCGTAAGCCTTTCCAAGTCACTCTATGTATTCAGAGAGTAGGGCAATACACTGCACCCTTCCTTGGGAAAGCTACATGTCCTCAGCACACCAACAGCTCCAGGGATTCTGTTCTCTCACGTCCTACATGCCAAGGAAATCTGCCTCATTGTCTTCATTTGACTGCACTTAGAATCACAATCTGCTTCGTCGTCCTTCCAGGAACTCACACTCAAGGATCCCATACCTACAGGAGAAAGGAGGCTTGCATTCCTTCTGCAACCAAAGCACAGTTGTTCCTGTTACCCTGCAGGATTTTAGAATAGGCTAAGGCTCGATAGCCTACATAGAGCATTTCCAATTTGCGGGAGTTCGCTACATGCGGAACACTTTGTGAAGAAAAGTTGATTCAGGCAAGGGACCAGGGTAGAGCTAGAGTCTCTTTGGACTTGTTAGAAATCAGAAGGCTTCAGGCTGATGGTTCACCGGCAAAGAAGACCTGATGGCACAAGCCTTGCTTTCCTTTATTAAAAGCTCTTAGTCATGTTGCCCTGAAGCTACCTAAATAACTATTTCTGATGGCCTCTAGTCACTGTAGTTAACCCTCTGGAACAAAAAGCACTTTTCTCTAAAGAAGCACGGTGCTTCCATAGCATGGGTGTTAGCTCATCCTGTCAGGCTCTAGAGCTAAAGGGAAACTTGACGTGAGTACTTGCCTCACGCTAAGGCTTGAAGAGCCCTGCTGAAGCGAAAGCGTGTTGCAGTTGGCATCAGCTCGTATTCGCAGTTCTGCTTTACTTTAACGTTTCTACACATTTCCAGACACTTAGGACCCTCGTGTGGGCACCCCATTGCCTACAAATACAGTGAGTACCAGCAGGCTCCACTGCCCTTCTAAGAAACATCCAGGCCGTAAGCCTTTCCAAGTCACTCTATGTATTCAGAGAGTAGGGCAATACACTGCACCCTTCCTTGGGAAAGCTAGATGTCCTCAGCACACCAGCAGCTCCAGGGATTCTGTTCTCTCACGTCCTACATGCCATGGAAGTCTCCCTCATTGTCCTCATTTGAGCTGCACTTAGAAACACAATCTGCTTCGCCTTTCTTCTAGGAACTCACACTCAAGGACCCCATACCTACAGGAGAAAGGAAGCTTGCATTCCTACTGCAACGAAAGCACAGTTTTCCTGTTACACTGCAGGATTTAAATAGGCTAAGTACCGATTGCTTACATAGAGCATTTCAAATTTGAGGGAGTTCGCTACATGCAGAACACTTTGGGAAGAAAAGTTGATTCAGGCAAGGGACCAGGGTAGAGCTAGAGTCTCTTTGGACATGTTAGAAATCAGAAGGCTTCAGGCTGATGGTTCACCGGCAAAGAAACCTGATGGCACGAGCCTTGCTTCCCTTTATTAAAAGCTCTTAGTCATGTTGCCCTGTAGCTACCTAAATAACTCTATTTCTGATGGCCTCTAGTCACTGTAGTTAACCCTCTGGAAGAAAAAGCTGTTTTCTCTAAGGAAACACGGTGCTTCCATAGTATGGGTGGGAGCTCATCTTATCAGGCTCTAGAGCTAAAGGGAAACTTGACGTGAGTACTTGCCTCACGCTAAGGCCTGAAGAGCTCTGCTGAAGCGAAAGCGTGTTGCAGTTTCCATTAGCTAGTATTCGCAGTTCTGCTTTACTTTAACGTTTCTCCGCTTTTCCAGACACTTTGTACCCTCGTTTGGGCACCCCATTGCCTACAAATACAGTGAGTACCAGCAGGCTCCACTGCCCTTCAAAGAAACATCCAGGCCGTAAGCCTTTCCAAGTCAGTCTATGTATTCAGAGACTAGGGCAATACACTGCACCCTTCCTTGGGAAAGCCAGATGTCCTCAGCACACCAACAGCTCCAGGATTCTGTTCTCTCACGTCCTACATGCCATGGAAGTCTGCCACATTGTCCTCATTTGAGCTGCACTTAGAAACACAATCTGCTTCGCCTTTCTTCTAGGAACTCACACCCAAGGACCCCATACCTACAGTAGAAACGAGGCTTGCATTCCTACTGCAACGAAACCACTGTTTTCCTGTTACACTGCAGGATTTTGAATAGGCTAAGGACCGATAGCCTACTCAAAGTGTTCCAAGGATGAGTGAGTTCGCTACATGCAGAACACTTTGGGAAGTAATGTTGATTCAGGCAAGGGAACAGGGTGTAGCTGGAGTCTCTTTTGACTTGTTGGAAATCAGAAGGGTTTAGACTTCGTGTTCACCGGAAAAGATGACCTGATGGCACAAGCCTTGTTTCCCATATTAAAAGCTCTATTCAGGTTGCCCTGAAACTACCTAAATAACTCTATTTCTGACTGGCCTCTAGTCACTGTAGTTACCCTCTGGAACTAAAAGATTTCTCTAAAGAAGTATGATGCTTCCATAGCATGGGTGGTAGCTCATCCTGTCAGGCTCTAGAGCTAAAGGGAAACTTGACGTGAGTACTTGCCTCACGCTAAGGCCTGAAGAGCCCTGCGGAAGCGAAAGCATGTTGCAGTTTCCATTAGGTCGCATTCGCAGTTCTGCTTTACGTTAACGTTTCTACACTTTTGCAGACACTTAGGACCCTCGTGTGGGCACCCCACTGCCTACAAATACAGTGAGTACCAGCAGGTTCCACTGCCTTTCTAAGAAACTTCCAGGCCGTAAGTCTTTCCAAGTCACTCTGCATTCAGAGAGCAGGGCAATACACTGCACCCTTCCTTGGGAAAGCTACATGTCCTCAGCACACCAACAGCTCCAGGGATTCTGTTCTGTCACGTCCTACATGCCATGGAAGTCTGCCTCATTGTCCTCACTTGAGCTGCACTTAGCAACACAATCTGCTTCGCCTTTCTTCTAGGAACTCACACTCAAGGACCCCATACCTACAGGAGAAAGGAGGCTTGCGTTCCTACTGCAACCAAAGCACAATTGTTCCTGTTACACTGCAGTATTGTGAATAGGCTAAGGACCGATAGCCTACTTAGAGTGTTCCAAGGATGAGTGAGTTCGCTACATGCAGAACACTTTGGGAAGAAAAGTTGATTCAGGCAAGGGAACAGGGTGTAGCTAGAGTCTCTTTTGACTTGTTGGAAATCAGAAGGATTTAGACTTCGTGTTCACCGGCAAAGAAGACCTGATGGCACAAGCCTTGTTTCCCATATTAAAAGCTCTATTCAGGTTGCCCTGAAACTACCTAAATAACTCTATTTCTGACTGGCCTCTAGTCACTGTAGTTACCCTCTGGAACGAAAAGGTTTCTCTACAGAAGTACGATGCTTCCATAGCATGGGTGGTAGCTCATCCTGTCAGGCTCTAGAGCTAAAGGGAAACTTGACGTGAGTACTTGCCTCACGCTAAGGCCTGAAGAGCCCTGAGGAAGCGAAAGCGTGTTGCAGTTTCCATTAGCTCGTATTCGCAGTTCTGCTTTACTTTAACGTTTCTACACTTTTGCAGACACTTAGGGCCCTCGTGTGGGCACCCCATTGCCTACAAATACAGTGAGTACCAGCAGGCTCCACTGCCCTTCTAAGAAACATCCAGGCCGTAAGCCTTTCCAAGTCACTCTATGTATTCAGAGAGTAGGGCAATACACTGCACCCTTCCTTGGGAAAGCTAGATGTCCTCAGCACACCAGCAGCTCCAGGGATTCTGTTCTCTCACGTCCTACATGCCATGGAAGTCTCCCTCATTGTCCTCATTTGAGCTGCACTTAGAAACACAATCTGCTTCGCCTTTCTTCTAGGAACTCACACTCAAGGACCCCATACCTACAGGAGAAAGGAAGCTTGCATTCCTACTGCAACGAAAGCACAGTTTTCCTGTTACACTGCAGGATTTAAATAGGCTAAGTACCGATTGCTTACATAGAGCATTTCAAATTTGAGGGAGTTCGCTACATGCAGAACACTTTGGGAAGAAAAGTTGATTCAGGCAAGGGACCAGGGTAGAGCTAGAGTCTCTTTGGACTTGTTAGAAATCAGAAGGCTTCAGGCTGATGGTTCACCGGCAAAGAAACCTGATGGCACGAGCCTTGCTTTCCTTTATTAAAAGCTCTTAGTCATGTTGCCCTGTAGCTACCTAAATAACTCTATTTCTGATGGCCTCTAGTCACTGTAGTTAACCCTCTGGAAGAAAAAGCAGTTTTCTCTAAGGAAACACGGTGCTTCCATAGTATGGGTGGGAGCTCATCTTATCAGGCTCTAGAGCTAAAGGGAAACTTGACGTGAGTACTTGCCTCACGCTAAGGCCTGAAGAGCCCTGCGGAAGCGAAAGCGTGTTGCAGTTTCCATTAGCTAGTATTCGCAGTTCTGCTTTACTTTAACGTTTCTACACTTTTGCAGACACTTAGGACCCTCGTGTGGGCACCCCATTGCCTACAAATACAGTGAGTACCAGCAGGTTCCACTGCCCTTCTAAGAAACATCCAGGCCGTAAGCCTTTCCAAGTCACTCTATGTATTCAGAGAGTAGGGCAATACACTGCACCCTTCCTTGGGAAAGCCAGATGTCCTCAGCACACCAACAGCTCCAGGATTCTGTTCTCTCACGTCCTACATGCCATGGAAGTCTGCCACATTGTCCTCATTTGAGCTGCACTTAGAAACACAATCTGCTTCGCCTTTCTTCTAGGAACTCACACCCAAGGACCCCATACCTACAGTAGAAACGAAGCTTGCATTCCTACTGCAACGAAACCACTGTTTTCCTGTTACACTGCAGGATTTTGAATAGGCTAAGGACCGATAGCCTACTTAGAGTGTTCCAAGGATGAGTGAGTTCGCTACATGCAGAACACTTTGGGAAGTAATGTTGATTCAGGCAAGGGAACAGGGTGTAGCTGGAGTCTCTTTTGACTTGTTGGAAATCAGAAGGGTTTAGACTTCGTGTTCACCAGAAAAGATGACCTGATGGCACAAGCCTTGTTTCCCATATTAAAAGCTCTATTCAGGTTGCCCTGAAACTACCTAAATAACTCTATTTCTGACTGGCCTCTAGTCACTGTAGTTACCCTCTGGAACGAAAAGATTTCTCTACAGAAGCACGATGCTTCCATAGCATGGGTGGTAGCTCATCCTGTCAGGCTCTAGAGCTAAAGGGAAACTTGACGTCAGTACTTGCCTCACGCTAAGGCCTGAAGAGCCCTGCGGAAGCGAAAGCGTGTTGCAGTTTCCATTAGCTCGTATTCGCAGTTCTGCTTTACTTTAACGTTTCTACACTTTTGCAGACACTTAGGACCCTCGTGTGGGCACCCCACTGCCTACAAATACAGTGAGTACCAGCAGGTTCCACTGCCCTTCTAAGAAACTTCCAGGCCGTAAGTCTTTCCAAGTCACTCTGCATTCAGAGAGCAGGGCAATACACTGCACCCTTCCTTGGGAAAGCTACATGTCCTCAGCACACCAACAGCTCCAGGGATTCTGTTCTCTCACGTCCTACATGCCATGGAAGTCTGCCTCATTGTCCTCACTTGAGCTGCACTTAGCAACACAATGTGCTTCGCCTTTCTTCTAGGAACTCACACTCAAGGACCCCATACCTACAGGAGAAAGGAGGCTTGCGTTCCTACTGCAACCAAAGCACAGTTGTTCCTGTTACACTGCAGTATTGTGAATAGGCTAAGGACCGATAGCCTACTTAGAGTGTTCCAAGGATGAGTGAGTTCGCTACATGCAGAACACTTTGGGAAGAAAAGTTGATTCAGGCAAGGGAACAGGGTGTAGCTGGAGTCTCTTTTGACTTGTTGGAAATCAGAAGGACTTAGACTTCGTGTTCACCGGAAAAGAAGACCTGATGGCACAAGCCTTGTTTCCCATATTAAAAGCTCTATTCAGGTTGCCCTGAAACTACCTAAATAACTCTATTTCTGACTGGCCTCTAGTCACTGTAGTTACCCTCTGGAACGAAAAGGTTTCTCTACAGAAGTACGATGCTTCCATAGCATGGGTGGTAGCTCATCCTGTCAGGCTCTAGAGCTAAAGGGAAACTTGACGTCAGTACTTGCCTCACGCTAAGGCCTGAAGAGCCCTGCGGAAGCGAAAGCGTGTTGCAGTTTCCATTAGCTCGTATTCGCAGTTCTGCTTTACTTTAACGTTTTTACACTTTTGCAGACACTTAGGACCCTTGTGTGGGCACCCCATTGCCTACAAATACAGTGAGTACCAGCAGGCTCCACTGCCCTTCTAAGAAACATCCAGGGCATAAGCCTTTCCAAGTCACTCTATGTATTCAGAGAGTAGGGCAAAACATTGCACCCTTCCTTGGGAACGCTAGATGTCCTCAGCACACCAACAGCTCCAGGGATTCTGTTCTCTCACGTCCTACATGCCAAGGAAATCTGCCTCATTGTCTTCATTTGACTGCACTTAGAATCACAATCTGCTTCGTCGTCCTTCCAGAAACTCACACTCAAGGATCCCATACCTACAGGAGAAAGGAGGCTTGCATTCCTTCTGCAACCAAAGCACAGTTGTTCCTGTTACCCTGCAGGATTTTAGAATAGGCTAAGGCCCGATAGCCTACATAGAGCATTTCCAATTTGCGGGAGTTCGCTACATGCAGAACACTTTGTGAAGAAAAGTTGATTCAGGCAAGGGACCAGGGTAGAGCTAGAGTCTCTTTGGACTTGTTAGAAATCAGAAGGCTTCAGGCTGATGGTTCACCGGCAAAGAAGACCTGATGGCACAAGCCTTGCTTTCCTTTATTAAAAGCTCTTAGTCATGTTGCCCTGAAGCTACCTACATAACTCTATTTCTGATGGTCTCTAGTCACTGTAGTTAACCCTCTGGAACAAAAAGCAGTTTTCTCTAAAGAAGCACGGTGCTTCCATAGCATGGGTGTTAGCTCATCCTGTCAGGCTCTAGAGCTAAAGGGAAACTTGACGTGAGTACTTGCCTCACGCTAAGGCTTGAAGAGCCCTGCTGAAGCGAAAGCGTGTTGCAGTTAGCATCAGCTCGTATTCGCAGTTCTGCTTTACTTTAACGTTTCTACACATTTCCAGACACTTAGGACCCTCGTGTGGGCACCCCATTGCCTACAAATACAGTGAGTACCAGCAGGCTCCACTGCCCTTCTAAGAAACATCCAGGCCGTAAGCCTTTCCAAGTCACTCTATGTATTCAGAGAGTAGGGCAATACACTGCACCCTTCCTTGGGAACGCTAGATGTCCTCAGCACACCAACAGCTCCAGGGATTCTGTTCTCTCATGTCCTACATGCCATGGAAGTCTCCCTCATTGTCCTCATTTGAGCTGCACTTAGAAACACAATCTGCTTCGCCTTTCTTCTAGGAACTCACACTCAAGGACCCCATACCTACAGGAGAAAGGAGGCTTGCATTCCTACTGCAACGAAAGCACAGATTTCCTGTTACACTGCAGGATTTAAATAGGCTAAGGACCGATTGCTTACATAGAGCATTTCAAATTTGAGGGAGTTCGCTACATGCAGAACACTTTGGGAAGAAAAGTTGATTCAGGCAAGGGACCAGGGTAGAGCTAGAGTCTCTTTTGACTTGTTAGAAATCAGAAGGCTTCAGGCTGATGGTTCACCGGCAAAGAAACCTGATGGCACGAGCCTTGCTTTCCTTTATTAAAAGCTCTTAGTCATGTTGCCCTGTAGCTACCTAAATAACTCTATTTCTGATGGCCTCTAGTCACTGTAGTTAACCCTCTGGAAGAAAAAGCAGTTTTCTCTAAGGAAACACGGTGCTTCCATAGTATGGGTGGGAGCTCATCTTATCAGGCTCTACAGCTAAAGGGAAACTTGACATGAGTACTTGCCTCACGCTAAGGCCTGAAGAGCTCTGCTGAAGCGAAAGCGTGTTGCAGTTTCCATTAGCTAGTATTCGCAGTTCTGCTTTACTTTAACGTTTCTCCGCTTTTCCAGACACTTAGGACCCTCGTTTGGGCACCCCATTGCCTACAAATACAGTGAGTACCAGCAGGCTCCACTGCCCTTCTAAGAAACATCCAGGCCGTAAGCCTTTCCAAGTCAGTCTATGTATTCAGAGACTAGGGCAATACACTGCACCCTTCCTTGGGAAAGCCAGATGTCCTCAGCACACCAACAGCTCCAGGATTCTGTTCTCTCACGTCCTACATGCCATGGAAGTCTGCCACATTGTCCTCATTTGAGCTGACCTTAGAAACACAATCTGCTTCGCCTTTCTTCTAGGAACTCACACCCAAGGACCCCATACCTACAGTAGAAACGAGGCTTGCATTCCTACTGCAACGAAACCACTGTTTTCCTGTTACACTGCAGGATTTTGAATAGGCTAAGGACCGATAGCCTACTCAAAGTGTTCCAAGGATGAGTGAGTTCGCTACATGCAGAACACTTTGGGAAGTAATGTTGATTCAGGCAAGGGAACAGGGTGTAGCTGGAGTCTCTTTTGACTTGTTGGAAATCAGAAGGGTTTAGACTTCGTGTTCACCGCAAAAGATGACCTGATGGCACAAGCCTTGTTTCCCATATTAAAAGCTCTATTCAGGTTGCCCTGAAACTACCTAAATAACTCTATTTCTGACTGGCCTCTAGTCACTGTAGTTACCCTCTGGAACGAAAAGATTTCTCTAAAGAAGTACGATGCTTCCATAGCATGGGTGGTAGCTCATCCTGTCAGGCTCTAGAGCTAAAGGGAAACTTGACGTGAGTACTTGCCTCACGCTAAGGCCTGAAGAGCCATGCGGAAGCGAAAGCGTGTTGCAGTTTCCATTAGCTCGTATTCGCAGTTCTGCTTTACTTTAACGTTTCTACACTTTTGCAGACACTTAGGACCCTCGTGTGGGCACCCCACTGCCTACAAATACAGTGAGTACCAGCAGGTTCCACTGCCCTTCTAAGAAACTTCCAGGCCATAAGTCTTTCCAAGTCACTCTGCATTCAGAGAGCAGGGCAATACACTGCACCCTTCCTTGGGAAAGCTACATGTCCTCAGCACACCAACAGCTCCAGGGATTCTGTTCTCTCACGTCCTACATGCCATGGAAGTCTGCCTCATTGTCCTCATTTGAGCTGCACTTAGCAACACAATCTGCTTCGCCTTGCTTCTAGGAACTCACACTCAAGGACCCCATACCTACAGGAGAAAGGAGGCTTGCGTTCCTACTGCAACCAAAGCACAGTTGTTCCTGTTACACTGCAGTATTGTGAATAGGCTAAGGACCGATAGCCTACTTAGAGTGTTCCAAGGATGAGTGAGTTCGCTACATGCAGAACACTTTGGGAAGAAAAGTTGATTCAGGCAAGGGAACAGGGTGTAGCTAGAGTCTCTTTTGACTTGTTGGAAATCAGAAGGATTTAGACTTCGTGTTCACCGGAAAAGAAGACCTGATGGCACAAGCCTTGTTTCCCATATTAAAAGCTCTATTCAGGTTGCCCTGAAACTACCTAAATAACTCTATTTCTGATGGCCTCTAGTCACTGTAGTTAACCCTCTGGAACAAAAAGCAGTTTTCTCTAAAGAAGCACGGTGCTTCCATAGCATGTGTGTTAGCTCATCCTGTCAGGCTCTAGAGCTAAAGGGAAACTTGACGTGAGTACTTGCCTCACGCTAAGGCTTGAAGAGCCCTGCTGAAGCGAAAGCGTGTTGCAGTTCCATCAGCTCGTATTCGCAGTTCTGCTTTACTTTAACGTTTCTACACTTTTCCAGACACTTAGGACCCTCGTGTGGGCACCCCATTGCCTACAAATACAGTGAGTACCAGCAGGCTCCACTGCCCTTCTAAGAAACATCCAGGCCGTAAGCCTTTCCAAGTCACTCTATGTATTCAGAGAGTAGGGCAATACACTGCACCCTTCCTTGGGAACGCTAGATGTCCTCAGCACACCAACAGCTCCAGGGATTCTGTTCTCTCATGTCCTACATGCCATGGAAGTCTCCCTCATTGTCCTCATTTGAGCTGCACTTAGAAACACAATCTGCTTTGCCTTTCTTCTAGGAACTCACACTCAAGGACACCATACCTACAGGAGAAAGGAGGCTTGCATTCCTACTGCAACGAAAGCACAGTTTACCTGTTACACTGCAGGATTTAAATAGGCTAAGGACCGATTGCTTACATAGAGCATTTCAAATTTGAGGGAGTTCGCTACATGCAGAACACTTTGGGAAGAAAAGTTGATTCAGGCAAGGGACCAGGGTAGAGCTAGAGTCTCTTTTGACTTGTTAGAAATCAGAAGGCTTCAGGCTGATGGTTCACCGGCAAAGAAACCTGATGGCACGAGCCTTGCTTTCCTTTATTAAAAGCTCTTAGTCATGTTGCCCTGTAGCTACCTAAATAACTCTATTTCTGATGGCCTCTAGTCACTGTAGTTAACCCTCTGGAAGAAAAAGCAGTTTTCTCTAAGGAAACACGGTGCTTCCATAGTATGGGTGGGAGCTCATCTTATCAGGCTCTAGAGCTAAAGGGAAACTTGACGTGAGTACTTGCCTCACGCTAAGGCCTGAAGAGCCCTGCGGAAGCGAAAGCGTGTTGCAGTTTCCATTAGCTAGTATTCGCAGTTCTGCTTTACTTTAACGTTTCTACACTTTTGCAGACACTTAGGACCCTCGTGTGGGCACCCCATTGCCTACAAATACAGTGAGTACCAGCAGGTTCCACTGCCCTTCTAAGAAACATCCAGGCCGTAAGCCTTTCCAAGTCACTCTATGTATTCAGAGAGTAGGGCAATACACTGCACCCTTCCTTGGGAAAGCCAGATGTCCTCAGCACACCAACAGCTCCAGGATTCTGTTCTCTCACGTCCTACATGCCATGGAAGTCTGCCACATTGTCCTCATTTGAGCTGCACTTAGAAACACAATCTGCTTCGCCTTTCTTCTAGGAACTCACACCCAAGGACCCCATACCTACAGTAGAAACGAAGCTTGCATTCCTACTGCAACGAAACCACTGTTTTCCTGTTACACTGCAGGATTTTGAATAGGCTAAGGACCGATAGCCTACTTAGAGTGTTCCAAGGATGAGTGAGTTCGCTACATGCAGAACACTTTGGGAAGTAATGTTGATTCAGGCAAGGGAACAGGGTGTAGCTGGAGTCTCTTTTGACTTGTTGGAAATCAGAAGGGTTTAGACTTCGTGTTCACCAGAAAAGATGACCTGATGGCACAAGCCTTGTTTCCCATATTAAAAGCTCTATTCAGGTTGCCCTGAAACTACCTAAATAACTCTATTTCTGACTGGCCTCTAGTCACTGTAGTTACCCTCTGGAACGAAAAGATTTCTCTACAGAAGCACGATGCTTCCATAGCATGGGTGGTAGCTCATCCTGTCAGGCTCTAGAGCTAAAGGGAAACTTGACGTCAGTACTTGCCTCACGCTAAGGCCTGAAGAGCCCTGCGGAAGCGAAAGCGTGTTGCAGTTTCCATTAGCTCGTATTCGCAGTTCTGCTTTACTTTAACGTTTCTACACTTTTGCAGACACTTAGGACCCTCGTGTGGGCACCCCACTGCCTACAAATACAGTGAGTACCAGCAGGTTCCACTGCCCTTCTAAGAAACTTCCAGGCCGTAAGTCTTTCCAAGTCACTCTGCATTCAGAGAGCAGGGCAATACACTGCACCCTTCCTTGGGAAAGCTACATGTCCTCAGCACACCAACAGCTCCAGGGATTCTGTTCTCTCACGTCCTACATGCCATGGAAGTCTGCCTCATTGTCCTCACTTGAGCTGCACTTAGCAACACAATGTGCTTCGCCTTTCTTCTAGGAACTCACACTCAAGGACCCCATACCTACAGGAGAAAGGAGGCTTGCGTTCCTACTGCAACCAAAGCACAGTTGTTCCTGTTACACTGCAGTATTGTGAATAGGCTAAGGACCGATAGCCTACTTAGAGTGTTCCAAGGATGAGTGAGTTCGCTACATGCAGAACACTTTGGGAAGAAAAGTTGATTCAGGCAAGGGAACAGGGTGTAGCTGGAGTCTCTTTTGACTTGTTGGAAATCAGAAGGACTTAGACTTCGTGTTCACCGGAAAAGAAGACCTGATGGCACAAGCCTTGTTTCCCATATTAAAAGCTCTATTCAGGTTGCCCTGAAACTACCTAAATAACTCTATTTCTGACTGGCCTCTAGTCACTGTAGTTACCCTCTGGAACGAAAAGGTTTCTCTACAGAAGTACGATGCTTCCATAGCATGGGTGGTAGCTCATCCTGTCAGGCTCTAGAGCTAAAGGGAAACTTGACGTCAGTACTTGCCTCACGCTAAGGCCTGAAGAGCCCTGCGGAAGCGAAAGCGTGTTGCAGTTTCCATTAGCTCGTATTCGCAGTTCTGCTTTACTTTAACGTTTTTACACTTTTGCAGACACTTAGGACCCTTGTGTGGGCACCCCATTGCCTACAAATACAGTGAGTACCAGCAGGCTCCACTGCCCTTCTAAGAAACATCCAGGGCATAAGCCTTTCCAAGTCACTCTATGTATTCAGAGAGTAGGGCAAAACATTGCACCCTTCCTTGGGAACGCTAGATGTCCTCAGCACACCAACAGCTCCAGGGATTCTGTTCTCTCACGTCCTACATGCCAAGGAAATCTGCCTCATTGTCTTCATTTGACTGCACTTAGAATCACAATCTGCTTCGTCGTCCTTCCAGAAACTCACACTCAAGGATCCCATACCTACAGGAGAAAGGAGGCTTGCATTCCTTCTGCAACCAAAGCACAGTTGTTCCTGTTACCCTGCAGGATTTTAGAATAGGCTAAGGCCCGATAGCCTACATAGAGCATTTCCAATTTGCGGGAGTTCGCTACATGCAGAACACTTTGTGAAGAAAAGTTGATTCAGGCAAGGGACCAGGGTAGAGCTAGAGTCTCTTTGGACTTGTTAGAAATCAGAAGGCTTCAGGCTGATGGTTCACCGGCAAAGAAGACCTGATGGCACAAGCCTTGCTTTCCTTTATTAAAAGCTCTTAGTCATGTTGCCCTGAAGCTACCTACATAACTCTATTTCTGATGGTCTCTAGTCACTGTAGTTAACCCTCTGGAACAAAAAGCAGTTTTCTCTAAAGAAGCACGGTGCTTCCATAGCATGGGTGTTAGCTCATCCTGTCAGGCTCTAGAGCTAAAGGGAAACTTGACGTGAGTACTTGCCTCACGCTAAGGCTTGAAGAGCCCTGCTGAAGCGAAAGCGTGTTGCAGTTAGCATCAGCTCGTATTCGCAGTTCTGCTTTACTTTAACGTTTCTACACATTTCCAGACACTTAGGACCCTCGTGTGGGCACCCCATTGCCTACAAATACAGTGAGTACCAGCAGGCTCCACTGCCCTTCTAAGAAACATCCAGGCCGTAAGCCTTTCCAAGTCACTCTATGTATTCAGAGAGTAGGGCAATACACTGCACCCTTCCTTGGGAACGCTAGATGTCCTCAGCACACCAACAGCTCCAGGGATTCTGTTCTCTCATGTCCTACATGCCATGGAAGTCTCCCTCATTGTCCTCATTTGAGCTGCACTTAGAAACACAATCTGCTTCGCCTTTCTTCTAGGAACTCACACTCAAGGACCCCATACCTACAGGAGAAAGGAGGCTTGCATTCCTACTGCAACGAAAGCACAGATTTCCTGTTACACTGCAGGATTTAAATAGGCTAAGGACCGATTGCTTACATAGAGCATTTCAAATTTGAGGGAGTTCGCTACATGCAGAACACTTTGGGAAGAAAAGTTGATTCAGGCAAGGGACCAGGGTAGAGCTAGAGTCTCTTTTGACTTGTTAGAAATCAGAAGGCTTCAGGCTGATGGTTCACCGGCAAAGAAACCTGATGGCACGAGCCTTGCTTTCCTTTATTAAAAGCTCTTAGTCATGTTGCCCTGTAGCTACCTAAATAACTCTATTTCTGATGGCCTCTAGTCACTGTAGTTAACCCTCTGGAAGAAAAAGCAGTTTTCTCTAAGGAAACACGGTGCTTCCATAGTATGGGTGGGAGCTCATCTTATCAGGCTCTACAGCTAAAGGGAAACTTGACATGAGTACTTGCCTCACGCTAAGGCCTGAAGAGCTCTGCTGAAGCGAAAGCGTGTTGCAGTTTCCATTAGCTAGTATTCGCAGTTCTGCTTTACTTTAACGTTTCTCCGCTTTTCCAGACACTTAGGACCCTCGTTTGGGCACCCCATTGCCTACAAATACAGTGAGTACCAGCAGGCTCCACTGCCCTTCTAAGAAACATCCAGGCCGTAAGCCTTTCCAAGTCAGTCTATGTATTCAGAGACTAGGGCAATACACTGCACCCTTCCTTGGGAAAGCCAGATGTCCTCAGCACACCAACAGCTCCAGGATTCTGTTCTCTCACGTCCTACATGCCATGGAAGTCTGCCACATTGTCCTCATTTGAGCTGACCTTAGAAACACAATCTGCTTCGCCTTTCTTCTAGGAACTCACACCCAAGGACCCCATACCTACAGTAGAAACGAGGCTTGCATTCCTACTGCAACGAAACCACTGTTTTCCTGTTACACTGCAGGATTTTGAATAGGCTAAGGACCGATAGCCTACTCAAAGTGTTCCAAGGATGAGTGAGTTCGCTACATGCAGAACACTTTGGGAAGTAATGTTGATTCAGGCAAGGGAACAGGGTGTAGCTGGAGTCTCTTTTGACTTGTTGGAAATCAGAAGGGTTTAGACTTCGTGTTCACCGCAAAAGATGACCTGATGGCACAAGCCTTGTTTCCCATATTAAAAGCTCTATTCAGGTTGCCCTGAAACTACCTAAATAACTCTATTTCTGACTGGCCTCTAGTCACTGTAGTTACCCTCTGGAACGAAAAGATTTCTCTAAAGAAGTACGATGCTTCCATAGCATGGGTGGTAGCTCATCCTGTCAGGCTCTAGAGCTAAAGGGAAACTTGACGTGAGTACTTGCCTCACGCTAAGGCCTGAAGAGCCATGCGGAAGCGAAAGCGTGTTGCAGTTTCCATTAGCTCGTATTCGCAGTTCTGCTTTACTTTAACGTTTCTACACTTTTGCAGACACTTAGGACCCTCGTGTGGGCACCCCACTGCCTACAAATACAGTGAGTACCAGCAGGTTCCACTGCCCTTCTAAGAAACTTCCAGGCCATAAGTCTTTCCAAGTCACTCTGCATTCAGAGAGCAGGGCAATACACTGCACCCTTCCTTGGGAAAGCTACATGTCCTCAGCACACCAACAGCTCCAGGGATTCTGTTCTCTCACGTCCTACATGCCATGGAAGTCTGCCTCATTGTCCTCATTTGAGCTGCACTTAGCAACACAATCTGCTTCGCCTTGCTTCTAGGAACTCACACTCAAGGACCCCATACCTACAGGAGAAAGGAGGCTTGCGTTCCTACTGCAACCAAAGCACAGTTGTTCCTGTTACACTGCAGTATTGTGAATAGGCTAAGGACCGATAGCCTACTTAGAGTGTTCCAAGGATGAGTGAGTTCGCTACATGCAGAACACTTTGGGAAGAAAAGTTGATTCAGGCAAGGGAACAGGGTGTAGCTAGAGTCTCTTTTGACTTGTTGGAAATCAGAAGGATTTAGACTTCGTGTTCACCGGAAAAGAAGACCTGATGGCACAAGCCTTGTTTCCCATATTAAAAGCTCTATTCAGGTTGCCCTGAAACTACCTAAATAACTCTATTTCTGATGGCCTCTAGTCACTGTAGTTAACCCTCTGGAACAAAAAGCAGTTTTCTCTAAAGAAGCACGGTGCTTCCATAGCATGTGTGTTAGCTCATCCTGTCAGGCTCTAGAGCTAAAGGGAAACTTGACGTGAGTACTTGCCTCACGCTAAGGCTTGAAGAGCCCTGCTGAAGCGAAAGCGTGTTGCAGTTCCATCAGCTCGTATTCGCAGTTCTGCTTTACTTTAACGTTTCTACACTTTTCCAGACACTTAGGACCCTCGTGTGGGCACCCCATTGCCTACAAATACAGTGAGTACCAGCAGGCTCCACTGCCCTTCTAAGAAACATCCAGGCCGTAAGCCTTTCCAAGTCACTCTATGTATTCAGAGAGTAGGGCAATACACTGCACACTTCCTTGGGAACGCTAGATGTCCTCAGCACACCAACAGCTCCAGGGATTCTGTTCTCTCATGTCCTACATGCCATGGAAGTCTCCCTCATTGTCCTCATTTGAGCTGCACTTAGAAACACAATCTGCTTTGCCTTTCTTCTAGGAACTCACACTCAAGGACACCATACCTACAGGAGAAAGGAGGCTTGCATTCCTACTGCAACGAAAGCACAGTTTACCTGTTACACTGCAGGATTTAAATAGGCTAAGGACCGATTGCTTACATAGAGCATTTCAAATTTGAGGGAGTTCGCTACATGCAGAACACTTTGGGAAGAAAAGTTGATTCAGGCAAGGGACCAGGGTAGAGCTAGAGTCTCTTTTGACTTGTTAGAAATCAGAAGGCTTCAGGCTGATGGTTCACCGGCAAAGAAACCTGATGGCACGAGCCTTGCTTTCCTTTATTAAAAGCTCTTAGTCATGTTGCCCTGTAGCTACCTAAATAACTCTATTTCTGATGGCCTCTAGTCACTGTAGTTAACCCTCTGGAAGAAAAAGCAGTTTTCTCTAAGGAAACACGGTGCTTCCATAGTATGGGTGGGAGCTCATCTTATCAGGCTCTAGAGCTAAAGGGAAACTTGACGTGAGTACTTGCCTCACGCTAAGGCCTGAAGAGCTCTGCTGAAGCGAAAGCGTGTTGCAGTTTCCATTAGCTAGTATTCGCAGTTCTGCTTTACTTTAACGTTTCTCCGCTTTTCCAGACACTTAGGACCCTCGTGTGGGCACCCCATTGCCTACAAATACAGTGAGTACCAGCAGGCTCCACTGCCCTTCAAAGAAACATCCAGGCCGTAAGCCTTTCCAAGTCAGTCTATGTATTCAGAGACTAGGGCAATACACTGCACCCTTCCTTGGGAAAGCCAGATGTCCTCAGCACACCAACAGCTCCAGGATTCTGTTCTCTCACGTCCTACATGCCATGGAAGTCTGCCACATTGTCCTCATTTGAGCTGCACTTAGAAACACAATCTGCTTCGCCTTTCTTCTAGGAACTCACACCCAAGGACCCCATACCTACAATAGAAACGAGGCTTGCATTCCTACTGCAACGAAACCACTGTTTTCCTGTTACACTGCAGGATTTTGAATAGGCTAAGGACCGATAGCCTACTCAAAGTGTTCCAAGGATGAGTGAGTTCGCTACATGCAGAACACTTTGGGAAGTAATGTTGATTCAGGCAAGGGAACAGGGTGTAGCTGGAGTCTCTTTTGACTTGTTGGAAATCAGAAGGGTTTAGACTTCGTGTTCACCGCAAAAGATGACCTGATGGCACAAGCCTTGTTTCCCATATTAAAAGCTCTATTCAGGTTGCCCTGAAACTACCTAAATAACTCTATTTCTGACTGGCCTCTAGTCACTGTAGTTACCCTCTGGAACGAAAAGATTTCTCTAAAGAAGTACGATGCTTCCATAGCATGGGTGGTAGCTCATCCTGTCAGGCTCTAGAGCTAAAGGGAAACTTGACGTCAGTACTTGCCTCACGCTAAGGCCTGAAGAGCCCTGCGGAAGCGAAAGTGTGTTGCCGTTTCCATTAGCTCGTATTCGCAGTTCTGCTTTACTTTAACGTTTCTACACTTTTGCAGACACTTAGGACCCTCGTGTGGGCACCCCACTGCCTACAAATACAGTGAGTACCAGCAGGTTCCACTGCCCTTCTAAGAAACTTCCAGGCCGTAAGTCTTTCCAAGTCACTCTGCATTCAGAGAGCAGGGCAATACACTGCACCCTTCCTTGGGAAAGCTACATGTCCTCAGCACACCAACAGCTCCAGGGATTCTGTTCTCTCACGTCCTACATGCCATGGAAGTCTGCCTCATTGTCCTCACTTGAGCTGCACTTAGCAACACAATCTGCTTCGCCTTTCTTCTAGGAACTCACACTCAAGGACCCCATACCTACAGGAGAAAGGAGGCTTGCGTTCCTACTGCAACCAAAGCACAGTTGTTCCTGTTACACTGCAGTATTGTGAATAGGCTAAGGACCGATAGCCTACTTAGAGTGTTCCAAGGATGAGTGAGTTCGCTACATGCAGAACACTTTGGGAAGAAAAGTTGATTCAGGCAAGGGAACAGGGTGTAGCTAGAGTCTCTTTTGACTTGTTGGAAATCAGAAGGATTTAGACTTCGTGTTCACCGGAAAAGAAGACCTGATGGCACAAGCCTTGTTTCCCATATTAAAAGCTCTATTCAGGTTGCCCTGAAACTACCTAAATAACTCTATTTCTGACTGGCCTCTAGTCACTGTAGTTACCCTCTGGAACGAAAAGGTTTCTCTACAGAAGTACGATGCTTCCATAGCATGGGTGGTAGCTCATCCTGTCAGGCTCTAGAGCTAAAGGGAAACTTGACGTCAGTACTTGCCTCACGCTAAGGCCTGAAGAGCCCTGCGGAAGCGAAAGCGTGTTGCAGTTTCCATTAGCTCGTATTCGCAGTTCTGCTTTACTTTAACGTTTCCACACTTTTGCAGACACTTAGGACCCTCGTGTGGGCACCCCATTGCCTACAAATACAGTGAGTACCAGCAGGCTCCACTGCCCTTCTAAGAAACATCCAGGCCGTAAGCCTTTCCAAGTCACTCTATGTATTCAGAGAGTAGGGCAATACACTGCACCCTTCCTTGGGAAAGCTAGATGTCCTCAGCACACCAACAGCTCCAGGGATTCTGTTCTCTCACGTCCTACATGCCAAGGAATTCTGCCTCATTGTCTTCATTTGACTGCACTTAGAATCACAATCTGCTTCGTCGTCCTTCCAGGAACTCACACTCAAGGATCCCATACCTACAGGAGAAAGGAGGCTTGCATTCCTTCTGCAACCAAAGCACAGTTGTTCCTGTTACCCAGCAGGATTTCAGAATAGGCTAAGGCCCGATAGCCTACATAGAGCATTTCCAATTTGCGGGAGTTCGCTACATGCAGAACACTTTGTGAAGAAAAGTTGATTCAGGCAAGGGACCAGGGTAGAGCTAGAGTCTCTTTGGACTTGTTAGAAATCAGAAGGCTTCAGGCTGATTGTTCACGGGCAAAGAAGACCTGATGGCAGAAGCCTTGCTTTCCTTTATTAAAAGCTCTTAGTCATGTTGCCCTGAAGCTACCTAAATAACTCTATTTCTGATGGCCTCTAGTCACTGTAGTTAACCCTCTGGAACAAAAAGCAGTTTTCTCTAAAGAAGCACGGTGCTTCCATAGCATGGGTGTTAGCTCATCCTGTCAGGCTCTAGAGCTAAAGGGAAACTTGACGTGAGTACTTGCCTCACGCTAAGGCTTGAAGAACCCTGCTGAAGCGAAAGCGTGTTGCAGTTGGCATCAGCTCGTATTCGCAGTTCTGCTTTACTTTAACGTTTTTACACATTTCCAGACACTTAGGACCCTCGTGTGGGCACCCCATTGCCTACAAATACAGTGAGTACCAGCAGGCTCCACTGCCCTTCTAAGAAACATCCAGGCCGTAAGCCTTTCCAAGTCACTCTATGTATTCAGAGAGTAGGGCAATACACTGCACCCTTCCTTGGGAACGCTAGATGTCCTCAGCACACCAACAGCTCCAGGGATTCTGTTCTCTCACGTCCTACATGCCATGGAAGTCTCCCTCATTGTCCTCATTTGAGCTGCACTTAGAAACACAATCTGCTTCGCCTTTCTTCTAGGAACTCACACTCAAGGACACCATACCTACAGGAGAAAGGAGGCTTGCATTCCTACTGCAACGAAAGCACACTTTTCCTGTTACACTGCAGGATTTAAATAGGATAAGGACCGATTGCTTACATAGAGCTTTTCAAATTTCAGGGAGTTCGCTACATGCAGAACACTTTGGGAAGAAAAGTTGATTCAGGCAAGGGACCAGGGTAGAGCTAGAGTCTCTTTTGACTTGTTAGAAATCAGAAGGCTTCAGGCTGATGGTTCACCGGCAAAGAAACCTGATGGCACGAGCCTTGCTTTCCTTTATTAAAAGCTCTTAGTCATGTTGCCCTGAAGCTACCTAAATAACTCTATTTCTGATGGCCTCTAGTCACTGTAGTTAACCCTCTGGAAGAAAAAGCAGTTTTCTCTAAGGAAACACGGTGCTTCCATAGTATGGGTGGGAGCTCATCTTATCAGGCTCTAGAGCTAAAGGGAAACTTGACGTGAGTACTTGCCTCACGCTAAGGCCTGAAGAGCTCTGCTGAAGCTAAAGCGTGTTGCAGTTTCCATTAGCTAGTATTCGCAGTTCTGCTTTACTTTAACGTTTCTCCGCTTTTCCAGACACTTAGGACCCTCGTGTGGGCACCCCAATGCCTACAAATACAGTGAGTACCAGCAGGTTCCACTGCCCTTCTAAGAAACTTCCAGGCCGTAAGTCTTTCCAAGTCACTCTGCATTCAGAGAGCAGGGCAATACACTGCACCCTTCCTTGGGAAGGCTACATGTCCTCAGCACACCAACAGCTCCAGGGATTCTGTTCTCTCACGTCCTACATGCCATGGAAGTCTGCCTCATTGTCCTCACTTGAGCTGCACTTAGCAACACAATCTGCTTCGCCTTTCTTCTAGGAACTCACACTCAAGGACCCCATACCTACAGGAGAAAGGAGGCTTGCGTTCCTAATGCAACCAAAGCACAGTTGTTCCTGTTACACTGCAGTATTGTGAATAGGCTAAGGACCGATAGCCTACTTAGAGTGTTCCAAGGATGAGTGAGTTCGCTACATGCAGAACACTTTGGGAAGAAAAGTTGATTCAGGCAAGGGAACAGGGTGTAGCTAGAGTCTCTTTTGACTTGTTGGAAATCAGAAGGATTTAGACTTCGTGTTCACCGGAAAAGAAGACCTGATGGCACTAGCCTTGTTTCCCATATTAAAAGCTCTATTCAGGTTGCCCTGAAACTACCTAAATAACTCTATTTCTGACTGGCCTCTAGTCACTGTAGTTACCCTCTGGAACGAAAAGGTTTCTCTACAGAAGTACGATGCTTCCATAGCATGGGTGGTAGCTCATCCTGTCAGGCTCTAGAGCTAAAGGGAAACTTGACGTCAGTACTTGCCTCACGCTAAGGCCTGAAGAGCCCTGCGGAAGCGAAAGCGTGTTGCAGTTTCCATTAGCTCGTATTCGCAGTTCTGCTTTACTTTAACGTTTCTCCGCTTTTGCAGACACTTAGGACCCTCGTGTGGGCACCCCATTGCCTACAAATACAGTGAGTACCAGCCGGCTCCACTGCCCTCCTAAGAAACATCCAGGCCGTAAGCCTTTCCAAGTCACTCTATGTATTCAGAGAGTAGGGCAATACACTGCACCCTTCCTTGGGAAAGCTAGATGTCCTCAGCACACCAACAGCTCCAGGGATTCTGTTCTCTCATGTCCTACATGCCATGGAAGTCTCCCTCATTGTCCTCATTTGAGCTGCACTTAGAAACACAATCTGCTTCGCCTTTCTTCTAGGAACTCACACTCAAGGACACCATACCTACAGGAGAAAGGAGGCTTGCATTCCTACTGCAACCAAAGCACAGTTTACCTGTTACACTGCAGGATTTAAATAGGCTAAGGACCGATTGCTTACATAGAGCATTTCCAATTTGAGGGAGTTCGCTACATGCAGAACACTTTGGGAAGAAAAGTTGATTCAGGCAAGGGACCAGGGTAGAGCTAGAGTCTCTTTTGACTTGTTAGAAATCAGAAGGCTTCAGGCTGATGGTTCACCGGCAAAGAAACCTGATGGCACGAGCCTTGCTTTCCTTTATTAAAAGCTCTTAGTCATGTTGCCCTGAAGCTACCTAAATAACTCTATTTCTGATGGCCTCTAGTCACTGTAGTTAACCCTCTGGAAGAAAAAGCAGTTTTCTCTAAGGAAACACGGTGCTTCCATAGTATGGGTGGGAGCTCATCTTATCAGGCTCTAGAGCTAAAGGGAAACTTGACGTGAGTACTTGCCTCACGCTAAGGCCTGAAGAGCTCTGCTGAAGCGAAAGCGTGTTGCAGTTTCAATTAGCTAGTATTCGCAGTTCTGCTTTACTTTAACGTTTCTCCGCTTTTCCAGACACTTAGGACCCTCGTTTGGGCACCCCATTGCCTACAAATACAGTGAGTACCAGCAGGCTCCACTGCCCTTCTAAGAAACATCCAGGCCGTAAGCCTTTCCAAGTCAGTCTATGTATTCAGAGACTAGGGCAATACACTGCACCCTTCCTTGGGAAAGCCAGATGTCCTCAGCACACCAACAGCTCCAGGATTCTGTTCTCTCACGTCCTACATGCCATGGAAGTCTGCCACATTGTCCTCATTTGAGCTGCACTTAGAAACACAATCTGCTTCGCCTTTCTTCTAGGAACTCACACCCAAGGACCCCATACCTACAGTAGAAACGAGGCTTGCATTCCTACTGCAACGAAACCACTTTTTTCCTGTTACACTGCAGGATTTTGAATAGGCTAAGGACCGAAAGCCTACTCAAAGTGTTCCAAGGATGAGTGAGTTCGCTACATGCAGAACACTTTGGGAAGTAATGTTGATTCAGGCAAGGGAACAGGGTGTAGCTGGAGTCTCTTTTGACTTGTTGGAAATCAGAAGGGTTTAGACTTCGTGTTCACCGGAAAAGATGACCTGATGGCACAAGCCTTGTTTCCCATATTAAAAGCTCTATTCAGGTTGCCCTGAAACTACCTAAATAACTCTATTTCTGACTGGCCTCTAGTCACTGTAGTTACCCTCTGGAACGAAAAGGTTTCTCTACAGAAGTACGATGCTTCCGTAGCATGGGTGGTAGCTCATCCTGTCAGGCTCTAGAGCTAAAGGGAAACTTGACGTGAGTACTTGCCTCACGCTAAGGCCTGAAGAGCCCTGCGGAAGCGAAAGCGTGTTGCAGTTTCCATTAGCTAGTATTCGCAGTTCTGCTTTACTTTAACGTTTCTCCGCTTTTTTTTTTTTTTTTTTTTAAATGTATTCCGGGGCCAGCAGCACCCAGAAACCTGTCAGAAATGCACGTTCTCAGGCCTTACCCCAGACCTCTGGAGCTCTGGGGGTGGGCCCTGGCAACCTGTTTTTGTTTTTTAATTTAATTAATTAATTTATTTATTTATGGCTGTGTTGGATCTTCGTTTCTGTGCGAGGGCTTTCTCTAGTTGTGGCGAGCGGGGCCACTCTTCATCGCGGTGCGCGGGCCTCTCACTATCGCGGCCTCTCTTGTTGCGGAGCACAGGTTCCAGACGCGCAGGCTCAGTAGTTGTGGCTCACGGGCCTAGTTGCTCCGCGGCATGTGGGATCTTCCCAGACCAGGGCTCGAACCCGTGTCCCCTGCATTAGCAGACAGATTCTCAACCACTGCGCCACCTGGGAAACCCCGTTTCTCCGCTTTTGCAGACACTTAGGACCCTCGTGTGGGCACCCCATTGCCTACAAATACAGTGAGTACCAGCAGGCTCCACTGCCCTTCTAAGAAACATCCAGGCCGTAAGCCTTTCCAAGTCACTCTATGTATTCAGAGAGTAGGGCAATACACTGCACCCTTCCTTGGGAAAGCTAGATGTCCTCAGCACACCAACAGCTCCAGGGATTCTGTTCTCTCACGTCCTACATGCCAAGGAAATCTGCCTCATTGTCTTCATTTGACTGCACTTAGAATCACAATCTGCTTCGTCGTCCTTCCAGGAACTCACACTCAAGGATCCCATACCTACAGGAGAAAGGAGGCTTGCATTCCTTCTGCAACCAAAGCACAGTTGTTCCTGTTACCCTGCAGGATTTTAGAATAGGCTAAGGCCCGATAGCCTACATAGAGCATTTCCAATTTGCGGGAGTTCGCTACATGCAGAACACTTTGTGAAGAAAAGTTGATTCAGGCAAGGGACCAGGGTAGAGCTAGAGTCTCTTTGGACTTGTTAGAAATCAGAAGACTTCAGGCTGATTGTTCACCGGCAAAGAAGACCTGATGGCACAAGCCTTGCTTTCCTTTATTAAAAGCTCTTAGTCATGTTGCCCTGAAGCTACCTAAATAACTCTATTTCTGATGGCCTCTAGTCACTGTAGTTAACCCTCTGGAACAAAAAGCAGTTTTCTCTAAAGAAGCACGGTGCTTCCATAGCATGGGTGTTAGCTCATCCTGTCAGGCTCTAGAGCTAAAGGGAAACTTGACGTGAGTACTTGCCTCACGCTAAGGCTTGAAGAGCCCTGCTGAAGCGAAAGCGTGTTGCAGTTGGCATCAGCTCGTATTCGCAGTTCTGCTTTACTTTAACGTTTCTACACATTTCCAGATACTTAGGACCCTCGTGTGGGCACCCCATTGCCTACAAATACAGTGAGTACCAGCAGGCTCCACTGCCCTTCTAAGAAACATCCAGGCCGTAAGCCTTTCCAAGTCACTCTATGTATTCAGAGAGTAGGGCAATACACTGCACCCTTCCTTGGGAACGCTAGATGTCCTCAGCACACCAACAGCTCCAGGGATTCTGTTCTCTCACGTCCTACATGCCATGGAAGTCTCCCTCATTGTCCTCATTTGAGCTGCACTTAGAAACACAATCTGCTTCGCCTTTCTTCTAGGAACTCACACTCAAGGACACCATACCTACAGGAGAAAGGAGGCTTGCATTCCTACTGCAACGAAAGCACACTTTTCCTGTTACACTGCAGGATTTAAATAGGCTAAGGACCGATTGCTTACATAGAGCATTTCAAATTTGAGGGAGTTCGCTACATGCAGAACACTTTGGGAAGAAAAGTTGATTCAGGCAAGGGACCAGGGTAGAGCTAGAGTCTCTTTTGAATTGTTAGAAATCAGAAGGCTTCAGGCTGATGGTTCACCGGCAAAGAAACCTGATGGCACGAGCCTTGCTTTCCTTTATTAAAAGCTCTTAGTCATGTTGCCCTGAAGCTACCTAAATAACTCTATTTCTGATGGCCTCTAGTCACTGTAGTTAACCCTCTGGAAGAAAAAGCAGTTTTCTCTAAGGAAACACGGTGCTTCCATAGTATGGGTGGGAGCTCATCTTATCAGGCTCTAGAGCTAAAGGGAAACTTGACGTGAGTACTTGCCTCACGCTAAGGCCTGAAGAGCTCTGCTGAAGCTAAAGCGTGTTGCAGTTTCCATTAGCTAGTATTCGCAGTTCTGCTTTACTTTAACGTTTCTCCGCTTTTCCAGACACTTAGGACCCTCGTGTGGGCACCCCACTGCCTACAAATACAGTGAGTACCAGCAGGTTCCACTGCCCTTCTAAGAAACTTCCAGGCCGTAAGTCTTTCCAAGTCACTCTGCATTCAGAGAGCAGGGCAATACACTGCACCCTTCCTTGGGAAAGCTACATGTCCTCAGCACACCAACAGTTCCAGGGATTCTGTTCTCTCACGTCCTACATGCCATGGAAGTCTGCCTCATTGTCCTCACTTGAGCTGCACTTAGCAACACAATCTGCTTCGCCTTTCTTCTAGGAACTCACACTCAAGGACCCCATACCTACAGGAGAAAGGAGGCTTGCGTTCCTACTGCAACCAAAGCACAGTTGTTCCTGTTACACTGCAGTATTGTGAATAGGCTAAGGACCGATAGCCTACTTAGAGTGTTCCAAGGATGAGTGAGTTCGCTACATGCAGAACACTTTGGGAAGAAAAGTTGATTCAGGCAAGGGAACAGGGTGTAGCTAGAGTCTCTTTTGACTTGTTGGAAATCAGAACGATTTAGACTTCGTGTTCACCGGAAAAGATGACCTGATGGCACAAGCCTTGTTTCCCATATTAAAAGCTCTATTCAGGTTGCCCTGAAACTACCTAAATAACTCTATTTCTGACTGGCCTCTAGTCACTGTAGTTACCCTCTGGAACGAAAAGATTTCTCTAAAGAAGTACGATGCTTCCATAGCATGGGTGGTAGCTCATCCTGTCAGGCTCTAGAGCTAAAGGGAAACTTGACGTCAGTACTTGCCTCACGCTAAGGCCTGAAGAGCCCTGCGGAAGCGAAAGCGTGCTGCCGTTTCCATTAGCTTGTATTCGCAGTTCTGCTTTACTTTAACGTTTCTACACTTTTGCAGACACTTAGGACCCTCGTGTGGGCACCCCACTGCCTACAAATACAGTGAGTACCAGCAGGTTCCACTGCCCTTCTAAGAAACTTCCAGGCCGTAAGTCTTTCCAAGTCACTCTGCATTCAGAGAGCAGGCCAATACACTGCACCCTTCCTTGGGAAAGCTACATGTCCTCAGCACACCAACAGCTCCAGGGATTCTGTTCTCTCACGTCCTACATGCCATGGAAGTCTGCCTCATTGTCCTCACTTGAGCTGCACTTAGCAACACAATCTGCTTCGCCTTTCTTCTAGGAACTCACACTCAAGGACCCCATACCTACAGGAGAAAGGAGGCTTGCGTTCCTACTGCAACCAAAGCACAGTTGTTCCTGTTACACTGCAGTATTGTGAATAGGCTAAGGACCGATAGCCTACTTAGAGTGTTCCAAGGATGAGTGAGTTCGCTACATGCAGAACACTTTGGGAAGAAAAGTTGATTCAGGCAAGGGAACAGGGTGTAGCTAGAGTCAATTTTGACTTGTTGGAAATCAGAAGGATTTAGACTTCGTGTTCACCGGAAAAGAAGACCTGATGGCACAAGCCTAGTTTCCCATATTAAAAGCTCTATTCAGGTTGCCCTGAAACTACCTAAATAACTCTATTTCTGACTGGCCTCTAGTCACTGTAGTTACCCTCTGGAACGAAAAGGTTTCTCTACAGAAGTACGATGCTTCCATAGCATGGGTGGTAGCTCATCCTGTCAGGCTCTAGAGCTAAAGGGAAACTTGACGTGAGTACTTGCCTCACGCTAAGGCCTGAAGAGCCCTGCGGAAGCGAAAGCGTGTTGCAGTTTCCATTAGCTCGTATTCGCAGTTCTGCTTTACTTTAACGTTTCTACACTTTTGCAGACACTTAGGACCCTCGTGTGGGCACCCCATTGCCTACAAATACAGTGAGTACCAGCAGGCTCCACTGCCCTTCTAAGAAACATCCAGGCCGTATGCCTTTCCAAGTCACTATATGTATTCAGAGAGTAGGGCAATACACTGCACCCTTCCTTGGGAAAGCTAGATGTCCTCAGCACACCAACAGCTCCAGGGATTCTGTTCTCTCACGTCCTACATGCCATGGAAGTCTGCCTCATTGTCCTCACTTGAGCTGCACTTAGCAACACAATCTGCTTCGCCTTTCTTCTAGGAACTCACACTCAAGGACCCCATACCTACAGGAGAAAGGAGGCTTGCGTTCCTACTGCAACCAAAGCACAGTTGTTCCTGTTACACTGCAGGATTTTGAATAGGCTAAGGACCGATAGCCTACTCAAAGTGTTCCAAGGATGAGTGAGTTCGCTACATGCAGAACACTTTGGGAAGTAATGTTGATTCAGGCAAGGGAACAGGGTGTAGCTGGAGTCTCTTTTGACTTGTTGGAAATCAGAAGGGTTTAGACTTCGTGTTCACCGGAAAAGAAGACCTGATGGCACAAGCCTTGTTTCCCATATTAAAAGCTCTATTCAGGTTGCCCTGAAACTACCTAAATAACTCTATTTCTGACTGGCCTCTAGTCACTGTAGTTACCCTCTGGAACGAAAAGATTTCTCTAAAGAAGTACGATGCTTCCATAGCATGGGTGGTAGCTCATCCTGTCAGGCTCTAGAGCTAAAGGGAAACTTGACGTGAGTACTTGCCTCACGCTAAGGCCTGAAGAGCCCTGCGGAAGCGAAAGCGTGTTGCAGTTTCCATTAGCTCGTATTCGCAGTTCTGCTTTACTTTAACGTTTCTCCGCTTTTCCAGACACTCAGGACCCTCGTTTGGGCACCCCATTGCCTACAAATACAGTGAGTACCAGCAGGCTCCACTGCCCTTCAAAGAAACATCCAGGCCGTAAGCCTTTCCAAGTCAGTCTATGTATTCAGAGACTAGGGCAATACACTGCACCCTTCCTTGGGAAAGCCAGATGTCCTCAGCACACCAACAGCTCCAGGATTCTGTTCTCTCACGTCCTACATGCCATGGAAGTCTGCCACATTGTCCTCATTTGAGCTGCACTTAGAAACACAATCTGCTTCGCCTTTCTTCTAGGAACTCACACCCAAGGACCCCATACCTACAGTAGAAACGAGGCTTGCATTCCTACTCCAACGAAACCACTGTTTTCCTGTTACACTGCAGGATTTTGAATAGGCTAAGGACCGATAGCCTACTCAAAGTGTTCCAAGGATGAGTGAGTTCGCTACATGCAGAACACTTTGGGAAGTAATGTTGATTCAGGCAAGGGAACAGGGTGTAGCTGGAGTCTCTTTTGACTTGTTGGAAATCAGAAGGGTTTAGACTTCGTGTTCACCGGAAAAGAAGACCTGATGGCACAAGCCTTGTTTCCCATATTAAAAGCTCTATTCATGTTGCCCTGAAACTACCTAAATAACTCTATTTCTGACTGGCCTCTAGTCACTGTAGTTACCCTCTGGAACGAAAAGGTTTCTCTACAGAAGTACGATGCTTCCATAGCATGGGTGGTAGCTCATCCTGTCAGGCTCTAGAGCTAAAGGGAAACTTGACGTGAGTACTTGCCTCACGCTAAGGCCTGAAGAGCCCTGCGGAAGCGAAAGCGTGTTGCAGTTTCCATTAGCTCGTATTCGCAGTTCTGCTTTACTTTAACGTTTCTACACTTTTGCAGACACTTAGGACCCTCGTGTGGGCACCCCATTGCCTACAAATACAGTGAGTACCAGCAGGCTCCACTGCCCTTCTAAGAAACATCCAGGCCGTAAGCCTTTCCAAGTCATTCTATGTATTCAGAGAGTAGGGCAATACACTGCACCCTTCCTTGGGAAAGCTAGATGTCCTCAGCACACCAACAGCTCCAGGGATTCTGTTCTCTCACGTCCTACATGCCAAGGAAATCTGCCTCATTGTCTTCATTTGACTGCACTTAGAATCACAATCTGCTTCGTCGTCCTTCCAGGAACTCACACTCAAGGATCCCATACCTACAGGAGAAAGGAGGCTTGCATTCCTTCTGCAACCAAAGCACAGTTGTTCCTGTTACCCTGCAGGATTTTAGAATAGGCTAAGGCCCGATAGCCTACATAGAGCATTTCCAATTTGCGGGAGTTCGCTACATGCAGAACACTTTGTGAAGAAAAGTTGATTCAGGCAAGGGACCAGGGTAGAGCTAGAGTCTCTTTGGACTTGTTAGAAATCAGAAGGCTTCAGGCTGATGGTTCACCGGCAAAGAAGACCTGATGGCACAAGCCTTGCTTTCCTTTATTAAAAGCTCTTAGTCATGTTGCCCTGAAGCTACCTAAATAACTCTATTTCTGATGGCCTCTAGTCACTGTAGTTAACCCTCTGGAAGAAAAAGCAGTTTTCTCTAAGGAAACACGGTGCTTCCATAGTATGGGTGGGAGCTCATCTTATCAGGCTCTAGAGCTAAAGGGAAACTTGACGTGAGTACTTGCCTCACGCTAAGGCCTGAAGAGCTCTGCTGAAGCGAAAGCGTGTTGCAGTTGGCATCAGCTCGTATTCGCAGTTCTGCTTTACTTTAACGTTTCTACACTTTTGCAGACACTTAGGACCCTCGTGTGGGCACCCCACTGCCTACAAATACAGTGAGTACCAGCAGGCTCCACTGCCCTTCAAAGAAACATGCAGGCCGTAAGCCTTTTCCAAGTCAGTCTATGTATTCAGAGACTAGGGCAATACACTGCACCCTTCCTTGGGAAAGCCAGATGTCCTCAGCACACCAACAGCTCCAGGATTCTGTTCTCTCACGTCCTACATGCCATGGAAGTCTGCCACATTGTCCTCATTTGAGCTGCACTTAGAAACACAATCTGCTTCGCCTTTCTTCTAGGAACTCACACCCAAGGACCCCATACCTACAGTAGAAACGAGGCTTGCATTCCTACTCCAACGAAACCACTGTTTTCCTGTTACACTGCAGGATTTTGAATAGGCTAAGGACCGATAGCCTACTCAAAGTGTTCCAAGGATGAGTGAGTTCGCTACATGCAGAACACTTTGGGAAGTAATGTTGATTCAGGCAAGGGAACAGGGTGTAGCTGGAGTCTCTTTTGACTTGTTGGAAATCAGAAGGGTTTAGACTTCGTGTTCAGCGGAAAAGATGACCTGATGGCACAAGCCTTGTGTCCCATATTAAAAGCTCTATTCAGGTTGCCCTGAAACTACCTAAATAACTCTATTTCTTACTGGCCTCTAGTCACTGTAGTTACCCTCTGCAACGAAAAGATTTCTCTAAAGAAGTACGATGCTTCCATAGCATGGGTGGTAGCTCATCCTGTCAGGCTCTAGAGCTAAAGGGAAACTTGACGTCAGTACTTGCCTCACGCTAAGGCCTGAAGAGCCCTGCGGAAGCGAAAGCGTGTTGCAGTTTCCATTAGCTCGTATTCGCAGTTCTGCTTTACTTTAACGTTTCTACACTTTTGCAGACACTTAGGACCCTCGTGTGGGCACCCCACTGCCTACAAATACAGTGAGTACCAGCAGGTTCCACTGCCCTTCTAAGAAACTTCCAGGCCGTAAGTCTTTCCAAGTCACTCTGCATTCAGAGAGCAGGGCAATACACTGCACCCTTCCTTGGGAAAGCTACATGTCCTCAGCACACCAACAGCTCCAGGGATTCTGTTCTCTCACGTCCTACATGCCATGGAAGTCTGCCTCATTGTCCTCACTTGAGCTGCACTTAGCAACACAATCTGCTTCGCCTTTCTTCTAGGAACTCACACTCAAGGACCCCATACCTACAGGAGAAAGGAGGCTTGCGTTCCTACTGCAACCAAAGCACAGTTGTTCCTGTTACACTGCAGTATTGTGAATAGGCTAAGGACCGATAGCCTACTTAGAGTGTTCCAAGGATGAGTGAGTTCGCTACATGCAGAACACTTTGGGAAGAAAAGTTGATTCAGGCAAGGGAACAGGGTGTAGCTAGAGTCTCTTTTGACTTGTTGGAAATCAGACGGATTTAGACTTCGTGTTCACCGGCAAAGAAGACCTGATGGCCCAAGCCTTGTTTCCCATATTAAAAGCTCTATTCAGGTTGCCCTGAAACTACCTAAATAACTCTATTTCTGACTGGCCTCTAGTCACTGTAGTTACCCTCTGGAACGAAAAGGTTTCTCTACAGAAGTACGATGCTTCCATAGCATGGGTGGTAGCTCATCCTGTCAGGCTCTAGAGCTAAAGGGAAACTTGACGTCAGTACTTGCCTCACGCTAAGGCCTGAAGAGCCCTGCGGAAGCGAAAGCGTGTTGCAGTTTCCATTAGCTCGTATACGCAGTTCTGCTTTACTTTAACGTTTCTCCGCTTTTCCAGACACTCAGGACCCTCGTTTGGGCACCCCATTGCCTACAAATACAGTGAGTACCAGCAGGCTCCACTGCCCTTCAAAGAAACATCCAGGCCCTAAGCCTTTCCAAGTCACTCTATGTATTCAGAGACTAGGGCAATACACTGCACCCTTCCTTGGGAAAGCTACATGTCCTCAGCTCACCAACAGCTCCAGGGATTCTGTTCTCTCACGTCCTACATGCTAAGGAAATCTGCCTCATTGTCCTCACTTGACTGCACTTAGGATCACAATCTGCTTCGTCGTCCTTCCAGGAACTCACACTCAAGGATCCCATACCTACAGGAGAAAGGAGGCTTGCATTCCTTCTGCAACCAAAGCACAGTTGTTCCTGTTACCCTGCAGGATTTTAGAATAGGCTAAGGCCCGATAGCCTACATAGAGCATTTCCAATTTGCGGGAGTTCGCTACATGCAGAACACTTTGAGAAGAAAAGTTGATTCAGGCAAGGGACCAGGGTAGAGCTAGAGTCTCTTTGGACTTGTTAGAAATCAGAAGGCTTCAGGCTGATTGTTCACCGGCAAAGAAGACCTGATGGCACAAGCCTTGCTTTCCTTTATTAAAAGCTCTTAGTCATGTTGCCCTGAAGCTACCTAAATAACTCTATTTCGGATGGCCTCTAGTCACTGTAGTTAACCCTCTGGAACAAAAAGCAGTTTTCTCTAAAGAAGCTCGGTGCTTCCATAGCATGGGTGTTAGCTCATCCTGTCAGGCTCTAGAGCTAAAGGGAAACTTGACGTGAGTACTTGCCTGACGCTAAGGCTTGAAGAGCCCATCTGAAGCGAAAGCGTGTTGCAGTTGGCATCAGCTCGTATTCGCAGTTCTGCTTTACTTTAACGTTTCTACACATTTCCAGACACTTAGGACCCTCGTGTGGGCACCCCATTGCCTACAAATACAGTGAGTACCAGCAGGCTCCACTGCCCTTCTAAGAAACATCCAGGCCGTAAGCCTTTCCAAGTCACTCTATGTATTCAGAGCGTAGGGCAATACACTGCACCCTTCCTTGGGAACGCTAGATGTCCTCAGCACACCAACAGCTCCAGGGATTCTGTTCTCTCACGTCCTACATGCCATGGAAGTCTCCCTCATTGTCCTCATTTGAGCTGCACTTAGAAACACAATCTGCTTCGCCTTTCTTCTAGGAACTCACACTCAAGGACACCATACCTACAGGAGAAAGGAGGCTTGCATTCCTACTGCAACGAAAGCACAGTTTTCCTGTTACACTGCAGGATTTAAATAGGCTAAGGACCGATTGCTTACATAGAGCATTTCAAATTTGAGGGAGTTCGCTACATGCAGAACACTTTGGGAAGAAATGTTGATTCAGGCAAGGGACCAGGGTAGAGCTAGAGTCTCTTTTGACTTGTTAGAAATCAGAAGGCTTCAGGCTGATGGTTCACCGGCAAAGAAACCTGATGGCACGAGCCTTGCTTTCCTTTATTAAAAGCTCTTAGTCATGTTGCCCTGAAGCTACCTAAATAACTCTATTTCTGATGGCCACTAGTCACTGTAGTTAACCCTCTGGAAGAAAAAGCAGTTTTCTCTAAGGAAACACGGTGCTTCCATAGTATGGGTGGGAGCTCATCTTATCAGGCTCTAGAGCTAAAGGGAAACTTGACGTGAGTACTTGCCCCACGCTAAGGCCTGAAGAGCTCTGCTGAAGCGAAAGCGTGTTGCAGTTTCCATTAGCTAGTATTCGCAGTTCTGCTTTACTTTAACGTTTCTCCGCTTTTCCAGACACTTAGGACCCTCGTGTGGGCACCCCATTGCCTACAAATACAGTGAGTACCAGCAGGCTCCACTGCCCTGCAAAGAAACATCCAGGCCGTAAGCCTTTCCAAGTCAGTCTATGTATTCAGAGACTAGGGCAATACACTGCACCCTTCCTTGGGAAAGCCAGATGTCCTCAGCACACCAACAGCTCCAGGATTCTGTTCTCTCACGTCCTACATGCCATGGAAGTCTGCCACATTGTCCTCATTTGAGCTGCACTTAGAAACACAATCTGCTTCGCCTTTCTTCTAGGAACTCACACTCAAGGACCCCATACCTACAGTAGAAACGAGGCTTGCATTCCTACTGCAACGAAACCACTGTTTTCCTGTTACACTGCAGGATTTTGAATAGGCTAAGGATCGATAGCCTACTCAAAGTGTTCCAAGGATGAGTGAGTTCGCTACATGCAGAACACTTTGGGAAGGAATGTTGATTCAGGCAAGCGAACAGGGTGTAGCTGGAGTCTCTTTTGACTTGTTGGAAATCAGAAGGGTTTAGACTTCGTGTTCACCGGAAAAGATGACCTGATGGCACAAGCCTTGTTTCCCATATTAAAAACTCTATTCAGGTTGCCCTGAAACTACCTAAATAACTCTATTTCTGACTGGCCTCTAGTCATTGTAGTTACCCTCTGGAACGAAAAGGTTTCTCTACAGAAGTACGATGCTTCCATAGCATGGGTGGTAGCTCATCCTGTCAGGCTCTAGAGCTAAAGGGAAACTTGACGTGAGTACTTGCCTCACGCTAAGGCCTGAAGAGCCCTGCGGAAGCGAAAGCGTGTTGCAGTTTCCATTAGCTCGTATTCGCAGTTCTGCTTTACTTTAACGTTGCTACACTTTTGCAGACACTTAGGACCCTCGTGTGGGCACCCCATTGCCTACAAATACAGTGAGTACCAGCAGGCTCCACTGCCCTTCTAAGAAACATCCAGGCCGTATGCCTTTCCAAGTCACTATATGTATTCAGAGAGTAGGGCAATACACTGCACCCTTCCTTGGGAAAGCTAGATGTCCTCAGCACACCAACAGCTCCAGGGATTCTGTTCTCTCACGTCCTACATGCCAAGGAAATCTGCCTCATTGTCCTCACTTGACTGCACTTAGAATCACAATCTGCTTCGTCGTCCTTCCAGGAACTCACACTCAAGGATCCCATACCTACAGGAGAAAGGAGGCTTGCATTCCTTCTGCAACCAAAGCACAGTTGTTCCTGTTACCCTGCAGGATTGTAGAATAGGCTAAGGCCCGATAGCCTACATAGAGCATTTCCAATTTGCGGGAGTTTGCTACATGCAGAACACTTTGTGAAGAAAAGTTGATTCAGGCAAGGGACCAGGGTAGAGCTAGAGTCTCTTTGGACTTGTTAGAAATCAGAAGGCTTCAGGCTGATGGTTCACCGGCAAAGAAACCTGATGGCACGAGCCTTGCTTTCCTTTATTAAAAGCTCTTAGTCATGTTGCCCTGAAGCTACCTAAATAACTCTATTTCTGATGGCCACTAGTCACTGTAGTTAACCCTCTGGAAGAAAAAGCAGTTTTCTCTAAGGAAACACGGTGCTTCCATAGTATGGGTGGGAGCTCATCTTATCAGGCTCTAGAGCTAAAGGGAAACTTGACGTGAGTACTTGCCCCACGCTAAGGCCTGAAGAGCTCTGCTGAAGCGAAAGCGTGTTGCAGTTTCCATTAGCTAGTATTCGCAGTTCTGCTTTACTTTAACGTTTCTCCGCTTTTCCAGACACTTAGGACCCTCGTGTGGGCACCCCATTGCCTACAAATACAGTGAGTACCAGCAGGCTCCACTGCCCTGCAAAGAAACATCCAGGCCGTAAGCCTTTCCAAGTCAGTCTATGTATTCAGAGACTAGGGCAATACACTGCACCCTTCCTTGGGAAAGCCAGATGTCCTCAGCACACCAACAGCTCCAGGATTCTGTTCTCTCACGTCCTACATGCCATGGAAGTCTGCCACATTGTCCTCATTTGAGCTGCACTTAGAAACACAATCTGCTTCGCCTTTCTTCTAGGAACTCACACCCAAGGACCCCATACCTACAGTAGAAACGAGGCTTGCATTCCTACTGCAACGAAACCACTGTTTTCCTGTTACACTGCAGGATTTTGAATAGGCTAAGGATCGATAGCCTACTCAAAGTGTTCCAAGGATGAGTGAGTTCGCTACATGCAGAACACTTTGGGAAGGAATGTTGATTCAGGCAAGGGAACAGGGTGTAGCTGGAGTCTCTTTTGACTTGTTGGAAATCAGAAGGGTTTAGACTTCGTGTTCACCGGAAAAGATGACCTGATGGCACAAGCCTTGTTTCCCATATTAAAAACTCTATTCAGGTTGCCCTGAAACTACCTAAATAACTCTATTTCTGACTGGCCTCTAGTCATTGTAGTTACCCTCTGGAACGAAAAGGTTTCTCTACAGAAGTACGATGCTTCCATAGCATGGGTGGTAGCTCATCCTGTCAGGCTCTAGAGCTAAAGGGAAACTTGACGTGAGTACTTGCCTCACGCTAAGGCCTGAAGAGCCCTGCGGAAGCGAAAGCGTGTTGCAGTTTCCATTAGCTCGTATTCGCAGTTCTGCTTTACTTTAACGTTGCTACACTTTTGCAGACACTTAGGACCCTCGTGTGGGCACCCCATTGCCTACAAATACAGTGAGTACCAGCAGGCTCCACTGCCCTTCTAAGAAACATCCAGGCCGTATGCCTTTCCAAGTCACTATATGTATTCAGAGAGTAGGGCAATACACTGCACCCTTCCTTGGGAAAGCTACATGTCCTCAGCACACCAACAGCTCCAGGGATTCTGTTCTCTCACGTCCTACATGCCATGGAAGTCTGCCTCATTGTCCTCACTTGAGCTGCACTTAGCAACACAATCTGCTTCGCCTTTCTTCTAGGAACTCACACTCAAGGACCCCATACCTACAGGAGAAAGGAGGCTTGTGTTCCTACTGCAACCAAAGCACAGTTGTTCCTGTTACACTGCAGTATTGTGAATAGGCTAAGGACCGATAGCCTACTTAGAGTGTTCCAAGGATGAGTGAGTTCGCTACATGCAGAACACTTTGGGAAGAAAAGTTGATTCAGGCAAGGGAACAGGGTGTAGCTAGAGTCTCTTTTGACTTGTTGGAAATCAGAAGGATTTAGACTTCGTGTTCACCGGCAAAGAAGACCTGATGGCCCAAGCCTTGTTTCCCATATTAAAAGCTCTATTCAGGTTGCCCTGAAACTACCTAAATAACTCTATTTCTGACTGGCCTCTAGTCACTGTAGTTACCCTCTGGAACGAAAAGGTTTCTCTACAGAAGTAAGATGCTTCCATAACATGGGTGGTAGCTCATCCTGTCAGGCTCTAGAGCTAAAGGGAAACTTGACGTCAGTACTTGCCTCACGCTAAGGCCTGAAGAGCCCTGCGGAAGCGAAAGCGTGTTGCAGTTTCCATTAGCTCGTATACGCAGTTCTGCTTTACTTTAACGTTTCTCCGCTTTTCCAGACACTCAGGACCCTCGTTTGGGCACCCCATTGCCTACAAATACAGTGAGTACCAGCAGGCTCCACTGCCCTTCAAAGAAACATCCAGGCCCTAAGCCTTTCCAAGTCACTCTATGTATTCAGAGACTAGGGCAATACACTGCACCCTTCCTTGGGAAAGCCAGATGTCCTCAGCTCACCAACAGCTCCAGGGATTCTGTTCTCTCACGTCCTACATGCCAAGGAAATCTGCCTCATTGTCCTCACTTAACTGCACTTAGGATCACAATCTGCTTCGTCGTCCTTCCAGGAACTCACACTCAAGGATCCCATACCTACAGGAGAAAGGAGGCTTGCATTCCTTCTGCAACCAAAGCACAGTTGTTCCTGTTACCCTGCAGGATTTTAGAATAGGCTAAGGCCCGATAGCCTACATAGAGCATTTCCAATTTGCGGGAGTTCGCTACATGCAGAACACTTTGAGAAGAAAAGTTGATTCAGGCAAGGGACCAGGGTAGAGCTAGAGTCTCTTTGGACTTGTTAGAAATCAGAAGGCTTCAGGCTGATTGTTCACCGGCAAAGAAGACCTGATGGCACAAGCCTTGCTTTCCTTTATTAAAAGCTCTTAGTCATGTTGCCCTGAAGCTACCTAAATAACTCTATTTCTGATGGCCTCTAGTCACTGTAGTTAACCCTCTGGAACAAAAAGCAGTTTTCTCTAAAGAAACACGGTGCTTCCATAGCATGGGTGTTAGCTCATCCTGTCAGGCTCTAGAGCTAAAGGGAAACTTGACGTGAGTACTTGCCTCACGCTAAGGCTTGAAGAGCCCATCTGAAGCGAAAGCGTGTTGCAGTTGTCATCAGCTCGTATTCGCAGTTCTGCTTTACTTTAACGTTTCTACACATTTCCAGACACTTAGGACCCTCGTGTGGGCACCCCATTGCCTACAAATACAGTGAGTACCAGCAGGCTCCACTGCCCTTCTAAGAAACATCCAGGCCGTAAGCCTTTCCAAGTCACTCTATGTATTCAGAGCGTAGGGCAATACACTGCACCCTTCCTTGGGAACGCTAGATGTCCTCAGCACACCAACAGCTCCAGGGATTCTGTTCTCTCACGTCCTACATGCCATGGAAGTCTCCCTCATTGTCCTCATTTGAGCTGCACTTAGAAACACAATCTGCTTCGCCTTTCTTCTAGGAACTCACACTCAAGGACACCATACCTACAGGAGAAAGGAGGCTTGCATTCCTACTGCAACGAAAGCACAGTTTTCCTGTTACACTGCAGGATTTAAATAGGCTAAGGACCGATTGCTTACATAGAGCATTTCAAATTTGAGGGAGTTCGCTACATGCAGAACACTTTGGGAAGAAATGTTGATTCAGGCAAGGGACCAGGGTAGAGCTAGAGTCTCTTTTGACTTGTTAGAAATCAGAAGGCTTCAGGCTGATGGTTCACCGGCAAAGAAACCTGATGGCACGAGCCTTGCTTTCCTTTATTAAAAGCTCTTAGTCATGTTGCCCTGAAGCTACCTAAATAACTCTATTTCTGATGGCCACTAGTCACTGTAGTTAACCCTCTGGAAGAAAAAGGAGTTTTCTCTAAGGAAACACGGTGCTTCCATAGTATGGGTGGGAGCTCATCTTATCAGGCTCTAGAGCTAAAGGGAAACTTGACGTGAGTACTTGCCCCACGCTAAGGCCTGAAGAGCTCTGCTGAAGCGAAAGCGTGTTGCAGTTTCCATTAGCTAGTATTCGCAGTTCTGCTTTACTTTAACGTTTCTCCGCTTTTCCAGACACTTAGGACCCTCGTGTGGGCACCCCATTGCCTACAAATACAGTGAGTACCAGCAGGCTCCACTGCCCTGCAAAGAAACATCCAGGCCGTAAGCCTTTCCAAGTCAGTCTATGTATTCAGAGACTAGGGCAATACACTGCACCCTTCCTTGGGAAAGCCAGATGTCCTCAGCACACCAACAGCTCCAGGATTCTGTTCTCTCACGTCCTACATGCCATGGAAGTCTGCCACATTGTCCTCATTTGAGCTGCACTTAGAAACACAATCTGCTTCGCCTTTCTTCTAGGAACTCACACCCAAGGACCCCATACCTACAGTAGAAACGAGGCTTGCATTCCTACTGCAACGAAACCACTGTTTTCCTGTTACACTGCAGGATTTTGAATAGGCTAAGGATCGATAGCCTACTCAAAGTGTTCCAAGGATGAGTGAGTTCGCTACATGCAGAACACTTTGGGAAGTAATGTTGATTCAGGCAAGGGAACAGGGTGTAGCTGGAGTCTCTTTTGACTTGTTGGAAATCAGAAGGGTTTAGACTTCGTGTTCACCGGAAAAGATGACCTGATGGCACAAGCCTTGTTTCCCATATTAAAAACTCTATTCAGGTTGCCCTGAAACTACCTAAATAACTCTATTTCTGACTGGCCTCTAGTCACTGTAGTTACCCTCTGGAACGAAAAGGTTTCTCTACAGAAGTACGATGCTTCCATAGCATGGGTGGTAGCTCATCCTGTCAGTCTCTAGAGCTAAAGGGAAACTTGACGTGAGTACTTGCCTCACGTTAAGGCCTGAAGAGCCCTGCGGAAGCGAAAGCGTGATGCAGTTTCCATTAGCTCGTATTCGCAGTTCTGCTTTACTTTAACGTTTCTACACTTTTGCAGACACTTAGGACCCTCGTGTGGGCACCCCATTGCCTACAAATACAGTGAGTACCAGCAGGCTCCACTGCCCTTCTAAGAAACATCCAGGCCGTATGCCTTTCCAAGTCAGTCTATGTATTCAGAGAGTAGGGCAATACACTGCACCCTTCCTTGGGAAAGCTAGATGTCCTCAGCACACCAACAGCTCCAGGGATTCTGTTCTCTCACGTCCTACATGCCAAGGAAATCTGCCTCATTGTCCTCACTTGACTGCACTTAGAATCACAATCTGCTTCGTCGTCCTTCCAGGAACTCACACTCAAGGATCCCATACCTACAGGAGAAAGGAGGCTTGCATTCCTTGTGCAACCAAAGCACAGTTGTTCCTGTTACCCTGCAGGATTGTAGAATAGGCTAAGGCCCGATAGCCTACATAGAGCATTTCCAATTTGCGGGAGTTTGCTACATGCAGAACACTTTGTGAAGAAAAGTTGATTCAGGCAAGGGACCAGGGTAGAGCTAGAGTCTCTTTGGACTTGTTAGAAATCAGAAGGCTTCAGGCTGATGGTTCACCGGCAAAGAAACCTGATGGCACGAGCCTTGCTTTCCTTTATTAAAAGCTCTTAGTCATGTTGCCCTGAAGCTACCTAAATAACTCTATTTCTGACTGGCCTCTAGTCACTGTAGTTACCCTCTGGAACGAAAAGGTTTCTCTACAGAAGTACGATGCTTCCATAGCATGGGTGGTAGCTCATCCTGTCAGGCTCTAGAGCTAAAGGGAAACTTGACGTGAGTACTTGCCTCACGCAAAGGCCTGAAGAGCCCTGCGGAAGCGAAAGCGTGTTGCAGTTTCCATTAGCTCGCATTCGCAGTTCTGCTTTACTATAACGTTTCCACACTTTTGCAGACACTTAGGACCCTCGTGTGGGCACCCCACTGCCTACAAATACAGTGAGTACCAGCAGGTTCCACTGCCCTTCTAAGAAACTTCCAGGCCATAAGTCTTTCCAAGTCACTCTGCATTCAGAGAGCAGGGCAATACACTGCACCCTTCCTTGGGAAAGCTACATGTCCTCAGCACACCAACAGCTCCAGGGATTCTGTTCTCTCACGTCCTACATGCCATGGAAGTCTGCCTCATTGTCCTCACTTGAGCTGCACTTAGCAACACAATCTGCTTCGCCTTTCTTCTAGGAACTCACACTCAAGGACCCCATACCTACAGGAGAAAGGAGGCTTGCGTTCCTACTGCAACCAAAGCACAGTTGTTCCTGTTACACTGCAGTATTGTGAATAGGCTAAGGACCGATAGCCTACTTAGAGTGTTCCAAGGATGAGTGAGTTCGCTACATGCAGAACACTTTGGGAAGAAAAGTTGATTCAGGCAAGGGAACAGGGTGTAGCTAGAGTCTCTTTTGACTTGTTGGAAATCAGAAGGATTTAGACTTCGTGTTCACCGGCAAAGAAGACCTGATGGCACAAGCCTTGTTTCCCATATTAAAAGCTCTATTCAGGTTGCCCTGAAACTACCTAAATAACTCTATTTCTGACTGGCCTCTAGTCACTGTAGTTACCCTCTGGAACGAAAAGGTTTCTCTACAGAAGTACGATGCTTCCATAGCATGGGTGGTAGCTCATCCTGTCAGGCTCTAGAGCTAAAGGGAAACTTGACGTGAGTACTTGCCTCATGCTAAGGCCTGAAGAGCCCTGCGGAAGCGAAAGCGTGTTGCAGTTTCCATTAGCTCGTATTCGCAGTTCTGCTTTACTTTAACGTTTCTCCGCTTTTCCAGACACTCAGGACCCTCGTTTGGGCACCCCATTGCCTACAAATACAGTGAGTACCAGCAGGCTCCACTGCCCTTCAAAGAAACATCCAGGCCGTAAGCCTTTCCAAGTCAGTCTATGTATTCAGAGACTAGGGCAATACACTGCACCCTTCCTTGGGAAAGCCAGATGTCCTCAGCACACCAACAGCTCCAGGATTCTGTTCTCTCACGTCCTACATGCCATGGAAGTCTGCCACATTGTCCTCATTTGAGCTGCACTTAGAAACACAATCTGCTTCGCCTTTCTTCTAGGAACTCACACCCAAGGACCCCATACCTACAGTAGAAACGAGGCTTGCATTCCTACTCCAACGAAACCACTGTTTTCCTGTTACACTGCAAGATTTTGAATAGGCTAAGGACCGATAGCCTACTCAAAGTGTTCCAAGGATGAGTGAGTTCGCTACATGCAGAACACTTTGGGAAGAAATGTTGATTCAGGCAAGGGAACAGGGTGTAGCTGGAGTCTCTTTTGACTTGTTGGAAATCAGAAGGGTTTAGACTTCGTGTTCAGCGGAAAAGATGACCTGATGGCACAAGCCTTGTTTCCCATATTAAAAGCTCTATTCAGGTTGCCCTGAAACTACCTAAATAACTCTATTTCTGACTGGCCTCTAGTCACTGTAGTTACCCTCTGGAACGAAAAGGTTTCTCTACAGAAGTACGATGCTTCCATAGCATGGGTGGTAGCTCATCCTGTCAGGCTCTAGAGCTAAAGGGAAACTTGACGTGAGTACTTGCCTCACGCTAAGGCCTGAAGAGCCCTGCGGAAGCGAAAGCGTGTTGCAGTTTCCATTAGCTCGCATTCGCAGTTCTGCTTTACTATAACGTTTCCACACTTTTGCAGACACTTAGGACCCTCGTGTGGGCACCCCACTGCCTACAAATACAGTGAGTACCAGCAGGTTCCACTGCCCTTCTAAGAAACTTCCAGGCCATAAGTCTTTCCAAGTCACTCTGCATTCAGAGAGCAGGGCAATACACTGCACCCTTCCTTGGGAAAGCTACATGTCCTCAGCACACCAACAGCTCCAGGGATTCTGTTCTCTCACGTCCTACATGCCATGGAAGTCTGCCTCATTGTCCTCACTTGAGCTGCACTTAGCAACACAATCTGCTTCGCCTTTCTTCTAGGAACTCACACTCAAGGACCCCATACCTACAGGAGAATGGAGGCTTGCGTTCCTACTGCAACCAAAGCACAGTTGTTCCTGTTACACTGCAGTATTGTGAATAGGCTAAGGACCGATAGCCTACTTAGAGTGTTCCAAGGATGAGTGAGTTCGCTACATGCAGAACACTTTGGGAAGAAAAGTTGATTCAGGCAAGGGAACAGGGTGTAGCTAGAGTCTCTTTTGACTTGTTGGAAATCAGACGGATTTAGACTTCGTGTTCACCGGCAAAGAAGACCTGATGGCCCAAGCCTTGTTTCCCATATTAAAAGCTCTATTCAGGTTGCCCTGAAACTACCTAAATAACTCTATTTCTAACTGGCCTCTAGTCACTGTAGTTACCCTCTGGAACGAAAAGGTTTCTCTACAGAAGTACGATGCTTCCATAGCATGGGTGGTAGCTCATCCTGTCAGGCTCTAGAGCTAAAGGGAAACTTGACGTCAGTACTTGCCTCACGCTAAGGCCTGAAGAGCCCTGCGGAAGCGAAAGCGTGTTGCAGTTTCCATTAGCTCGTATACGCAGTTCTGCTTTACTTTAACGTTTCTCCGCTTTTCCAGACACTCAGGACCCTCGTTTGGGCACCCCATTGCCTACAAATACAGTGAGTACCAGCAGGCTCCACTGCCCTTCAAAGAAACATCCAGGCCCTAAGCCTTTCCAAGTCACTCTATGTATTCAGAGACTAGGGCAATACACTGCACCCTTCCTTGGGAAAGCTACATGTCCTCAGCTCACCAACAGCTCCAGGGATTCTGTTCTCTCACGTCCTACATGCTAAGGAAATCTGCCTCATTGTCCTCACTTGACTGCACTTAGGATCACAATCTGCTTCGTCGTCCTTCCAGGAACTCACACTCAAGGATCCCATACCTACAGGAGAAAGGAGGCTTGCATTCCTTCTGCAACCAAAGCACAGTTGTTCCTGTTACCCTGCAGGATTTTAGAATAGGCTAAGGCCCGATAGCCTACATAGAGCATTTCCAATTTGCGGGAGTTCGCTACATGCAGAACACTTTGAGAAGAAAAGTTGATTCAGGCAAGGGACCAGGGTAGAGCTAGAGTCTCTTTGGACTTGTTAGAAATCAGAAGGCTTCAGGCTGATTGTTCACCGGCAAAGAAGACCTGATGGCACAAGCCTTGCTTTCCTTTATTAAAAGCTCTTAGTCATGTTGCCCTGAAGCTACCTAAATAACTCTATTTCGGATGGCCTCTAGTCACTGTAGTTAACCCTCTGGAACAAAAAGCAGTTTTCTCTAAAGAAGCTCGGTGCTTCCATAGCATGGGTGTTAGCTCATCCTGTCAGGCTCTAGAGCTAAAGGGAAACTTGACGTGAGTACTTGCCTGACGCTAAGGCTTGAAGAGCCCATCTGAAGCGAAAGCGTGTTGCAGTTGGCATCAGCTCGTATTCGCAGTTCTGCTTTACTTTAACGTTTCTACACATTTCCAGACACTTAGGACCCTCGTGTGGGCACCCCATTGCCTACAAATACAGTGAGTACCAGCAGGCTCCACTGCCCTTCTAAGAAACATCCAGGCCGTAAGCCTTTCCAAGTCACTCTATGTATTCAGAGCGTAGGGCAATACACTGCACCCTTCCTTGGGAACGCTAGATGTCCTCAGCACACCAACAGCTCCAGGGATTCTGTTCTCTCACGTCCTACATGCCATGGAAGTCTCCCTCATTGTCCTCATTTGAGCTGCACTTAGAAACACAATCTGCTTCGCCTTTCTTCTAGGAACTCACACTCAAGGACACCATACCTACAGGAGAAAGGAGGCTTGCATTCCTACTGCAACGAAAGCACAGTTTTCCTGTTACACTGCAGGATTTAAATAGGCTAAGGACCGATTGCTTACATAGAGCATTTCAAATTTGAGGGAGTTCGCTACATGCAGAACACTTTGGGAAGAAATGTTGATTCAGGCAAGGGACCAGGGTAGAGCTAGAGTCTCTTTTGACTTGTTAGAAATCAGAAGGCTTCAGGCTGATGGTTCACCGGCAAAGAAACCTGATGGCACGAGCCTTGCTTTCCTTTATTAAAAGCTCTTAGTCATGTTGCCCTGAAGCTACCTAAATAACTCTATTTCTGATGGCCACTAGTCACTGTAGTTAACCCTCTGGAAGAAAAAGCAGTTTTCTCTAAGGAAACACGGTGCTTCCATAGTATGGGTGGGAGCTCATCTTATCAGGCTCTAGAGCTAAAGGGAAACTTGACGTGAGTACTTGCCCCACGCTAAGGCCTGAAGAGCTCTGCTGAAGCGAAAGCGTGTTGCAGTTTCCATTAGCTAGTATTCGCAGTTCTGCTTTACTTTAACGTTTCTCCGCTTTTCCAGACACTTAGGACCCTCGTGTGGGCACCCCATTGCCTACAAATACAGTGAGTACCAGCAGGCTCCACTGCCCTGCAAAGAAACATCCAGGCCGTAAGCCTTTCCAAGTCAGTCTATGTATTCAGAGACTAGGGCAATACACTGCACCCTTCCTTGGGAAAGCCAGATGTCCTCAGCACACCAACAGCTCCAGGATTCTGTTCTCTCACGTCCTACATGCCATGGAAGTCTGCCACATTGTCCTCATTTGAGCTGCACTTAGAAACACAATCTGCTTCGCCTTTCTTCTAGGAACTCACACCCAAGGACCCCATACCTACAGTAGAAACGAGGCTTGCATTCCTACTGCAACGAAACCACTGTTTTCCTGTTACACTGCAGGATTTTGAATAGGCTAAGGATCGATAGCCTACTCAAAGTGTTCCAAGGATGAGTGAGTTCGCTACATGCAGAACACTTTGGGAAGGAATGTTGATTCAGGCAAGGGAACAGGGTGTAGCTGGAGTCTCTTTTGACTTGTTGGAAATCAGAAGGGTTTAGACTTCGTGTTCACCGGAAAAGATGACCTGATGGCACAAGCCTTGTTTCCCATATTAAAAACTCTATTCAGGTTGCCCTGAAACTACCTAAATAACTCTATTTCTGACTGGCCTCTAGTCATTGTAGTTACCCTCTGGAACGAAAAGGTTTCTCTACAGAAGTACGATGCTTCCATAGCATGGGTGGTAGCTCATCCTGTCAGGCTCTAGAGCTAAAGGGAAACTTGACGTGAGTACTTGCCTCACGCTAAGGCCTGAAGAGCCCTGCGGAAGCGAAAGCGTGTTGCAGTTTCCATTAGCTCGTATTCGCAGTTCTGCTTTACTTTAACGTTGCTACACTTTTGCAGACACTTAGGACCCTCGTGTGGGCACCCCATTGCCTACAAATACAGTGAGTACCAGCAGGCTCCACTGCCCTTCTAAGAAACATCCAGGCCGTATGCCTTTCCAAGTCACTATATGTATTCAGAGAGTAGGGCAATACACTGCACCCTTCCTTGGGAAAGCTAGATGTCCTCAGCACACCAACAGCTCCAGGGATTCTGTTCTCTCACGTCCTACATGCCAAGGAAATCTGCCTCATTGTCCTCACTTGACTGCACTTAGAATCACAATCTGCTTCGTCGTCCTTCCAGGAACTCACACTCAAGGATCCCATACCTACAGGAGAAAGGAGGCTTGCATTCCTTCTGCAACCAAAGCACAGTTGTTCCTGTTACCCTGCAGGATTGTAGAATAGGCTAAGGCCCGATAGCCTACATAGAGCATTTCCAATTTGCGGGAGTTTGCTACATGCAGAACACTTTGTGAAGAAAAGTTGATTCAGGCAAGGGACCAGGGTAGAGCTAGAGTCTCTTTGGACTTGTTAGAAATCAGAAGGCTTCAGGCTGATGGTTCACCGGCAAAGAAACCTGATGGCACGAGCCTTGCTTTCCTTTATTAAAAGCTCTTAGTCATGTTGCCCTGAAGCTACCTAAATAACTCTATTTCTGATGGCCACTAGTCACTGTAGTTAACCCTCTGGAAGAAAAAGCAGTTTTCTCTAAGGAAACACGGTGCTTCCATAGTATGGGTGGGAGCTCATCTTATCAGGCTCTAGAGCTATAGGGAAACTTGACGTGAGTACTTGCCCCACGCTAAGGCCTGAAGAGCTCTGCTGAAGCGAAAGCGTGTTGCAGTTTCCATTAGCTAGTATTCGCAGTTCTGCTTTACTTTAACGTTTCTCCGCTTTTCCAGACACTTAGGACCCTCGTGTGGGCACCCCATTGCCTACAAATACAGTGAGTACCAGCAGGCTCCACTGCCCTGCAAAGAAACATCCAGGCCGTAAGCCTTTCCAAGTCAGTCTATGTATTCAGAGACTAGGGCAATACACTGCACCCTTCCTTGGGAAAGCCAGATGTCCTCAGCACACCAACAGCTCCAGGATTCTGTTCTCTCACGTCCTACATGCCATGGAAGTCTGCCACATTGTCCTCATTTGAGCTGCACTTAGAAACACAATCTGCTTCGCCTTTCTTCTAGGAACTCACACCCAAGGACCCCATACCTACAGTAGAAACGAGGCTTGCATTCCTACTGCAACGAAACCACTGTTTTCCTGTTACACTGCAGGATTTTGAATAGGCTAAGGATCGATAGCCTACTCAAAGTGTTCCAAGGATGAGTGAGTTCGCTACATGCAGAACACTTTGGGAAGGAATGTTGATTCAGGCAAGGGAACAGGGTGTAGCTGGAGTCTCTTTTGACTTGTTGGAAATCAGAAGGGTTTAGACTTCGTGTTCACCGGAAAAGATGACCTGATGGCACAAGCCTTGTTTCCCATATTAAAAACTCTATTCAGGTTGCCCTGAAACTACCTAAATAACTCTATTTCTGACTGGCCTCTAGTCATTGTAGTTACCCTCTGGAACGAAAAGGTTTCTCTACAGAAGTACGATGCTTCCATAGCATGGGTGGTAGCTCATCCTGTCAGGCTCTAGAGCTAAAGGGAAACTTGACGTGAGTACTTGCCTCACGCTAAGGCCTGAAGAGCCCTGCGGAAGCGAAAGCGTGTTGCAGTTTCCATTAGCTCGTATTCGCAGTTCTGCTTTACTTTAACGTTGCTACACTTTTGCAGACACTTAGGACCCTCGTGTGGGCACCCCATTGCCTACAAATACAGTGAGTACCAGCAGGCTCCACTGCCCTTCTAAGAAACATCCAGGCCGTATGCCTTTCCAAGTCACTATATGTATTCAGAGAGTAGGGCAATACACTGCACCCTTCCTTGGGAAAGCTACATGTCCTCAGCACACCAACAGCTCCAGGGATTCTGTTCTCTCACGTCCTACATGCCATGGAAGTCTGCCTCATTGTCCTCACTTGAGCTGCACTTAGCAACACAATCTGCTTCGCCTTTCTTCTAGGAACTCACACTCAAGGACCCCATACCTACAGGAGAAAGGAGGCTTGTGTTCCTACTGCAACCAAAGCACAGTTGTTCCTGTTACACTGCAGTATTGTGAATAGGCTAAGGACCGATAGCCTACTTAGAGTGTTCCAAGGATGAGTGAGTTCGCTACATGCAGAACACTTTGGGAAGAAAAGTTGATTCAGGCAAGGGAACAGGGTGTAGCTAGAGTCTCTTTTGACTTGTTGGAAATCAGAAGGATTTAGACTTCGTGTTCACCGGCAAAGAAGACCTGATGGCCCAAGCCTTGTTTCCCATATTAAAAGCTCTATTCAGGTTGCCCTGAAACTACCTAAATAACTCTATTTCTGACTGGCCTCTAGTCACTGTAGTTACCCTCTGGAACGAAAAGGTTTCTCTACAGAAGTAAGATGCTTCCATAACATGGGTGGTAGCTCATCCTGTCAGGCTCTAGAGCTAAAGGGAAACTTGACGTCAGTACTTGCCTCACGCTAAGGCCTGAAGAGCCCTGCGGAAGCGAAAGCGTGTTGCAGTTTCCATTAGCTCGTATACGCAGTTCTGCTTTACTTTAACGTTTCTCCGCTTTTCCAGACACTCAGGACCCTCGTTTGGGCACCCCATTGCCTACAAATACAGTGAGTACCAGCAGGCTCCACTGCCCTTCAAAGAAACATCCAGGCCCTAAGCCTTTCCAAGTCACTCTATGTATTCAGAGACTAGGGCAATACACTGCACCCTTCCTTGGGAAAGCCAGATGTCCTCAGCTCACCAACAGCTCCAGGGATTCTGTTCTCTCACGTCCTACATGCCAAGGAAATCTGCCTCATTGTCCTCACTTAACTGCACTTAGGATCACAATCTGCTTCGTCGTCCTTCCAGGAACTCACACTCAAGGATCCCATACCTACAGGAGAAAGGAGGCTTGCATTCCTTCTGCAACCAAAGCACAGTTGTTCCTGTTACCCTGCAGGATTTTAGAATAGGCTAAGGCCCGATAGCCTACATAGAGCATTTCCAATTTGCGGGAGTTCGCTACATGCAGAACACTTTGAGAAGAAAAGTTGATTCAGGCAAGGGACCAGGGTAGAGCTAGAGTCTCTTTGGACTTGTTAGAAATCAGAAGGCTTCAGGCTGATTGTTCACCGGCAAAGAAGACCTGATGGCACAAGCCTTGCTTTCCTTTATTAAAAGCTCTTAGTCATGTTGCCCTGAAGCTACCTAAATAACTCTATTTCTGATGGCCTCTAGTCACTGTAGTTAACCCTCTGGAACAAAAAGCAGTTTTCTCTAAAGAAACACGGTGCTTCCATAGCATGGGTGTTAGCTCATCCTGTCAGGCTCTAGAGCTAAAGGGAAACTTGACGTGAGTACTTGCCTCACGCTAAGGCTTGAAGAGCCCATCTGAAGCGAAAGCGTGTTGCAGTTGTCATCAGCTCGTATTCGCAGTTCTGCTTTACTTTAACGTTTCTACACATTTCCAGACACTTAGGACCCTCGTGTGGGCACCCCATTGCCTACAAATACAGTGAGTACCAGCAGGCTCCACTGCCCTTCTAAGAAACATCCAGGCCGTAAGCCTTTCCAAGTCACTCTATGTATTCAGAGCGTAGGGCAATACACTGCACCCTTCCTTGGGAACGCTAGATGTCCTCAGCACACCAACAGCTCCAGGGATTCTGTTCTCTCACGTCCTACATGCCATGGAAGTCTCCCTCATTGTCCTCATTTGAGCTGCACTTAGAAACACAATCTGCTTCGCCTTTCTTCTAGGAACTCACACTCAAGGACACCATACCTACAGGAGAAAGGAGGCTTGCATTCCTACTGCAACGAAAGCACAGTTTTCCTGTTACACTGCAGGATTTAAATAGGCTAAGGACCGATTGCTTACATAGAGCATTTCAAATTTGAGGGAGTTCGCTACATGCAGAACACTTTGGGAAGAAATGTTGATTCAGGCAAGGGACCAGGGTAGAGCTAGAGTCTCTTTTGACTTGTTAGAAATCAGAAGGCTTCAGGCTGATGGTTCACCGGCAAAGAAACCTGATGGCACGAGCCTTGCTTTCCTTTATTAAAAGCTCTTAGTCATGTTGCCCTGAAGCTACCTAAATAACTCTATTTCTGATGGCCACTAGTCACTGTAGTTAACCCTCTGGAAGAAAAAGGAGTTTTCTCTAAGGAAACACGGTGCTTCCATAGTATGGGTGGGAGCTCATCTTATCAGGCTCTAGAGCTAAAGGGAAACTTGACGTGAGTACTTGCCCCACGCTAAGGCCTGAAGAGCTCTGCTGAAGCGAAAGCGTGTTGCAGTTTCCATTAGCTAGTATTCGCAGTTCTGCTTTACTTTAACGTTTCTCCGCTTTTCCAGACACTTAGGACCCTCGTGTGGGCACCCCATTGCCTACAAATACAGTGAGTACCAGCAGGCTCCACTGCCCTGCAAAGAAACATCCAGGCCGTAAGCCTTTCCAAGTCAGTCTATGTATTCAGAGACTAGGGCAATACACTGCACCCTTCCTTGGGAAAGCCAGATGTCCTCAGCACACCAACAGCTCCAGGATTCTGTTCTCTCACGTCCTACATGCCATGGAAGTCTGCCACATTGTCCTCATTTGAGCTGCACTTAGAAACACAATCTGCTTCGCCTTTCTTCTAGGAACTCACACCCAAGGACCCCATACCTACAGTAGAAACGAGGCTTGCATTCCTACTGCAACGAAACCACTGTTTTCCTGTTACACTGCAGGATTTTGAATAGGCTAAGGATCGATAGCCTACTCAAAGTGTTCCAAGGATGAGTGAGTTCGCTACATGCAGAACACTTTGGGAAGTAATGTTGATTCAGGCAAGGGAACAGGGTGTAGCTGGAGTCTCTTTTGACTTGTTGGAAATCAGAAGGGTTTAGACTTCGTGTTCACCGGAAAAGATGACCTGATGGCACAAGCCTTGTTTCCCATATTAAAAACTCTATTCAGGTTGCCCTGAAACTACCTAAATAACTCTATTTCTGACTGGCCTCTAGTCACTGTAGTTACCCTCTGGAACGAAAAGGTTTCTCTACAGAAGTACGATGCTTCCATAGCATGGGTGGTAGCTCATCCTGTCAGTCTCTAGAGCTAAAGGGAAACTTGACGTGAGTACTTGCCTCACGTTAAGGCCTGAAGAGCCCTGCGGAAGCGAAAGCGTGATGCAGTTTCCATTAGCTCGTATTCGCAGTTCTGCTTTACTTTAACGTTTCTACACTTTTGCAGACACTTAGGACCCTCGTGTGGGCACCCCATTGCCTACAAATACAGTGAGTACCAGCAGGCTCCACTGCCCTTCTAAGAAACATCCAGGCCGTATGCCTTTCCAAGTCAGTCTATGTATTCAGAGAGTAGGGCAATACACTGCACCCTTCCTTGGGAAAGCTAGATGTCCTCAGCACACCAACAGCTCCAGGGATTCTGTTCTCTCACGTCCTACATGCCAAGGAAATCTGCCTCATTGTCCTCACTTGACTGCACTTAGAATCACAATCTGCTTCGTCGTCCTTCCAGGAACTCACACTCAAGGATCCCATACCTACAGGAGAAAGGAGGCTTGCATTCCTTGTGCAACCAAAGCACAGTTGTTCCTGTTACCCTGCAGGATTGTAGAATAGGCTAAGGCCCGATAGCCTACATAGAGCATTTCCAATTTGCGGGAGTTTGCTACATGCAGAACACTTTGTGAAGAAAAGTTGATTCAGGCAAGGGACCAGGGTAGAGCTAGAGTCTCTTTGGACTTGTTAGAAATCAGAAGGCTTCAGGCTGATGGTTCACCGGCAAAGAAACCTGATGGCACGAGCCTTGCTTTCCTTTATTAAAAGCTCTTAGTCATGTTGCCCTGAAGCTACCTAAATAACTCTATTTCTGACTGGCCTCTAGTCACTGTAGTTACCCTCTGGAACGAAAAGGTTTCTCTACAGAAGTACGATGCTTCCATAGCATGGGTGGTAGCTCATCCTGTCAGGCTCTAGAGCTAAAGGGAAACTTGACGTGAGTACTTGCCTCACGCAAAGGCCTGAAGAGCCCTGCGGAAGCGAAAGCGTGTTGCAGTTTCCATTAGCTCGCATTCGCAGTTCTGCTTTACTATAACGTTTCCACACTTTTGCAGACACTTAGGACCCTCGTGTGGGCACCCCACTGCCTACAAATACAGTGAGTACCAGCAGGTTCCACTGCCCTTCTAAGAAACTTCCAGGCCATAAGTCTTTCCAAGTCACTCTGCATTCAGAGAGCAGGGCAATACACTGCACCCTTCCTTGGGAAAGCTACATGTCCTCAGCACACCAACAGCTCCAGGGATTCTGTTCTCTCACGTCCTACATGCCATGGAAGTCTGCCTCATTGTCCTCACTTGAGCTGCACTTAGCAACACAATCTGCTTCGCCTTTCTTCTAGGAACTCACACTCAAGGACCCCATACCTACAGGAGAAAGGAGGCTTGCGTTCCTACTGCAACCAAAGCACAGTTGTTCCTGTTACACTGCAGTATTGTGAATAGGCTAAGGACCGATAGCCTACTTAGAGTGTTCCAAGGATGAGTGAGTTCGCTACATGCAGAACACTTTGGGAAGAAAAGTTGATTCAGGCAAGGGAACAGGGTGTAGCTAGAGTCTCTTTTGACTTGTTGGAAATCAGAAGGATTTAGACTTCGTGTTCACCGGCAAAGAAGACCTGATGGCACAAGCCTTGTTTCCCATATTAAAAGCTCTATTCAGGTTGCCCTGAAACTACCTAAATAACTCTATTTCTGACTGGCCTCTAGTCACTGTAGTTACCCTCTGGAACGAAAAGGTTTCTCTACAGAAGTACGATGCTTCCATAGCATGGGTGGTAGCTCATCCTGTCAGGCTCTAGAGCTAAAGGGAAACTTGACGTGAGTACTTGCCTCATGCTAAGGCCTGAAGAGCCCTGCGGAAGCGAAAGCGTGTTGCAGTTTCCATTAGCTCGTATTCGCAGTTCTGCTTTACTTTAACGTTTCTCCGCTTTTCCAGACACTCAGGACCCTCGTTTGGGCACCCCATTGCCTACAAATACAGTGAGTACCAGCAGGCTCCACTGCCCTTCAAAGAAACATCCAGGCCGTAAGCCTTTCCAAGTCAGTCTATGTATTCAGAGACTAGGGCAATACACTGCACCCTTCCTTGGGAAAGCCAGATGTCCTCAGCACACCAACAGCTCCAGGATTCTGTTCTCTCACGTCCTACATGCCATGGAAGTCTGCCACATTGTCCTCATTTGAGCTGCACTTAGAAACACAATCTGCTTCGCCTTTCTTCTAGGAACTCACACCCAAGGACCCCATACCTACAGTAGAAACGAGGCTTGCATTCCTACTCCAACGAAACCACTGTTTTCCTGTTACACTGCAAGATTTTGAATAGGCTAAGGACCGATAGCCTACTCAAAGTGTTCCAAGGATGAGTGAGTTCGCTACATGCAGAACACTTTGGGAAGAAATGTTGATTCAGGCAAGGGAACAGGGTGTAGCTGGAGTCTCTTTTGACTTGTTGGAAATCAGAAGGGTTTAGACTTCGTGTTCAGCGGAAAAGATGACCTGATGGCACAAGCCTTGTTTCCCATATTAAAAGCTCTATTCAGGTTGCCCTGAAACTACCTAAATAACTCTATTTCTGACTGGCCTCTAGTCACTGTAGTTACCCTCTGGAACGAAAAGGTTTCTCTACAGAAGTACGATGCTTCCATAGCATGGGTGGTAGCTCATCCTGTCAGGCTCTAGAGCTAAAGGGAAACTTGACGTGAGTACTTGCCTCACGCTAAGGCCTGAAGAGCCCTGCGGAAGCGAAAGCGTGTTGCAGTTTCCATTAGCTCGCATTCGCAGTTCTGCTTTACTATAACGTTTCCACACTTTTGCAGACACTTAGGACCCTCGTGTGGGCACCCCACTGCCTACAAATACAGTGAGTACCAGCAGGTTCCACTGCCCTTCTAAGAAACTTCCAGGCCATAAGTCTTTCCAAGTCACTCTGCATTCAGAGAGCAGGGCAATACACTGCACCCTTCCTTGGGAAAGCTACATGTCCTCAGCACACCAACAGCTCCAGGGATTCTGTTCTCTCACGTCCTACATGCCATGGAAGTCTGCCTCATTGTCCTCACTTGAGCTGCACTTAGCAACACAATCTGCTTCGCCTTTCTTCTAGGAACTCACACTCAAGGACCCCATACCTACAGGAGAATGGAGGCTTGCGTTCCTACTGCAACCAAAGCACAGTTGTTCCTGTTACACTGCAGTATTGTGAATAGGCTAAGGACCGATAGCCTACTTAGAGTGTTCCAAGGATGAGTGAGTTCGCTACATGCAGAACACTTTGGGAAGAAAAGTTGATTCAGGCAAGGGAACAGGGTGTAGCTAGAGTCTCTTTTGACTTGTTGGAAATCAGAAGGATTTAGACTTCGTGTTCACCGGAAAAGAAGACCTGATGGCACAAGCCTTGTTTCCCATATTAAAAGCTCTATTCAGGTTGCCCTGAAACTACCTAAATAACTCTATTTCTGACTGGCCTCTAGTCACTGTAGTTACCCTCTGGAACGAAAAGGTTTCTCTACAGAAGTACGATGCTTCCATAGCATGGGTGGTAGCTCATCCTGTCAGGCTCTAGAGCTAAAGGGAAACTTGACGTGAGTACTTGCCTCACGCTAAGGCCTGAAGAGCCCTGCGGAAGCGAAAGCGTGTTGCAGTTTCCATTAGCTCGTATTCGCAGTTCTGCTTTACTTTAACGTTTCTCCGCTTTTCCAGACACTCAGGACCCTCGTTTGGGCACCCCATTGCCTACAAATACAGTGAGTACCAGCAGGCTCCACTGCCCTTCAAAGAAACATCCAGGCCGTAAGCCTTTCCAAGTCAGTCTATGTATTCAGAGACTAGGGCAATACACTGCACCCTTCCTTGGGAAAGCCAGATGTCCTCAGCACACCAACAGCTCCAGGATTCTGTTCTCTCACGACCTACATGCCATGGAAGTCTGCCACATTGTCCTCATTTGAGCTGCACTTAGAAACACAATCTGCTTCGCCTTTCTTCTAGGAACTCACACCCAAGGACCCCATACCTACAGTAGAAACGAGGCTTGCATTCCTACTCCAACGAAACCACTGTTTTCCTGTTACACTGCAGGATTTTGAATAGGTTAAGGACCGATAGCCTACTCAAAGTGTTCCAAGGATGAGTGAGTTCGCTACATGCAGAACACTTTGGGAAGTAATGTTGATTCAGGCAAGGGAACAGGGTGTAGCTGGAGTCTCTTTTGACTTGTTGGAAATCAGAAGGGTTTAGACTTCGTGTTCACCGGAAAAGATGACCTGATGGCACAAGCCTTGTTTCCCATATTAAAAGCTCTATTCAGGTTGCCCTGAAACTACCTAAATAACTCTATTTCTGACTGGCCTCTAGTCACTGTAGTTACCCACTGGAACGAAAAGATTTCTCTAAAGAAGTACGATGCTTCCATAGCATGGGTGGTAGCTCATCCTGTCAGGCTCTAGAGCTAAAGGGAAACTTGACGTGAGTACTTGCCTCACGCTAAAGCCTGAAGAGCCCTGCGGAAGCGAAAGCGTGTTGCAGTTTCCATTAGCTCGTATTCGCAGTTCTGCTTTACTTTAACGTTTCTACACTTTTGCAGACACTTAGGACCCTCGTGTGGGCACCCCACTGCCTACAAATACAGTGAGTACCAGCAGGTTCCACTGCCCTTCTAAGAAACTTCCAGGCCGTAAGTCTTTCCAAGTCACTCTGCATTCAGAGAGCAGGGCAATACACTGCACCCTTCCTTGGGAAAGCTACATGTCCTCAGCACACCAACAGCTCCAGGGATTCTGTTCTCTCACGTCCTACATGCCATGGAAGTCTGCCTCATTGTCCTCACTTGAGCTGCACTTAGCAACACAATCTGCTTCGCCTTTCTTCTAGGAACTCACACTCAAGGACCCCATACCTACAGGAGAAAGGAGGCTTGCGTTCCTACTGCAACCAAAGCACAGTTGTTCCTGTTACACTGCAGTATTGTGAATAGGCTAAGGACCGATAGCCTACTTAGAGTGTTCCAAGGATGAGTGAGTTCGCTACATGCAGAACACTTTGGGAAGAAAAGTTGATTCAGGCAAGGGAACAGGGTGTAGCTAGAGTCTCTTTTGACTTGTTGGAAATCGGAAGGATTTAGACTTCGTGTTCACCGGAAAAGAAGACCTGATGGCACAAGCCTTGTTTCCCATATTAAAAGCTCTATTCAGGTTGTCCTGAAACTACCTAAATAACTCTATTTCTGACTGGCCTCTAGTCACTGTAGTTACCCTCTGGAACGAAAAGATTTCTCTACAGAAGTACGATGCTTCCATAGCATGGGTGGTAGCTCATCCTGTCAGGCTCTAGAGCTAAAGGGAAACTTGACGTGAGTACTTGCCTCACGCTAAGGCCTGAAGAGCCCTGCGGAAGCGAAAGCGTGTTGCAGTTTCCATTAGCTCGTATTCGCAGTTCTGCTTTACTTTAACGTTTCTACACTTTTGCAGACACTTAGGACCCTCGTGTGGGCACCCCATTGCCTACAAATACAGTGAGTACCAGCAGGCTCCACTGCCCTTCTAAGAAACATCCAGGCCGTAAGCCTTTCCAAGTCACTCTATGTATTCAGAGAGTAGGGCAATACACTGCACCCTTCCTTGGGAAAGCTAGATGTCCTCAGCACACCAACAGCTCCAGGGATTCTGTTCTCTCACGTCCTACATGCCAAGGAAATCTGCCTCATTGTCTTCATTTGACTGCACTTAGAATCACAATCTGCTTCGTCGTCCTTCCAGGAACTCACACTCAAGGATCCCATACCTACAGGAGAAAGGAGGCTTGCATTCCTTCTGCAACCAAAGCACAGTTGTTCCTGTTACCCTGCAGGATTTTAGAATAGGCTAAGGCTCGATAGCCTACATAGAGCATTTCCAATTTGCGGGAGTTCGCTACATGCAGAACACTTTGTGAAGAAAAGTTGATTCAGGCAAGGGACCAGGGTAGAGCTAGAGTCTCTTTGGACTTGTTAGAAATCAGAAGGCTTCAGGCTGATGGTTCACCGGCAAAGAAGACCTGATGGCACAAGCCTTGCTTTCCTTTATTAAAAGCTCTTAGTCATGTTGCCCTGAAGCTACCTAAATAACTCTATTTCTGATGGCCTCTAGTCACTGTAGTTAACCCTCTGGAACAAAAAGCAGTTTTCTCTAAAGAAGCACGGTGCTTCCATAGCATGGGTGTTAGCTCATCCTGTCAGGCTCTAGAGCTAAAGGGAAACTTGACGTGAGTACTTGCCTCACGCTAAGGCTTGAAGAGCCCTGCTGAAGCGAAAGCGTGTTGCAGTTGGCATCAGCTCGTATTCGCAGTTCTGCTTTACTTTAACGTTTCTACACATTTCCAGACACTTAGGACCCTCGTGTGGGCACCCCATTGCCTACAAATACAGTGAGTACCAGCAGGCTCCACTGCCCTTCTAAGAAACATCCAGTCCGTAAGCCTTTCCAAGTCACTCTATGTATTCAGAGAGTAGGGCAATACACTGCACCCTTCCTTGGGAACGCTAGATGTCCTCAGCACACCAACAGCTCCAGGGATTCTGTTCTCTCACGTCCTACATGCCATGGAAGTCTCCCTCATTGTCCTCATTTGAGCTGCACTTAGAAACACAATCTGCTTCGCCTTTCTTCTAGGAACTCACACTCAAGGACACCATACCTACAGGAGAAAGGAGGCTTGCATTCCTACTGCAACGAAAGCACAGTTTTCCTGTTACACTGCAGGATTTAAATAGGCTAAGGACCGATTGCTTACATAGAGCATTTCCAATTTGAGGGAGTTCGCTACATGCAGAACACTTTGGGAAGAAAAGTTGATTCAGGCAAGGGACCAGGGTAGAGCTAGAGTCTCTTTTGACTTGTTAGAAATCAGAAGGCTTCAGGCTGATGGTTCACCGGCAAAGAAACCTGATGGCACGAGCCTTGCTTTCCTTTATTAAAAGCTCTTAGTCATGTTGCCCTGAAGCTACCTAAATAACTCTATTTCTGATGGCCTCTAGTCACTGTAGTTAACCCTCTGGAAGAAAAAGCAGTTTTCTCTAAGGAAACACGGTGCTTCCATAGTATGGGTGGGAGCTCATCTTATCAGGCTCTAGAGCTAAAGGGAAACTTGACGTGAGTACTTGCCTCACGCTAAGGCCTGAAGAGCCCTGCGGAAGCGAAAGCGTGTTGCAGTTTCCATTAGCTCGTATTCGCAGTTCTGCTTTACTTTAACGTTTCTCCGCTTTTCCAGACACTTAGGACCCTCGTTTGGGCACCCCATTGCCTACAAATACAGTGAGTACCAGCAGGCTCCACTGCCCTTCAAAGAAACATCCAGGCCGTAAGCCTTTCCAAGTCAGTCTATGTATTCAGAGACTAGGGCAATACACTGCACCCTTCCTTGGGAAAGCCAGATGTCCTCAGCACACCAACAGCTCCAGGGATTCTGTTCTCTCACGTCCTACATGCCATGGAAGTCTGCCACATTGTCCTCATTTGAGCTGCACTTAGAAACACAATCTGCTTCGCCTTTCTTCTAGGAACTCACACCCAAGGACCCCATACCTACAGTAGAAACGAGGCTTGCATTCCTACTGCAACGAAACCACTGTTTTCCTGTTACACTGCAGGATTTTGAATAGGCTAAGGACCGATAGCCTAGTCAAAGTGTTCCAAGGATGAGTGAGTTCGCTACATGCAGAACACTTTGGGAAGTAATGTTGATTCAGGCAAGGGAATAGGGTGTAGCTGGAGTCTCTTTTGACTTGTTGGAAATCAGAAGGGTTTAGACTTCGTGTTCACCGGAAAAGATGACCTGATGGCAAAAGCCTTGTTTCCCATATTAAAAGCTCTATTCAGGTTGCCCTGAAACTACCTAAATAACTCTATTTCTGACTGGCCTCTAGTCACTGTAGTTACCCTCTGGAACGAAATGATTTCTCTAAAGAAGTACGATGCTTCCATAGCATGGGTGGTAGCTCATCCTGTCAGGCTCTAGAGCTAAAGGGAAACTTGACGTCAGTACTTGCCTCACGCTAAGGCCTGAAAGCCCTGCGGAAGCGAAAGCGTGTTGCAGTTTCCATTAGCTAGTATTCCCAGTTCTGCTTTACTTTAACGTTTCTACACTTTTGCAGACACTTAGGACCCTCGTGTGGGCACCCCACTGCCTACAAATACAGTGAGTACCAGCAGGTTCCACTGCCCTTCTAAGAAACTTCCAGGCCGTAAGTCTTTCCAAGTCACTCTGCATTCAGAGAGCAGGGCAATACACTGCACCCTTCCTTGGGAAAGCTACATGTCCTCAGCACACCAACAGCTCAAGGGATTCTGTTCTCTCACGTCCTACATGCCATGGAAGTCTGCCTCATTGTCCTCACTTGAGCTGCACTTAGCAACACAATCTGCTTCGCCTTTCTTCTAGGAACTCACACTCAAGGACCCCATACCTACAGGAGAAAGGAGGCTTGCGTTCCTACTGCAACCAAAGCACAGTTGTTCCTGTTACACTGCAGTATTGTGAATAGGCTAAGGACCGATAGGCTACTTAGAGTGTTCCAAGGATGAGTGAGTTCGCTACATGCAGAACACTTTGGGAAGAAAAGTTGATTCAGGCAAGGGAACAGGGTGTAGCTATAGTCAATTTTGACTTGTTGGAAATCAGAAGGATTTAGACTTCGTGTTCACCGGAAAAGAAGACCTGATGGCACAAGCCTTGTTTCACATATTAAAAGCTCTATTCAGGTTGCCCTGAAACTACCTAAATAACTCTATTTCTGACTGGCCTCTAGTCACTGTAGTTACCCTCTGGAACGAAAAGGTTTCTCTACAGAAGTACGATGCTTCCATAGCATGGGTGGTAGCTCATCCTGTCAGGCTCTAGAGCTAAAGGGAAACTTGACGTCAGTACTTGCCTCACGCTAAGGCCTGAAGAGCTCTGCTGAAGCTAAAGCGTGTTGCAGTTTCCATTAGCTCGTATTCGCAGTTCTGCTTTACTTTAACGTTTCTCCGCTTTTCCAGACACTTAGGACCCTCGTTTGGGCACCCCATTGCCTACAAATACAGTGAGTACCAGCAGGCTCCACTGCCCTTCAAAGAAACATGCAGGCCGTAAGCCTTTCCAAGTCAGTCTATGTATTCAGAGACTAGGGCAATACACTGCACCCTTCCTTGGGAAAGCCAGATGTCCTCAGCACACCAACAGCTCCAGGATTCTGTTCTCTCACGTCCTACATGCCATGGAAGTCTGCCACATTGTCCTCATTTGAGCTGCACTTAGAAACACAATCTGCTTCGCCTTTCTTCTAGGAACTCACACCCAAGGACCCCATACCTACAGTAGAAATGAGGCTTGCATTCCTACTGCAACGAAACCACTGTTTTCCTGTTACACTGCAGGATTTTGAATAGGCTAAGGACCGATAGCCTACTCAAAGTGTTCCAAGGATGAGTGAGTTCGCTACATGCAGAACACTTTGGGAAGTAATGTTGATTCAGGCAAGGGAACAGGGTGTAGCTGGAGTCTCTTTTGACTTGTTGGAAATCAGAAGGGTTTAGATTTCGTGTTCAGCGGAAACGATGACCTGATGGCACAAGCCTTGTTTCCCATATTAAAAGCTCTATTCAGGTTGCCCTGAAACTACCTAAATAACTCTATTTCTGACTGGCCTCTAGTCACTGTAGTTACCCTCTGGAACGAAAAGATTTCTCTACAGAAGTACGATGCTTCCATAGCATGGGTGGTAGCTCATCCTGTCAGGCTCTAGAGCTAAAGGGAAACTTGACGTGAGTACTTGCCTCACGCTAAGGCCTGAAGAGCCCTGCGGAAGCGAAAGCGTGTTGCAGTTTCCATTAGCTCGTATTCGCAGTTCTGCTTTACTTTAACGTTTCTACACTTTTGCAGACACTTAGGACCCTCGTGTGGGCACCCCACTGCCTACAAATACAGTGAGTACCAGCAGGTTCCACTGCCCTTCTAAGAAACTTCCAGGCCGTAAGTCTTTCCAAGTCACTCTGCATTCAGAGAGCAGGGCAATACACTGCACCCTTCCTTGGGAAAGCTACATGTCCTCAGCACACCAACAGCTCCAGGGATTCTGTTCTCTCAGGTCCTACATGCCATGGAAGTCTGCCTCATTGTCCTCACTTGAGCTACACTTAGCAACACAATCTGCTTCGCCTTTCTTCTAGGAACTCACACTCTAGGACCCCATACCTACAGGAGAAAGGAGGCTTGCATTCCTACTGCAACCAAAGCACAGTTGTTCCTGTTACACTGCAGTATTGTGAATAGGCTAAGGACCGATAGCCTACTCAAAGTGTTCCAAGGATGAGTGAGTTCGCTACATGCAGAACACTTTGGGAAGTAATGTTGATTCAGGCAAGGGAACAGGGTGTAGCTGGAGTCTCTTTTGACTTGTTGGAAATCAGAAGGGTTTAGACTTCGTGTTCACCGGAAAAGATGACCTGATGGCACAAGCCTTGTTTCCCATATTAAAAGCTCTATTCAGGTTGCCCTGAAGCTACCTAAATAACTCTATTTCTGACTGGCCTCTAGTCACTGTAGTTACCCTCTGGAACGAAAAGATTTCTCTAAAGAAGTACGATGCTTCCATAGCATGGGTGGTAGCTCATCCTGTCAGGCTCTAGAGCTAAAGGGAAACTTGACGTCAGTACTTGCTTCACGCTAAGGCCTGAAGAGCCCTGCGGAAGCGAAAGCGTGTTGCAGTTTCCATTAGCTCGTATTCGCAGTTCTGCTTTACTTTAACGTTTCTACACTTTTGCAGACACTTAGGACCCTCGTGTGGGCACCCCACTGCCTACAAATACAGTGAGTACCAGCAGGTTCCACTGCCCTTCTAAGAAACTTCCAGGCCGTAAGTCTTTCCAAGTCACTCTGCATTCAGAGAGCAGGGCAATACACTGCACCCTTCCTTGGGAAAGCTACATGTCCTCAGCACACCAACAGCTCCAGGGATTCTGTTCTCTCACGTCCTACATGCCATGGAAGTCTGCCTCATTGTCCTCACTTGAGCTGCACTTAGCAACACAATCTGCTTCGCCTTTCTTCTAGGAACTCACACTCAAGGACCCCATACCTACAGGAGAATGGAGGCTTGCGTTCCTACTGCAACCAAAGCACAGTTGTTCCTGTTACACTGCAGTATTGTGAATAGGCTAAGGACCGATAGCCTACTTAGAGTGTTCCAAGGATGAGTGAGTTCGCTACATGCAGAACACTTTGGGAAGAAAAGTTGATTCAGGCAAGGGAACAGGGTGTAGCTAGAGTCTCTTTTGACTTGTTGGAAATCAGAAGGATTTAGACTTCGTGTTCACCGGCAAAGAAGACCTGATGGCCCAAGCCTTGTTTCCCATATTAAAAGCTCTATTCAGGTTGCCCTGAAACTACCTAAATAACTCTATTTCTGACTGGCCTCTAGTCACTGTAGTTACCCTCTGGAACGAAAAGGTTTCTCTACAGAAGTACGATGCTTCCATAGCATGGGTGGTAGCTCATCCTGTCAGGCTCTAGTGCTAAAGGGAAACTTGACGTGAGTACTTGCCTCACGCTAAGGCCTGAAGAGCCCTGCGGAAGCGAAAGCGTGTTGCAGTTTCCATTAGCTCGTATACGCAGTTCTGCTTTACTTTAACGTTTCTCCGCTTTTCCAGACACTCAGGACCCTCGTTTGGGCACCCCATTGCCTACAAATACAGTGAGTACCAGCAGGCTCCACTGCCCTTCAAAGAAACATCCAGGCCGTAAGCCTTTCCAAGTCACTCTATGTATTCAGAGACTAGGGCAATACACTGCACCCTTCCTTGGGAAAGCCAGATGTCCTCAGCTCACCAACAGCTCCAGGGATTCTGTTCTCTCACGTCCTACATGCCAAGGAAATCTGCCTCATTGTCCTCACTTGACTGCACTTAGGATCACAATCTGCTTCGTCGTCCTTCCAGGAACTCACACTCAAGGATCCCATACCTACAGGAGAAAGGAGGCTTGCATTCCTTCTGCAACCAAAGCACAGTTGTTCCTGTTACCCTGCAGGATTTTAGAATAGGCTAAGGCCCGATAGCCTACATAGAGCATTTCCAATTTGCGGGAGTTCGCTACATGCAGAACACTTTGAGAAGAAAAGTTGATTCAGGCAAGGGACCAGGGTAGAGCTAGAGTCTCTTTGGACTTGTTAGAAATCAGAAGGCTTCAGGCTGATTGTTCACCGGCAAAGAAGACCTGATGGCACAAGCCTTGCTTTCCTTTATTAAAAGCTCTTAGTCATGTTGCCCTGAAGCTACCTAAATAACTCTATTTCGGATGGCCTCTAGTCACTGTAGTTAACCCTCTGGAACAAAAAGCAGTTTTCTCTAAAGAAGCTCGGTGCTTCCATAGCATGGGTGTTAGCTCATCCTGTCAGGCTCTAGAGCTAAAGGGAAACTTGACGTGAGTACTTGCCTCACGCTAAGGCTTGAAGAGCCCATCTGAAGCGAAAGCGTGTTGCAGTTGGCATCAGCTCGTATTCGCAGTTCTGCTTTACTTTAACGTTTCTACACATTTCCAGACACTTAGGACCCTCGTGTGGGCACCCCATTGCCTACAAATACAGTGAGTACCAGCAGGCTCCACTGCCCTTCTAAGAAACATCCAGGCCGTAAGCCTTTCCAAGTCACTCTATGTATTCAGAGCGTAGGGCAATACACTGCACCCTTCCTTGGGAACGCTAGATGTCCTCAGCACACCAACAGCTCCAGGGATTCTGTTCTCTCACGTCCTACATGCCATGGAAGTCTGCCTCATTGTCCTCATTTGAGCTGCACTTAGCAACACAATCTTATTCGCCTTTCTTCTAGGAACTCACACTCAAGGACCCCATACCTACAGGAGAAAGGAGGCTTGCGTTCCTACTGCAACCAAAGCACAGATGTTCCTGTTACACTGCAGTATTGTGAATAGGCTAAGGACCGATAGCCTACTTAGAGTGTTCCAAGGATGAGTGAGTTCGCTACATGCAGAACACTTTGGGAAGAAAGGTTGATTCAGGCAAGGGAACACGGTGTAGCTAGAGTCTCTTTTAACTTGTTGGAAATCAGAAGGATTTAGACTTCGTGTTCACCGGAAAAGAAGACCTGATGGCACAAGCCTTGTTTCCCATATTAAAAGCTCTATTCAGGTTGCCCTGAAACTACCTAAATAACTCTATTTCTGACTGGCCTCTAGTCACTGTAGTTACCCTCAGGAACGAAAAGGTTTCTCTACAGAAGTACGATGATTCCATAGCATGGGTGGTAGCTCATCCTGTCAGGCTCTAGAGCTAAAGGGAAACTTGACGTCAGCACTTGCCTCACGCTAAGGCCTGAAGCGCCCTGCGGAAGCGAAAGCGTGTTGCAGTTTCCATTAGCTCGTATTCGCAGTTCTGCTTTACTTTAACGTTTCTACACTTTTGCAGACACTTAGGACCCTCGTGTGGGCACCCCATTGCCTACAAATACAGTGAGTACCAGCAGTTTCCACTGCCCTTCTAAGAAACATCCAGGCCGTAAGCCTTTCCAAGTCACTCTATGTATTCAGAGAGTAGGGCAATACACTGCAACTTTCCTTGGGAAAGCTAGATGTCCTCAGCACACCAACAGCTCCAGGGATTCTGTTCTCTCACGTTCTACATGCCAAGGAAATCTGCCTCATTGTCTTCATTTGACTGCACTTAGAATCACAATCTGCTTCGTCCTCCTTCCAGGAACTCACACTCAAGGATCCCATACCTACAGGAGAAAGGAGGCTTGCATTCCTTCTGCAACCAAAGCACATTTATTCCTGTTACCCTGCAGGATTTTAGAATAGGCTAAGGCCCGATAGCCTACATAGAGCATTTCCAATTTGCGGGAGTTCGCTACATGCAGAACACTTTGTGAAGAAAAGTTGATTCAGGCAAGGGACCAGGGTAGAGCTAGAGTCTCTTTGGACTTGTTAGAAATCAGAAGGCTTCAGGCTGATTGTTCACCGGCAAAGAAGACCTGATGGCACAAGCCTTGCTTTCCTTTATTAAAAGCTCTTAGTCATGTTGCCCTGAAGCTACCTAAATAACTCTATTTCGGATGGCCTCTAGTCACTGTAGTTAACCCTCTGGAACAAAAAGCAGTTTTCTCTAAAGAAGCACGGTGCTTCCATAGCATGGGTTTTAGCTCATCCTGTCAGGCTATAGAGCTAAAGGGAAACTTGACGTGAGTACTTGCCTCACGCTAAGGCCTGAAGAGCCCTGCTGAAGCGAAAGCGTGTTGCAGTTGGCATCAGCTCGTATTCGCAGTTCTGCTTTACTTTAACGTTTCTACACATTTCCAGACACTTAGGACCCTCGTGTGGGCACCCCATTGCCTACAAATACAGTGAGTACCAGCAGGCTCCACTGCCCTTCTAGCAAACATCCAGGCCGTAAGCCTTTCCAAGTCACTCTGTATTCAGAGAGTAGGGCAATACACTGCACCCTTCCTTGGGAACGCTAGATGTCCTCAGCACACCAACAGCTCCAGGGATTCTGTTCTCTCACGTCCTACATGCCAAGGAAATCTGCCTCATTGTCTTCATTTGACTGCACTTAGAATCACAATCTGCTTCACCTTTCTTCCAGGAACTCACACTCAAGGATCCCATACCTACAGGAGAAAGGAGGCTTGCATTCCTTCTGCAACCAAAGCACAGTTGTTCCTGTTACCCTGCAGGATTTTAGAATAGGCTAAGGCCCGATAGCCTACATAGAGCATTTCCAATTTGCGGGAGTTCGCTACATGCAGAACACTTTGGGAAGAAAAGTTGATTCAGGCAAGGGACCAGGGTAGAGCTAGAGTCTCTTTTGACTTGTTAGAAATCAGAAGGCTTCAGGCTGATGGTTCACCGGCAAAGAAACCTGATGGCACGAGCCTTGCTTTCCCTTATTAAAAGCTCTTAGTCATGCTGCCCTTAAGCTACCTAAATAACTCTCTTTTTGACTGGCCTCTAGTCACTGTAGTTAGCCCTCTGGAACAAAAAGCAGTTTTCTCTAAGGAAACACGGTGCTTCCATAGTATGGGTGGGAGCTCATCTTATCAGGCTCTAGAGCTAAAGGGAAACTTGACGTGAGTACTTGCCTCACGCTAAGGCCTGAAGAGCTCTGCTGAAGCGAAAGCGTGTTGCAGTTTCCATTAGCTAGTATTCGCAGTTCTGCTTTACTTTAACGTTTCTACACTTTTGCAGACACTTAGGACCCTCGTGTGGGCACCCCATTGCCTACAAATACAGTGAGTACCAGCAGGCTCCACTGCCCTTCTAAGAAACATCCAGGCCGTAAGCCTTTCCAAGTCACTCTATGTATTCAGAGAGTAGGGCAATACACTGCACCCTTCCTTGGGAAAGCTAGATGTCCTCAGCACACCAACAGCTCCAGGGATTCTGTTCTCTCACGTCCTACATGCCAAGGAAATCTGCCTCATTGTCTTCATTTGACTGCACTTAGAATCACAATCTGCTTCGTCGTCCTTCCAGGAACGCACACTCAAGGATCCCATACCTACAGGAGAAAGGAGGCTTGCATTCCTTCTGCAACCAAAGCACAGTTGTTCCTGTTACCCTGCAGGATTTTAGAATAGGCTAAGGCCCGATAGCCTACATAGAGCATTTCCAATTTGCGGGAGTTCGCTACATGCAGAACACTTTGTGAAGAAAAGTTGATTCAGGCAAGGGACCAGGGTAGAGCTAGAGTCTCTTTGGACTTGTTAGAAATCAGAAGGCTTCAGGCTGATTGTTCACCGGCAAAGAAGACCTGATGGCACAAGCCTTGCTTTCCTTTATTAAAAGCTCTTAGTCATGTTGCCCTGAAGCTACCTAAATAACTCTATTTTGGATGGCCTCTAGTCACTGTAGTTAACGCTCTGGAACAAAAAGCAGTTTTCTCTAAAGAAGCACGGTGCTTCCATAGCATGGGTGTTAGCTCATCCTGTCAGGCTCTAGAGCTAAAGGGAAACTTGACGTGAGTACTTGCCTCACGCTAAGGCCTGAAGAGCCCTGCTGAAGCGAAAGCGTGTTGCAGTTGGCATCAGCTCGTATTCGCAGTTCTGCTTTACTTTAACGTTTCTACACATTTCCAGACACTTAGGACCCTCGTGTGGGCACCCCATTGCCTACAAATACAGTGAGTACCAGCAGGCTCCACTGCCCTTCTAAGAAACATCCAGGCCTTAAGCCTTTCCAAGTCACTCTATGTATTCAGAGAGTAGGGCAATACACTGCACCCTTCCTTGGGAACGCTAGATGTCCTCAGCACACCAACAGCTCCAGGGATTCTGTTCTCTCACGTCCTACATGCCATGGAAGTCTGCCTCATTGTCCTCATTTGAGCTGCACTTAGCAACACAATCTGATTCGCCTTTCTTCTAGGAACTCACACTCAAGGACCCCATACCTACAGGAGAAAGGAGGCTTGCGTTCCTACTGCAACCAAAGCACAGATGTTCCTGTTACACTGCAGTATTGTGAATAGGCTAAGGACCGATAGCCTACTTAGAGTGTTCCAAGGATGAGTGAGTTCGCTACATGCAGAACACTTTGGGAAGAAAGGTTGATTCAGGCAAGGGAACACGGTGTAGCTAGAGTCTCTTTTAACTTGTTGGAAATCAGAAGGATTTAGACTTCGTGTTCACCGGAAAAGAAGACCTGATGGCACAAGCCTTGTTTCCCATATTAAAAGCTCTATTCAGGTTGCCCTGAAACTACCTAAATAACTCTATTTCTGACTGGCCTCTAGTCACTGTAGTTACCCTCTGGAACGAAAAGGGTTCTCTACAGAAGTACGATGCTTCCATAGCATGGGTGGTAGCTCATCCTGTCAGGCTCTAGAGCTAAAGGGAAACTTGACGTCAGCACTTGCCTCACGCTAAGGCCTGAAGCGCCCTGCGGAAGCGAAAGCGTGTTGCAGTTTCCATTAGCTCGTATTCGCAGTTCTGCTTTACTTTAACGTTTCTACACTTTTGCAGACACTTAGGACCCTCGTGTGGGCACCCCATTGCCTACAAATACAGTGAGTACCAGCAGTTTCCACTGCCCTTCTAAGAAACATCCAGGCCGTAAGCCTTTCCAAGTCACTCTATGTATTCAGAGAGTAGGGCAATACACTGCAACTTTCCTTGGGAAAGCTAGATGTCCTCAGCACACCAACAGCTCCAGGGATTCTGTTCTCTCACGTTCTACATGCCAAGGAAATCTGCCTCATTGTCTTCATTTGACTGCACTTAGAATCACAATCTGCTTCGTCCTCCTTCCAGGAACTCACACTCAAGGATCCCATACCTACAGGAGAAAGGAGGCTTGCATTCCTTCTGCAACCAAAGCACATTTATTCCTGTTACCCTGCAGGATTTTAGAATAGGCTAAGGCCCGATAGCCTACATAGAGCATTTCCAATTTGCGGGAGTTCGCTACATGCAGAACACTTTGTGAAGAAAAGTTGATTCAGGCAAGGGACCAGGGTAGAGCTAGAGTCTCTTTGGACTTGTTAGAAATCAGAAGGCTTCAGGCTGATTGTTCACCGGCAAAGAAGACCTGATGGCACAAGCCTTGCTTTCCTTTATTAAAAGCTCTTAGTCATGTTGCCTTGAAGCTACCTAAATAACTCTATTTCGGATGGCCTCTAGTCACTGTAGTTAACCCTCTGGAACAAAAAGCAGTTTTCTCTAAAGAAGCACGGTGCTTCCATAGCATGGGTTTTAGCTCATCCTGTCAGGCTCTAGAGCTAAAGGGAAAATTGACGTGAGTACTTGCTTCACGCTAAGGCCTGAAGAGCCCTGCGGAAGCGAAAGCGTGTTGCAGTTTCCATTAGCTCGTATTCGCAGTTCTGCTTTACTTTAACGTTTCTACACTTTTGCAGACACTTAGGACCCTCGTGTGGGCACCCCACTGCCTACAAATACAGTGAGTACCAGCAGGTTCCACTGCCCTTCTAAGAAACTTCCAGGCCGTAAGTCTTTCCAAGTCACTCTGCATTCAGAGAGCAGGGCAATACACTGCACCCTTCCTTGGGAAAGCTACATGTCCTCAGCACACCAACAGCTCCAGGGATTCTGTTCTCTCACGTCCTACATGCCATGGAAGTCTGCCTCATTGTCCTCACTTGAGCTGCACTTAGCAACACAATCTGCTTCGCCTTTCTTCTAGGAACTCACACTCAAGGACCCCATACCTACAGGAGAATGGAGGCTTGCGTTCCTACTGCAACCAAAGCACAGTTGTTCCTGTTACACTGCAGTATTGTGAATAGGCTAAGGACCGATAGCCTACTTAGAGTGTTCCAAGGATGAGTGAGTTCGCTACATGCAGAACACTTTGGGAAGAAAAGTTGATTCAGGCAAGGGAACAGGGTGTAGCTAGAGTCTCTTTTGACTTGTTGGAAATCAGAAGGATTTAGACTTCGTGTTCACCGGCAAAGAAGACCTGATGGCCCAAGCCTTGTTTCCCATATTAAAAGCTCTATTCAGGTTGCCCTGAAACTACCTAAATAACTCTATTTCTGACTGGCCTCTAGTCACTGTAGTTACCCTCTGGAACGAAAAGGTTTCTCTACAGAAGTACGATGCTTCCATAGCATGGGTGGTAGCTCATCCTGTCAGGCTCTAGTGCTAAAGGGAAACTTGACGTGAGTACTTGCCTCACGCTAAGGCCTGAAGAGCCCTGCGGAAGCGAAAGCGTGTTGCAGTTTCCATTAGCTCGTATACGCAGTTCTGCTTTACTTTAACGTTTCTCCGCTTTTCCAGACACTCAGGACCCTCGTTTGGGCACCCCATTGCCTACAAATACAGTGAGTACCAGCAGGCTCCACTGCCCTTCAAAGAAACATCCAGGCCGTAAGCCTTTCCAAGTCACTCTATGTATTCAGAGACTAGGGCAATACACTGCACCCTTCCTTGGGAAAGCCAGATGTCCTCAGCTCACCAACAGCTCCAGGGATTCTGTTCTCTCACGTCCTACATGCCAAGGAAATCTGCCTCATTGTCCTCACTTGACTGCACTTAGGATCACAATCTGCTTCGTCGTCCTTCCAGGAACTCACACTCAAGGATCCCATACCTACAGGAGAAAGGAGGCTTGCATTCCTTCTGCAACCAAAGCACAGTTGTTCCTGTTACCCTGCAGGATTTTAGAATAGGCTAAGGCCCGATAGCCTACATAGAGCATTTCCAATTTGCGGGAGTTCGCTACATGCAGAACACTTTGAGAAGAAAAGTTGATTCAGGCAAGGGACCAGGGTAGAGCTAGAGTCTCTTTGGACTTGTTAGAAATCAGAAGGCTTCAGGCTGATTGTTCACCGGCAAAGAAGACCTGATGGCACAAGCCTTGCTTTCCTTTATTAAAAGCTCTTAGTCATGTTGCCCTGAAGCTACCTAAATAACTCTATTTCGGATGGCCTCTAGTCACTGTAGTTAACCCTCTGGAACAAAAAGCAGTTTTCTCTAAAGAAGCTCGGTGCTTCCATAGCATGGGTGTTAGCTCATCCTGTCAGGCTCTAGAGCTAAAGGGAAACTTGACGTGAGTACTTGCCTCACGCTAAGGCTTGAAGAGCCCATCTGAAGCGAAAGCGTGTTGCAGTTGGCATCAGCTCGTATTCGCAGTTCTGCTTTACTTTAACGTTTCTACACATTTCCAGACACTTAGGACCCTCGTGTGGGCACCCCATTGCCTACAAATACAGTGAGTACCAGCAGGCTCCACTGCCCTTCTAAGAAACATCCAGGCCGTAAGCCTTTCCAAGTCACTCTATGTATTCAGAGCGTAGGGCAATACACTGCACCCTTCCTTGGGAACGCTAGATGTCCTCAGCACACCAACAGCTCCAGGGATTCTGTTCTCTCACGTCCTACATGCCATGGAAGTCTGCCTCATTGTCCTCATTTGAGCTGCACTTAGCAACACAATCTTATTCGCCTTTCTTCTAGGAACTCACACTCAAGGACCCCATACCTACAGGAGAAAGGAGGCTTGCGTTCCTACTGCAACCAAAGCACAGATGTTCCTGTTACACTGCAGTATTGTGAATAGGCTAAGGACCGATAGCCTACTTAGAGTGTTCCAAGGATGAGTGAGTTCGCTACATGCAGAACACTTTGGGAAGAAAGGTTGATTCAGGCAAGGGAACACGGTGTAGCTAGAGTCTCTTTTAACTTGTTGGAAATCAGAAGGATTTAGACTTCGTGTTCACCGGAAAAGAAGACCTGATGGCACAAGCCTTGTTTCCCATATTAAAAGCTCTATTCAGGTTGCCCTGAAACTACCTAAATAACTCTATTTCTGACTGGCCTCTAGTCACTGTAGTTACCCTCAGGAACGAAAAGGTTTCTCTACAGAAGTACGATGATTCCATAGCATGGGTGGTAGCTCATCCTGTCAGGCTCTAGAGCTAAAGGGAAACTTGACGTCAGCACTTGCCTCACGCTAAGGCCTGAAGCGCCCTGCGGAAGCGAAAGCGTGTTGCAGTTTCCATTAGCTCGTATTCGCAGTTCTGCTTTACTTTAACGTTTCTACACTTTTGCAGACACTTAGGACCCTCGTGTGGGCACCCCATTGCCTACAAATACAGTGAGTACCAGCAGTTTCCACTGCCCTTCTAAGAAACATCCAGGCCGTAAGCCTTTCCAAGTCACTCTATGTATTCAGAGAGTAGGGCAATACACTGCAACTTTCCTTGGGAAAGCTAGATGTCCTCAGCACACCAACAGCTCCAGGGATTCTGTTCTCTCACGTTCTACATGCCAAGGAAATCTGCCTCATTGTCTTCATTTGACTGCACTTAGAATCACAATCTGCTTCGTCCTCCTTCCAGGAACTCACACTCAAGGATCCCATACCTACAGGAGAAAGGAGGCTTGCATTCCTTCTGCAACCAAAGCACATTTATTCCTGTTACCCTGCAGGATTTTAGAATAGGCTAAGGCCCGATAGCCTACATAGAGCATTTCCAATTTGCGGGAGTTCGCTACATGCAGAACACTTTGTGAAGAAAAGTTGATTCAGGCAAGGGACCAGGGTAGAGCTAGAGTCTCTTTGGACTTGTTAGAAATCAGAAGGCTTCAGGCTGATTGTTCACCGGCAAAGAAGACCTGATGGCACAAGCCTTGCTTTCCTTTATTAAAAGCTCTTAGTCATGTTGCCCTGAAGCTACCTAAATAACTCTATTTCGGATGGCCTCTAGTCACTGTAGTTAACCCTCTGGAACAAAAAGCAGTTTTCTCTAAAGAAGCACGGTGCTTCCATAGCATGGGTTTTAGCTCATCCTGTCAGGCTATAGAGCTAAAGGGAAACTTGACGTGAGTACTTGCCTCACGCTAAGGCCTGAAGAGCCCTGCTGAAGCGAAAGCGTGTTGCAGTTGGCATCAGCTCGTATTCGCAGTTCTGCTTTACTTTAACGTTTCTACACATTTCCAGACACTTAGGACCCTCGTGTGGGCACCCCATTGCCTACAAATACAGTGAGTACCAGCAGGCTCCACTGCCCTTCTAGCAAACATCCAGGCCGTAAGCCTTTCCAAGTCACTCTGTATTCAGAGAGTAGGGCAATACACTGCACCCTTCCTTGGGAACGCTAGATGTCCTCAGCACACCAACAGCTCCAGGGATTCTGTTCTCTCACGTCCTACATGCCAAGGAAATCTGCCTCATTGTCTTCATTTGACTGCACTTAGAATCACAATCTGCTTCACCTTTCTTCCAGGAACTCACACTCAAGGATCCCATACCTACAGGAGAAAGGAGGCTTGCATTCCTTCTGCAACCAAAGCACAGTTGTTCCTGTTACCCTGCAGGATTTTAGAATAGGCTAAGGCCCGATAGCCTACATAGAGCATTTCCAATTTGCGGGAGTTCGCTACATGCAGAACACTTTGGGAAGAAAAGTTGATTCAGGCAAGGGACCAGGGTAGAGCTAGAGTCTCTTTTGACTTGTTAGAAATCAGAAGGCTTCAGGCTGATGGTTCACCGGCAAAGAAACCTGATGGCACGAGCCTTGCTTTCCCTTATTAAAAGCTCTTAGTCATGCTGCCCTTAAGCTACCTAAATAACTCTCTTTTTGACTGGCCTCTAGTCACTGTAGTTAGCCCTCTGGAACAAAAAGCAGTTTTCTCTAAGGAAACACGGTGCTTCCATAGTATGGGTGGGAGCTCATCTTATCAGGCTCTAGAGCTAAAGGGAAACTTGACGTGAGTACTTGCCTCACGCTAAGGCCTGAAGAGCTCTGCTGAAGCGAAAGCGTGTTGCAGTTTCCATTAGCTAGTATTCGCAGTTCTGCTTTACTTTAACGTTTCTACACTTTTGCAGACACTTAGGACCCTCGTGTGGGCACCCCATTGCCTACAAATACAGTGAGTACCAGCAGGCTCCACTGCCCTTCTAAGAAACATCCAGGCCGTAAGCCTTTCCAAGTCACTCTATGTATTCAGAGAGTAGGGCAATACACTGCACCCTTCCTTGGGAAAGCTAGATGTCCTCAGCACACCAACAGCTCCAGGGATTCTGTTCTCTCACGTCCTACATGCCAAGGAAATCTGCCTCATTGTCTTCATTTGACTGCACTTAGAATCACAATCTGCTTCGTCGTCCTTCCAGGAACGCACACTCAAGGATCCCATACCTACAGGAGAAAGGAGGCTTGCATTCCTTCTGCAACCAAAGCACAGTTGTTCCTGTTACCCTGCAGGATTTTAGAATAGGCTAAGGCCCGATAGCCTACATAGAGCATTTCCAATTTGCGGGAGTTCGCTACATGCAGAACACTTTGTGAAGAAAAGTTGATTCAGGCAAGGGACCAGGGTAGAGCTAGAGTCTCTTTGGACTTGTTAGAAATCAGAAGGCTTCAGGCTGATTGTTCACCGGCAAAGAAGACCTGATGGCACAAGCCTTGCTTTCCTTTATTAAAAGCTCTTAGTCATGTTGCCCTGAAGCTACCTAAATAACTCTATTTTGGATGGCCTCTAGTCACTGTAGTTAACGCTCTGGAACAAAAAGCAGTTTTCTCTAAAGAAGCACGGTGCTTCCATAGCATGGGTGTTAGCTCATCCTGTCAGGCTCTAGAGCTAAAGGGAAACTTGACGTGAGTACTTGCCTCACGCTAAGGCCTGAAGAGCCCTGCTGAAGCGAAAGCGTGTTGCAGTTGGCATCAGCTCGTATTCGCAGTTCTGCTTTACTTTAACGTTTCTACACATTTCCAGACACTTAGGACCCTCGTGTGGGCACCCCATTGCCTACAAATACAGTGAGTACCAGCAGGCTCCACTGCCCTTCTAAGAAACATCCAGGCCTTAAGCCTTTCCAAGTCACTCTATGTATTCAGAGAGTAGGGCAATACACTGCACCCTTCCTTGGGAACGCTAGATGTCCTCAGCACACCAACAGCTCCAGGGATTCTGTTCTCTCACGTCCTACATGCCATGGAAGTCTGCCTCATTGTCCTCATTTGAGCTGCACTTAGCAACACAATCTGATTCGCCTTTCTTCTAGGAACTCACACTCAAGGACCCCATACCTACAGGAGAAAGGAGGCTTGCGTTCCTACTGCAACCAAAGCACAGATGTTCCTGTTACACTGCAGTATTGTGAATAGGCTAAGGACCGATAGCCTACTTAGAGTGTTCCAAGGATGAGTGAGTTCGCTACATGCAGAACACTTTGGGAAGAAAGGTTGATTCAGGCAAGGGAACACGGTGTAGCTAGAGTCTCTTTTAACTTGTTGGAAATCAGAAGGATTTAGACTTCGTGTTCACCGGAAAAGAAGACCTGATGGCACAAGCCTTGTTTCCCATATTAAAAGCTCTATTCAGGTTGCCCTGAAACTACCTAAATAACTCTATTTCTGACTGGCCTCTAGTCACTGTAGTTACCCTCTGGAACGAAAAGGGTTCTCTACAGAAGTACGATGCTTCCATAGCATGGGTGGTAGCTCATCCTGTCAGGCTCTAGAGCTAAAGGGAAACTTGACGTCAGCACTTGCCTCACGCTAAGGCCTGAAGCGCCCTGCGGAAGCGAAAGCGTGTTGCAGTTTCCATTAGCTCGTATTCGCAGTTCTGCTTTACTTTAACGTTTCTACACTTTTGCAGACACTTAGGACCCTCGTGTGGGCACCCCATTGCCTACAAATACAGTGAGTACCAGCAGTTTCCACTGCCCTTCTAAGAAACATCCAGGCCGTAAGCCTTTCCAAGTCACTCTATGTATTCAGAGAGTAGGGCAATACACTGCAACTTTCCTTGGGAAAGCTAGATGTCCTCAGCACACCAACAGCTCCAGGGATTCTGTTCTCTCACGTTCTACATGCCAAGGAAATCTGCCTCATTGTCTTCATTTGACTGCACTTAGAATCACAATCTGCTTCGTCCTCCTTCCAGGAACTCACACTCAAGGATCCCATACCTACAGGAGAAAGGAGGCTTGCATTCCTTCTGCAACCAAAGCACATTTATTCCTGTTACCCTGCAGGATTTTAGAATAGGCTAAGGCCCGATAGCCTACATAGAGCATTTCCAATTTGCGGGAGTTCGCTACATGCAGAACACTTTGTGAAGAAAAGTTGATTCAGGCAAGGGACCAGGGTAGAGCTAGAGTCTCTTTGGACTTGTTAGAAATCAGAAGGCTTCAGGCTGATTGTTCACCGGCAAAGAAGACCTGATGGCACAAGCCTTGCTTTCCTTTATTAAAAGCTCTTAGTCATGTTGCCTTGAAGCTACCTAAATAACTCTATTTCGGATGGCCTCTAGTCACTGTAGTTAACCCTCTGGAACAAAAAGCAGTTTTCTCTAAAGAAGCACGGTGCTTCCATAGCATGGGTTTTAGCTCATCCTGTCAGGCTCTAGAGCTAAAGGGAAAATTGACGTGAGTACTTGCCTCACGCTAAGGCCTGAAGAGCCCTGCTGAAGCGAAAGCGTGTTGCAGTTGGCATCAGCTCGTATTCGCAGTTCTGCTTTACTTTAACGTTTCTACACATTTCCAGACACTTAGGACCCTCGTGCGGGCACCCCATTGCCTACAAATACAGTGAGTACCAGCAGGCTCCACTGCCCTTCTAGCAAACATCCAGGCCGTAAGCCTTTCCAAGTCACTCTGTATTCAGAGAGTAGCGCAATACACTGCACCCTTCCTTGGGAACGCTAGATGTCCTCAGCACACCAACAGCTCCAGGGATTCTGTTCTCTCACGTCCTACATGCCATGGAAGTCTGCCTCATTGTCCTCATTTGAGCTGCACTTAGCAACACAATCTGATTCGCCTTTCTTCTAGGAACTCACACTCAAGGACACCATACCTACAGGAGAAAGGAGGCTTGCATTCCTACTGCAACAAAAGCACAGTTTTCCTGTTACACTGCAGGATTTAAATAGGCTAAGGACCGATTGCTTACATAGAGCATTTCAAATTTGAGGGAGTTCGCTACATGCAGAACACTTTGGGAAGAAAAGTTGATTCAGGCAAGGGACCAGGGTAGAGCTAGAGTCTCTTTTGACTTGTTAGAAATCAGAAGGCTTCAGGCTGATGGTTCACCGGCAAAGAAACCTGATGGCACGAGCCTTGCTTTCCCTTATTAAAAGCTCTTAATCATGCTGCCCTGAAGCTACCCAAATAACTCTCTTTTTGACTGGCCTCTAGTCACTGTAGTTAGCCCTCTGGAACAAAAAGCAGTTTTCTCTAAGGAAACATGGTGCTTCCATAGTATGGGTGGGAGCTCATCTTATCAGGCTCTAGAGCTAAAGGGAAACTTGACGTGAGTACTTGCCTCACGCTAAGGCCTGAAGAGCTCTGCTGAAGCGAAAGCGTGTTGCAGTTTCCATTAGCTAGTATTCGCAGTTCTGCTTTACTTTAACGTTTCTACACTTTTCCAGACACTTAGGACCCTCGTGTGGGCACCCCATTGCCTACAAATACAGTGAGTACCAGCAGGCTCCACTGCCCTTCTAAGAAACATCCAGGCCGTAAGCCTTTCCAAGTCACTCTATGTATTCAGAGAGTAGGGCAATACACTGCACCCTTCCTTGGGAAAGCTAGATGTCCTCAGCACACCAACAGCTCCAGGGATTCTGTTCTCTCACGTCCTACATGCCAAGGAAATCTGCCTCATTGTCTTCATTTGACTGCACTTAGAATCACAATCTGCTTCACCTTTCTTCCAGGAATTCACACTCAAGGATCCCATACCTACAGGAGAAAGGAGGCATGCATTCCTTCTGCAACCAAAGCACAGTTGTTCCTGTTACCCTGCAGGATTTTAGAATAGGCTAAGGCCCGATAGCCTACATAGAGCATTTCCAATTTGCGGGAGTTCGCTACATGCAGAACACTTTGTGAAGAAAAGTTGATTCAGGCAAGGGACCAGGGTAGAGCTAGAGTCTCTTTGGACTTGTTAGAAATCAGAAGGCTTCAGGCTGATTGTTCACCGGCAAAGAAGACCTGATGGCACAAGCCTTGCTTTCCTTTATTAAAAGCTCTTAGTCATGTTGCCCTGAAGCTACCTAAATAACTCTATTTTGGATGGCCTCTAGTCACTGTAGTTAACCCTCTGGAACAAAAAGCAGTTTTCTCTAAAGAAGCACGGTGCTTCCATAGCATGGGTGTTAGCTCATCCTGTCAGGCTCTAGAGCTAAAGGGAAACTTGACGTGAGTACTTGCCTCAGGCTAAGGCCTGAAAAGCCCTGCTGAAGCGAAAGCGTGTTGTAGTTTCCATTAGCTAGTATTCGCAGTTCTGCTTTACTTTAACGTTTCTACACTTTTCCAGACACTTAGGACCCTCGTTTGGGCACCCCATTGCCTACAAATACAGTGAGTACCAGCAGGCTCCACTGCCCTTCTAAGAAACATACAGGCCGTAAGCCTTTCCAAGTCACTCTATGTATTCAGAGAGTAGGGCAATACACTGCACCCTTCCTTGGGAACGCTAGATGTCCTCAGCACACCAACAGCTCCAGGGATTCTGTTCTCTCACGTCCTACATGCCATGGAAGTCTGCCTCATTGTCCTCATTTGAGCTGCACTTAGCAACACAATCTGATTCGCCTTTCTTCTAGGAACTCACACTCAAGGACACCATACCTACAGGAGAAAGGAGGCTTGCATTCCTACTGCAACGAAAGCACAGTTGTTCCTGTTACCCTGCAGGATTTAAATAGGCTAAGGCCCGATAGCCTACATAGAGCATTTCCAATTTGCGGGAGTTCGCTACATGCAGAACACTTTGTGAAGAAAAGTTGATTCAGGCAAGGGACCAGGGTAGAGCTAGAGTCTCTTTGGACTTGTTAGAAATCAGAAGGCTTCAGGCTGATTGTTCACCGGCAAAGAAGACCTGATGGCACAAGCCTTGCTTTCCTTTATTAAAAGCTCTTAGTCATGTTGCCCTGAAGCTACCTAAATAACTCTATTTCGGATGGCCTCTAGTCACTGTAGTTAACCCTCTGGAACAAAAAGCAGTTTTCTCTAAAGAAGCACAGTGCTTCCATAGCATGGGTGTTAGCTCATCCTGTCAGGCTCTAGAGCTAAAGGGAAACTTGACGTGAGTACTTGCCTCACGCTAAGGCTTGAAGAGCCCTGCTGAAGCGAAAGCGTGTTGCAGTTGGCATCAGCTCGTATTCGCAGTTCTGCTTTACTTTAACGTTTCTACACATTTCCAGACACTTAGGACCCTCGTGTGGGCACCCCATTGCCTACAAATACAGTGAGTACCAGCAGGCTCCACTGCCCTTCTAAGAAACATCCAGGCCGTAAGCCTTTCCAAGTCACTCTATGTATTCAGAGAGTAGGGCAATACACTGCACCCTTCCTTGGGAACGCTAGATGTCCTCAGCACACCAACAGCTCCAGGGATTCTGTTCTCTCACGTCCTACATGCCATGGAAGTCTCCCTCATTGTCCTCATTTGAGCTGCACTTAGAAACACAATCTGCTTCGCCTTTCTTCTAGGAACTCACACTCAAGGACACCATACCTACAGGAGAAAGGAGGCTTGCATTCCTACTGCAACGAAAGCACAGTTTTCCTGTTACACTGCAGGATTTAAATAGGCTAAGGACCGATTGCTTACATAGAGCATTTCAAATTTGAGGGAGTTCGCTACATGCAGAACACTTTGGGAAGAAAAGTTGATTCAGGCAAGGGACCAGGGTAGAGCTAGAGTCTCTTTTGACTTGTTAGAAATCAGAAGGCTTCAGGCTGATGGTTCACCGGCAAAGAAACCTGATGGCACGAGCCTTGCTTTCCCTTATTAAAAGCTCTTAGTCATGCTGCCCTGAAGCTACCCAAATAACTCTCTTTTTGACTGGCCTCTAGTCACTGTAGTTAGCCCTCTGGAACAAAAAGCAGTTTTCTCTAAGGAAACACGGTGCTTCCATAGTATGGGTGGGAGCTCATCTTATCAGGCTCTAGAGCTAAAGGGAAACTTGACGTGAGTACTTGCCTCACGCTAAGGCCTGAGGAGCCCTGCTGAAGCGAAAGCGTGTTGCAGTTTGCATCAGCTCGTATTCGCAGTTCTGCTTTACTTTAACGTTTCTACACTTTTGCAGACACTTAGGACCCTCGTGTGGGCACCCCACTGCCTACAAATACAGTGAGTACCAGCAGGTTCCACTGCCCTTCTAAGAAACTTCCAGGCCGTAAGTCTTTCCAAGTCACTCTGCATTCAGAGAGCAGGGCAATACACTGCACCCTTCCTTGGGAAAGCTACATGTCCTCAGCACACCAACAGCTCCAGGGATTCTGTTCTCTCACGTCCTACATGCCATGGAAGTCTGCCTCATTGTCCTCACTTGAGCTGCACTTAGCAACACAATCTGCTTCGCCTTTCTTCTAGGAACTCACACTCAAGGACCCCATACCTACAGGAGAAAGGAGGCTTGCGTTCCTACTGCAACCAAAGCACAGATGTTCCTGTTACACTGCAGTATTGTGAATAGGCTAAGGACCGATAGCCTACTTAGACTGTTCCAAGGATGAGTGAGTTCGCTACATGCAGAACACTTTGGGAAGAAAGGTTGATTCAGGCAAGGGAACACGGTGTAGCTAGAGTCTCTTTTAACTTGTTGGAAATCAGAAGGATTTAGACTTCGTGTTCACCGGAAAAGAAGACCTGATGGCACAAGCCTTGTTTCCCATATTAAAAGCTCTATTCAGGTTGCCCTGAAACTACCTAAATAACTCTATTTCTGACTGGCCTCTAGTCACTGTAGTTACCCTCTGGAACGAAAAGGTTTCTCTACAGAAGTACGATGCTTCCATAGCATGGGTGGTAGCTCATCCTGTCAGGCTCTAGAGCTAAAGGGAAACTTGACGTCAGCACTTGCCTCACGCTAAGGCCTGAAGCGCCCTGCGGAAGCGAAAGCGTGTTGCAGTTTCCATTAGCTCGTATTCGCAGTTCTGCTTTACTTTAACGTTTCTACACTTTTGCAGACACTTAGGACCCTCGTGTGGGCACCCCATTGCCTACAAATACAGTGAGTACCAGCAGGCTCCACTGCCCTTCTAGCAAACATCCAGGCCGTAAGCCTTTCCAAGTCACTCTGTATTCAGAGAGTAGGGCAATACACTGCACCCTTCCTTGGGAACGCTAGATGTCCTCAGCACACCAACAGCTCCAGGGATTCTGTTCTCTCACGTCCTACATGCCAAGGAAATCTGCCTCATTGTCTTCATTTGACTGCACTTAGAATCACAATCTGCTTCACCTTTCTTCCAGGAACTCACACTCAAGGATCCCATACCTACAGGAGAAAGGAGGCTTGCATTCCTTCTGCAACCAAAGCACAGTTGTTCCTGTTACCCTGCAGGATTTTAGAATAGGCTAAGGCCCGATAGCCTACATAGAGCATTTCCAATTTGCGGGAGTTCGCTACATGCAGAACACTTTGGGAAGAAAAGTTGATTCAGGCAAGGGACCAGGGTAGAGCTAGAGTCTCTTTTGACTTGTTAGAAATCAGAAGGCTTCAGGCTGATGGTTCACCGGCAAAGAAACCTGATGGCACGAGCCTTGCTTTCCCTTATTAAAAGCTCTTAGTCATGCTGCCCTTAAGCTACCTAAATAACTCTCTTTTTGACTGGCCTCTAGTCACTGTAGTTAGCCCTCTGGAACAAAAAGCAGTTTTCTCTAAGGAAACACGGTGCTTCCATAGTATGGGTGGGAGCTCATCTTATCAGGCTCTAGAGCTAAAGGGAAACTTGACGTGAGTACTTGCCTCACGCTAAGGCCTGAAGAGCTCTGCTGAAGCGAAAGCGTGTTGCAGTTTCCATTAGCTAGTATTCGCAGTTCTGCTTTACTTTAACGTTTCTACACTTTTGCAGACACTTAGGACCCTCGTGTGGGCACCCCATTGCCTACAAATACAGTGAGTACCAGCAGGCTCCACTGCCCTTCTAAGAAACATCCAGGCCGTAAGCCTTTCCAAGTCACTCTATGTATTCAGAGAGTAGGGCAATACACTGCACCCTTCCTTGGGAAAGCTAGATGTCCTCAGCACACCAACAGCTCCAGGGATTCTGTTCTCTCACGTCCTACATGCCAAGGAAATCTGCCTCATTGTCTTCATTTGACTGCACTTAGAATCACAATCTGCTTCACCTTTCTTCCAGGAACTCACACTCAAGGATCCCATACCTACAGGAGAAAGGAGGCTTGCATTCCTTCTGCAACCAAAGCACAGTTGTTCCTGTTACCCTGCAGGATTTTAGAATAGGCTAAGGCCCGATAGCCTACATAGAGCATTTCCAATTTGCGGGAGTTCGCTACATGCAGAACACTTTGTGAAGAAAAGTTGATTCAGGCAAGGGACCAGGGTAGAGTTAGAGTCTCTTTGGACTTGTTAGAAATCAGAAGGCTTCAGGCTGATTGTTCACCGGCAAAGAAGACCTGATGGCACAAGCCTTGCTTTCCTTTATTAAAAGCTCTTAGTCATGTTGCCCTGAAGCTACCTAAATAACTCTATTTCGGATGGCCTCTAGTCACTGTAGTTAACCCTCTGGAACAAAAAGCAGTTTTCTCTAAAGAAGCACGGTGCTTCCATAGCATGGGTTTTAGCTCATCCTGTCAGGCTATAGAGCTAAAGGGAAACTTGACGTGAGTACTTGCCTCACGCTAAGGCCTGAAGAGCCCTGCTGAAGCGAAAGCGTGTTGCAGTTGGCATCAGCTCGTATTCGCAGTTCTGCTTTACTTTAACGTTTCTACACATTTCCAGACACTTAGGACCCTCGTGTGGGCACCCCATTGCCTACAAATACAGTGAGTACCAGCAGGCTCCACTGCCCTTCTAGCAAACATCCAGGCCGTAAGCCTTTCCAAGTCACTCTGTGTTCAGAGAGTAGGGCAATACACTGCACCCTTCCTTGGGAACGCTAGATGTCCTCAGCACACCAACAGCTCCAGGGATTCTGTTCTCTCACGTCCTACATGCCAAGGAAATCTGCCTCATTGTCTTCATTTGACTGCACTTAGAATCACAATCTGCTTCACCTTTCTTCCAGGAACTCACACTCAAGGATCCCATACCTACAGGAGAAAGGAGGCTTGCATTCCTTCTGCAACCAAAGCACAGTTGTTCCTGTTACCCTGCAGGATTTTAGAATAGGCTAAGGCCCGATAGCCTACATAGAGCATTTCCAATTTGCGGGAGTTCGCTACATGCAGAACACTTTGGGAAGAAAAGTTGATTCAGGCAAGGGACCAGGGTAGAGCTAGAGTCTCTTTTGACTTGTTAGAAATCAGAAGGCTTCAGGCTGATGGTTCACCGGCAAAGAAACCTGATGGCAGGAGCCTTGCTTTCCCTTATTAAAAGCTCTTAGTCATGCTGCCCTGAAGCTACCTAAATAACTCTCTTTTTGACTGGCCTCTAGTCACTGTAGTTAGCCCTCTGGAACAAAAAGCAGTTTTCTCTAAGGAAACACGGTGCTTCCATAGTATGGGTGGGAGCTCATCTTATCAGGCTCTAGAGCTAAAGGGAAACTTGACGTGAGTACTTGCCTCACGCTAAGGCCTGAAGAGCTCTGCTGAAGCGAAAGCGTGTTGCAGTTTCCATTAGCTAGTATTCGCAGTTCTGCTTTACTTTAACGTTTCTACACTTTTGCAGACACTTAGGACCCTCGTGTGGGCACCCCATTGCCTACAAATACAGTGAGTACCAGCAGGCTCCACTGCCCTTCTAAGAAACATCCAGGCCGTAAGCCTTTCCAAGTCACTCTATGTATTCAGAGAGTAGGGCAATACACTGCACCCTTCCTTGGGAAAGCTAGATGTCCTCAGCACACCAACAGCTCCAGGGATTCTGTTCTCTCACGTCCTACATGCCAAGGAAATCTGCCTCATTGTCTTCATTTGACTGCACTTAGAATCACAATCTGCTTCACCTTTCTTCCAGGAACTCACACTCAAGGATCCCATACCTACAGGAGAAAGGAGGCTTGCATTCCTTCTGCAACCAAAGCACAGTTGTTCCTGTTACCCTGCAGGATTTTAGAATAGGCTAAGGCCCGATAGCCTACATAGAGCATTTCCAATTTGCGGGAGTTCGCTACATGCAGAACACTTTGTGAAGAAAAGTTGATTCAGGCAAGGGACCAGGGTAGAGCTAGAGTCTCTTTGGACTTGTTAGAAATCAGAAGGCTTCAGGCTGATTGTTCACCGGCAAAGAAGACCTGATGGCACAAGCCTTGCTTTCCTTTATTAAAAGCTCTTAGTCATGTTGCCCTGCAGCTACCTAAATAACTCTATTTCTGATGGCCTCTAGTCACTGTAGTTAACCCTCTGGAAGAAAAAGCAGTTTTCTCTAAGGAAACACGGTGCTTCCATAGTATGGGTGGGAGCTCATCTTATCAGGCTCTAGAGCTAATGGGAAACTTGACGTGAGTACTTGCCTCACGCTAAGGCCTGAAGAGCTCTGCTGAAGCGAAAGCGTGTTGCAGTTTCCATTAGCTAGTATTCGCAGTTCTGCTTTACTTTAACGTTTCTCCGCTTTTCCAGACACTTAGGACCCTCGTTTGGGCACCCCATTGCCTCCAAATACAGTGAGTACCAGCAGGCTCCACTGCCCTTCAAAGAAACATCCAGGCCGTAAACCTTTCCAAGTCAGTCTATGTATTCAGAGACTAGGGCAATACACTGCACCCTTCCTTGGGAAAGCCAGATGTCCTCAGCACACCAACAGCTCCAGGATTCTGTCCTCTCACGTCCTACATGCCATGGAAGTCTGCCATATTGTCCTCATTTGAGCTGCTCTTAGAAACACAATCTGCTTCGCCTTTCTTCTAGGAACTCACACCCAAGGACCCCATACCTACAGTAGAAACGAGGCTTGCATTCCTACTGCAACGAAAGCACTGTTTTCCTGTTACACTGCAGGATTTTGAATAGGCTAAGGACCGATAGCCTACTCAAAGTGTTCCAAGGATGAGTGAGTTCGCTACATGCAGAACACTTTGGGAAGTAATGTTGATTCAGGCAAGGGAACAGGGTGTAGCTGGAGTCTCTTTTGACTTGTTGGAAATCAGAAGGGTTTAGACTTCGTGTTCACCGGAAAAGATGACCTGATGGCACAAGCCTTGTTTCCCATATTAAAAGCTCTATTCAGGTTGCCCTGAAACTACCTAAATAACTCTATTTCTGACTGGCCTCTAGTCACTGTAGTTACCCTCTGGAACGAAAAGATTTCTCTAAAGAAGTATGATGCTTCCATAGCATAGGTGGTAGCTCATCCTGTCAGGCTCTAGAGCTAAAGGGAAACTTGACGTGAGTACTTGCCTCACGCTAAGGCCTGAAGAGCCCTGCGGAAGCGAAAGCGTGTTGCAGTTTCCATTAGCTCGTATTCGCAGTTCTGCTTTACTTTAACGTTTCTACACTTTTGCAGACACTTAGGACCCTCGTGTGGGCACCCCACTGCCTACAAATACAGTGAGTACCAGCAGGTTCCACTGCCCTTCTAAGAAACTTCCAGGCCGTAAGTCTTTCCAAGTCACTCTGCATTCAGAGAGCAGGGCAATACACTGCACCCTTCCTTGGGAAAGCTACATGTCCTCAGCACACCAACAGCTCCAGGGATTCTGTTCTCTCACGTCCTACATGCCATGGAAGTCTGCCTCATTGTCCTCACTTGAGCTGCACTTAGCAACACAATCTGCTTCGCCTTTCTTCTAGGAACTCACACTCAAGGACCCCATACCTACAGGAATAAGGAGGCTTGCATTCCTACTGCAACCAAAGCACAGTTGTTCCTGTTACACTGCAGTATTGTGAATAGGCTAAGGACCGATAGCCTACTTAGAGTGTTCCAAGGATGAGTGAGTTCGCTACATGCAGAACACTTTGGGAAGAAAAGTTGATTCAGGCAAGGGAACAGGGTGTAGCTAGAGTCTCTTTTGACTTGTTGGAAATCAGAAAGATTTAGCCTTCGTGTTCACCGGAAAAGAAGACCTGATGGCACAAGCCTTGTTTCCCATATTAAAAGCTCTATTCAGGTTGCCCTGAAACTACCTAAATAACTCTATTTCTGACTGGCCTCTAGTCACTGTAGTTACCCTCTGGAACGAAAAGATTTCTCTAAAGAAGTACGATGCTTCCATAGCATGGGTGGTAGCTCATCCTGTCAGGCTCTAGAGCTAAAGGGAAACTTGACGTCAGCACTTGCCTCACGCTAAGGCCTGAAGCGCCCTGCGGAAGCGAAAGCGTGTTGCAGTTTCCATTAGCTCGTATTCGCAGTTCTGCTTTACTTTAACGTTTCTACACTTTTGCAGACACTTAGGACCCTCGTGTGCGCACCCCATTGCCTACAAATACAGTGAGTACCAGCAGGCTCCACTGCCCTTCTAAGAAACATCCAGGCCGTAAGCCTTTCCAAGTCACTCTATGTATTCAGAGAGTAGGGCAATACACTGCACCCTTCCTTGGGAACGCTAGATGTCCTCAGCACACCAACAGCTCCAGGGATTCTGTTCTCTCACGTCCTACATGCCATGGAAGTCTCCCTCATTGTCCTCATTTGAGCTGCACTTAGAAACACAATCTGCTTCGCCTTTCTTCTAGGAACTCACACTCAAGGACCCCATACCTACAGGAGAAAGGAGGCTTGCATTCCTACTGCAACGAAAGCACAGTTTTCCTGTTACACTGCAGGATTTAAATAGGCTAAGGACCGATTGCTTACATAGAGCATTTCAAATTTGAGGGAGTTCGCTACATGCAGAACACTTTGGGAAGAAAAGTTGATTCAGGCAAGGGACCAGGGTAGAGCTAGAGTCTCTTTTGACTTGTTAGAAATCAGAAGGCTTCAGGCTGATGGTTCACCGGCAAAGAAACCTGATGGCACGAGCCTTGCTTTCCCTTATTAAAAGCTCTTAGTCATGCTGCCCTGAAGCTACCCAAATAACTCTCTTTTTGACTGGCCTCTAGTCACTGTAGTTAGCCCTCTGGAACAAAAAGCAGTTTTCTCTAAGGAAACATGGTGCTTCCATAGTATGGGTGGGAGCTCATCTTATCAGGCTCTAGAGCTAAAGGGAAACTTGACGTGAGTACTTGCCTCACGCTAAGGCCTGAAGAGCTCTGCTGAAGCGAAAGCGTGTTGCAGTTTCCATTAGCTAGTATTCGCAGTTCTGCTTTACTTTAACGTTTCTACACTTTTGCAGACACTTAGGACCCTCGTGTGGGCACCCCATTGCCTACAAATACAGTGAGTACCAGCAGGCTCCACTGCCCTTCTAAGAAACATCCAGGCCGTAAGCCTTTCCAAGTCACTCTATGTATTCAGAGAGTAGGGCAATACACTGCACCCTTCCTTGGGAAAGCTAGATGTCCTCAGCACACCAACAGCTCCAGGGATTCTGTTCTCTCACGTCCTACATGCCAAGGAAATCTGCCTCATTGTCTTCATTTGACTGCACTTAGAATCACAATCTGCTTCACCTTTCTTCCAGGAATTCACACTCAAGGATCCCATACCTACAGGAGAAAGGAGGCATGCATTCCTTCTGCAACCAAAGCACAGTTGTTCCTGTTACCCTGCAGGATTTTAGAATAGGCTAAGGCCCGATAGCCTACATAGAGCATTTCCAATTTGCGGGAGTTCGCTACATGCAGAACACTTTGTGAAGAAAAGTTGATTCAGGCAAGGGACCAGGGTAGAGCTAGAGTCTCTTTGGACTTGTTAGAAATCAGAAGGCTTCAGGCTGATTGTTCACCGGCAAAGAAGACCTGATGGCACAAGCCTTGCTTTCCTTTATAAAAAGCTCTTAGTCATGTTGCCCTGAAGCTACCTAAATAACTCTATTTTGGATGGCCTCTAGTCACTGTAGTTAACCCTCTGGAACAAAAAGCAGTTTTCTCTAAAGAAGCACGGTGCTTCCATAGCATGGGTGTTAGCTCATCCTGTCAGGCTCTAGAGCTAAAGGGAAACTTGACGTGAGTACTTGCCTCAGGCTAAGGCCTGAAAAGCCCTGCTGAAGCGAAAGGGTGTTGTAGTTTCCATTAGCTAGTATTCGCAGTTCTGCTTTACTTTAACGTTTCTACACTTTTCCAGACACTTAGGACCCTCGTTTGGGCACCCCATTGCCTACAAATACAGTGAGTACCAGCAGGCTCCACTGCCCTTCTAAGAAACATACAGGCCGTAAGCCTTTCCAAGTCACTCTATGTATTCAGAGAGTAGGGCAATACACTGCACCCTTCCTTGGGAACGCTAGATGTCCTCAGCACACCAACAGCTCCAGGGATTCTGTTCTCTCACGTCCTACATGCCATGGAAGTCTGCCTCATTGTCCTCATTTGAGCTGCACTTAGCAACACAATCTGATTCGCCTTTCTTCTAGGAACTCACACTCAAGGACACCATACCTACAGGAGAAAGGAGGCTTGCATTCCTTCTGCAACCAAAGCACAGTTGTTCCTGTTACCCTGCAGGATTTTAGAATAGGCTAAGGCCCGATAGCCTACATAGAGCATTTCCAATTTGCGGGAGTTCGCTACATGCAGAACACTTTGTGAAGAAAAGTTGATTCAGGCAAGGGACCAGGGTAGAGCTAGAGTCTCTTTTGACTTGTTAGAAATCAGAAGGCTTCAGGCTGATGGTTCACCGGCAAAGAAACCTGATGGCACGAGCCTTGCTTTCCCTTATTAAAAGCTCTTAGTCATGCTGCCCTGAAGCTACCCAAATAACTCTCTTTTTGACTGGCCTCTAGTCACTGTAGTTAGCCCTCTGGAACAAAAAGCAGTTTTCTCTAAGGAAACACGGTGCTTCCATAGTATGGGTGGGAGCTCATCTTATCAGGCTCTAGAGCTAAAGGGAAACTTGACGTGAGTACTTGCCTCACGCTAAGGCCTGAAGAGCTCTGCTGAAGCTAAAGCGTGTTGCAGTTTCCATTAGCTAGTATTCGCAGTTCTGCTTTACTTTAACGTTTCTACACTTTTGCAGACACTTAGGACCCTCGTGTGGGCACCCCATTGCCTACAAATACAGTGAGTACCAGCAGGCTCCACTGCCCTTCTAAGAAACATCCAGGCCGTAAGCCTTTCCAAGTCACTCTCTGTATTCAGAGAGTAGGGCAATACACTGCACCCTTGCTTGGGAACGCTAGATGTCCTCAGCACACCAACAGCTCCAGGGATTCTGTTCTCTCACGTCCTACATGCCAAGGAAATCTGCCTCATTGTCTTCATTTGACTGCACTTAGAATCACAATCTGCTTCACCTTTCTTCCAGGAACTCACACTCAAGGATCCCATACCTACAGGAGAAAGGAGGCTTGCATTCCTTCTGCAACCAAAGCACAGTTGTTCCTGTTACCCTGCAGGATTTTAGAATAGGCTAAGGCCCGATAGCCTACATAGAGCATTTCCAATTTGCGGGAGTTCGCTACATGCAGAACACTTTGTGAAGAAAAGTTGATTCAGGCAAGGGACCAGGGTAGAGCTAGAGTCTCTTTGGACTTGTTAGAAATCAGAAGGCTTCAGGCTGATTGTTCACCGGCAAAGAAGACCTGATGGCACAAGCCTTGCTTTCCTTTATTAAAAGCTCTTAGTCATGATGCCCTGAAACTACCTAAATAACTCTATTTTGGATGGCCTCTAGTCACTGTAGTTAACGCTCTGGAACAAAAAGCAGTTTTCTCTAAAGAAGCACGGTGCTTCCATAGCATGGGTGTTAGCTCATCCTGTCAGGCTCTAGAGCTAAAGGGAAACTTGACGTGAGTACTTGCCTCACGCTAAGGCCTGAAGAGCCCTGCTGAAGCGAAAGCGTGTTGCAGTTGGCATCAGCTCGTATTCGCAGTTCTGCTTTACTTTAACGTTTCTACACATTTCCAGACACTTAGGACCCTCGTGTGGGCACCCCATTGCCTACAAATACAGTGAGTACCAGCAGGCTCCACTGCCCTTCTAGCAAACATCCAGGCCGTAAGCCTTTCCAAGTCACTCTATGTATTCAGAGAGTAGGGCAATACACTGCACCCTTCCTTGGGAACGCTAGATGTCCTCAGCACACCAACAGCTCCAGGGATTCTGTTCTCTCACGTCCTACATGCCATGGAAGTCTGCCTCATTGTCCTCATTTGAGCTGCACTTAGCAACACAATCTGATTCGCCTTTCTTCTAGGAACTCACACTCAAGGACCCCATACCTACAGGAGAAAGGAGGCTTGCGTTCCTACTGCAACCAAAGCACAGATGTTCCTGTTACACTGCAGTATTGTGAATAGGCTAAGGACCGATAGCCTACTTAGAGTGTTCCAAGGATGAGTGAGTTCGCTACATGCAGAACACTTTGGGAAGAAAGGTTGATTCAGGCAAGGGAACACGGTGTAGCTAGAGTCTCTTTTAACTTGTTGGAAATCAGAAGGATTTAGACTTCGTGTTCACCGGAAAAGAAGACCTGATGGCACAAGCCTTGTTTCCCATATTAAAAGCTCTATTCAGGTTGCCCTGAAACTACCTAAATAACTCTATTTCTGACTGGCCTCTAGTCACTGTAGTTACCCTCTGGAACGAAAAGGTTTCTCTACAGAAGTACGATGCTTCCATAGCATGGGTGGTAGCTCATCCTGTCAGGCTCTAGAGCTAAAGGGAAACTTGACGTCAGCACTTGCCTCACGCTAAGGCCTGAAGCGCCCTGCGGAAGCGAAAGCGTGTTGCAGTTTCCATTAGCTCGTATTCGCAGTTCTGCTTTACTTTAACGTTTCTACACTTTTGCAGACACTTAGGACCCTCGTGTGGGCACCCCATTGCCTACAAATACAGTGAGTACCAGCAGGCTCCACTGCCCTTCTAGCAAACATCCAGGCCGTAAGCCTTTCCAAGTCACTCTGTATTCAGAGAGTAGGGCAATACACTGCACCCTTCCTTGGGAACGCTAGATGTCCTCAGCACACCAACAGCTCCAGGGATTCTGTTCTCTCACGTCCTACATGCCAAGGAAATCTGCCTCATTGTCTTCATTTGACTGCACTTAGAATCACAATCTGCTTCACCTTTCTTCCAGGAACTCACACTCAAGGATCCCATACCTACAGGAGAAAGGAGGCTTGCATTCCTTCTGCAACCAAAGCACAGTTGTTCCTGTTACCCTGCAGGATTTTAGAATAGGCTAAGGCCCGATAGCCTACATAGAGCATTTCCAATTTGCGGGAGTTCGCTACATGCAGAACACTTTGGGAAGAAAAGTTGATTCAGGCAAGGGACCAGGGTAGAGCTAGAGTCTCTTTTGACTTGTTAGAAATCAGAAGGCTTCAGGCTGATGGTTCACCGGCAAAGAAACCTGATGGCACGAGCCTTGCTTTCCCTTCTTAAAAGCTCTTAGTCATGCTGCCCTGAAGCTACCTAAATAACTCTCTTTTTGACTGGCCTCTAGTCACTGTAGTTAGCCCTCTGGAACAAAAAGCAGTTTTCTCTAAGGAAACACGGTGCTTCCATAGTATGGGTGGGAGCTCATCTTATCAGGCTCTAGAGCTAAAGGGAAACTTGACGTGAGTACTTGCCTCACGCTAAGGCCTGAAGAGCTCTGCTGAAGCGAAAGCGTGTTGCAGTTTCCATTAGCTAGTATTCGCAGTTCTGCTTTACTTTAACGTTTCTACACTTTTGCAGACACTTAGGACCCTCGTGTGGGCACCCCATTGCCTACAAATACAGTGAGTACCAGCAGGCTCCACTGCCCTTCTAAGAAACATCCAGGCCGTAAGCCTTTCCAAGTCACTCTATGTATTCAGAGAGTAGGGCAATACACTGCACCCTTCCTTGGGAAAGCTAGATGTCCTCAGCACACCAACAGCTCCAGGGATTCTGTTCTCTCACGTCCTACATGCCAAGGAAATCTGCCTCATTGTCTTCATTTGACTGCACTTAGAATCACAATCTGCTTCACCTTTCTTCCAGGAACTCACACTCAAGGATCCCATACCTACAGGAGAAAGGAGGCTTGCATTCCTTCTGCAACCAAAGCACAGTTGTTCCTGTTACCCTGCAGGATTTTAGAATAGGCTAAGGCCCGATAGCCTACATAGAGCATTTCCAATTTGCGGGAGTTCGCTACATGCAGAACACTTTGTGAAGAAAAGTTGATTCAGGCAAGGGACCAGGGTAGAGCTAGAGTCTCTTTGGACTTGTTAGAAATCAGAAGGCTTCAGGCTGATTGTTCACCGGCAAAGAAGACCTGATGGCACAAGCCTTGCTTTCCTTTATTAAAAGCTCTTAGTCATGTTGCCCTGAAGCTACCTAAATAACTCTATTTCGGATGGCCTCTAGTCACTGTAGTTAACCCTCTGGAACAAAAAGCAGTTTTCTCTAAAGAAGCACGGTGCTTCCATAGCATGGGTTTTAGCTCTTCCTGTCAGGCTATAGAGCTAAAGGGAAACTTGACGTGAGTACTTGCCTCACGCTAAGGCCTGAAGAGCCCTGCTGAAGCGAAAGCGTGTTGCAGTTGGCATCAGCTCGTATTCGCAGTTCTGCTTTACTTTAACGTTTCTACACATTTCCAGACACTTAGGACCCTCGTGTGGGCACCCCATTGCCTACAAATACAGTGAGTACCAGCAGGCTCCACTGCCCTTCTAGCAAACATCCAGGCCGTAAGCCTTTCCAAGTCACTCTGTGTTCAGAGAGTAGGGCAATACACTGCACCCTTCCTTGGGAACGCTAGATGTCCTCAGCACACCAACAGCTCCAGGGATTCTGTTCTCTCACGTCCTACATGCCAAGGAAATCTGCCTCATTGTCTTCATTTGACTGCACTTAGAATCACAATCTGCTTCAGCTTTCTTCCAGGAACTCACACTCAAGGATCCCATACCTACAGGAGAAAGGAGGCTTGCATTCCTTCTGCAACCAAAGCACAGTTGTTCCTGTTACCCTGCAGGATTTTAGAATAGGCTAAGGCCCGATAGCCTACATAGAGCATTTCCAATTTGCGGGAGTTCGCTACATGCAGAACACTTTGGGAAGAAAAGTTGATTCAGGCAAGGGACCAGGGTAGAGCTAGAGTCTCTTTTGACTTGTTAGAAATCAGAAGGCTTCAGGCTGATGGTTCACCGGCAAAGAAACCTGATGGCACGAGCCTTGCTTTCCCTTCTTAAAAGCTCTTAGTCATGCTGCCCTGAAGCTACCTAAATAACTCTCTTTTTGACTGGCCTCTAGTCACTGTAGTTAGCCCTCTGGAACAAAAAGCAGTTTTCTCTAAGGAAACACGGTGCTTCCATAGTATGGGTGGGAGCTCATCTTATCAGGCTCTAGAGCTAAAGGGAAACTTGACGTGAGTACTTGCCTCACGCTAAGGCCTGAAGAGCTCTGCTGAAGCGAAAGCGTGTTGCAGTTTCCATTAGCTAGTATTCGCAGTTCTGCTTTACTTTAACGTTTCTACACTTTTGCAGACACTTAGGACCCTCGTGTGGGCACCCCATTGCCTACAAATACAGTGAGTACCAGCAGGCTCCACTGCCCTTCTAAGAAACATCCAGGCCGTAAGCCTTTCCAAGTCACTCTATGTATTCAGAGAGTAGGGCAATACACTGCACCCTTCCTTGGGAAAGCTAGATGTCCTCAGCACACCAACAGCTCCAGGGATTCTGTTCTCTCACGTCCTACATGCCAAGGAAATCTGCCTCATTGTCTTCATTTGACTGCACTTAGAATCACAATCTGCTTCACCTTTCTTCCAGGAACTCACACTCAAGGATCCCATACCTACAGGAGAAAGGAGGCTTGCATTCCTTCTGCAACCAAAGCACAGTTGTTCCTGTTACCCTGCAGGATTTTAGAATAGGCTAAGGCCCGATAGCCTACATAGAGCATTTCCAATTTGCGGGAGTTCGCTACATGCAGAACACTTTGTGAAGAAAAGTTGATTCAGGCAAGGGACCAGGGTAGAGCTAGAGTCTCTTTGGACTTGTTAGAAATCAGAAGGCTTCAGGCTGATTGTTCACCGGCAAAGAAGACCTGATGGCACAAGCCTTGCTTTCCTTTATTAAAAGCTCTTAGTCATGTTGCCCTGAAGCTACCTAAATAACTCTATTTCTGATGGCCTCTAGTCACTGTAGTTAACCCTCTGGAAGAAAAAGCAGTTTTCTCTAAGGAAACACGGTGCTTCCATAGTATGGGTGGGAGCTCATCTTATCAGGCTCTAGAGCTAATGGGAAACTTGACGTGAGTACTTGCCTCACGCTAAGGCCTGAAGAGCTCTGCTGAAGCGAAAGCGTGTTGCAGTTTCCATTAGCTAGTATTCGCAGTTCTGCTTTACTTTAACGTTTCTCCGCTTTTCCAGACACTTAGGACCCTCGTTTGGGCACCCCATTGCCTCCAAATACAGTGAGTACCAGCAGGCTCCACTGCCCTTCAAAGAAACATCCAGGCCGTAAACCTTTCCAAGTCAGTCTATGTATTCAGAGACTAGGGCAATACACTGCACCCTTCCTTGGGAAAGCCAGATGTCCTCAGCACACCAACAGCTCCAGGATTCTGTCCTCTCACGTCCTACATGCCATGGAAGTCTGCCATATTGTCCTCATTTGAGCTGCACTTAGAAACACAATCTGCTTCGCCTTTCTTCTAGGAACTCACACCCAAGGACCCCATACCTACAGTAGAAACGAGGCTTGCATTCCTACTGCAACGAAACCACTGTTTTCCTGTTACACTGCAGGATTTTGAATAGGCTAAGGACCGATAGCCTACTCAAAGTGTTCCAAGGATGAGTGAGTTCGCTACATGCAGAACACTTTGGGAAGTAATGTTGATTCAGGCAAGGGAACAGGGTGTAGCTGGAGTCTCTTTTGACTTGTTGGAAATCAGAAGGGTTTAGACTTCGTGTTCACCGGAAAAGATGACCTGATGGCACAAGCCTTGTTTCCCATATTAAAAGCTCTATTCAGGTTGCCCTGAAACTACCTAAATAACTCTATTTCTGACTGGCCTCTAGTCACTGTAGTTACCCTCTGGAACGAAAAGATTTCTCTAAAGAAGTACGATGCTTCCATAGCATAGGTGGTAGCTCATCCTGTCAGGCTCTAGAGCTAAAGGGAAACTTGACGTCAGTACTTGCCTCACGCTAAGGCCTGAAGAGCCCTGCGGAAGCGAAAGCGTGTTGCAGTTTCCATTAGCTCGTATTCGCAGTTCTGCTTTACTTTAACGTTTCTACACTTTTGCAGACACTTAGGACCCTCGTGTGGGCACCCCACTGCCTACAAATACAGTGAGTACCAGCAGGTTCCACTGCCCTTCTAAGAAACTTCCAGGCCGTAAGTCTTTCCAAGTCACTCTGCATTCAGAGAGCAGGGCAATACACTGCACCCTTCCTTGGGAAAGCTACATGTCCTCAGCACACCAACAGCTCCAGGGATTCTGTTCTCTCACGTCCTACATGCCATGGAAGTCTGCCTCATTGTCCTCACTTGAGCTGCACTTAGCAACACAATCTGCTTCGCCTTTCTTCTAGGAACTCACACTCAAGGACCCCATACCTACAGGAATAAGGAGGCTTGCATTCCTACTGCAACCAAAGCACAGTTGTTCCTGTTACACTGCAGTATTGTGAATAGGCTAAGGACCGATAGCCTACTTAGAGTGTTCCAAGGATGAGTGAGTTCGCTACATGCAGAACACTTTGGGAAGAAAAGTTGATTCAGGCAAGGGAACAGGGTGTAGCTAGAGTCTCTTTTGACTTGTTGGAAATCAGAAAGATTTAGCCTTCGTGTTCACCGGAAAAGAAGACCTGATGGCACAAGCCTTGTTTCCCATATTAAAAGCTCTATTCAGGTTGCCCTGAAACTACCTAAATAACTCTATTTCTGACTGGCCTCTAGTCACTGTAGTTACCCTCTGGAACGAAAAGATTTCTCTAAAGAAGTACGATGCTTCCATAGCATGGGTGGTAGCTCATCCTGTCAGGCTCTAGAGCTAAAGGGAAACTTGACGTCAGCACTTGCCTCACGCTAAGGCCTGAAGCGCCCTGCGGAAGCGAAAGCGTGTTGCAGTTTCCATTAGCTCGTATTCGCAGTTCTGCTTTACTTTAACGTTTCTACACTTTTGCAGACACTTAGGACCCTCGTGTGCGCACCCCATTGCCTACAAATACAGTGAGTACCAGCAGGCTCCACTGCCCTTCTAAGAAACATCCAGGCCGTAAGCCTTTCCAAGTCACTCTATGTATTCAGAGAGTAGGGCAATACACTGCACCCTTCCTTGGGAACGCTAGATGTCCTCAGCACACCAACAGCTCCAGGGATTCTGTTCTCTCACGTCCTACATGCCATGGAAGTCTCCCTCATTGTCCTCATTTGAGCTGCACTTAGAAACACAATCTGCTTCGCCTTTCTTCTAGGAACTCACACTCAAGGACCCCATACCTACAGGAGAAAGGAGGCTTGCATTCCTACTGCAACGAAAGCACAGTTTTCCTGTTACACTGCAGGATTTAAATAGGCTAAGGACCGATTGCTTACATAGAGCATTTCAAATTTGAGGGAGTTCGCTACATGCAGAACACTTTGGGAAGAAAAGTTGATTCAGGCAAGGGACCAGGGTAGAGCTAGAGTCTCTTTTGACTTGTTAGAAATCAGAAGGCTTCAGGCTGATGGTTCACCGGCAAAGAAACCTGATGGCACGAGCCTTGCTTTCCCTTATTAAAAGCTCTTAGTCATGCTGCCCTGAAGCTACCCAAATAACTCTCTTTTTGACTGGCCTCTAGTCACTGTAGTTAGCCCTCTGGAACAAAAAGCAGTTTTCTCTAAGGAAACACGGTGCTTCCATAGTATGGGTGGGAGCTCATCTTATCAGGCTCTAGAGCTAAAGGGAAACTTGACGTGAGTACTTGCCTCACGCTAAGGCCTGAAGAGCTCTGCTGAAGCGAAAGCGTGTTGCAGTTTCCATTAGCTAGTATTCGCAGTTCTGCTTTACTTTAACGTTTCTACACTTTTGCAGACACTTAGGACCCTCGTGTGGGCACCCCATTGCCTACAAATACAGTGAGTACCAGCAGGCTCCACTACCCTTCTAAGAAACATCCAGGCCGTAAGCCTTTCCAAGTCACTCTCTGTATTCAGAGAGTAGGGCAATACACTGCACCCTTCCTTGGGAAAGCTAGATGTCCTCAGCACACCAACAGCTCCAGGGATTCTGTTCTCTCACGTCCTACATGCCAAGGAAATCTGCCTCATTGTCTTCATTTGACTGCACTTAGAATCACAATCTGCTTCGTCGTCCTTCCAGGAACTCACACTCAAGGATCCCATACCTACAGGAGAAAGGAGGCTTGCATTCCTTCTGCAACCAAAGCACAGTTGTTCCTGTTACCCTGCAGGATTTTAGAATAGGCTAAGGCCCGATAGCCTACATAGAGCATTTCCAATTTGCGGGAGTTCGCTACATGCAGAACACTTTGGGAAGAAAAGTTGATTCAGGCAAGGGACCAGGGTAGAGCTAGAGTCTCTTTGGACTTGTTAGAAATCAGAAGGCTTCAGGCTGATTGTTCACCGGCAAAGAAGACCTGATGGCACAAGCCTTGCTTTCCTTTATTAAAAGCTCTTAGTCATGTTGCCCTGAAGCTACCTAAATAACTCTATTTCTGATGGCCTCTAGTCACTGTAGTTAGCCCTCTGGAACAAAAAGCAGTTTTCTCTAAAGAAGCACGGTGCTTCCATAGCATGGGTGTTAGCTCATCCTGTCAGGCTCTAGAGCTAAAGGGAAACTTGACGTGAGTACTTGCCTCACGCTAAGGCTTGAAGAGCCCTGCTGAAGCGAAAGCGTGTTGCAGTTGGCATCAGCTCGTATTCGCAGTTCTGCTTTACTTTAACGTTTCTACACATTTCCAGACACTTAGGACCCTCGTGTGGGCACCCCATTGCCTACAAATACAGTGAGTACCAGCAGGCTCCACTGCCCTTCTAAGAAACATCCAGGCCGTAAGCCTTTCCAAGTCACTCTATGTATTCAGAGAGTAGGGCAATACACTGCACCCTTCCTTGGGAACGCTAGATGTCCTCAGCACACCAACAGCTCCAGGGATTCTGTTCTCTTACATCCTACATGCCAAGGAAATCTGCCTCATTGTCTTCATTTGACTGCACTTAGAATCACAATCTGCTTCACCTTTCTTCCAGGAACTCACACTCAAGGATCCCATACCTACAGGAGAAAGGAGGCTTGCATTCCTTCTGCAACCAAAGCACAGTTGTTCCTGTTACCCTGCAGGATTTTAGAATAGGCAAAGGCCCGATAGCCTACATAGAGCATTTCCAATTTGCGGGAGTTCGCTACATGCAGAATACTTTGTGAAGAAAAGTTGATTCAGGCAAGGGACCAGGGTAGAGCTAGAGTCTCTTTGGACTTGTTAGAAATCAGAAGGCTTCAGGCTGATTGTTCACCGGCAAAGAAGACCTGATGGCACAAGCCTTGCTTTCCTTTATTAAAAGCTCTTAGTCATGTTGCCCTGAAGCTACCTAAATAACTCTGTTTTGGATGGCCTCTAGTCACTGTAGTTAACCCTCTGGAACAAAAAGCAGTTTTCTCTAAAGAAGCACGGTGCTTCCATAGCATGGGTGTTAGCTCATCCTGTCAGGCTCTAGAGCTAAAGGGAAACTTGACGTGAGTACTTGCCTCACGCTAAGGCCTGAAGAGCCCTGCTGAAGCGAAAGCGTGTTGCAGTTGGCATCAGCTCGTATTCGCAGTTCTGCTTTACTTTAACGTTTCTACACATTTCCAGACACTTAGGACCCTCGTGTGGGCACCCCATTGCCTACAAATACAGTGAGTACCAGCAGGCTCCACTGCCCTTCTAAGAAACATCCAGGCCGTAAGCCTTTCCAAGTCACTCTATGTATTCAGAGAGTAGGGCAATACACTGCACCCTTCCTTGGGAACGCTAGATGTCCTCAGCACACCAACAGCTCCAGGGATTCTGTTCTCTCACGTCCTACATGCCATGGAAGTCTGCCTCATTGTCCTCATTTTAGCTGCACTTAGCAACACAATCTGATTCGCCTTTCTTCTAGGAACTCACACTCAAGGACCCCATACCTACAGGAGAAAGGAGGCTTGCGTTCCTACTGCAACCAAAGCACAGTTGTTCCTGTTACACTGCAGTATTGTGAATAGGCTAAGGACCGATAGCCTACTTAGAGTGTTCCAAGGATGAGTGAGTTCGCTACATGCAGAAAACTTTGGGAAGAAAGGTTGATTCAGGCAAGGGAAAACGGTGTTGCTAGAGTCTCTTTTAACTTGTTGGAAATCAGAAGGATTTAGACTTCGTGTTCACCGGAAAAGAAGACCTGATGGCACAAGCCTTGTTTCCCATATTAAAAGCTCAATTCAGGTTGCCCTGAAACTACCTAAATAACTCTATTTCTGACTGGCCTCTAGTCACTGTAGTTACCCTCTGGAACGAAAAGGTTTCCTTACAGAAGTACGATGCTTCCATAGCATGGGTGGTAGCTCATCCTGTCAGGCTCTAGAGCTAAAGGGAAACTTGACGTCAGCACTTGCCTCACGCTAAGGCCTGAAGCGCCCTGCGGAAGCGACAGCGTGTTGCAGTTTCCATTAGCTCGTGTTCGCAGTTCTGCTTTACTTTAACGTTTCTACACTTTTGCAGACACTTAGGACCCTCGTGTGGGCACCCCATTGCCTACAAATACAGTGAGTACCAGCAGGCTCCACTGCCCTTCTAAGAAACATCCAGGCCGTAAGCCTTTCCAAGTCACTCTATGTATTCAGAGAGTAGGGCAATACACTGCACCCTTCCTTGGGAACGCTAGATGTCCTCAGCACACCAACAGCTCCAGGGATTCTGTTCTCTCACGTCCTACATGCCATGGAAGTCTCCCTCATTGTCCTCATTTGAGCTGCACTTAGAAACACAATCTGCTTCGCCTTTCTTCTAGGAACTCACACTCAAGGACACCATACCTACAGGAGAAAGGAGGCTTGCATTCCTACTGCAACGAAAGCACAGTTTTCCTGTTACACTGCAGGATTTAAATAGGCTAAGAACCGATTGCTTACATAGAGCATTTCAAATTTGAGGGAGTTCGTTACATGCAGAACACTTTGGGAAGAAAAGTTGATTCAGGCAAGGGACCAGGGTAGAGCTAGAGTCTCTTTTGACTTGTTAGAAATCAGAAGGCTTCAGGCTGATGGTTCACCGGCAAAGAAACCTGATGGCACGAGCCTTGCTTTCCCTTATTAAAAGCTCTTAGTCATGCTGCCCTGAAGCTACCTAAATAACTCTCTTTTTGACTGGCCTCTAGTCACTGTAGTTAGCCCTCTGGAACAAAAAGCAGTTTTCTCTAAGGAAACACGGTGCTTCCATAGTATGGGTGGGAGCTCATCTTATCAGGCTCTAGAGCTAAAGGGAAACTTGACGTGAGTACTTGCCTCACGCTAAGGCCTGAAGAGCTCTGCTGAAGCTAAAGCGTGTTGCAGTTTCCATTAGCTAGTATTCGCAGTTCTGCTTTACTTTAACGTTTCTCCGCTTTTCCAGACAGTTAGGACCCTCGTTTGGGCACCCCATTGCCTACAAATACAGTGAGTACCAGCAGGCTCCACTGCCCTTCTAAGAAACATCCAGGCCGTAAGCCTTTCCAAGTCAGTCTATGTATTCAGAGACTAGGGCAATACACTGCACCCTTCCTTGGGAAAGCCAGATGTCCTCAGCACACCAACAGCTCCAGGATTCTGTCCTCTCACGTCCTACATGCCATGGAAGTCTGCCATATTGTCCTCATTTGAGCTGCACTTAGAAACACAATCTGCTTCGCCTTTCTTCTAGGAACTCACACCCAAGGACCCCATACCTACAGTAGAAACGAGGCTTGCATTCCTACTGCAACGAAACCACTGTTTCCTGTTACACTGCAGGATTTTGAATAGGCTAAGGACCGATAGCCTACTCAAAGTGTTCCAAGGATGAGTGAGTTCGCTACATGCAGAACACTTTGGGAAGTAATGTTGATTCAGGCAAGGGAACAGGGTGTAGCTGGAGTCTCTTTTGACTTGTTGGAAATCAGAAGGGTTTAGACTTCGTGTTCACTGGAAAAGATGACCTGATGGCACAAGCCTTGTTTCCCATATTAAAAGCTCTATTCAGGTTGCCCTGAAACTACCTAAATAACTCTATTTCTGACTGGCCTCTAGTCACTGTAGTTACCCTCTGGAACGAAAAGATTTCTCTAAAGAAGTACGATGCTTCCATAGCATGGGTGGTAGCTCATCCTGTCAGGCTCTAGAGCTAAAGGGAAACTTGACGTCAGTACTTGCCTCACGCTAAGGCCTGAAGAGCCCTGCGGAAGCGAAAGCGTGTTGCAGTTTCCATTAGCTCGTATTCGCAGTTCTGCTTTACTTTAACGTTTCTACACTTTTGCAGACACTTAGGACCCTCGTGTGGGCACCCCACTGCCTACAAATACAGTGAGTACCAGCAGGTTCCACTGCCCTTCTAAGAAAATTCCAGGCCGTAAGTCTTTCCAAGTCACTCTGCATTCAGAGAGCAGGGCAATACACTGCACCCTTCCTTGGGAAAGCTACATGTCCTCAGCACACCAACAGCTCCAGGGATTCTGTTCTCTCACGTCCTACATGCCATGGAAGTCTGCCTCATTGTCCTCACTTGAGCTGCACTTAGCCACACAATCTGCTTCGCCTTTCTTCAAGGAACTCACACTCAAGGACCCCATACCTACAGGAGAAAGGAGGCTTGCATTCCTACTGCAACCAAAGCACAGTTGTTCCTGTTACACTGCAGTATTGTGAATAGGCTAAGGACCGATAGCTTACTTAGAGTGTTCCAAGGATGAGTGAGTTCGCTACATGCAGAACACTTTGGGAAGAAAAGTTGATTCAGACAAGGGAACAGGGTGTAGCTAGAGTCTCTTTTGACTTGTTGGAAATCAGAAGGATTTAGACTTCGTGTTCACCGGAAAAGAAGACCTGATGGCACAAGCCTTGTTTCCCATATTAAAAGCTCTATTCAGGTTGCCCTGAAACTACCTAAATAACTCTATTTCTGACTGGCCTCTAGTCACTGTAGTTACCCTCTGGAACGAAAAGATTTCTCTAAAGAAGTACGATGCTTCCATAGCATGGGTGGTAGCTCATCCTGTCAGGATCTAGAGCTAAAGGGAAACTTGACGTCAGCACTTGCCTCACGCTAAGGCCTGAAGCGCCCTGCGGAAGCGAAAGCGTGTTGCAGTTTCCATTAGCTCGTATTCGCAGTTCTGCTTTACTTTAACGTTTCTACACTTTTGCAGACACTTAGGACCCTCGTGTGGGCACCCCATTGCCTACAAATACAGTGAGTACCAGCAGGCTCCACTGCCCTTCTAAGAAACATCCAGGCCGTAAGCCTTTCCAAGTCACTCTATGTATTCAGAGAGTAGGGCAATACACTGCACCCTTCCTTGGGAACGCTAGATGTCCTCAGCACACCAACAGCTCCAGGGATTCTGTTCTCTCACGTCCTACATGCCATGGAAGTCTCCCTCATTGTCCTCATTTGAGCTGCACTTAGAAACACAATCTGCTTCGCATTTCTTCTAGGAACTCACACTCAAGGACCCCATACCTACAGGAGAAAGGAGGCTTGCATTCCTACTGCAACGAAAGCACAGTTTTCCTGTTACACTGCAGGATTTAAATAGGCTAAGGACCGATTGCTTACATAGAGCATTTCAAATTTGAGGGAGTTCGCTACATGCAGAACACTTTGGGAAGAAAAGTTGATTCAGGCAAGGGACCAGGGTAGAGCTAGAGTCTCTTTTGACTTGTTAGAAATCAGAAGGCTTCAGGCTGATGGTTCACCGGCAAAGAAACCTGATGGCACGAGCCTTGCTTTCCCTTATTAAAAGCTCTTAGTCATGCTGCCCTGAAGCTACCCAAATAACTCTCTTTTTGACTGGCCTCTAGTCACTGTAGTTAGCCCTCTGGAACAAAAAGCAGTTTTCTCTAAGGAAACACGGTGCTTCCATAGTATGGGTGGGAGCTCATCTTATCAGGCTCTAGAACTAAAGGGAAACTTGACGTGAGTACTTGCCTCACGCTAAGGCCTGAAGAGCTCTGCTGAAGCGAAAGCGTGTTGCAGTTTCCATTAGCTAGTATTCGCAGTTCTGCTTTACTTTAACGTTTCTACACTTTTGCAGACACTTAGGACCCTCGTGTGGGCACCCCATTGCCTACAAATACAGTGAGTACCAGCAGGCTCCACTGCCCTTCTAAGAAACATCCAGGCCGTAAGCCTTTCCAAGTCACTCTATGTATTCAGAGAGTAGGGCAATACACTGCACCCTTCCTTGGGAACGCTAGATGTCCTCAGCACACCAACAGCTCCAGGGATTCTGTTCTCTTATGTCCTACATGCCAAGGAAATCTGCCTCATTGTCTTCATTTGACTGCACTTAGAATCACAATCTGCTTCACCTTTCTTCCAGGAACTCACACTCAAGGATCCCATACCTACAGGAGAAAGGAGGCTTGCATTCCTTCTGCAACCAAAGCACAGTTGTTCCTGTTACCCTGCAGGATTTTAGAATAGGCAAAGGCCCGATAGCCTACATAGAGCATTTCCAATTTGCGGGAGTTCGCTACATGCAGAATACTTTGTGAAGAAAAGTTGATTCAGGCAAGGGACCAGGGTAGAGCTAGAGTCTCTTTGGACTTGTTAGAAATCAGAAGGCTTCAGGCTGATTGTTCACCGGCAAAGAAGACCTGATGGCACAAGCCTTGCTTTCCTTTATTAAAAGCTCTTAGTCATGTTGCCCTGAAGCTACCTAAATAACTCCATTTTGGATGGCCTCTAGTCACTGTAGTTAACCCTCTGGAACAAAAAGCAGTTTTCTCTAAAGAAGCACGGTGCTTCCATAGCATGGGTGTTAGCTCATCCTGTCAGGCTCTAGAGCTAAAGGGAAACTTGACGTGAGTACTTGCCTCACGCTAAGGCCTGAAGAGCCCTGCTGAAGCGAAAGCGTGTTGCAGTTGGCATCAGCTCGTATTCGCAGTTCTGCTTTACTTTAACGTTTCTACACATTTCCAGACACTTAGGACCCTCGTGTGGGCACCCCATTGCCTAGAAATACAGTGAGTACCAGCAGGCTCCACTGCCCTTCTAAGAAACATCCAGGCCGTAAGCCTTTCCAAGTCACTCTATGTATTCAGAGAGTAGGGCAATACACTGCACCCTTCCTTGGGAACGCTAGATGTCCTCAGCACACCAACAGCTCCAGGGATTCTGTTCTCTCAAGTCCTACATGCCATGGAAGTCTGCCTCATTGTCCTCATTTGAGCTGCACTTAGCAACACAATCTGATTCGCCTTTCTTCTAGGAACTCACACTCAAGGACCCCATACCTACAGGAGAAAGGAGGCTTGCGTTCCTACTGCAACCAAAGCACAGTTGTTCCTGTTACACTGCAGGATTTTGAATAGGCTAAGGACCGATAGCCTACTCAAAGTGTTCCAAGGATGAGTGAGTTCGCTACATGCAGAACACTTTGGGAAGTAATGTTGATTCAGGCAAGGGAACAGGGTGTAGCTGGAGTCTCTTTTGACTTGTTGGAAATCAGAAGGGTTTAGACTTCGTGTTCACCGGAAAAGATGACCTGATGGCACAAGCCTTGTTTCCCATATTAAAAGCTCTATTCAGGTTGCCCTGAAACTACCTAAATAACTCTATTTCTGACTGGCCTCTAGTCACTGTAGTTACCCTCTGGAACGAAAAGATTTCTCTAAAGAAGTACGATGCTTCCATAGCATGGGTGATAGCTCATCCTGTCAGGCTCTAGAGCTAAAGGGAAACTTGACGTCAGTACTTGCCTCACGCTAAGGCCTGAAGAGCCCTGCGGAAGCGAAAGCGTGTTGCAGTTTCCATTAGCTCGTATTCGCAGCTCTGCTTTACTTTAAGGTTTCTACACTTTTGCAGACACTTAGGACCCTCGTGTGGGCACCCCACTGCCTACAAATACAGTGAGTACCAGCAGGTTCCACTGCCCTTCTAAGAAACTTCCAGGCCGTAAGTCTTTCCAAGTCACTCTGCATTCAGAGAGCAGGGCAATACACTGCACCCTTCCTTGGGAAAGCTACATGTCCTCAGCACACCAACAGCTCCAGGGCTTCTGTTCTCTCACGTCCTACATGCCATGGAAGTCTGCCTCATTGTCCTCACTTGAGCTGCACTTAGCAACACAATCTGCTTCGCCTTTCTTCTAGGAACTCACACTCAAGGACCCCATACCTACAGGAGAAAGGAGGCTTGCATTCCTACTGCAACCAAAGCACAGTTGTTCCTGTTACACTGCAGTATTGTGAATAGGCTAAGGACCGATAGCCTACTTAGAGTGTTCCAAGGATGAGTGAGTTCGCTACATGCAGAAAACTTTGGGAAGAAAAGTTGATTCAGGCAAGGGAACAGGGTGTAGCTAGAGTCTCTTTTGACTTGTTGGAAATCAGAAGGATTTAGACTTCGTGTTCACCGGAAAAGAAGACCTGATGGCACAAGCCTTGTTTCCCATATTAAAAGCTCTATTCAGGTTGCCCTGAAACTACCTAAATAACTCTATTTCTGACTGGCCTCTAGTCACTGTAGTTATCCTCTGGAACGAAAAGGTTTCTCTACAGAAGTACGATGCTTCCATAGCATGGGTGGTAGCTCATCCTGACAGGCTCTAGAGCTAAAGGGAAACTTGACGTGAGTACTTGCCTCACGCTAAGGCCTGAAGAGCCCTGCGGAATGAAAGCGTGTTGCAGATTCCATTAGCTCGTATTCTCAGTTCTGCTTTACTTTAACGTTTCTACACTTTTGCAGACACTTAGGACCCTCGTGTGGGCACCCCATTGCCTACAAATACAGTGAGTACCAGCAGGCTCCACTGCCCTTCTAAGAAACATCCAGGCCGTAAGCCTTTCCAAGTCACTCTCTGTATTCAGAGAGTAGGGCAATACACTGCACCCTACCTTGGGAAAGCTAGATGTCCTCAGCACACCAACAGCTCCAGGGATTCTGTTCTCTCACGTCCTACATGCCAAGGAAATCTGCCTCATTGTCTTCATTTGACTGCACTTAGCATCACAATCTGCTTCACCTTTCTTCCAGGAACTCACACTCAAGGATCCCATACCTACAGGAGAAAGGAGGCTTGCATTCCTTCTGCAACCAAAGCACAGTTGTTCCTGTTACCCTGCAGGATTTTAGAATAGGCTAAGGCCCGATAGCCTACATAGAGCATTTCCAATTTGCGGGAGTTCGCTACATGCAGAACACTTTGTGAAGAAAAGTTGATTCAGGCAAGGGACCAGGGTAGAGCTAGAGTCTCTTTGGACTTGTTAGAAATCAGAAGGCTTCAGGCTGATTGTTCACCGGCAAAGAAGACCTGATGGCACAAGCCTTGCTTTCCTTTATTAAAAGCTCTTAGTCATGTTGCCCTGAAGCTACCTAAATAACTCTATTTCGGATGGCCTCTAGTCACTGTAGTTAACCCTCTGGAACAAAAAGCAGTTTTCTCTAAAGAAGCACGGTGCTTCCATAGCATGGGTGTTAGCTCATCCTGTCAGGCTCTAGAGCTAAAGGGAAACTTGACGTGAGTACTTGCCTCACGCTAAGGCTTGAAGAGCCCTGCTGAAGCGAAAGCGTGTTGCAGTTGGCATCAGCTCGTATTCGCAGTTCTGCTTTACTTTAACGTTTCTACACATTTCCAGACACTTAGGACCCTCGTGTGGGCACCCCATTGCCTACAAATACAGTGAGTACCAGCAGGCTCCACTGCCCTTCTAAGAAACATCCAGGCCGTAAGCCTTTCCAAGTCACTCTATGTATTCAGAGAGTAGGGCAATACACTGCACCCTTCCTTGGGAACGCTAGATGTCCTCAGCACACCAACAGCTCCAGGGATTCTGTTCTCTCACGTCCTACATGCCATGGAAGTCTCCCTCATTGTCCTCATTTGAGCTGCACTTAGAAACACAATCTGCTTCGCCTTTCTTCTAGGAACTCACACTCAATGACACCATACCTACAGGAGAAAGGAGGCTTGCATTCCTACTGCAACGAAAGCACAGTTTTCCTGTTACACTGCAGGATTTAAATAGGCTAAGGACCGATTGCTTACATAGAGCATTTCAAATTTGAGGGAGTTCGCTACATGCAGAACACTTTGGGAAGAAAAGTTGATTCAGGCAAGGGACCAGGGTAGAGCTAGAGTCTCTTTGGACTTGTTAGAAATCAGAAGGCTTCAGGCTGATGGTTCACCGGCAAAGAAACCTGATGGCACGAGCCTTGCTTTCCCTTATTAAAAGCTCTTAGTCATGCTGCCCTGAAGCTACCTAAATAACTCTCTTTTTGACTGGCCTCTAGTCACTGTAGTTAGCCCTCTGGAACAAAAAGCAGTTTTCTCTAAGGAAACACGGTGCTTCCATAGTATGGGTGGGAGCTCATCTTATCAGGCTCTAGAGCTAAAGGGAAACTTGACGTGAGTACTTGCCTCACGCTAAGGCCTGAAGAGCCCTGCTGAAGCGAAAGCGTGTTGCAGTTGGCATCAGCTCGTATTCGCAGTTCTGCTTTACTTTAACGTTTCTACACATTTCCAGACACTTAGGACCCTCGTGTGGGCACCCCATTGCCTACAAATACAGTGAGTACCAGCAGGCTCCACTGCCCTTCTAGCAAACATCCAGGCCGTAAGCCTTTCCAAGTCACTCTATGTATTCAGAGAGTAGGGCAATACACTGCACCCTTCCTTGGGAACGCTAGATGTCCTCAGCACACCAACAGCTCCAGGGATTCTGTTCTCTCACGTCCTACATGCCATGGAAGTCTGCCTCATTGTCCTCACTTGAGCTGCACTTAGCAACACAATCTGCTTCGCCTTTTTCTAGGAATTCACACTCAAGGACCCCATACCTACAGGAGAAAGGAGGCTTGCGTTCCTTCTGCAACCAAAGCACAGTTGTTCCTGTTATCCTGCAGGATTTTAGAATAGGCTAAGGCCCGATAGCCTACATAGAGCATTTCCAATTTGCGGGAGTTCGCTACATGCAGAACACTTTGTGAAGAAAAGTTGATTCAGGCAAGGGACCAGGGTAGAGCTAGAGTCTCTTTGGACTTGTTAGAAATCAGAAGGCTTCAGGCTGATTGTTCACCGGCAAAGAAGACCTGATGGCACAAGCCTTGCTTTCCTTTATTAAAAGCTCTTAGTCATGTTGCCCTGAAGCTACCTAAATAACTCTATTTCGGATGGCCTCTAGTCACTGTAGTTAACCCTCTGGAACAAAAAGCAGTTTTCTCTAAAGAAGCACGGTGCTTCCATAGCATGGGTTTTAGCTCATCCTGTCAGGCTCTAGAGCTAAAGGGAAACTTGACGTGAGTACTTGCCTCACGCTAGGGCCTGAAGAGCCCTGCTGAAGCGAAAGCGTGTTGCAGTTGGCATCAGCTCGTATTCGCAGTTCTGCTTTACTTTAACGTTTCTACACATTTCCAGACACTTAGGACCCTCGTGTGGGCACCCCATTGCCTACAAATACAGTGAGTACCAGCAGGCTCCACTGCCCTTCTAGCAAACATCCAGGCCGTAAGCCTTTCCAAGTCACTCTGTATTCAGAGAGTAGGGCAATACACTGCACCCTTCCTTGGGAACGCTAGATGTCCTCAGCACACCAACAGCTCCAGGGATTCTGTTCTCTCACGTCCTACATGCCAAGGAAATCTGCCTCATTGTCTTCATTTGACTGCACTTAGAATCACAATCTGCTTCGTCGTCCTTCCAGGAACTCACACTCAAGGATCCCATACCTACGGGAGAAAGGAGGCTTGCATTCCTTCTGCAACCAAAGCACAGTTGTTCCTGTTACCCTGCAGGATTTTAGAATAGGCTAAGGCCCGATAGCCTACATAGAGCATTTCCAATTTGCGGGAGTTCGCTACATGCAGAACACTTTGTGAAGAAAAGTTGATTCAGGCAAGGGACCAGGGTAGAGCTAGAGTCTCTTTGGACTTGTTAGAAATCAGAAGGCTTCAGGCTGATTGTTCACCGGCAAAGAAGACCTGATGGCACAAGCCTTGCTTTCCTTTATTAAAAGCTCTTAGTCATGTTGCCCTGAAGCTACCTAAATAACTCTATTTCGGATGGCCTCTAGTCACTGTAGTTAACCCTCTGGAACAAAAAGCAGTTTTCTCTAAAGAAGCACGGTGCTTCCATAGCATGGGTGTTAGCTCATCCTGTCAGGCTCTAGAGCTAAAGGGAAACTTGACGTGAGTACTTGCCTCACGCTAAGGCTTGAAGAGCCCTGCTGAAGCGAAAGCGTGTTGCAGTTGGCATCAGCTCGTATTCGCAGTTCTGCTTTACTTTAACGTTTCTACACATTTCCAGACACTTAGGACCCTCGTGTGGGCACCCCATTGCCTACAAATACAGTGAGTACCAGCAGGCTCCACTGCCCTTCTAAGAAACATCCAGGCCGTAAGCCTTTCCAAGTCACTCTATGTATTCAGAGAGTAGGGCAATACACTGCACCCTTCCTTGGGAACGCTAGATGTCCTCAGCACACCAACAGCTCCAGGGATTCTGTTCTCTCACGTCCTACATGCCATGGAAGTCTCCCTCATTGTCCTCATTTGAGCTGCACTTAGAAACACAATCTGCTTCGCCTTTCTTCTAGGAACTCACACTCAAGGACACCATACCTACAGGAGAAAGGAGGCTTGCATTCCTACTGCAACGAAAGCACAGTTTTCCTGTTACACTGCAGGATTTAAATAGGCTAAGGACCGATTGCTTACATAGAGCATTTCAAATTTGAGGGAGTTCGCTACATGCAGAACACTTTGGGAAGAAAAGTTGATTCAGGCAAGGGACCAGGGTAGAGCTAGAGTCTCTTTGGACTTGTTAGAAATCAGAAGGCTTCAGGCTGATGGTTCACCGGGAAAGAAACCTGATGGCACGAGCCTTGCTTTCCCTTATTAAAAGCTCTTAGTCATGCTGCCCTGAAGCTACCTAAATAACTCTCTTTTTGACTGGCCTCTAGTCACTGTAGTTAGCCCTCTGGAACAAAAAGCAGTTTTCTCTAAGGAAACACGGTGCTTCCATAGTATGGGTGGGAGCTCATCTTATCAGGCTCTAGAGCTAAAGGGAAACTTGACGTGAGTACTTGCCTCACGCTAAGGCCTGAAGAGCTCTGCTGAAGCGAAAGCGTGTTGCAGTTTCCATTAGCTAGTATTCGCAGTTCTGCTTTACTTTAACGTTTCTACACTTTTGCAGACACTTAGGACCCTCGTGTGGGCACCCCATTGCCTACAAATACAGTGAGTACCAGCCGGCTCCACTGCCCTTCTAGCAAACATCCAGGCCGTAAGCCTTTCCAAATCACTCTGTATTCAGAGAGTAGGGCAATACACTGCACCCTTCCTTGGGAACGCTAGATGTCCTCAGCACACCAACAGCTCCAGGGATTCTGTTCTCTCACGTCCTACATGCCAAGGAAATCTGCCTCATTGTCTTCATTTGACTGCACTTAGAATCACAATCTGCTTCGCCGTCCTTCCAGGAACTCACACTCAAGGATCCCATACCTACAGGAGAAAGGAGGCTTGCATTCCTTCTGCAACCAAAGCACAGTTGTTCCTGTTACCCTGCAGGATTTTAGAATAGGCTAAGGCCCGATAGCCTACTTAGAGTGTTCCAAGGATGAGTGAGTTCGCTACATGCAGAACACTTTGGGAAGAAACGTTGATTCAGGCAAGGGAACACGGTGTAGCTAGAGTCTCTTTTAACTTGTTGGAAATCAGAAGGATTTAGACTTCGTGTTCACCGGCAAAGAAGACCTGATGGCACAAGCCTTGTTTCCCATATTAAAAGCTCTATTCAGGTTGCCCTGAAACTACCTAAATAACTCTATTTCTGACTGGCCTCTAGTCACTGTAGTTACCCTCTGGAACGAAAAGGTTTCTCTACAGAAGTACGATGCTTCCATAGCATGGGTGGTAGCTCATCCTGTCAGGCTCTAGAGCTAAAGGGAAACTTGACGTCAGTACTTGCCTCACGCTAAGGCCTGAAGCGCCCTGCGGAAGCGAAAGCGTGTTGCAGTTTCCATTAGCTCGTATTCGCAGTTCTGCTTTACTTTAACGTTTCTACACTTTTGCAAGCACTTAGGACCCTCGTGTGGGCACCCCATTGCCTACAAATACAGTGAGTACCAGCAGGTTCCACTGCCCTTCTAAGAAATATCCAGGCCGTAAGCCTTTCCAAGTCACTCTATGTATTCAGAGAGTAGGGCAATACACTGCAACTTTCCTTGGGAAAGCTAGATGTCCTCAGCACACCAACAGCTCCAGGGATTCTGTTCTCTCACGTCCTACATGCCAAGGAAATCTGCCTCATTGTCTTCATTTGACTGCACTTAGAATCACAATCTGCTTCGTCGTCCTTCCAGGAACTCACACTCAAGGATCCCATACCTACAGGAGAAAGGAGGCTTGCATTCCTTCTGCAACCAAAGCACAGTTGTTCCTGTTACCCTGCAGGATTTTAGAATAGGCTAAGGCCCGATAGCCTACATAGAGCATTTCCAATTTGCGGGAGTTCGCTACATGCAGAACACTTTGTGAAGAAAAGTTGATTCAGGCAAGGGACCAGGGTAGAGCTAGAGTCTCTGTGGACTTGTTAGAAATCAGAAGGCTTCAGGCTGATGGTTCACCGGCAAAGAAGACCTGATGGCACAAGCCTTGCTTTCCTTTATTAAAAGCTCTTAGTCATGTTGCCCTGAAGCTACCTAAATAACTCTATTTCGGATGGCCTCTAGTCACTGTAGTTAACCCTCTGGAACAAAAAGCAGTTTTCTCTAAAGAAGCACGGTGCTTCCATAGCATGGGTGTTAGCTCATCCTGTCAGGCTCTAGAGCTAAAGGGAAACTTGACGTGAGTACTTGCCTCACGCTAAGGCTTGAAGAGCCCTGCTGAAGCGAAAGCGTGTTGCAGTTGGCATCAGCTCGTATTCGCAGTTCTGCTTTACTTTAACGTTTCTACACATTTCCAGACACTTAGGACCCTCGTGTGGGCACCCCATTGCCTACAAATACAGTGAGTACCAGCAGGCTCCACTGCCCTTCTAAGAAACATCCAGGCCGTAAGCCTTTCCAAGTCACTCTATGTATTCAGAGAGTAGGGCAATACACTGCACCCTTCCTTGGGAACGCTAGATGTCCTCAGCACACCAACAGCTCCAGGGATTCTGTTCTCTCACGTCCTACATGCCATGGAAGTCTCCCTCATTGTCCTCATTTGAGCTGCACTTAGAAACACAATCTGCTTCGCCTTTCTTCTAGGAACTCACACTCAAGGACACCATACCTACAGGAGAAAGGAGGCTTGAATTCCTACTGCAACGAAAGCACAGTTTTCCTGTTACACTGCAGGATTTAAATAGGCTAAGGACCGATTGCTTACATAGAGCATTTCAAATTTGAGGGAGTTCGCTACATGCAGAACACTTTGGGAAGAAAAGTTGATTCAGGCAAGGGACCAGGGTAGAGCTAGAGTCTCTTTGGATTTGTTAGAAATCAGAAGGCTTCAGGCTGATGGTTCACCGGCAAAGAAACCTGATGGCACGAGCCTTGCTTTCCCTTATTAAAAGCTCTTAGTCATGCTGCCCTGAAGCTACCTAAATAACTCTCTTTTTGACTGGCCTCTAGTCACTGTAGTTAGCCCTCTGGAACAAAAAGCAGTTTTCTCTAAGGAAACACGGTGCTTCCATAGTATGGGTGGGAGCTCATCTTATCAGGCTCTAGAGCTAAAGGGAAACTTGACGTGAGTACTTGCCTCACGCTAAGGCCTGAAGAGCTCTGCTGAAGCGAAAGCGTGTTGCAGTTTCCATTAGCTAGTATTCGCAGTTCTGCTTTACTTTAACGTTTCTACACTTTTGCAGACACTTAGGACCCTCGTGTGGGCACCCCATTGCCTACAAATACAGTGAGTACCAGCCGGCTCCACTGCCCTTCTAGCAAACATCCAGGCCGTAAGCCTTTCCAAATCACTCTGTATTCAGAGAGTAGGGCAATACACTGCACCCTTCCTTGGGAACGCTAGATGTCCTCAGCACACCAACAGCTCCAGGGATTCTGTTCTCTCACGTCCTACATGCCAAGGAAATCTGCCTCATTGTCTTCATTTGACTGCACTTAGAATCACAATCTGCTTCGCCGTTCTTACAGGAACTCACACTCAAGGATCCCATACCTACAGGAGAAAGGAGGCTTGCATTCCTTCTGCAACCAAAGCACAGTTGTTCCTGTTACCCTGCAGGATTTTAGAATAGGCTAAGGCCCGATAGCCTACTTAGAGTGTTCCAAGGATGAGTGAGTTCGCTACATGCAGAACACTTTGGGAAGAAACGTTGATTCAGGCAAGGGAACACGGTGTAGCTAGAGTCTCTTTTAACTTGTTGGAAATCAGAAGGATTTAGACTTCGTGTTCACCGGCAAAGAAGACCTGATGGCACAAGCCTTGTTTCCCATATTAAAAGCTCTATTCAGGTTGCCCTGAAACTACCTAAATAACTCTATTTCTGACTGGCCTCTAGTCACTGTAGTTACCCTCTGGAACGAAAAGGTTTCTCTACAGAAGTACGATGCTTCCATAGCATGGGTGGTAGCTCATCCTGTCAGGCTCTAGAGCTAAAGGGAAACTTGACGTCAGTACTTGCCTCACGCTAAGGCCTGAAGCGCCCTGCGGAAGCGAAAGCGTGTTGCAGTTTCCATTAGCTCGTATTCGCAGTTCTGCTTTACTTTAACGTTTCTACACTTTTGCAAGCACTTAGGACCCTCGTGTGGGCACCCCATTGCCTACAAATACAGTGAGTACCAGCAGGTTCCACTGCCCTTCTAAGAAATATCCAGGCCGTAAGCCTTTCCAAGTCACTCTATGTATTCAGAGAGTAGGGCAATACACTGCAACTTTCCTTGGGAAAGCTAGATGTCCTCAGCACACCAACAGCTCCAGGGATTCTGTTCTCTCACGTCCTACATGCCAAGGAAATCTGCCTCATTGTCTTCATTTGACTGCACTTAGAATCACAATCTGCTTCGTCGTCCTTCCAGGAACTCACACTCAAGGATCCCATACCTACAGGAGAAAGGAGGCTTGCATTCCTTCTGCAACCAAAGCACAGTTGTTCCTGTTACCCTGCAGGATTTTAGAATAGGCTAAGGCCCGATAGCCTACATAGAGCATTTCCAATTTGCGGGAGTTCGCTACATGCAGAACACTTTGTGAAGAAAAGTTGATTCAGGCAAGGGACCAGGGTAGAGCTAGAGTCTCTGTGGACTTGTTAGAAATCAGAAGGCTTCAGGCTGATGGTTCACCGGCAAAGAAGACCTGATGGCACAAGCCTTGCTTTCCTTTATTAAAAGCTCTTAGTCATGTTGCCCTGAAGCTACCTAAATAACTCTATTTCGGATGGCCTCTAGTCACTGTAGTTAACCCTCTGGAACAAAAAGCAGTTTTCTCTAAAGAAGCACGGTGCTTCCATAGCATGGGTGTTAGCTCATCCTGTCAGGCTCTAGAGCTAAAGGGAAACTTGACGTGAGTACTTGCCTCACGCTAAGGCTTGAAGAGCCCTGCTGAAGCGAAAGCGTGTTGCAGTTGGCATCAGCTCGTATTCGCAGTTCTGCTTTACTTTAACGTTTCTACACATTTCCAGACACTTAGGACCCTCGTGTGGGCACCCCATTGCCTACAAATACAGTGAGTACCAGCAGGCTCCACTGCCCTTCTAAGAAACATCCAGGCCGTAAGCCTTTCCAAGTCACTCTATGTATTCAGAGAGTAGGGCAATACACTGCACCCTTCCTTGGGAACGCTAGATGTCCTCAGCACACCAACAGCTCCAGGATTCTGTCCTCTCACGTCCTACATGCCATGGAAGTCTGCCATATTGTCCTCATTTGAGCTGCACTTAGAAACACAATCTGCTTCGCCTTTCTTCTAGGAACTCACACTCAAGGATCCCATACCTACAGGAGAAAGGAGGCTTGCATTCCTTCTGCAACCAAAGCACAGTTGTTCCTGTTACCCTGCAGGATTTTAGAATAGGCTAAGGCCCGATAGCCTACTTAGAGTGTTCCAAGGATGAGTGAGTTCGCTACATGCAGAACACTTTGGGAAGAAACGTTGATTCAGGCAAGGGAACACGGTGTAGCTAGAGTCTCTTTTAACTTGTTGGAAATCAGAAGGATTTAGACTTCGTGTTCACCGGCAAAGAAGACCTGATGGCACAAGCCTTGTTTCCCATATTAAAAGCTCTATTCAGGTTGCCCTGAAACTACCTAAATAACTCTATTTCTGACTGGCCTCTAGTCACTGTAGTTACCCTCTGGAACGAAAAGGTTTCTCTACAGAAGTACGATGCTTCCATAGCATGGGTGGTAGCTCATCCTGTCAGGCTCTAGAGCTAAAGGGAAACTTGACGTCAGTACTTGCCTCACGCTAAGGCCTGAAGCGCCCTGCGGAAGCGAAAGCGTGTTGCAGTTTCCATTAGCTCGTATTCGCAGTTCTGCTTTACTTTAACGTTTCTACACTTTTGCAAGCACTTAGGACCCTCGTGTGGGCACCCCATTGCCTACAAATACAGTGAGTACCAGCAGGTTCCACTGCCCTTCTAAGAAATATCCAGGCCGTAAGCCTTTCCAAGTCACTCTATGTATTCAGAGAGTAGGGCAATACACTGCAACTTTCCTTGGGAAAGCTAGATGTCCTCAGCACACCAACAGCTCCAGGGATTCTGTTCTCTCACGTCCTACATGCCAAGGAAATCTGCCTCATTGTCTTCATTTGACTGCACTTAGAATCACAATCTGCTTCGTCGTCCTTCCAGGAACTCACACTCAAGGATCCCATACCTACAGGAGAAAGGAGGCTTGCATTCCTTCTGCAACCAAAGCACAGTTGTTCCTGTTACCCTGCAGGATTTTAGAATAGGCTAAGGCCCGATAGCCTACATAGAGCATTTCCAATTTGCGGGAGTTCGCTACATGCAGAACACTTTGTGAAGAAAAGTTGATTCAGGCAAGGGACCAGGGTAGAGCTAGAGTCTCTGTGGACTTGTTAGAAATCAGAAGGCTTCAGGCTGATGGTTCACCGGCAAAGAAGACCTGATGGCACAAGCCTTGCTTTCCTTTATTAAAAGCTCTTAGTCATGTTGCCCTGAAGCTACCTAAATAACTCTATTTCGGATGGCCTCTAGTCACTGTAGTTAACCCTCTGGAACAAAAAGCAGTTTTCTCTAAAGAAGCACGGTGCTTCCATAGCATGGGTGTTAGCTCATCCTGTCAGGCTCTAGAGCTAAAGGGAAACTTGACGTGAGTACTTGCCTCACGCTAAGGCTTGAAGAGCCCTGCTGAAGCGAAAGCGTGTTGCAGTTGGCATCAGCTCGTATTCGCAGTTCTGCTTTACTTTAACGTTTCTACACATTTCCAGACACTTAGGACCCTCGTGTGGGCACCCCATTGCCTACAAATACAGTGAGTACCAGCAGGCTCCACTGCCCTTCTAAGAAACATCCAGGCCGTAAGCCTTTCCAAGTCACTCTATGTATTCAGAGAGTAGGGCAATACACTGCACCCTTCCTTGGGAACGCTAGATGTCCTCAGCACACCAACAGCTCCAGGGATTCTGTTCTCTCACGTCCTACATGCCATGGAAGTCTCCCTCATTGTCCTCATTTGAGCTGCACTTAGAAACACAATCTGCTTCGCCTTTCTTCTAGGAACTCACACTCAAGGACACCATACCTACAGGAGAAAGGAGGCTTGAATTCCTACTGCAACGAAAGCACAGTTTTCCTGTTACACTGCAGGATTTAAATAGGCTAAGGACCGATTGCTTACATAGAGCATTTCAAATTTGAGGGAGTTCGCTACATGCAGAACACTTTGGGAAGAAAAGTTGATTCAGGCAAGGGACCAGGGTAGAGCTAGAGTCTCTTTGGACTTGTTAGAAATCAGAAGGCTTCAGGCTGATGGTTCACCGGGAAAGAAACCTGATGGCACGAGCCTTGCTTTCCCTTATTAAAAGCTCTTAGTCATGCTGCCCTGAAGCTACCTAAATAACTCTCTTTTTGACTGGCCTCTAGTCACTGTAGTTAGCCCTCTGGAACAAAAAGCAGTTTTCTCTAAGGAAACACGGTGCTTCCATAGTATGGGTGGGAGCTCATCTTATCAGGCTCTAGAGCTAAAGGGAAACTTGACGTGAGTACTTGCCTCACGCTAAGGCCTGAAGAGCTCTGCTGAAGCGAAAGCGTGTTGCAGTTTCCATTAGCTAGTATTCGCAGTTCTGCTTTACTTTAACGTTTCTACACTTTTGCAGACACTTAGGACCCTCGTGTGGGCACCCCATTGCCTACAAATACAGTGAGTACCAGCCGGCTCCACTGCCCTTCTAGCAAACATCCAGGCCGTAAGCCTTTCCAAATCACTCTGTATTCAGAGAGTAGGGCAATACACTGCACCCTTCCTTGGGAACGCTAGATGTCCTCAGCACACCAACAGCTCCAGGATTCTGTCCTCTCACGTCCTACATGCCAAGGAAATCTGCCTCATTGTCTTCATTTGACTGCACTTAGAATCACAATCTGCTTCGCCGTTCTTCCAGGAACTCACACTCAAGGATCCCATACCTACAGGAGAAAGGAGGCTTGCATTCCTTCTGCAACCAAAGCACAGTTGTTCCTGTTACCCTGCAGGATTTTAGAATAGGCTAAGGCCCGATAGCCTACTTAGAGTGTTCCAAGGATGAGTGAGTTCGCTACATGCAGAACACTTTGGGAAGAAACGTTGATTCAGGCAAGGGAACACGGTGTAGCTAGAGTCTCTTTTAACTTGTTGGAAATCAGAAGGATTTAGACTTCGTGTTCACCGGCAAAGAAGACCTGATGGCACAAGCCTTGTTTCCCATATTAAAAGCTCTATTCAGGTTGCCCTGAAACTACCTAAATAACTCTATTTCTGACTGGCCTCTAGTCACTGTAGTTACCCTCTGGAACGAAAAGTTTTCTCTACAGAAGTACGATGCTTCCATAGCATGGGTGGTAGCTCATCCTGTCAGGCTCTAGAGCTAAAGGGAAACTTGACGTCAGTACTTGCCTCACGCTAAGGCCTGAAGCGCCCTGCGGAAGCGAAAGCGTGTTGCAGTTTCCATTAGCTCGTATTCGCAGTTCTGCTTTACTTTAACGTTTCTACACTTTTGCAAGCACTTAGGACCCTCGTGTGGGCACCCCATTGCCTACAAATACAGTGAGTACCAGCAGGTTCCACTGCCCTTCTAAGAAATATCCAGGCCGTAAGCCTTTCCAAGTCACTCTATGTATTCAGAGAGTAGGGCAATACACTGCAACTTTCCTTGGGAAAGCTAGATGTCCTCAGCACACCAACAGCTCCAGGGATTCTGTTCTCTCACGTCCTACATGCCAAGGAAATCTGCCTCATTGTCTTCATTTGACTGCACTTAGAATCACAATCTGCTTCGTCGTCCTTCCAGGAACTCACACTCAAGGATCCCATACCTACAGGAGAAAGGAGGCTTGCATTCCTTCTGCAACCAAAGCACAGTTGTTCCTGTTACCCTGCAGGATTTTAGAATAGGCTAAGGCCCGATAGCCTACATAGAGCATTTCCAATTTGCGGGAGTTCGCTACATGCAGAACACTTTGTGAAGAAAAGTTGATTCAGGCAAGGGACCAGGGTAGAGCTAGAGTCTCTGTGGACTTGTTAGAAATCAGAAGGCTTCAGGCTGATGGTTCACCGGCAAAGAAGACCTGATGGCACAAGCCTTGCTTTCCTTTATTAAAAGCTCTTAGTCATGTTGCCCTGAAGCTACCTAAATAACTCTATTTCGGATGGCCTCTAGTCACTGTAGTTAACCCTCTGGAACAAAAAGCAGTTTTCTCTAAAGAAGCACGGTGCTTCCATAGCATGGGTGTTAGCTCATCCTGTCAGGCTCTAGAGCTAAAGGGAAACTTGACGTGAGTACTTGCCTCACGCTAAGGCTTGAAGAGCCCTGCTGAAGCGAAAGCGTGTTGCAGTTGGCATCAGCTCGTATTCGCAGTTCTGCTTTACTTTAACGTTTCTACACATTTCCAGACACTTAGGACCCTCGTGTGGGCACCCCATTGCCTACAAATACAGTGAGTACCAGCAGGCTCCACTGCCCTTCTAAGAAACATCCAGGCCGTAAGCCTTTCCAAGTCACTCTATGTATTCAGAGAGTAGGGCAATACACTGCACCCTTCCTTGGGAACGCTAGATGTCCTCAGCACACCAACAGCTCCAGGGATTCTGTTCTCTCACGTCCTACATGCCATGGAAGTCTCCCTCATTGTCCTCATTTGAGCTGCACTTAGAAACACAATCTGATTCGCCTTTCTTCTAGGAACTCACACTCAAGGACACCATACCTACAGGAGAAAGGAGGCTTGAATTCCTACTGCAACGAAAGCACAGTTTTCCTGTTACACTGCAGGATTTAAATAGGCTAAGGACCGATTGCTTACATAGAGCATTTCAAATTTGAGGGAGTTCGCTACATGCAGAACACTTTGGGAAGAAAAGTTGATTCAGGCAAGGGACCAGGGTAGAGCTAGAGTCTCTTTGGACTTGTTAGAAATCAGAAGGCTTCAGGCTGATGGTTCACCGGCAAAGAAACCTGATGGCACGAGCCTTGCTTTCCCTTATTAAAAGCTCTTAGTCATGCTGCCCTGAAGCTACCTAAATAACTCTCTTTTTGACTGGCCTCTAGTCACTGTAGTTAGCCCTCTGGAACAAAAAGCAGTTTTCTCTAAGGAAACACGGTGCTTCCATAGTATGGGTGGGAGCTCATCTTATCAGACTCTAGAGCTAAAGGGAAACTTGACGTGAGTACTTGCCTCACGCTAAGGCCTGAAGAGCTCTGCTGAAGCGAAAGCGTGTTGCAGTTTCCATTAGCTCGTATTCGCAGTTCTGCTTTACTTTAACGTTTCTACACTTTTGCAGACACTTAGGCCCCTCGTGTGGGCACCCCATTGCCTACAAATACAGTGAGTACCAGCAGGCTCCACTGCCCTTCTAAGAAACATCCAGGCCGTAAGCCTTTCCAAGTCACTCTGTATTCAGAGAGTAGGGCAATACACTGCACCCTTCCTTGGGAACGCTAGATGTCCTCAGCACACCAACAGCTCCAGGGATTCTGTTCTCTCACGTCCTACATGCCAAGGAAATTTGCCTCATTGTCTTCATTTGACTGCACTTAGAATCACAATCTGCTTCGTCGTCCTTCCAGGAACTCACACTCAAGGATCCCATACCTACAGGAGAAAGGAGGGTTGCATTCCTTCTGCAACCAAAGCACAGTTGTTCCTGTTACCCTGCAGGATTTTAGAATAGGCTAAGGCCCGATAGCCTACATAGAGCATTTCCAATTTGCGGGAGTTCGCTACATGCAGAACACTTTGTGAAGAAAAGTTGATTCAGGCAAGGGACCAGGGTAGAGCTAGAGTCTCTTTGGACTTGTTAGAAATCAGAAGGCTTCAGGCTGATTGTTCACCGGCAAAGAAGACCTGATGGCACAAGCCTTGCTTTCCTTTATTAAAAGCTCTTAGTCATGTTGCCCTGAAGCTACCTAAATAACTCTATTTCGGATGGCCTCTAGTCACTGTAGTTAACCCTCTGGAACAAAAAGCAGTTTTCTCTAAAGAAGCACGGTGCTTCCATAGCATGGGTGTTAGCTCATCCTGTCAGGCTCTAGAGCTAAAGGGAAACTTGACGTGAGTACTTGCCTCACGCTAAGGCTTGAAGAGCCCTGCTGAAGCGAAAGCGTGTTGCAGTTGGCATCAGCTCGTATTCGCAGTTCTGCTTTACTTTAACGTTTCTACACATTTCCAGACACTTAGGACCCTCGTGTGGGCACCCCATTGCCTACAAATACAGTGAGTACCAGCAGGCTCCATTGCCCTTCTAAGAAACATCCAGGCCGTAAGCCTTTCCAAGTCACTCTATGTATTCAGAGAGTAGGGCAATACACTGCACCCTTCCTTGGGAACGCTAGATGTCCTCAGCACACCAACAGCTCCAGGGATTCTGTTCTCTCACGTCCTACATGCCATGGAAGTCTCCCTCATTGTCCTCATTTGAGCTGCACTTAGAAACACAATCTGCTTCGCCTTTCTTCTAGGAACTCACACTCAAGGACACCATACCTACAGGAGAAAGGAGGCTTGAATTCCTACTGCAACGAAAGCACAGTTTTCCTGTTACACTGCAGGATTTAAATAGGCTAAGGACCGATTGCTTACATAGAGCATTTCAAATTTGAGGGAGTTCGCTACATGCAGAACACTTTGGGAAGAAAAGTTGATTCAGGCAAGGGACCAGGGTAGAGCTAGAGTCTCTTTGGACTTGTTAGAAATCAGAAGGCTTCAGGCTGATGGTTCACCGGGAAAGAAACCTGATGGCACGAGCCTTGCTTTCCCTTATTAAAAGCTCTTAGTCATGCTGCCCTGAAGCTACCTAAATAACTCTCTTTTTGACTGGCCTCTAGTCACTGTAGTTAGCCCTCTGGAACAAAAAGCAGTTTTCTCTAAGGAAACACGGTGCTTCCATAGTATGGGTGGGAGCTCATCTTATCAGGCTCTAGAGCTAAAGGGAAACTTGACGTGAGTACTTGCCTCACGCTAAGGCCTGAAGAGCTCTGCTGAAGCGAAAGCGTGTTGCAGTTTCCATTAGCTAGTATTCGCAGTTCTGCTTTACTTTAACGTTTCTACACTTTTGCAGACACTTAGGACCCTCGTGTGGGCACCCCATTGCCTACAAATACAGTGAGTACCAGCCGGCTCCACTGCCCTTCTAGCAAACATCCAGGCCGTAAGCCTTTCCAAATCACTCTGTATTCAGAGAGTAGGGCAATACACTGCACCCTTCCTTGGGAACGCTAGATGTCCTCAGCACACCAACAGCTCCAGGATTCTGTCCTCTCACGTCCTACATGCCAAGGAAATCTGCCTCATTGTCTTCATTTGACTGCACTTAGAATCACAATCTGCTTCGCCGTTCTTCCAGGAACTCACACTCAAGGATCCCATACCTACAGGAGAAAGGAGGCTTGCATTCCTTCTGCAACCAAAGCACAGTTGTTCCTGTTACCCTGCAGGATTTTAGAATAGGCTAAGGCCCGATAGCCTACTTAGAGTGTTCCAAGGATGAGTGAGTTCGCTACATGCAGAACACTTTGGGAAGAAACGTTGATTCAGGCAAGGGAACACGGTGTAGCTAGAGTCTCTTTTAACTTGTTGGAAATCAGAAGGATTTAGACTTCGTGTTCACCGGCAAAGAAGACCTGATGGCACAAGCCTTGTTTCCCATATTAAAAGCTCTATTCAGGTTGCCCTGAAACTACCTAAATAACTCTATTTCTGACTGGCCTCTAGTCACTGTAGTTACCCTCTGGAACGAAAAGGTTTCTCTACAGAAGTACGATGCTTCCATAGCATGGGTGGTAGCTCATCCTGTCAGGCTCTAGAGCTAAAGGGAAACTTGACGTCAGTACTTGCCTCACGCTAAGGCCTGAAGCGCCCTGCGGAAGCGAAAGCGTGTTGCAGTTTCCATTAGCTCGTATTCGCAGTTCTGCTTTACTTTAACGTTTCTACACTTTTGCAAGCACTTAGGACCCTCGTGTGGGCACCCCATTGCCTACAAATACAGTGAGTACCAGCAGGTTCCACTGCCCTTCTAAGAAATATCCAGGCCGTAAGCCTTTCCAAGTCACTCTATGTATTCAGAGAGTAGGGCAATACACTGCAACTTTCCTTGGGAAAGCTAGATGTCCTCAGCACACCAACAGCTCCAGGGATTCTGTTCTCTCACGTCCTACATGCCAAGGAAATCTGCCTCATTGTCTTCATTTGACTGCACTTAGAATCACAATCTGCTTCGTCGTCCTTCCAGGAACTCACACTCAAGGATCCCATACCTACAGGAGAAAGGAGGCTTGCATTCCTTCTGCAACCAAAGCACAGTTGTTCCTGTTACCCTGCAGGATTTTAGAATAGGCTAAGGCCCGATAGCCTACATAGAGCATTTCCAATTTGCGGGAGTTCGCTACATGCAGAACACTTTGTGAAGAAAAGTTGATTCAGGCAAGGGACCAGGGTAGAGCTAGAGTCTCTGTGGACTTGTTAGAAATCAGAAGGCTTCAGGCTGATGGTTCACCGGCAAAGAAGACCTGATGGCACAAGCCTTGCTTTCCTTTATTAAAAGCTCTTAGTCATGTTGCCCTGAAGCTACCTAAATAACTCTATTTCGGATGGCCTCTAGTCACTGTAGTTAACCCTCTGGAACAAAAAGCAGTTTTCTCTAAAGAAGCACGGTGCTTCCATAGCATGGGTGTTAGCTCATCCTGTCAGGCTCTAGAGCTAAAGGGAAACTTGACGTGAGTACTTGCCTCACGCTAAGGCTTGAAGAGCCCTGCTGAAGCGAAAGCGTGTTGCAGTTGGCATCAGCTCGTATTCGCAGTTCTGCTTTACTTTAACGTTTCTACACATTTCCAGACACTTAGGACCCTCGTGTGGGCACCCCATTGCCTACAAATACAGTGAGTACCAGCAGGCTCCACTGCCCTTCTAAGAAACATCCAGGCCGTAAGCCTTTCCAAGTCACTCTATGTATTCAGAGAGTAGGGCAATACACTGCACCCTTCCTTGGGAACGCTAGATGTCCTCAGCACACCAACAGCTCCAGGGATTCTGTTCTCTCACGTCCTACATGCCATGGAAGTCTCCCTCATTGTCCTCATTTGAGCTGCACTTAGAAACACAATCTGATTCGCCTTTCTTCTAGGAACTCACACTCAAGGACACCATACCTACAGGAGAAAGGAGGCTTGAATTCCTACTGCAACGAAAGCACAGTTTTCCTGTTACACTGCAGGATTTAAATAGGCTAAGGACCGATTGCTTACATAGAGCATTTCAAATTTGAGGGAGTTCGCTACATGCAGAACACTTTGGGAAGAAAAGTTGATTCAGGCAAGGGACCAGGGTAGAGCTAGAGTCTCTTTGGACTTGTTAGAAATCAGAAGGCTTCAGGCTGATGGTTCACCGGCAAAGAAACCTGATGGCACGAGCCTTGCTTTCCCTTATTAAAAGCTCTTAGTCATGCTGCCCTGAAGCTACCTAAATAACTCTCTTTTTGACTGGCCTCTAGTCACTGTAGTTAGCCCTCTGGAACAAAAAGCAGTTTTCTCTAAGGAAACACGGTGCTTCCATAGTATGGGTGGGAGCTCATCTTATCAGACTCTAGAGCTAAAGGGAAACTTGACGTGAGTACTTGCCTCACGCTAAGGCCTGAAGAGCTCTGCTGAAGCGAAAGCGTGTTGCAGTTTCCATTAGCTCGTATTCGCAGTTCTGCTTTACTTTAACGTTTCTACACTTTTGCAGACACTTAGGCCCCTCGTGTGGGCACCCCATTGCCTACAAATACAGTGAGTACCAGCAGGCTCCACTGCCCTTCTAAGAAACATCCAGGCCGTAAGCCTTTCCAAGTCACTCTGTATTCAGAGAGTAGGGCAATACACTGCACCCTTCCTTGGGAACGCTAGATGTCCTCAGCACACCAACAGCTCCAGGGATTCTGTTCTCTCACGTCCTACATGCCAAGGAAATTTGCCTCATTGTCTTCATTTGACTGCACTTAGAATCACAATCTGCTTCGTCGTCCTTCCAGGAACTCACACTCAAGGATCCCATACCTACAGGAGAAAGGAGGGTTGCATTCCTTCTGCAACCAAAGCACAGTTGTTCCTGTTACCCTGCAGGATTTTAGAATAGGCTAAGGCCCGATAGCCTACATAGAGCATTTCCAATTTGCGGGAGTTCGCTACATGCAGAACACTTTGTGAAGAAAAGTTGATTCAGGCAAGGGACCAGGGTAGAGCTAGAGTCTCTTTGGACTTGTTAGAAATCAGAAGGCTTCAGGCTGATTGTTCACCGGCAAAGAAGACCTGATGGCACAAGCCTTGCTTTCCTTTATTAAAAGCTCTTAGTCATGTTGCCCTGAAGCTACCTAAATAACTCTATTTCGGATGGCCTCTAGTCACTGTAGTTAACCCTCTGGAACAAAAAGCAGTTTTCTCTAAAGAAGCACGGTGCTTCCATAGCATGGGTGTTAGCTCATCCTGTCAGGCTCTAGAGCTAAAGGGAAACTTGACGTGAGTACTTGCCTCACGCTAAGGCTTGAAGAGCCCTGCTGAAGCGAAAGCGTGTTGCAGTTGGCATCAGCTCGTATTCGCAGTTCTGCTTTACTTTAACGTTTCTACACATTTCCAGACACTTAGGACCCTCGTGTGGGCACCCCATTGCCTACAAATACAGTGAGTACCAGCAGGCTCCATTGCCCTTCTAAGAAACATCCAGGCCGTAAGCCTTTCCAAGTCACTCTATGTATTCAGAGAGTAGGGCAATACACTGCACCCTTCCTTGGGAACGCTAGATGTCCTCAGCACACCAACAGCTCCAGGGATTCTGTTCTCTCACGTCCTACATGCCATGGAAGTCTCCCTCATTGTCCTCATTTGAGCTGCACTTAGAAACACAATCTGCTTCGCCTTTCTTCTAGGAACTCACACTCAAGGACACCATACCTACAGGAGAAAGGAGGCTTGAATTCCTACTGCAACGAAAGCACAGTTTTCCTGTTACACTGCAGGATTTAAATAGGCTAAGGACCGATTGCTTACATAGAGCATTTCAAATTTGAGGGAGTTCGCTACATGCAGAACACTTTGGGAAGAAAAGTTGATTCAGGCAAGGGACCAGGGTAGAGCTAGAGTCTCTTTGGACTTGTTAGAAATCAGAAGGCTTCAGGCTGATGGTTCACCGGGAAAGAAACCTGATGGCACGAGCCTTGCTTTCCCTTATTAAAAGCTCTTAGTCATGCTGCCCTGAAGCTACCTAAATAACTCTCTTTTTGACTGGCCTCTAGTCACAGTAGTTAGCCCTCTGGAACAAAAAGCAGTTTTCTCTAAGGAAACACGGTGCTTCCATAGTATGGGTGGGAGCTCATCTTATCAGGCTCTAGAGCTAAAGGGAAACTTGACGTGAGTACTTGCCTCACGCTAAGGCCTGAAGAGCTCTGCTGAAGCGAAAGCGTGTTGCAGTTGGCATCAGCTCGTATTCGCAGTTCTGCTTTACTTTAACGTTTCTACACTTTTGCAGACACTTAGGACCCTCGTGTGGGCACCCCATTGCCTACAAATACAGTGAGTACCAGCCGGCTCCACTGCCCTTCTAGCAAACATCCAGGCCGTAAGCCTTTCCAAATCACTCTGTATTCAGAGAGTAGGGCAATACACTGCACCCTTCCTTGGGAACGCTAGATGTCCTCAGCACACCAACAGCTCCAGGGATTCTGTTCTCTCACGTCCTACATGCCAAGGAAATCTGCCTCATTGTCTTCATTTGACTGCACTTAGAATCACAATCTGCTTCGCCGTCCTTCCAGGAACTCACACTCAAGGATCCCATACCTACAGGAGAAAGGAGGCTTGCATTCCTTCTGCAACCAAAGCACAGTTGTTCCTGTTACCCTGCAGGATTTTAGAATAGGCTAAGGCCCGATAGCCTACTTAGAGTGTTCCAAGGATGAGTGAGTTCGCTACATGCAGAACACTTTGGGAAGAAACGTTGATTCAGGCAAGGGAACACGGTGTAGCTAGAGTCTCTTTTAACTTGTTGGAAATCAGAAGGATTTAGACTTCGTGTTCACCGGCAAAGAAGACCTGATGGCACAAGCCTTGTTTCCCATATTAAAAGCTCTATTCAGGTTGCCCTGAAACTACCTAAATAACTCTATTTCTGACTGGCCTCTAGTCACTGTAGTTACCCTCTGGAACGAAAAGGTTTCTCTACAGAAGTACGATGCTTCCATAGCATGGGTGGTAGCTCATCCTGTCAGGCTCTAGAGCTAAAGGGAAACTTGACGTCAGTACTTGCCTCACGCTAAGGCCTGAAGCGCCCTGCGGAAGCGAAAGCGTGTTGCAGTTTCCATTAGCTCGTATTCGCAGTTCTGCTTTACTTTAACGTTTCTACACTTTTGCAAGCACTTAGGACCCTCGTGTGGGCACCCCATTGCCTACAAATACAGTGAGTACCAGCAGGTTCCACTGCCCTTCTAAGAAATATCCAGGCCGTAAGCCTTTCCAAGTCACTCTATGTATTCAGAGAGTAGGGCAATACACTGCAACTTTCCTTGGGAAAGCTAGATGTCCTCAGCACACCAACAGCTCCAGGGATTCTGTTCTCTCACGTCCTACATGCCAAGGAAATCTGCCTCATTGTCTTCATTTGACTGCACTTAGAATCACAATCTGCTTCGTCGTCCTTCCAGGAACTCACACTCAAGGATCCCATACCTACAGGAGAAAGGAGGCTTGCATTCCTTCTGCAACCAAAGCACAGTTGTTCCTGTTACCCTGCAGGATTTTAGAATAGGCTAAGGCCCGATAGCCTACATAGAGCATTTCCAATTTGCGGGAGTTCGCTACATGCAGAACACTTTGTGAAGAAAAGTTGATTCAGGCAAGGGACCAGGGTAGAGCTAGAGTCTCTGTGGACTTGTTAGAAATCAGAAGGCTTCAGGCTGATGGTTCACCGGCAAAGAAGACCTGATGGCACAAGCCTTGCTTTCCTTTATTAAAAGCTCTTAGTCATGTTGCCCTGAAGCTACCTAAATAACTCTATTTCGGATGGCCTCTAGTCACTGTAGTTAACCCTCTGGAACAAAAAGCAGTTTTCTCTAAAGAAGCACGGTGCTTCCATAGCATGGGTGTTAGCTCATCCTGTCAGGCTCTAGAGCTAAAGGGAAACTTGACGTGAGTACTTGCCTCACGCTAAGGCTTGAAGAGCCCTGCTGAAGCGAAAGCGTGTTGCAGTTGGCATCAGCTCGTATTCGCAGTTCTGCTTTACTTTAACGTTTCTACACATTTCCAGACACTTAGGACCCTCGTGTGGGCACCCCATTGCCTACAAATACAGTGAGTACCAGCAGGCTCCACTGCCCTTCTAAGAAACATCCAGGCCGTAAGCCTTTCCAAGTCACTCTATGTATTCAGAGAGTAGGGCAATACACTGCACCCTTCCTTGGGAACGCTAGATGTCCTCAGCACACCAACAGCTCCAGGGATTCTGTTCTCTCACGTCCTACATGCCATGGAAGTCTCCCTCATTGTCCTCATTTGAGCTGCACTTAGAAACACAATCTGCTTCGCCTTTCTTCTAGGAACTCACACTCAAGGACACCATACCTACAGGAGAAAGGAGGCTTGAATTCCTACTGCAACGAAAGCACAGTTTTCCTGTTACACTGCAGGATTTAAATAGGCTAAGGACCGATTGCTTACATAGAGCATTTCAAATTTGAGGGAGTTCGCTACATGCAGAACACTTTGGGAAGAAAAGTTGATTCAGGCAAGGGACCAGGGTAGAGCTAGAGTCTCTTTGGACTTGTTAGAAATCAGAAGGCTTCAGGCTGATGGTTCACCGGCAAAGAAACCTGATGGCACGAGCCTTGCTTTCCCTTATTAAAAGCTCTTAGTCATGCTGCCCTGAAGCTACCTAAATAACTCTCTTTTTGACTGGCCTCTAGTCACTGTAGTTAGCCCTCTGGAACAAAAAGCAGTTTTCTCTAAGGAAACACGGTGCTTCCATAGTATGGGTGGGAGCTCATCTTATCAGGCTCTAGAGCTAAAGGGAAACTTGACGTGAGTACTTGCCTCACGCTAAGGCCTGAAGAGCTCTGCTGAAGCGAAAGCGTGTTGCAGTTTCCATTAGCTAGTATTCGCAGTTCTGCTTTACTTTAACGTTTCTACACTTTTGCAGACACTTAGGACCCTCGTGTGGGCACCCCATTGCCTACAAATACAGTGAGTACCAGCCGGCTCCACTGCCCTTCTAGCAAACATCCAGGCCGTAAGCCTTTCCAAATCACTCTGTATTCAGAGAGTAGGGCAATACACTGCACCCTTCCTTGGGAACGCTAGATGTCCTCAGCACACCAACAGCTCCAGGGATTCTGTTCTCTCACGTCCTACATGCCAAGGAAATCTGCCTCATTGTCTTCATTTGACTGCACTTAGAATCACAATCTGCTTCGCCGTCCTTCCAGGAACTCACACTCAAGGATCCCATACCTACAGGAGAAAGGAGGCTTGCATTCCTTCTGCAACCAAAGCACAGTTGTTCCTGTTACCCTGCAGGATTTTAGAATAGGCTAAGGCCCGATAGCCTACTTAGAGTGTTCCAAGGATGAGTGAGTTCGCTACATGCAGAACACTTTGGGAAGAAACGTTGATTCAGGCAAGGGAACACGGTGTAGCTAGAGTCTCTTTTAACTTGTTGGAAATCAGAAGGATTTAGACTTCGTGTTCACCGGCAAAGAAGACCTGATGGCACAAGCCTTGTTTCCCATATTAAAAGCTCTATTCAGGTTGCCCTGAAACTACCTAAATAACTCTATTTCTGACTGGCCTCTAGTCACTGTAGTTACCCTCTGGAACGAAAAGGTTTCTCTACAGAAGTACGATGCTTCCATAGCATGGGTGGTAGCTCATCCTGTCAGGCTCTAGAGCTAAAGGGAAACTTGACGTCAGTACTTGCCTCACGCTAAGGCCTGAAGCGCCCTGCGGAAGCGAAAGCGTGTTGCAGTTTCCATTAGCTCGTATTCGCAGTTCTGCTTTACTTTAACGTTTCTACACTTTTGCAAGCACTTAGGACCCTCGTGTGGGCACCCCATTGCCTACAAATACAGTGAGTACCAGCAGGTTCCACTGCCCTTCTAAGAAACATCCAGGCCGTAAGCCTTTCCAAGTCACTCTATGTATTCAGAGAGTAGGGCAATACACTGCAACTTTCCTTGGGAAAGCTAGATGTCCTCAGCACACCAACAGCTCCAGGGATTCTGTTCTCTCACGTCCTACATGCCAAGGAAATCTGCCTCATTGTCTTCATTTGACTGCACTTAGAATCACAATCTGCTTCGTCGTCCTTCCAGGAACTCACACTCAAGGATCCCATACCTACAGGAGAAAGGAGGCTTGCATTCCTTCTGCAACCAAAGCACAGTTGTTCCTGTTACCCTGCAGGATTTTAGAATAGGCTAAGGCCCGATAGCCTACATAGAGCATTTCCAATTTGCGGGAGTTCGCTACATGCAGAACACTTTGTGAAGAAAAGTTGATTCAGGCAAGGGACCAGGGTAGAGCTAGAGTCTCTGTGGACTTGTTAGAAATCAGAAGGCTTCAGGCTGATGGTTCACCGGCAAAGAAGACCTGATGGCACAAGCCTTGCTTTCCTTTATTAAAAGCTCTTAGTCATGTTGCCCTGAAGCTACCTAAATAACTCTATTTCGGATGGCCTCTAGTCACTGTAGTTAACCCTCTGGAACAAAAAGCAGTTTTCTCTAAAGAAGCACGGTGCTTCCATAGCATGGGTGTTAGCTCATCCTGTCAGGCTCTAGAGCTAAAGGGAAACTTGACGTGAGTACTTGCCTCACGCTAAGGCTTGAAGAGCCCTGCTGAAGCGAAAGCGTGTTGCAGTTGGCATCAGCTCGTATTCGCAGTTCTGCTTTACTTTAACGTTTCTACACATTTCCAGACACTTAGGACCCTCGTGTGGGCACCCCATTGCCTACAAATACAGTGAGTACCAGCAGGCTCCACTGCCCTTCTAAGAAACATCCAGGCCGTAAGCCTTTCCAAGTCACTCTATGTATTCAGAGAGTAGGGCAATACACTGCACCCTTCCTTGGGAACGCTAGATGTCCTCAGCACACCAACAGCTCCAGGGATTCTGTTCTCTCACGTCCTACATGCCATGGAAGTCTCCCTCATTGTCCTCATTTGAGCTGCACTTAGAAACACAATCTGCTTCGCCTTTCTTCTAGGAACTCACACTCAAGGACACCATACCTACAGGAGAAAGGAGGCTTGAATTCCTACTGCAACGAAAGCACAGTTTTCCTGTTACACTGCAGGATTTAAATAGGCTAAGGACCGATTGCTTACATAGAGCATTTCAAATTTGAGGGAGTTCGCTACATGCAGAACACTTTGGGAAGAAAAGTTGATTCAGGCAAGGGACCAGGGTAGAGCTAGAGTCTCTTTGGACTTGTTAGAAATCAGAAGGCTTCAGGCTGATGGTTCACCGGCAAAGAAACCTGATGGCACGAGCCTTGCTTTCCCTTATTAAAAGCTCTTAGTCATGCTGCCCTGAAGCTACCTAAATAACTCTCTTTTTGACTGGCCTCTAGTCACTGTAGTTAGCCCTCTGGAACAAAAAGCAGTTTTCTCTAAGGAAACACGGTGCTTCCATAGTATGGGTGGGAGCTCATCTTATCAGGCTCTAGAGCTAAAGGGAAACTTGACGTGAGTACTTGCCTCACGCTAAGGCCTGAAGAGCTCTGCTGAAGCGAAAGCGTGTTGCAGTTTCCATTAGCTAGTATTCGCAGTTCTGCTTTACTTTAACGTTTCTACACTTTTGCAGACACTTAGGACCCTCGTGTGGGCACCCCATTGCCTACAAATACAGTGAGTACCAGCCGGCTCCACTGCCCTTCTAGCAAACATCCAGGCCGTAAGCCTTTCCAAATCACTCTGTATTCAGAGAGTAGGGCAATACACTGCACCCTTCCTTGGGAACGCTAGATGTCCTCAGCACACCAACAGCTCCAGGGATTCTGTTCTCTCACGTCCTACATGCCAAGGAAATCTGCCTCATTGTCTTCATTTGACTGCACTTAGAATCACAATCTGCTTCGCCGTCCTTCCAGGAACTCACACTCAAGGATCCCATACCTACAGGAGAAAGGAGGCTTGCATTCCTTCTGCAACCAAAGCACAGTTGTTCCTGTTACCCTGCAGGATTTTAGAATAGGCTAAGGCCCGATAGCCTACTTAGAGTGTTCCAAGGATGAGTGAGTTCGCTACATGCAGAACACTTTGGGAAGAAACGTTGATTCAGGCAAGGGAACACGGTGTAGCTAGAGTCTCTTTTAACTTGTTGGAAATCAGAAGGATTTAGACTTCGTGTTCACCGGCAAAGAAGACCTGATGGCACAAGCCTTGTTTCCCATATTAAAAGCTCTATTCAGGTTGCCCTGAAACTACCTAAATAACTCTATTTCTGACTGGCCTCTAGTCACTGTAGTTACCCTCTGGAACGAAAAGGTTTCTCTACAGAAGTACGATGCTTCCATAGCATGGGTGGTAGCTCATCCTGTCAGGCTCTAGAGCTAAAGGGAAACTTGACGTCAGTACTTGCCTCACGCTAAGGCCTGAAGCGCCCTGCGGAAGCGAAAGCGTGTTGCAGTTTCCATTAGCTCGTATTCGCAGTTCTGCTTTACTTTAACGTTTCTACACTTTTGCAAGCACTTAGGACCCTCGTGTGGGCACCCCATTGCCTACAAATACAGTGAGTACCAGCAGGTTCCACCGCCCTTCTAAGAAACATCCTGGCCGTAAGCCTTTCCAAGTCACTCTATGTATTCAGAGAGTAGGGCAATACACTGCAACTTTCCTTGGGAAAGCTAGATGTCCTCAGCACACCAACAGCTCCAGGGATTCTGTTCTCTCACGTCCTACATGCCAAGGAAATCTGCCTCATTGTCTTCATTTGACTGCACTTAGAATCACAATCTGCTTCGTCGTCCTTCCAGGAACTCACACTCAAGGATCCCATACCTACAGGAGAAAGGAGGCTTGCATTCCTTCTGCAACCAAAGCACAGTTGTTCCTGTTACCCTGCAGGATTTTAGAATAGGCTAAGGCCCGATAGCCTACATAGAGCATTTCCAATTTGCGGGAGTTCGCTACATGCAGAACACTTTGTGAAGAAAAGTTGATTCAGGCAAGGGACCAGGGTAGAGCTAGAGTCTCTTTGGACTTGTTAGAAATCAGAAGGCTTCAGGCTGATGGTTCACCGGCAAAGAAGACCTGATGGCACAAGCCTTGCTTTCCTTTATTAAAAGCTCTTAGTCATGTTGCCCTGAAGCTACCTAAATAACTCTATTTCGGATGGCCTCTAGTCACTGTAGTTAACCCTCTGGAACAAAAAGCAGTTTTCTCTAAAGAAGCACGGTGCTTCCATAGCATGGGTGTTAGCTCATCCTGTCAGGCTCTAGAGCTAAAGGGAAACTTGACGTGAGTACTTGCCTCACGCTAAGGCTTGAAGAGCCCTGCTGAAGCGAAAGCGTGTTGCAGTTGGCATCAGCTCGTATTCGCAGTTCTGCTTTACTTTAACGTTTCTACACATTTCCAGACACTTAGGACCCTCGTGTGGGCACCCCATTGCCTACAAATACAGTGAGTACCAGCAGGCTCCACTGC